>NC_090440.1:602214084-602862209 GCF_031143425.1 Pleurodeles waltl | reverse complement strand
TTCCAGAAAGCACCACAGCGAAGCAGTGTGGACGATCTTGTGTGCTAGCATTGCTACATACCTTAGAAGTTCCCTGAGTACTTTAAGTGGCAAGCAAAGAAGATTTCATAGTGTTCCAACCTTCATATTACCCATTCAAATGTTTGTACGGGTCATCTGCTACAGCTTGGTAGTAAGGAGCCGAGGGATTCTTTAAATTTAGTGTCATTTGAGTTCACAAATGTAAAATGAAGACTGTGTCTGGATCGCCAAGGGGAGGCAGCAGCGGACGCTTACAGAGCAGGCAATGGGATCAGCGTTTGGTGTGGCTATATGATAATACAGCCAAAAGGGATTTTGTTTGTGGATTCAGTCCTATATGGCTAGAACAAGTTGATAATGTTTTCATTTACAAAACTCTTCACCACGTTTTCTAGACTAATGGCTATCCTGATGTCTTTCTTATGCGTGCCTGGCTATACAATTGTTTTACAGTATGATCAGCTTACACGGGAAGTAGGTTGGTACCCTTCCATTTGCTGCAGTTTCGAGATCTTTTTAGAGTATCTTGTTTCTCAAATAGGGGTAATTTCTGATATGTATCTCCTTCCATGGACTTCAATGCTTGGTTTTGCTTGCAAGAACGCGTCACTCAAAGTTTCACACGTTTGGTGAGACGATTGTCACTCATAAGTAGAATGAAACCATTAAATGTCACACATAAGCAATCTGAAAACCTGGCAGCGACAGCACTCCCGTCCCTTCCCTAGCAAATTCCTCAAACCCCCCCCCCCCCGCCCCACCCACCCATCTCATTAAATCGATTGTCATTGATTGCGAATAGGCGTGTGGTCTTGTGCATGTTCTCTAGGTTGGAGTGGGAATAGGTGGGGAATCTTTATTGTGGTGGAATGGCACGACCTTTGGTTTATAGTAGCGGAAGTTTCTGGCCACTTGATGCTTAAACAAGCAGTGCATCAGATCAATATCTGTGGAATTCAAGTGTCTGCTTTTACTACGAACTCCCGCCTTACACCTACAATTCATGAAAACTCAATGACAATAATTACTGCCATTCAATATAGTAAGACAGAGTCTAGAATGGAGTTGGAGAATGCTTGTAATTTGTTTAACCACTGGAAATCGCTCGAGATAGCGTTCAAACCCATCGTTCTTTAGCAAACAATAACACCTTAGTCATTTTTAGGCTACCATGTGGAGTAAAGGAAGACCTCCCCTCCACTGATAGTGAGAGAGCGAGAGACAGAGAGAGAAATATAGCTTAGTGGCAGTGTAGACTGCAGCACTTTATTTGCATCTATCTGACATAATATGCCAGACAGATCAACTGTTCAGAAATGACGAGCATGTCAAGGTGACGACTCTTCATAAGAAACAGTGGTCATCACAAATACTGTCAGGAGAATAAGGGCCAGTTGATTATTGTGCCAAAGGAAAGGACTCTCCAAAAGAACTCTCACCAGAAATAGTGCACCTGGTAAAGGACATTCTCCGTCTCAACTAAAAATATATTCTGCTTATACTAATATGTTGTTTGGAGATGCTGTGTCGGGGTGCTGTACAAGGAATACTGAGGACCGACACCAGTGATGTAACGGATACCTTTCTGGTGCTCTGCCATCCTAGTACTATTCCAGGAGGCATCCTGTCTCCTGCCATGACATAATTGGCATCTATCTATCTATATATATATATATATATATATATATATATATATATATATATATATATATATATATATATATATATATAGGTCTATTGGGGCGTTGGTGAACCATCCATCCTTTATAGTATGAAGGAAAGAAAGCTAAAGCATTTGTTTGAGGAGAGGTCTGGGTACTGCCAAGCCTTTGTGTGCCACAAACCTCTAGTTACCACTTGCTGATATTGTAGGCACATTAATACCCATATCTGGTGGGTTCTTCATAAGTGTACCAGACTTCTGGGTCACAAATGCATCAAGCTGGTTTCTGCTAGAACACTTACAGAATGGATGCAAAATTTAAGTATGCCATGTCTGGTGCTTTAAACATGCCTTAAAATAGTTAATATAAAGGATTACTTATGTTGAAAGATTTGCTAGCCATTTTATTGAACTCATTATAAAGTATATTTTAAAAACTAGCTTGGCTAGACACATTTTATCATATTTTGGCTCGCAATGCTCTCATCATATGGGGCATAATTCACTGAGATAAATTCTTGCCACAAGCTAGTATCAAAATATGCTGTCACTTTGTGTATATTTGGTCTACACAATATAGGAATCTATTTGGTTTAATTAAAGTTTTTGTGAAGTGCTAACAGTACCACTAAGTGTTAAAATCCTAAAGTTGACATGACTGTCATAAATCAATAATTCTTATCCAAACCTTTTTTTAAATGTACAAGAAGGGGTTTGGAAATTTTTCAAAAAAAATGCGAGCAGTGCCTCCAATGCAGTGACTGTGTTTTAAAGGGTTGTTTACAAAGAGAACTCTGAATAATAAATGCATGCAAATAAACACAGGATCGCTTTAAGGCGAAGCGATGGAGGGAAGTGATACAGTCTTGTCTGGTAGGAAGAATGTGCAGGATTGCCTGAAAAGTCAATGGCTCTTTCCTATGGTCCAAGGTGCCACTCTGTACATTTAGTACGAGTTTGCTGCTTGAACTGGACCGCTCATAATGATCCATCTGTCCTACCCACAACAACCTATGCGCACATAAACTTGCAAAGCTCTCTTCATTAATCAAGGATGCTAGAGGAATGTTGTAAATTGCAGCTGAATTTAAATTATTTTCTACAACAGAATGACATCAACATTCAAGGCTCAAGCACACAAATGTAAATAGGCCCTCTTTTAACACACTGCCGACTAATGTGTCCCGGCAATGCTAACTAAAGCCAAACTAAGTTAGGCATCTGCTCCCACAGGTGATGATACATTCACAGAGGAGAGGTGGTCCGATTTGTGTATGTAAAAAATGAAGTTTTCTGTAGAGTGGACAGTGGTCAAACTTAAAGAAACTTTTATTTTTAAATGCAGGCCTTTAAGGAAAACGGGCTGCATATTTTTTTTAAAGTGTTTATTTAAATATAATAACGGACCTTGCTGGGCTGATGACCCAGCAGCCCACCATCCCTGTGATGGCATCCAATCGTGGTGAGTCGCAGTTTGCGACCTACCTCATGAATGATCACGAGGCAGGTCGAACTGTAACCCACAACAATTCGCCATTTTGTGAACTGATTTACTAGCAGATAGATCGGATTGCAATATTATTTTACATTTGCAAAAAATCATTGCGCAATTTGCGAGCACTTTTTGTGAACGGAAATCTTGTACATCCAACCTCTAATTATGCAAGCCCATCTGGGTCCTCAGGTTGTGATGAAGCCCCACAATCATTTGACTTGAACGAGTGGTGTGCCATGCTTACTCCCATAAGATAATTATGAAATGACATAACTTTCACGCTTCTGGATGTATTTTCAAGTTTACACCTGTTCCACTGTGTCCCCCTGGCCCCCAGTGCATTGCACCTGCATGTCAGCCACCATACTCTGATCTGTTTGTTTAGTCCTTCTCTGGCAGTCCAGTATCTGACAAACTGACCTTGTGTCTCGTGGTGTGCAAGCATGTATTGGAGGATGCAGAATTCCCTCCTGAGCCCACACTTGAACTCTCCAGGTGAAAGTGCATGCCTTAGACTTCTGCATGCGCCCATACCTTCTTTTTAACTGCCCTACAGGAATAGTCTGGTAAAACTCTGCCCACTCGCTTTAACCTTCCACAACCTGTGCTTCTTACTGTGCAGCCCATTTAAAGATACGGGTCCATGAAATTATTGGAAAGGAGATTTTTTTCCCCCCACATTTTTGGCTTAAGATTGTTTCTCATTCCAAGTGGTTCCACTAGCCACCATAAAGCAATGAGTACAAAAATTCCTTTTGTACATGAGTTTGTTGGTAGGATTTTGCAGATCTCAGCTACAATTCATATGGGAGATAGTTTTATTTTGTAAACAGATATTATTACATTTTCATTGGATACAAACGAACACCGCAGAACTGGTCCATATCCTATCAAGTGCACACCAAAACAATATGTTATTCCACAGCCCATCTTGTGGTCGTTTTGCATAAATTTTATACAGTAGTAGTTTCCATTTTCGGTGTGCATACATGAAATACTAACAACACCATGCAGACCCGGAGCCCCCTCATCTATCCCTCCAGCAGTGTTGACAAGCTTTCCATTTGATGTTTCAGTGGAGCCCAGTCCTCTTCGCGACTTTCCCTGTCGAAGGAGATACCATTTGCTCAAGTCCTTTCATGTGTCTGGTGTATTGGGAGGTGAATTGTGATCCATGTCCGTTATGCATTCTTATAAATGTTCCCAAGCCCGGGCTCTTTCTATAGTCCCCTCCCTTGTCTGGTCTCTTGGAGTAGTTCCACTCCCTTGTGTCCTGCCCACTTAGCTAGTTCCTGTTTCCATTTGGCTAGTCTGGGGCCTCTGGCAGACTTCCAGTTTTAAGTAATCTCCCTTTTCTTCAGTGTCAGGGCGAGATCAATAAATCTAGTGGTTGTTTTATGTTTCAGTAGCCCAGGGAATCCTTCCAACAAGCAGACCTGTGGGGAGAGTGGGATCTCTCTAGATGTTATGTCATTGATGTGATCTACTACCTCTTGCCAATATTCTGTCAATGCTGGGCAGGCTCCCATCAGATGGAACAGCTCTGCTCCCATCAGGCCACATCGTGGACAGGCTGCGTTGTGAGCCCCAAAGTGTCGCATAATATGTCCCAGGGTTAAGTATGCCCTGTGTAGAAAGTGAAAACTTAACAGTTTGAATCTGACATTTCGGCTCACTGTATAATTGTTCATAAGGATTTTATCCCAGTCGGTGTCAGTTGTTGGGTGTGATAAGTCTTCCTCCCACTGTTCTCGTAACCATCCTAGCGGTTGGAAAAGAGCCTGCTGCAGGGCCTGATATAGGCAAGTTACAGATTTGTGTCGGCCAGAGGTGCTGCATAGTATTTGACATCTATCATGTCGGGGTTCCTCCAGGGCCCTACCCCAGAGGTGGATTACTGTCGCCCTCACTATTCGATGCCTCAAAAATTGACCTTGTGGTGTATTAAACGTGTCCACTAAGTCTTCACATGTCAGCATCACCACGTCTCCATAGATGTCCCCCACCGGTTCACTCCATACGCTGACCACTCTGCCAAGTTCCGCAAGGCAGGAGTCTGCACTAGTAATTCTAAACTCCGCAATGTGAGGTCGGGGAGCAGGGTATTTTTGTCGGGGAGCATTGAAAGGTCCGTCGCTAGCAGTGCTGGATCACCTCCAATTTGGGGTTATCAACTCCCAAAGGGTTCTGTGGGTCTAAGAGGACCCGGTTGTGTCCTAGTGGTGGTTGGGTCAAGGTTGGCCCAGGGAGTATAACCGCTGGAGCTGGGCCGCCAGATAGTATGTCTCCATATCAGGAGCTTCCAACCACTCACACACAGTCTGACGTTGCAGTTTGGCCAATGACAACCTCCTTCGTCCTGTATCCCAGATGAGTTAAGTCAGTAATGTATCTATTTCCCGGAAGGTCTTGCGTAGTATAATAAAGGGCAATGTGGAAAAGAAGTATAGCAACCTGGGAAGGGCAATCATTTTGGATAAAGCAATTCTGCCTGCCACAGACAGAGGTAGGGTTTTCCAGAAATCTATGCTCTGTCTCAAATTCTGCACTGCCGTCCCCACATTACTGTCCAGTAGGTCCGCTGGGACGTGGTAGATTCGAACTCCAAGGTAGGAAAAGCATGTTCCTGCCCAGCTAAGACCTCCTTCGTTCCGGGGTAGAGGGTTTGTGCTACACAGGGAGAAAAAGGCCAGATTCCTCCCATTTGATGCGGAGGCCAGATGCCCCATCAAAGCCGTCAAGAAGGGCAATTACCTTAGGCAATTTGTCTTCAGCATTTCTGAGAAACAATAACATGTCGTCAGCATATATTGAGGAGTAGTGAATCAACCCCTTTACGGTCACCCCTGATATGCCAAGCCGGACTGTGCCCTGGCAGGCAGTGGCTCCACTGTAATGGCAAACAATAAGTGGGACAGCGGGCACCCCTGTCTGGTGCCACGTCATACTGTGTAGTACTCTGATATTTGTGTGCCAGTTCCTACCCTGGCAGTGGGGTTTGAATACAGAAGCTTGACCCATGTTATGAACCTATCCCCTAGGCCTATCCTAGCCATCACACAGTATAGAAAATCTCACTGGAGGCTATCAAAAGCCTTCTTTATGTCAATTGTGACAGTCATGACCTCCGTGCAAGCTGTGGGTTCAGCATCGAGGACTTCCAGCAGGCGCCAAATATTCCAGGCCGTGTTTTGCCTAGGTATAAAGCCCGACTGATCTGCATGAATCGGGGCCTTCATTTGTGGAAGAAGGAGAGTACCTAGTATCTTACTTAATATTTTATAATCTAGGTTGAGCATAGACAGAGGACGGTATGCTTGGATGTCCCATGGTGGGCATCCCAGTTTCAGTAAAGGGGCCACTATGGCTTACCTAGTTGTCTCCAGGAGATGGCCTATTTCTAGGCCTACTGTATACAGTTCCACCTACCTGGGAGACAAGTCATCTATGTATGCAGCATAAAACTCCACCCGAAGGCCATCTGTCTCGGGGACTCTGCCTCAGGCCATATATTTGATGGCAGCTCTCACTTCTTGTGGTGTAATGTCCTCACCTTGTTCCTGTGCCTTGTCTTGTGAGACAGTGGGGAATTCCACGGGGTCAAGGAAATCATCTATTTGTCGTGGGCTTGAACCAGCAGATAGACTGTACTCCTGTTTATAATATTCTTCAAATCGATCATTTATGGCCCTCCGCACATATAAGCGGCCTCCAGATTCCGCCTCTTCTTCCATAACAGAGCCCCTGGCCAATGGCTTGGCTAACCACGCCAGGAGGGAGCAAGCTTTGTCCCTCTCTGAATGCATCCTAACCATATATTCTCGGTGTTCAAAACAACTGAGTTTCTCAGTGCATACAGCTATTTCTTCCTGTTAATGAAGTAATTATTGCCTTCGGGTAGGAGTCCCTAGCCAATCGTTTTCTAGTTCCATGAGTGTACTTTCATGTTGTTTAGTGTCTTTGACCAGGGTGTGTCACACTCCCACCACTTCAGTGATACAGTGCCCTTGTATAACTGTTTTAAAGGCCTCCCATTCCATGAGGGAGAAGATGCCGCGGCCCCCTTTTCCATAAAGTAGGCTTGTATGGCTACACTGATGGTTTAGTGGAACACCTGATCTTTTAGTGTCTCCACTCTGAGCCGCCAGTCGGGTATGGGTAGGGGCTATCGGACCCAATGGAGGGGTAGTAGAACAGGGTTATGATCTGATATTGAATACCTTTGCAGAACAATGCTTTGGACAGTGGTCTGGACACATGGAGATCACAAAAAGGTATCTAATCTAACATGTAGCTCATGCATGCCTGAATAATATGAATACTCCCTAATACCAGGGTGTGTGAGTCTCCATGCATTTATCAGCCCTCAACTTTGTTGCCAGTTTGTGAACATCTGTGTCTGGTGATGAACTGGCAAATCAGGGAGAGACGGGTTTGATCTATCCAGTACTGGGTCAGATATACAGTTGTAGTCCCCTCCAATCAAAATGCTGTGCATCATATAGGGTGCTAGCAGCCCGGAAAAGTCTCTATAAAACTTCCTGCGGTCTGAATTGGATGTGTATAGGCCTATTACCATCAAGTCGCGACCATGCAACCCCCCCCCAATCATCCCACCATATACCTCCCCTCTGGGTTAATTGCTGCAGTTGTTAATTGAAATCGGAGCCCAGGTCTAACCCAGATCAGTGCTCCCCTAGTGAATGCCGAATAGGTGTCGCATATAGCTGACCTTGTCATTGTTTTCTGAGGGCTTCCCTTTCAGTTATGTTAAGGTGCATCTCATGCAGTATATCAAAATGAGTGCCTCTCTGTTTCAAATATGCAGATACTTTATACTGGCCCGCACATTCCAGCTGAGGAAGTTTATGCTACGCGGATGCCATGGTTGGAGTATATGGTAGAAAGGGAAGTGAGCAGAAGGGGGGCTTTGTCTTGCATCTTGCACCAAAGTCACCAGGGGAGCTATGACTATGATTCCGGGGCTAACAGGGGGTCTCCAGTGCTTAACTACTGAAAACCAATAGCTAAATTCCCAACTCCCCAACCCCAGGACAAGAAGAAACTGCCATTCAAACCAGCCAGTCAACATAAAACATTTGTGTAGTCACCATCCGCACAACCATGAATTAGGGGTGGGGGCTCGCCTGGTGATATGCATCCCGGCCTCACATCACTCCAACCGGAAATGGTTCAGAGCACCAGTGGCCCTGCAGGTTCAAGCATACACAATCAAAATATCAAAATAACAATCAATATGAGACCGTGCCCTGTGGATAAAGAGAGGCCCGATCTGGATCCAAGTCTCTTGAGTTGTCCTCACCTCCGAGGAAAGGAGAGGTTATTCTAGCTGTGCTAAGAGCAGCCAGTTCTTGTACCACTTTCTGTTGTTCCTTCATGGCTTGTGATCTGGGTAGGGCCCCTTCCTCTGGGCTATTCAATTATTTCCTGGATGTCCACATGCCAGTTTTGCTGGTAGAGGATCCGGGAGAGTCCTCCGCACGAGGGAGATTATCAATCCATTCCCAGAGTGCCATTAGAGTACTGAAGAACTGCACCTCATTGGCTTGTGTCACTCGCAGTTTCGCAGGAAACAGCATTGCATATTCAAAGAGCGGAGACATTTTGTTGCTGCCAGGAAGGAGGCCCATTTCATTTGGACCTCTCTGGAGAAGTCAGGAAATATCATAACCCTTTGATTTTCTACTTTAAGTTCTCCCTTGATCTGGGCCTGGGTCAAAATATGGTCTTGGTCTCTATAGTACAATAATTTGGCTACTATGGGTCACAGTGGTGCTCCTGCAGAGTGACCGCACCGGCACACTCCTGGCAGTAGTAAGCAGATAATCCTACTGGCAACACTTCCTCCCGAAGCCATTTCGCCACACAGGCCACCATATTATTGCTAGTGCCTTCAATTCGTTCTGGTAGCCCAATAATTCGTACATTGTTCCTTCTGGCCTTGTTTTCTGAGCCCTCAGCTCTCCTCTCTATCTCCTTAGTTTTAGCTTCTACTTGGGTTAGGCGGGGTAGAATCATTGTCATTTCCAGAGTTATTCCTGCCAGGGATCATTCAGTTGTTGTGACCCGTTCAGCTAAGCATTTGTGGTCATCTCTAAATAGACCAATGGCCACTGCAGTGTCAGTTTTTAATTCTAACACCATAATGGCCTGCAGGACAGTATCTAGAGTTGCTTGCTGGTGTTTAGACCCAGCGCTCTCTGGAGGCATGTTCTGAGGGACACTCGTGCAAATGCGTTTCTAGTGATGAGCTTGGGTTAGTCATGTCCCATTTCTTAGACTACTTGCCCATCGTGGAAGTGCTATGAGTAGGTCTACTGTGGGACCAGGACCACATCGAGGGGCCACTTTAATTCCCTGTTCACCGGGGGAGAAAAAGGGTACGTAGGTTCTAGGTTGCCTGGTGCACGGTGCCGTCTGTTTTAGGAGTGAGTAGGGCCAGTATAGATGGTTGTTGTCTGTTCAGCGACAGCCAGTAGGAGCCAAGGGGACCCCAACTCCGCTCGTCCACACAATAGATGAGTAGGCGACCGCTGGGGTGATCGTAAGTCTCATTACATGCAGCTATCGGATCTGTGCTAGTTACCTTTGGAATTCCCTGGTTTCCAGCTGTTGGTATCACCTATATTTCTAAGAAACGTAGCCCCCACCAACCCCTCCAAATATAGCCAGTGGCGGATTTCCGGGGGCCAGGCACCACTCTGCGCAAGGTGAGTCAATCCTGTATGCGCAAGCATACCCAGGTCAATACATCCAGGTTTGTAGCCTTGCCTCTGGTATGTTTCCCAGTTTAGTGCTGCCTCAGGGGGAATCCCGTTCTTCACTCCTGCGTCAGGGCGGGTTGCGGGATGGGGGATGATGCAGTTATCAATGTTGCAGCAAGCTTTTCTGCAGCCCTGGGCCGGTTCGGCTCCGGAATGGGCTGTACACCTCTCCTGTTCCGGGCTGGGCACACCTGTGCGGCCCCAGGCAGTCTGGATTTGTCTGCTCCCAGCACTTCAGGGTTTTCTTCAGGGAAGCAGGTAAGAGGGGGAGGGAGAGGGTAGGCAGGGGGTTCCAAAAATGTTTACTATGTCCTCTTGGATGTGCGTGTTCCCGTTTAGGGGTCCCCCGCCTCACCTCTTCATTGTGGGTGCCTCAGGGTATACGTCTTCCGTCTTGGACACAGCCCCTAACCAGGGCTGGCCTCATTGTCCTCCACTCCGCTCAAATTGGGCATGTCTCTCCTCCAATCTCCGAACATGACTCTGCACGGGCCGCTTCTCTCACCCTTGATGCCAAGTGTGGGTCGCTGCACTCCCTCGTTGCATAGGGATTGCACATCGGTTAGTATCGCAGGTTCACTTGGAGCCGCAGGGAGCACATACAATCTGTGCTTCCCAGGGGTTGCTGGAGCTCTCCGTCGCCATCTTGTTAGGCAGCCGCACTGGCCAGGCTTCCATGGCTGCCCGTCCTCCTCCCAAACGCATCTCCCGTTCACCGCAGCAGGAGATTGTGGTAGCAGGGGACTGAGTTATAAAGTTGGGAGCAAATATGGGCAGTCAATGGCTCCGGATAGCGGAGATCAGCCAGGAGCACTGCAACCCGCGTCCTAATCCACTGGGGTCTAGCCACGCCCCCACCTGGGAGATACTGTTGTAGCAAGTTTCCTCTTTCATCACGGTTGCTAGAAACCTGATCTATCACTAGTGTCCTGTGTGGACTTGAAAGAGTTTCTACTGTCTCCTCAGTGACAAGCTCTTGGATTACTGCTGAGAGACCTTGGATATGATCATCGTTTCCTTATAGTTAACGTGGGCCAAGGGGGACCAATGATACAGTACTGGCGGTGGTGACACTGTAACAACTGGGCTGGTATTTTGGCCCCATACTGTGACATGGCCGTCTGGTTGAAGGTCTTGTTGAAGTCCACTTTTACAGCAGTAAATTTGATGTAGCTTTTTCTTTTTAGGGTCGAGCGCAAAAGCGTTCTGGCATCTTGTAATCTCTCTTTGGGCTTTTAACCATGCCCACTCTTGCTATTCATTCTTTGGTGCACTTGTTTTTAAATGCTTCATTTTTAATGGTGCATTTTGTGAAATGTCCCTCATTTGTGTGCTGAGTTCCCTCCCAGGCGATTTCACTAAGTGAACATTTTTGTTGGCCATCACACTACATCACGCTTTCTCCTGTTACAGTGTGTGATGGCCCGTCCTTCGGTTTCGGTTTGCCTTTCATCCCAGCCGTGATCCTTTCTAGACATTCACACAGGGAGCCAATAACTCTCGCACTCATGCTCATAGCGGTGATGGCGCTTTGAACTGAGCTGCTTATGTCAACTGTTTTACTTTTCCTTTTCAATTTATGTGGCAAGAAAAGTCCAGTTAGGAATTTACAACGCAAATAGCTCTAAGTCGAGCAAACTTGAGACCCATTGCATTGCAAGTGCTTCTTTAATGTATATTTCTCGGTAGAAAGGTGGTCCTGGCTGCCTTTATTTAATTTTGAGTTTATTTAATTATCTTGCCGGGTATCAGAGTTTCTAACCCATGACTACCCCTAAACCTTGACTCCTTGTCCTCATTATCTCAAGAGACTCAAGATCCCATAGACTTCTTTGGCACATTTGTTCAGTGCAGCAGTATCCAAAGCCCTGTCACTTGCTTCACTGAAAACTGTCCTTACTGCACTGACTGCCCCTGAACCTAGAAGAAAGCCATGGGGTGCTTTTACTGTAAATAGAAAACCTATTTTCAGAAGAAATTCATTTAACCCTCATATTACACTTATCTAGGGTAAGTCCATGATCGGATGCTGATATGTCAGTAAACTCTACAGGAAGCCACTTCTGTCATTGCCATGCTGAACCTTACATTTTATCTAGCATGCCTGATTAGTTGGTTTCTGCAGAAGACCTGGATGATTAAGATGGCATCTAACGTTTAATATTTCCTGCCTATTGTATATTTTTGTCTGTTGATAGATGGGGCAAGAAATGTTATAATAATTGAAGGTCGGATTCCAAGGATGGTCAGCAATAAGTGCCTTGCAAACCTTTGTCAAGAAACACAGTGACAGTGGGACACTGAAACATTGACATAGGACATCAACAGACAGTAGGACAGGGACACTTTGACACGAGCACATCGACGCAAGGACAGTGGGAAAGGAACACACTCACACTAGGACATCAACTGACACTGGTTCTCAATGATACAAACATACTGGGACAGGGACAAAGGACACTAGTACATCGACACACAGGAGCACATGGACACTAGGACATCCACATGCAAGTGGTTCAGAATGATACTCAAATACACTTAAACTGGGACAAGCTCACATTGATTCTAGTACATTGGTACATAGGCGGTGAGACGGGGACATACCGAAGTTGAAGTAGTGGCATGTGAGTCTGCAATACTCTAGTTCCCAGCAGACCTTAGTCTGCTAACCGAGACATTCAGTGGCACCAGTAGATATGTATAGTAGGCTTCTTTGCAGAGGGGACTTGTTACTTCAGAGCTGTCATCCGACAGACCGCATTTAGGAGTATGGTGTGTAGAACATGGTTGCAAGACCCAACCAACCTCTTCTCCACCCCAGCACAGAAAATCCTACAACCAGCATGCGTGCGAGGCCCGTGGCTGCCAACATTGAGGAGACCAGAGTGCATTCTCCCTCTCCCTCTCTCTCTCTCTCTCTCTCTCTCTATCTCTAGCTCCATTTCCTTTTTCTCATATTATTATTATTATTATTATTATTATTATTCTCTTTCCTTTTTCTCTCTATCTTTTCGTTCCCTTTCTCCAATATCTGCTATCCCTCACCCTGATTTCACATACACATTTTGGAAGAACTCTACAGACCCTTCTAGGCTCCTTCCTCAGGGCTTGCCCCGCAGGGCGCACACAGCCAGTAGATGTCACTTTGTTTATCAAGACAGCCAAGAGCCCCCGAGTAAAACAAGCATTTCGAAAGCCAGTAGGTCCAATGTTGGCTGCCAGACTTTTGGCTTTGTCATTGTTTGCATAGTTTTTGCTATATTGTATTGTTGTGGAAGCGGCCGGACCCTTAACAATCTAAAAAAAAAATGGTTAGAAGCACTCTCACAAAGCACACATTTCCATATTTGACTCTGGCATTCACAGGAACTAGATTTGTATGGATGTGCCATTGTGAAAGAGCAGGATGCCGTAATGAAGTTAACCAATGGCTGAAGTGTGTTGCCATATAGTCGCATTTGTATGTTTAGTGGGCGAAAGAAATATTGGAATGACACAGTAGCAGACCAATAGATATGAAAGCTGGCTAAAAGCCCCTATAAGTATATTTGTATGTATGTATATAATATTTTAGAAAATTCTAAAAATAGAGGCCCAAACATTAAACTCCTCCATAGGAAACCCTTGCCTCCTGAGCACTAACCATCTTCACTTGAGCATTGGGGTAGGTACCAAACTGGCCACCCAGCAGTTGCACCATTTGGTGAACTCGCACCTTTACACTGCTGATCCAAGACTATTAGCCATATTCAGAGACCATGTAAAAAACTGACATTGCATTGTGCTTTACAAAAACTGCCTATTATAACACAGCATCTGTGGGTCATTCTCGCAAAATAGGCTACATCCCATCTTCTGAGAGGCTTTTTTTTCCAAGATCTTTTTATTAACATTGTAAGTGAACCAAAATATTACAAAGTGGAGCACTGATGAAAACCTGCCACCTAGACAAGTTAAAACCTGCATCCCTTTGTCCCCCCTCCCCCACACGACCCTCCCCCTGTTAGCATCATTCCAATTATTACTTGATAGTTTGCTTATGACCTGTTGGTCATTGGCCACCCCTGTGACCGGGGTACCACACACATTGCGTCTGTAGTCATTCCAGTGACCCCAAAGTTTGACCCATTTTTGGAGGCAGCCTCGTCCCTCATATACAGTCTTTTTGGCCAGCATACACCAGTCCATGTCATGTTTCCACCCTTCCAACTTAGGAACTTTTTGCGATTGCTGACCCCATAGTTAGCCATACATGGCCCAACTGGAGCAGTCTGATTCCTCCCAAATATTAAGAAGACACCACTTCCCCATCGAAGTGAGGAAGGATCCACATAATTTGCTCACAGTCAATTACCACTGCCCAGTAACCCTGTATAACCCTGTATTTTTGGACATTGCCAGATCGTGTGGTAGAAGGTACCCACCAGCCCGCATCCCCATCTGCAGTTGGCCCTCGCTGTCCTACCCCTCTTGTACAGTGCTGTTGGTAAGTAATACGACCTATCAAGGCTCTTTAATCGTACCTGGCGGAACCCTGAACACATGGCCACTTCCATAGAGGTGGCCATGGCTTTCACCCACTCTGTGTCCTCAAGATTGTATGCCCAGCGTTCACGCAGGTGTGTCAGGACATTTGGTGTGTTCTGGAGTATTTTCTTGTATGTTAGTAATGTGGCTTTGCGCAGTATAAACTTGTTATGTAGTCTCTCGTGTAATGGTGAGGACTCTGGGAGTGCCGTCCCTTTCAACAGCACCGCCGTCCATACATGCCTGACCTGCAGATAGTAGTATATTTCAGTGGGCGCCAGCTGATAGTCTTATTGTAGGTCAGTAAAGGGAATGACGTCATCCTCATGCCAAAGGTCCTTCACCCTGCAGGTGCCAATTAAGTCTTATTTCTCAAAACCCGAGAGGCGTCTTACTGTTCCCAGTGCTGCTGTGTCCCAAAGGGATGCGGCCTGCATAATCTTCCCCTTCCATCCCAAGGTTCAGGTGGCCGTGTGCCAAATATCAACCATAAGTGCCATCTCTATCCCTTGTGTTGCAAGCCTCTGGGAGGGGGTCCTTTAGAGTGCCCCTGGATAGCCCTCCCTGGTTGTAGTGCTAGCCTGTCCATCCAGTAGGCCGGCTCATAGGGAGATCCAAAGACCCAGCCGTTAATGGTGGACAGTTGCGCTGCCCAATAATACTTTTGGATGTCCGGGAGTACGATGCCACCATCGTACCATCCTTTCGTCAGTTTACACTGTGCAATTCGGGTGGGGCCACCGGCCCATATCAGTGCACTGATCTCAGTCTCTATGGTTTTAAAATGCGATTTGTGCACTGGGTAGGGCGTATTTTGCAGAATGTATAAACATTCTGGCAGGGAGATCATTTTAAGGCTTTTAGGTCTTTTGATAGTCCATGTCATTGGAGCACATTAAGGATGATAACCTCAACAAACAGGTCTGCTTCCGGGCTCTTTGCTTTCTCAGGCACGCCGACCAAGTGAATATTGTTGCGCCTGGAGCACCCTTCAGAGTGTTTGAGGTTTGCACCTAGAGTTTCTATAGTAGACTGTAGCTCCCTGATCTGCTTCTTTGGGGAGACAGTTTCAGCTTTCAGGGATATGAGGGTGTCTTTCACTTCCTTCACACCTGTGTTTGTTATGTAGCTCTGCTCTTTTAAGTGTCTGTTCAGTTAAGAAAGTATCAATTTTGGTTCCCGTGTCTTTCTTGTGGAGTTTAGTCCGTCTTGCCCCCTTGTGTCATCCATGGTGGGTTTGAGTCTCACGTGGCAGGGTGTATCTGTCCCACTTAGCTTGTTGCGTCGCTCATGCCCCACTTCCCCCATTCATCTGTGCCGGCTCGTCAGATCTTCCTTTTGTGGGTGGCCACAGAGGTACTCACAGCTGCTGGCTAGGGTGTCAGTCCTGGGACGTTTCACCCCGTGGCTTTTCAGATTTCCCCCCAGGGGTCTCGAGAATTCCAGGATATGCGGAGGCTAGAAACTTCGGGACTGGAAGTGGCGGGACCGCAGGTCAGGCTACCAGGGCCCCTCCAGTTCAGGGCCAAACAGCCAGACCACATCCCTCTCCCTCCTGCACATTAGAGTGCACTGCGTTTTCCCTTTTGACCCTGCTGGTGGTCCGAGGGTGCCAAAGGTCACCAAATATGTCCACTCAATGTCCTTTGTACTCTCTTGTGTATTTCTAGGCCGCACGTCTTCCTCTCAACTCCCAGGGCCTCTGATGGAGTATTCCTCTTGGATAGTGCGAAGTCGCATGGGTCCTTTGTCGGTATAAGGGTGGGGCTCCCCTTCTTGGGGCTTCCATTTTACTCACCCATGGGCATCTGGTTCCACTACTCACATGGACCCCACCACTCCACCAGCCAAGCCTACTGGGAGTCCCTCCAGACTGGAATGGTTACAGATGATGCCTCCCCCCTGAGTGCAGGTGTTATTCCCTTGGACTCACTTGGCTACTTTGACAGTGATCCAGACTCTGTCTGCACTCCCAATGGGGAGCAGAGGGAGGAGGAAGGAGGAGGTGGCTAGCACAGTCCTGCGGGGCACATGGGTTGCCGATGGCAGTGGTGGTTTGGTGTTGTCTCCCTTTGCGCTGAGATCATTTTAACAGTGGCTAGCTATTAAGTGGGGACCCACAGTCGATCTAAGATCCGCCATCAGATGGTTTAGTGTGATGTACGTAGAGGGTGGTGCTTGACGAGAAGTGGAACTCAGGTGATGCATGGTGGCTCTGCACAGCAGCTCTGTGGCTTCTCGGCTCTGTGGCCATTGAGGCTGTTGCACCTGCAGTGCTGAAGCCGCAAATCGATGAGGCGTAACAATGAGGGCCTCAGGGATACCAGGGATATTGGCAACGGGCACAGGCAAAGCCAAGTAAGGGGTGGAGGAACACAGGAGAGGGGGCACTGGTGTAGTGCTGCTGCAGAGCCGATTAGAGCCCTCAGTCTCCCACTTCCCCCCTCAAGACCTTCTTTGACCCCCCTCCAACCCCTCCGCAGCTTTGCATTTTTTTGTTTTTTGTTTGTTTTGCCAACTGCTCCCCCTGCTCTGTTCCCCCTGCTCCCATCTCAACCCCTGCACGACACCCAAGTTTGCTCTGTTGCCTCTCACTCATCTTAGTAATTTGATTGGACTTGGTTGCATTTTAAATTTATTCACTCCATGCAAGTGTCCTACAGTTGTTTGAGGGAGAGGGGTGAGGGCAGTATTGTTAGTTTTTACTGCCAGTTTGTGGAGCTCCAAGTAGTGGAAGTGGCCCCAGTAGGCCAGGGCATGGCTTGCTTCTAGGGATGCTCCTACCCACTCCCCTTTTAGATCTTTTTTTGCCTCTGCCTTAGCAGGAACGGTCCAGAAACAGTGCCAACTGGATGCTTCAACCAGCTAGCCAACAGCACAAATACCAGCGTGCTTGTGCCCCCCATGCCCTTGCCACAGGCAAAAAGGAGATCTGCGGAGGGGAGTGAAGCGGTGCTAAGAATTCTGAGTAAAGCATTTGGCACCACGCCCCTTTTGCGAGGAGCAAACAACAATCAAAGCAAGCAAGGGCATATACGCAGCAAGCCTCAGCGGACAAGCGGTCATCAAAGCGTCTGGGCCTAAAGTGATCATACACCCTAGGGCCACCCGATCAAAACTAAAGCACCTTCAATCAAGCACCAGCACGGGAAGGGACCCACGTACGATTACAAGGCGCAAAGACACATCTATAGCTGTAACTACAGTACGTCAGGACCTAGAGGAGCTACTTTCATAGGGCCGACTCCGGCTGAGAGTAAAATCAGGGCTAGACAACCTCCCACTTGTTTCATCTTCAGCTTCTGCAATCATGAGATCTGGCGAGGTACGCAGTAGTGCAGAGCCGGTAAAAAAAAATCTGGGAGCAAGGAGAAGGCAAAACTGAAAGATGACGAACCCACAATGCACTCTGAGAACATCAGCAACCGCTCGCAACAAGGGGACAACTCCAGCTATTGCTCTACTGTCCCCCATGCCCAGTGGCGCTAAGATGGCCAAAATAATAGACTGTTTAAAGACACCTATAGGCCATGGCCCCTCTTTTCAGGGCAACTAACCTATCTGGACCCACTAGCGCCACTGGGACAGTCTTTGCTTGAGTTAAACCAGGTTCAGACTCAAAAACAGGAGGCGCAGGCCTCGAGGCCTCAGGGAACCTTTCCTCCTTTCCTTCTTGAGGCATGAAGGCCACCCTCAGTACAAACCTTCTTTTTGTTAAAGGGCAGGTGCACTCAATAGCCCAGGAGCAAACACAGCCAACTCAGCAAGCACACTCCATCTCTAGCATGTCACTGCCAGGCACCTGGGGAAAAAATAACCCCCCCACCCCACCTACACCCAGTCTCCAGGCGCACCATGTTAAGATTTCCTCTGGCCCATCCACCCATAGCTTGTACAAGGTCTTACCGGAAGGGTCACCAGAGGACTCCAAAGTGTGGCAGGATCTCCTGTTAAGCCCCTTTAATCAGTCCCATGATGGCATCACTGACCAGCACAATACCACATCCAACCGAAAGACAACTACAACGCCATGCTTTCACCTACTATACTCCACCAGGGAAACCCACTCACTCTGATTGAACTCGCCTCACAGGGCAGGACAGTTAAGACCAGTGATACTCAAAGTACGGCCCGGGGGTTGCATTAGGCCCTCCTGACCTTTATATGTGGGCCCCAGGTTAACCGCAGCACTGGGTTGCTGTTTATTCGACTCAGCACTAACATAAAAATATGTTTTATAAACTGGGAAGCATTTTATTTAAATATTAATTGCAGTTTAAAAAAAGGCAGTAACTAGGATGCCTTGCACCGCTTAACTTTAGGAACATCTTGATTTATAAAGACATCTTGCAGCAAACGTGTAAAAATATGAGAAAGTCTCTAATATAAAAAAAAATTATTTTGTTAACGAGCAGCATTGTTTCATTTTAGTAAATCATATTAGATAAGTGCATTGAGAAGTATTATTGTTTTTAAACATGAATTTAGAAACATTTATGCTTCCCTACTCACCCTGACAGCAATGCCAATAGTGAACTAAGATTCAAGTCACTTACTAGGTGCACTCTTTGGGTGGCCGGGACTGCTAGTATACATAGTGCAACATTATATTTTATTAAATCAAACATAGAAGTTTTGTACAGCGCACATCGTGAAGTCATTTATTTCGAGGTCCTCTTATATGTGATCTTGAAGAAAATGGAGGGAAAGAGAAATAAAACAATTGCCTAGGATCACCCAATTTGATCAAATGGGGAAGACAGGATTGATCCTAGGTTTTATGGTTCCACCTTGTGCAATTCAATATGTAAGTTTAACTTCACCTACACCCACCTTAGCATCCCTCTCCTAACCTGATCACCATCCTACTGAACCAGTGCGACCCTCGGTCATACTACTGAGCAAACATTTTGGCGCCAAAGGGTAACACTAGCTTTTCCCATGTCCAACCAGACATTAGCAACACTCTAATCTTGTCCCTAATATTTGTCAAGGAGAGCTCATTGCTGTAGGAGGCTGGCCTGGCTTATAGTGGGTACCTTGTGGTACTTACACCCTGTGCCAGGTCCAGTTAACCCTTATTAGTACAATAGAGGTGTTTCTAGCAGCTTAGGCTGATAGAAGGTAGCTATGGCAAAGCTTAGGCTGAACTAGGAGACATGCAAAGCTCCTACTATACCACTTATATCATATGCACAATATCATAAGAAAACGCAATACACAGAGTTACTGAAAATAAAGGTGCTTTATTTTTATGACAATATGCCACAAGTATCTCAGTGAGTACCCTCAGTAAGAAGATAAGTAATATACACAAGTTATATGTACTGTAGGAAAGTACCATCTTGCCTGGCATGTTACCCCCATATTTCACTGTATATATGTTTTTTTAGTTGTATGTGTCACTGGGACCCTGCCAGCCAGGGCCCCAGTGCTCATAAGTGTGCCCTGCCTGTGTGATGACTAACTGTCTCACTGAGGCTCTGCTAACCAGAACCTCAGTGGTTATGCTCTCTCATTGCTTTCCAAATTGTCACTAACAGGCTAGTGACCAATTTCACCAATTCATATTGGCATACTGGAACACCCTTATAATTCCCTAGTATATGGCACTGAGGTACCCAGGGTATTCCTATGGGCTGCAGCATTTCTTTTGCCACCGATAGAGAGATCTGACAACTCTTACACAGGCCTGCTAGTGCAGCCTGAGTGAAATAACGTCCACGTTATTTCACAGCCATTTACCACTGCACTTAAGTAACTTATAAGTCACCTATATGTCTAACCTTCACCTGGTGAAGGTTGGGTGCAAAGTTACTTAGTGTGTGGGCACCCTGGCACTAGCCAAGGTGCCTCCACATTGTTCAGGGCAAATTCCCCAGACTTTGTGAGTGCGGGGACACCATTACACGCGTGCACTGTACATAAGTCTCTACCTATGTACAGCGTCCCAATGGTAACTCCGAACATGGTCATGTAATATGTCTAGGATCATGGAATTGTCACCCCAATGCCATTCTGGCGTTGGGGGGGGACAATTCCATGATCCCCCGGGTCTCTAGCACAGAACCCGGGTACTGCCAACCTGCCTTTCCCGGGGTTTCACTGCAGCTTCTGCCAACCCCTCAGACAGGTTTCTGCCCTCCTGGGGTCCAGCCAGGCCTGGCCCAGGAAGGCAGAACAAAGGACTTCCACAGAGAGAGGGTGTTACACCCCCTCCCTTTGGAAATAGGTGTCAGGGCTGGGGAGGAGTAGCCTCCCCCAGCCTCTGGAAATGCTTTGATGGGCACAGATGGTGCCCATCTCTGCATAAGCCAGTCTACACCGGTTCAGGGATTCCCCCAGCCCTGCTCTGGCGCGAAACTGGACAAAGGAAAGGGGAGTGACCACTCCCCTGACCTGCACCTCCCAGGGGAGGTGCCCAGAGCTCCTCCAGTGTGCTCCAGACCTCTGCCATCTTGGAAACAGAGGTGCTGCTGGCACACTGGACTGCTCTGAGTGGCCAGTGCCAGCAGGTGACGTCAGAGACTTCTCCTGATAGGCTCTTACCTGTGTTGCTAGCCTATCCTCCTTCCTAAGTAGCCAAACCTCCTTTTCTGGCTATTTAGGGTCTCTGCTTTGGGGAATTCTTTAGATAACGAATGCATGAGCTCATCCGAGTTCCTCTGCATCTCTCTCTTCACCTTCTACCACGGAATCGACCGCTGACTGCTCAGGACTCCTGCAAAACCGCAACAAAGTAGTAAAGACGACTACTGCAACCTTGTATCGCTGATCCGGCCGCCTTCTCGACTGTTTTCCTGGTGATGCATGCTGTGGGGGTAGTCTGCCTCCTCTCTGCACTAGAAGCTCCGAAGAAATCTCCCGTGGGTCGACGGAATCTTCCCCCTGCAACCGCAGGCAACAAAAGACTGCATCACCGGTCCTCTGGGTCCCCTCTCAGCACGACGAGCGTGGTCCCTGGAACTCAGCAACTCTGTCCAAGTGACTCCCACAGTCCAGTGACTCTTCAGTCCAAGTTTGGTGGAGGTAAGTCCTTGCCTCCCCACGCTAGACTGCATTGCTGGGTACCGCGTGATTTGCAGCTGCTCCGGCTCCTGTGCACTCTTCCAGGATTTCCTTTGTGCACAGCCAAGCCTGGGTCCCCGACACTCTAACCTGCAGTGCACAACCTTCTGAGTTGTCCTCCGGCGTCGTGGGATCTTCTTTTGTGACTTCGGGTGAGCTCCGGTTCACTCTTCTTCGTAGTGCCTGTTCCGGCACTTCTGCGGGTGCTGCCTGCTTCTGTGAGGGCTCCCTATCTTGCTGGACGCTCCCTCTGTCTCCTCACGCAATTGGCGACATCCTGGTCCCTCCTGGGCCACAGCAGCATCCAAAAACCCTAACCACGACCCTTGCAGCTAGCAAGGCTTGTTTGCGGTCTTTCTGCGTGGAAACGCCTCTGCAAGCTTCTACACGACGTGGGACATCCATCCTCCAAAGGGGAAGTTTCTAGCCCTCTTCGTTCTTGCAGAATCCACAGCTTCTACCATCCGGTGGCAGCTTCTTTGCACCCACAGCTGGCATTTCTTGAGCATCTGCCCAAACCCGACTTTGTCACGACTCTTGGACTTGGTCCCCTTGTTCCACAGGTACTTTCATCCGGAAATCCACTTTGGTTGCATTGCTGGTGTTTGTTCTTTCTTGCAGAATTCCCCTATCACGACTTCTGTGCTCTCTGGGGAATATAGGTGCACTTTACACCTACTTTTCAGGGTCTTGGGGTGGGCTATTTTTCTAACCCTCACTGTTTTCTTACAGTCCCAGCGACCCTCTACAAGCTCACATAGGTTTGGGGTCCATACGTTATTCGCATTCCACTTTTGGAGTATATGGTTTGTGTTGCCCCTATACCTATGTGCTCCTATTGCAATCTATTGTAACTATACACTGCTTGCATTACTTCTTTTGGCTATTACTGCATATTTTTGGTATTGTGTACATATGTCTTGTGTATATTTGCTATCCTCATACTGAGGGTACTCACTGAGATACTTTTGGCATATTGTCATAAAAATAAAGTACCTTTATTTTTAGTATATCTGTGTATTGTGTTTTCTTATGATATTGTGCATATGACACCAGTGGTATAGTAGGAGCTTTGCATGTCTCCTAGTTCAGCCTAAGCTGCTCTGCTAAGCTACCTTTTCTATCAGCCTAAGCTGCTAGACACCTCTTCTACACTAATAAGGGATAACTGGACCTGGTACAAAGTGTAAGTACCCCTTGGTACCCACTACAAGCCAGGCCAGCCTCCTACATGTACACAAACCCAAAACAGTTAAGTAAGAGTAAGAAAAGTAATGCAAACAGTGTAGAATTACAATAGGATGCAATAGCCAAACATAGGTCTAGGGGCAACACAAACCATATACTCCAAAAGTGGAATGCGAATCACAAATGGACCCCAGACCTATGGGAGCTTGTAGAGGGTCCCTGGGACTGTAAGAAAACAGTCAGGGTGTCTGAGACACCCCCACCCCAAGACCCTGAAAAGTAGGAGTAAAGTACACCTACTACCCCAAAAGGACACAATAGTCGTGATAGGGGGATTCTTCAAGAACCACAAACACCAGCAAAGCACTGAAGATGGATTCCTGGACCTGAGGACCTGCAAGGCAAGGGTGCCAAGTCCAAGAGTCGCAATAGTGTCCAGGGGGGGGCAGGAGCCCAGGAAACCCCGGATGAAGGTGCAAGGAAGCTGCCTCCGGATGGAAGAAGCTTAGGATTCTGCAACAACGAAGAGCGCTGGGGACTTCTACTTTGGATGGAAGATGTCCCACGGCGTGCTGAAGGTTGCAGAAATACTGCAAACAAGCCTTGCTAGCCGCGGTAGAGGTTTTTGGGTGCTGCTGGGGACCAGGAAGGACCAGGATGTCGCTCCTTGGATGAGGAGACAGAGGGGGCGCTCAGCAACTCAGAGAGCCCCTGCAGAAGCAGGCAGCACCCACAGAATTACCCGAACAGGCACTTGGAAGATTTGTGAACCGGAGCTTGCTCAGAGTCACAAAGGAGGGCCCCACGACGTCTGAGTCCAATTCAGAGGGTTAAGCACTGCAGGATGGAGTGCTGGGGACTCAGGCTAGGCTGTGCAGGAAGGAATACTTGGAGGAGTGCACAGAAGCCGGAGCAGCCGCAAATCAAGCAGTACACAGGTTTGCAGTCTAGCGTGGGGAGGCAAGGACTTACCTCCACCAAACTTGGTCTGAAGGATCACTGGACTGTGGGAGTCACTTGGATAGAGTTCCTGTGTTCCAGGGACCACGCTCGTCAGGATGAGAGGGGACCCAGAGGACCGGTGATGCAGTTTTTTGGTGCCTGCGTTAGCAGGGGGAAGATTCCGTCGACCCACGGGAGACTTCTTCTTGGCTTCCAGTGCAGGGTGAAGGCAGATGACCCCCAGAGTATGCACCACCTGGAAATAGTTGAGAAAGCTGGCAATGCTACAATGTTGCTGGTAGTCGTCTTGCTACTTTGTTGCTTTTTTGCCGGCGTCCTGGAGCAGTCAGCGGTCGATCCTTGGCAGAAGTCGGACAGGGAAGTGCAGAGGAACTCTGGTGAGCTCTTGTTTTCGTTATCTGAAGAATACCCCAGAGGAGAGACCCTAAATAGCCAGAAAAGGAGGTTTGGCTACCATGAAAGGAGATTTGGCTACCAAGAGAGGTAAGCGCCTATCAGAGGGGGTCTCTGACGTCACCTGCTGGCACTGGCCACTCAGAGCAGTCCAGTATGCCCCCAACACCTCTGTTTCCAACATAGCAGAGGTCTGGGACACACTGGAGGAGCTCTGGGCACCTCCCCTGGGAGGTACTGGTCAGGGGAGTGGTCACTCCCCTTTCCTTTGTCCAGTTTCGCGCCAGAGCAGGGCTGGGGGATCCCTGAACCGGTGTAGACTGGCTTATGCAGAGATGGGCACCATCTGTGCCCATCAAAGCATTTCCAGAGGCTGGGGGAGGCTTCTCCTCCCCAGCCCTTCACACCTATTTCCAAAGGGAGAGGGTGTAACACCCTCTCTCAGAGGAAATCCTTTGTTCTACCTTCCTGGGCCAGGGCTGCCTCGACCCCAGGAGGGCAGAATCCTGTCTGAGGGGTTGGCAGCAGCTGCAGTAGAAACTCCGGAAAGGCAGTTTGGCAGTACCCGGGTTCTGTGCTAGAGACCCGGGTGATCCTGGAATTGTCACCCCAATACCAGAATGGTATTGGGGTGACAATTCCATGATCTTAGACATGTTACATGGCCATGTTCGGAGTTACCATTGTGACGCTATACATAGGTAGTGACCTATGTATAGTGCACATGTGTAATGGTGTCCCCGCACTCACAAAGTCTGGGGAATTTGCCCTGAACGATGTGGGGGCACCTTGGCTAGTGCCAGGGTGCCCACACACTAAGTAACTTGGCACCCAACCTTCACCAGGTGAAGGTTAGACATATAGGTGACTTATAAGTTACTTATGTACAGTGAAAATGGCTGTGAAATAACATGGACGTTATTTCACTCAGGCTGCAGTGGCAGGCCTGTATAAGAATTGTCTGCGCTTCCTGTGGGTGGCAAAAGAAATGCTTCAGCCCATAGGGATCTCCTAGAACCCCAATACCCTGGATACCTAAGTACCATATACAAGGGAATTATATGGGTGTACCAGTGTGCCAATGAGAATTGGTAAATTTAGTCACTGGCCTGCAGTGACAAATTTAGAAAGCAGAGCGAGCATAAACACTGAGGTTCTGATTAGCAGAGCCTCAGTGATACAGTTAGGCACCACACAGGGAACACATACAGGGCACATACTATGAGCACTGGGGTCCTGCCTGGCAGGATCCCAGTGACACAGGGGCTAAACCATACATACATACATACAGTGAAAATGGGTGTAACATGCCAGGCAAGATGGTACTTTCATACATTTGCGGGCGAAAAAAAAAAAAGAAAACTTTCCAAATACAACATGGACACCGCTGCTGGACACCATGAAGGTGATATCCTTGGCATTATCATTCCATTCAGCAAAACTCGAAATCCAGGTTGACTTACTGAATACCTTGGCCGCTTACATGCTAGGCATTGACCAAAAATTGTGGGCCTTAAACGGCCTGATCAGGAGAACACAGGAAGATCCGGCCACTTCTTATCATTGGTGCTAATGCACCACAACTATGAAACTTCCTAAAACTGTCCCAACCCTCCTTTTAGACATTTTAGCAGAAGTCAGAGCCTCTGAACCCTCTTCCCTGACTCGCTTAACACAATTGGCCTACTATCCCCCGACCAATAGCTCTCCCCACAACCCAGCCATGCGGGAACAGGACAATTAACAATCATTATGTTTGCAGGTTGACACCCAGCAGTCTTCCCTGACCAAGCGTCGCCTCAATAATGACTGGGTGAATCTTGAGGAAACAAAGTTGACCAATACAGAAGCTCTAATAGCAGAGGCACCACCAAATCAGTACTACAAGGAGGCTCCTACACTCCCGTACCACTGCAACCTGGCGCAGGACCACCCCGCAACCCCCTTTCAAGCTTCAAGAATACCCTTGACAACAAGAGAGCTCAAACGCCTCTGAAAAGCCAGGAATAACCAGAGAATAAGATCAAAAGCACAAAGCTCCTCCGCACCAGTCAGAACAACGAGGAATCGGACATTCAGCATTCCCCATTCGGGTCCAATTACCACCATCTCATTCAAGGAACAGCCTACAGCCTGTTGCTCATCTAGCCACAACAACAAAGATCCAGGCACGCAGTAGACCCCAATGGAGTCTTAGCAACTTCAGTTCAACCAAGGGACAATCCATCTTTGCGCCTTACTCATACAGAAGGAAGGGACCTGCAACATTTCTCACCTCTCGGAGCCCAGACAACCTGACACTTTTAAAGCAAAGACATCATCCTGCTCTTGGGACGTAGTTCCCCTTACTATATCGAGCAAGGACAGATGGTTGTTTCCACTTCATTATACCATAGGTAAATCTTGTGACCAGGGTGTGTCCACCACCAATCGAGCTTGCACAGTCGCTTGCTCAAACACCTCTAGGATCCATTGTCTTGGACCCAACCTAATCTGCGACATGAGCCCTCCCCTTAGTTACTACAACCCTCCTCACCCCCCCCTTCCAACCCCTGTCCCGCTCAGAGGCATCATCGCACTCACACAACAATCTCATTGACATAGCTTTGGTAAGGCTTGAGTTTGTTTCACGATACAAGTATAGAGGTCCTCATGATATCTTAAACAGAAGCACCATCTTAAAACTGACTATCGCTCTGCATCAACTCAAACATCTACAATCAAATCACATGGCAAGTGTTGAATTTAAGCCTAATCTGTCCATTCCAGGAACCGAAACAATGGTTGTTACATGGGCCAATCCATCAATCGCAACCCAGGTATGGCAGAATAGCGAACATTTTTTTAATTGAGGCATCGAGATAAGAAAGCCTGAGACAGAATTATATCCTAGCCCTTTACTTTCCTTACAGAGATTGCCACCCAAGAGTCAGTAGCAAGTGGAGTATTAAAGGGAACTTTTGGTGCAGCAGACCAACGATTACATGCAGCCTCTCTGCAGATATCAAACATTCAGCACCCTAAAACCCTGGTAGCGCCAACTTATACAAGGCATGTCTTCCTCCAATCAGAACAACGTCCCCCCACAAGGGCAATGTGGGAGATATGAACTCAAGAAGAAGAGGACCTCCGTCAATGATACCACTCACTAAAACTGTGCTCCTGGAATGTGAATGGCCTCTGTAGCAAGTGGGAGAGAATGACTTCACTGTCTATGTTTGAAATTTTGATATCCTGCCACTGTAGTAAACCTGGACATTAATCCCAGCACCACTAATTGGCTTCAAAGAATTTCATATTGAAGTAACCAAACCTAATCAGGCAAGGAGAGCCACTGGGGCCTTTCAATATACATTGCAACCCACCTTTAGTGGACCCAAGAATCAATTGATCTGGGACTAACATGGGCCTAGTGTGTCAGACGGGCAGCCCTCTGTCAGTACAAAATGATTTTAGCCTTTTAGTCTGCAATCTATATATCCACCGGCTACAAGAACAAACCAGGAAAAATAAAGTCCTTGATTTCTCTACTCGGATCTCCTCAATCTAGTTTTCTGCAAACTCGCTTGGTAATGCCAGGGGATTTCAGCAGGGATTTAATGCAAAGCAGCCCTCCATGACCCCCAGAGTCTCAAAAATGCATGCTGCGTGCAATCAATTCAAATTACACGAGAGTAGACCGATTCAGAAAATCATGTATTAAGTCCCTTAAAAGCAAACGGCTGCTTCCTCCAAGATCAACCGGCTGCTTTCACTAGGCTGACACATAAAATAAACTCTGGACTATACCTTGGTAAACGTTGAGTTGTTTTCAATGATCACTTATTATGCCATAACTGCTAGTGGAGAGCAATCACTTCTCCCAGCACGTGGAGCTGCTGCCTCGTTCAACAAGAGTCCCTTAAGCAAGCAACCTGGTTACATTTCATTTAAAACGCCTTACATGGTCACGGCCTGCAGTAGAGGCAATTATGGCTTTGTAAGCTTTCGCTGATCAGCTGAACAATCAACCTTCACACATCACTCAGTGCCGGGACAAAGCTGGGAATTCCTGCTCACTACTCTTATCTCCATTTTTCCATCAGAACCTAGTCCAACAAACAACCATTCCAAGACAAGGGCATTACTCTTGGAAAGAAAAAAAGATGCTAAACCGGGAGATTCAAAGACTTCTGAAATCGGGCCCTCTGATTAACCAAGACACAAGGATAAAGCTGGCATTATTGAGACAAGCTTATAGAAAGGCCACTTACACCTCCAACATTTCCCATCAGACAAAAATGTGAACTAATCTTCTTTGCACGAGTAAACTGAAGAATAGCAAAATATTCTGGGCCAAAATCAATAAACTTGCAAACGTGTGTTATTGCCATCATAACGCTGGCATTTCCAAAGTAGATTGGGTAGCACACATAACATCGGTTTATTAATTGGATACCCCTGACCACCCTTTGTGGACCTCATTGGAAGAGCCAAGGCCCTGTCAGCAAACCTCTCTATTAGAGGTGCCATCGCCAGCTCCACCTGATGGCCCGTGGTTGGATGACTTCTGGGTCAAGCACTCCATCAAGCAACTCGGATCTTACGGTGCGCCTGGCCTGAATTTACTCCCATATACCTTACTCAAACATGATCGGCAGTTTTGGGCCAGTCACCTCACCTCGCAGTTTAATCATGCCTTCCTCTCCAATTATATATGGGTATCTGTTGAGGCAGCATTCTGCAGCCTATGTACAAATCTGGCACGCAGTCCAACCCAGCAAATTCCAGACTCATTGCTCTTTTTGACGTCAAAGCTAAGATCTGTGCCTCCAACCTTTTGGCAGACCTGGAAGCCTGAGTTCCATCTGCAAAAATCATCCTAAAGAAGCAGGTCGGCTTCTAAGCAGGTATGAGTACAATGACCAACCTCCTTGCAGTTAGCCTTCTTGCAGAGAAAACCATCACCAAAAGATCAAAGCAGCATTTGACAGATTTCCAAAGGCTCATCTTTGGGCCAAAATGGCCAATTGGGGAGTACTCCCTATACTACTTGAAGCTGTGATCAACTTGTACTCAGACACTTGGGTCCAAATTAAAATCACTAATGGCCATAGAATTACCTGTAAGATCCTCACTCACTTATTCAACATTTACATGGGAAATCTCGGCAGCCAACTAACGGAAGTGCTTTGTCATTCTCATGAATTAGCAGATGAGCCACTCAGATGTCTCCAATATGCCGATGACATTGTTCTATTAAGCCATACTCAGATAGACCTCCAGTTTTAGATTACCCAATGGGTACAATACATTCAAGCGTTTGGTGTGGAACTAATTAAAACACAAAATAAATTGTATGCTTCTTTGCCACCAAAAGGAGCCGTCACCCAATCTTCAAGTGGACAGCTTCTGGAAAACCTTTAGAACCGGTTAAATCATACTAATATTTTGGAGTGGTAAAGGATGTAAAATTACTATTTAGAGAGCACCTTATTCAAAGAAGAGCCCTTGCCACCAGACTTCAGTGTGCATTTAAACTACTACAAAAGACATTTGGCAGTACTTCACAGTTACAGGTCATTAAGGCAAAATTCCTTCCATCACTTACATATGGCTCTGAGTTATTAAAGGGCAGCGATGCTGCCACCCAAAACTTGCTTCAGTTGTCCCTCTTCTAATACCTCTTCCGGTTTCCGCAACACACATCCCAATCACAGATCAGACTGGAGTATGGCCTGTTCTATCAAAGCCTGGTCAGGAATGCCTCCCTTATCAACCGTTGCTGGAAGCTTAGGGCAGCCCGGCAAGCCTAACTGGCCGCCATGTGTTGGTCGGAAATGAAGAAGCAGTCCAATCATACAAACTTTTGGCCAATGGTTCTCCAGCAGGCCATAAGGAATCTACATCTTGACAATGCTTGGAACTCTAAGCTGGAGTTCCCTGCATTTAAAAAAAGAAAAAAAAAAAGTACCAACAAGGCCACAAATCTAGACTCAGATCATTGATAAGGCAAAGCTGGTGCAGAGACGCCATGCATAGACAGTCCTGCACACTTACACCTTCTGGAGACCGCATTCATATCTGAGGACCCACACTGCAACGCCCACATAACACTCATTGTTATTATTTTGATTGTGCGCTTTTCCCTCGAAGGACTTGGTTCCCTCCTGGAAGCAGTGCAGGCTGGACAGCCAATGACCACAGCCAAGAAAGCTTACTTAATTTCTTGTGCGTGTGCCCCACCATTCTACCCCTTAAGTAGAAGCTGCAGCGTGCAGCTTTACCGGCCCTTCAGATCAAGTCATGCCATCCCGCAGTTATGGCACTTTTGAACAGCCACAGCATCCAGGTTTTAAACTTGTGTAGCAAGGCTGCTCACACAGCATACACCACTATCCTACACCAAATCTGATGAATGCTTTCAGCCGGCTGCAGACTTGTCCCTACCATGAGCACCCCGCAATGAATGTTCTATAAGTAAATTTACCATAATCAATCAATTTTAACTTTGTTTGCTGCTACCCATTTTATGGGCTTTTCCTTATGTTTTAATATAATCATTGTCATGATTTATCCAATGCTAATTTCATTGATTTTTATTTACACTGCAGTGATTTTTATTATGAGACAAAGAGTCTCGTCCATCCGACCCGCTTTAGTAATCAGTGAGGGATGCACTCGGCCGGTGCTCTGCCGCAAGCTGTGGGCAGGTTTGGACAATTCCCTTGCTTGTGTTCTCACGGGGTGTCAGGAGGTGTTTAATGGCGCCTTTGGTGTTCCCTTGTTGCAGTTGCGATCTTTCTACGCTGCTGTGGTTGTCCATTGGCTCTCATTTCACCTGCGTCAGGGCAGCCTTCTCGTATTGAAGCTCTCTGCAGGTGTCCACTGCCCACTTGAAGGTGCTGATGATAATCCCTTCAACCTTGCACACCCAGGGCGATCAGTGCTCTTGGGGCTGCCTTAGTACATGTGGCCTCAGCATTCGTTTCGGAAATAGTCTTCCCCTATGCAGCCCTAAGTCTTGATGTTTGTTTGCTTTCAGTTGCCTAATTTTCCCCAACCGTCGGATTGCGTCTGCGGTATCCCTGCACACCCTCAGCCTTAAATTTCACAAGCTGGGGTTGCCGGGGATGGATTGATGGCGGATGTTAGGGGATTTAGTGAGCGGACCAGAGGAGACGTGTAGTGATGTATTTTATAGAATGTAGTGACATCAGGGAAATGTTATGACATGGGGGAGTGGAATGTCTGGGTAGGCTGTGACGGGGGTGGAATGTGTAGTTCGTTAATTGTTTGAGTTGTGCCGGTTGGGCGAGTTCGTGTATCTCTGTTATCTGCAATTCAACTTAGAAATAAACACAACAGAAAGAAATCGAAGAGCCAGTGTACCTTCTTCACATGGCGACGAGCGGGATCGTGTGTTGGAAAGTGGCAAGCATCGGACTGAGGATGTGTGTTGGAAAGCAGCAATCATTGGATTGAGGATCTCCGGAGTTCCGAAGTTTGGCAACCTGCTGTGTCAAAAGTAACTTTTTGGAAGCAAGTGAGGGATGCTTTTCTTTTTAACATTTGCCGTTTGCTTACCTTGTTTTGGGCGTGCTGGAGGAGTACTGTTGTTAGCTCGTGCCGCTCAAACGTTGGATATCACATGCATGCGTTGGCTCTTGCGCTAACTCTCACGCGTCTACATGTTGCCTGGACAACACCCTGTGAACGCGCTGGTTCTCTCGCTGGAATTTTGGTTGCCGCATACACGCTCTAGTTCTCGCGTGTCTACAGGTTGCCTGGACAACAGTTTTGTTGTTAGAAACCGCGTCCTTTGACGCTATTCACGGAGCATCTGTTTTATCATTAGTTTGTACCGTTCGTCGAGAACTACGAAGTTGAAAGAAGTATACAGCATTATTTGTAAAATTTTAAAGATTGTGGCAACATTATTCCTGTGTATTTATTTTTTTAAACTAGTTTTGTCTTTATTTTTTTTATTTTTCCCCTCACTTAACCGGCACACTAAGATATAGTTTGCTTAACAGAGATACATGACTTGGTGAAAAGTAAGCTAAAGGTTTATAGTTTACAGCTGTGATTGCCAGTACATTATGTCTTCAAGTGGAGATTCTTCTGGCACGGGAATGCCACTTCCTCTGCAGTTGAACACCTCCAAGGAATTTTTAGCGTCTCCTGGTGAACCACTTGTACAATAGAAGGAGTGGAAAGAATATTTTTTTAATTACATTGCGAATTTAGAAGATTGCAGTGGTTTACTCACTGCTAGTAGGAAAAAATGATCTTAATGCAATGTTTAGGCCCTGAAGGTATTAGTATTTACAACCAACTACAAAAACATGACCGAGGTGATGAAGATGTATTTCATAGTGCTATTTTGGATTTAAACGATCATTTTTCTCCTGCTGTTAGCATTGCGGTTACTCATCACAAATTTTTCCAGAGGAAACAAGATAAACATGAGGACATAGAGAGCTATGTTTCTGCTTTAAAACACTTAGCTAGCTCATGTAGGTTTGCTGGTTTACATGATGAAGTGTTGCTGGACCAAATTATAAGGTATACTAAAAACAAGTCTATCTAAGAGAAGGCTGTGGATTGAGGGTGAATCCAGTCTTAAGGATATTATTACTTTAGTGAAGAAACCAAAGTTAGCTGAAAGATGTGCGAAAATTACTTTGGCACAGGGCAAGAAATCTGAAGAGGTAGTTGCCAAAGTTAATGATCAGAAGCACAACAAAGGATCCATGGATAAGCGGGATAATGACTTAAAAAAAAAAAAAATCACACTTTTGCAAAGAGTCAAAAATCTAACATGCCCGATCGATCCAAAAATGAGTGTTTCTGTTGCGGGAGTGCCTATCCCTCTACAAAATTTGATGGGTGTCCAGCTAAAAATGCTAAATGTTTGGAATGTGGTACTTTAGGCCATTTTCCTACGGTTTGCAGAAACATATTATTAAAGACGTGGAGGAAGAATGTTCTGATGATAGTGATGAAGATGTGAATAATAAGCTGGCGGGTCATAAAACTGTTGTTTCAAACATTCCAGGACAAGCCTCAAACAAACCTTGGTGTTGGGTATTATTTGGGGGAGTTATGTTGCAATTGGCAGCAGATTCCGGTTCCCCATATACTATTGTTTCAGAAAGCACATGGCAAAAACATTTTGTACATAGTATTGGGGAGCATTTAGAAACCCCTGACATTTCTCCTGAAAGTTACACTGGTGATAGTATGGATATAATTGGTTTTAGATTGCTGGTATTCAAATTTAAGCAAAGACAAGCAGTATATAGGTTATATGTGGCTAAAGATGGTCCGTCGGTCTTAGGTTGGAAAGACCAAAAGAAACTACATATTGTACTAGATCTCAACAGTGTAGAGCAAGTCTTAGTAATGTGTGATGAGGAGGATACAAAAATATGGGTTGTACAAGAGTTTCTAGGAGTTTACAATGGGCATGTAGGTCAACTGAAGGGGTTCACACATCGTATCAGACTCAAAGAAGGCGCCATACCCAAAATTCATAAGGTACGGAATATTCCGTTTATTGTCAGGGATGAGGTAAAGAAAGAGTTGGACAGATTACAAAATTTGCAGATTATAGAACCAGTTGAAGCTTCTGAATGGGTTTCACCTTTGGTCGTCGCGGGTAAAGCTAATGGCAAAGTGCGTTTGTGTGTAGATTTGAGAGGTTTGAACAATATCATTGTAGACCAGTTTCCTTTGCCTCGTATTGATGAGATGTCTGCTACGAGAGATGCTAAATGGTTTTCCACTTTGGACTTGTCGTCTCCGTACCACCAGGTTAAATTGGATTATCATAGTAGACATCTAACAAAGTTTTGTACACCATGGGGTTGTTTTCATTTCAAACATATACCTTTTGGTTTGGCGGCTGCCATCTTTCAAAGGTTGATGACGCAGTTATTTGGGCTCTTACCTAACGTCACATTCTTTAAGGACGACATTTTAGTTATGGAGAGTAGCAAGAAACATGATAAAGAATTGAGGAATGTTTTAAACATCTTACAAAAAACTGGTTTGACCGCAGAGAGCAGCAAATTTAGATTTGCATAGAGGAAAGTGACGTATCTAGGACATGAGATCGATCGTGAAGCCATCAAACCTAAAAAAAAGTTGGTGGAAGCTATCAAGAATGCTCCATCTCCTACATCTAAAGATGATTTGAGATCCTTTTTAGGGCTAGCCGAATTTCATTCGAAATTTAAGAAAATGTTGCATGTAAAACTCACCAAATGAGAATGTTACTTAAAAACAAAGTAAAATTTGAATGGACTGTAAGCTGTCAGAAGGCTTTTCAATAAATTAAGAATGCAATTGTAAGTGCTCCAATGTTGCATGGGTAATCCAAAAGCTTGTTCTGTTATCACAACGGATGCAAGTGGTAAGGGTCTTGGAAGTGTACTAGCACAGATTGACAATCTGGGTAAAGAATATGTTGTTGCATTTGCATCCCGTTCTTTATCTATCACAGAAGAAAAATACTCTGTGATAGAGAGAGAAACTTTGGCATGTGTGTAGGCATTAGAACACTTTTGGAAATTTATTTGGGGACAAAAATGCATCATACGGACTGACCATAAGCCTCTTCCTAAATTGTTAACTACGGAAGGTTTATGTAGAGCATCTACGAGAATAGCTAGATTATCTATGAGACTACAAGATTTCTGATATGAAGTGCAATATGTTCCTGGGGTAAAAAATGTTACTGTAGATTTGCTAAGTAGAATGTCTTTATCTTTAAGAGAGTTGCATCAAGATCCGTGGAATGATTGGTGTGTAGTTGGTGTGTTTGATGGTAATACTTTAAGCCCATTGCAAGAAGAAGAATGGATCAAGGAGTATGAGAAGAATGATGTGTTGAAAGAAGTGAAAAACAAAGTGATCCTTGGTTGGGATGATGACAAGAAAGTCAAAAGCAGTGATATTTTAAGGGCATTTTGGGAAGTGAGAGATGAATTGAGTGTTGAAGGCGATTTTGTGTGTAGAGGTGGGAAAATTATTCCTCCTTGTGATATTAGGAATAAACTTATTGCTATTGGACATGAAGGTCATTCAGGAATTTCTTGCACAGAAAGAGGAATTAAAGTACTTTATTGGTGGCTGAAAATTGATGTGGAAATCGAAAGGTTTGTACGTGACTGCATGGATTGTGAGAATAGTGACAAATCTCAAAAGACACTAAACCCACCAATTTCTTCTTTAAGTTGTCCTAATTTTACCACGGGAGAAGGTTGCTTTAGACATTATGGGTCCTATTACATGGCATGATGGTACTTCAAAATATATAGTGGTTTTAGTGGATTTGTTTTCCAGGTGGAATGAATTTTCTGTGTTACAAAAATTTGATACTAAGGCAGTGATTAATTTTTAAGAGGAAATATTTTTGAAGAAAGGATTTCCTAGGATTTTGTTGACTGACAATGGTGTTCAATTTAAATCACAGGAAATGAAAACTCTTGCCAAAATGACTGGTATAGAACAAAGGTTTACAACTTTGTATCATCCCAGGGGAAATGCTGAAGTGGAACGGATAAATAGGATTTTCAAGGGCATCATTCAAATTGCAAAGAATGGGGAAAAAGGTAGTGTAGAAGCTGAGTTAAAGAACATGTTATGGGCTTACAGAGTAACACCTCATGAAACAATAGGTCAAAGTCCATTTGATGTAATGCGAGGTAGGATTTCATTTTCGAAGATTAATCCTGGTTAGATGCAAAGAAGCAGACAAGTATTTTGGAGCAAGGAACATGTCAAAGTGCATAAATGGTTCACAAGAAAAGAATAAGTGGTACTTTGATAATAAATATGGTACTAAGGAAGTACATTTCAATGTGGGAGATTGGGTGAGAGTGAAATCCGTAAGGAAAGTAGGCAAATGTGAGAGCAGGTTTAGCAAGCCTATAAGAATTAAGAAAGTGATGGGAAATACTGTTTTATTGGATGATGGTAATGTATGTCACATGAGTCACGTTGCTATTGCCAAGCCTTGCAAACAAAATATCTTGCAGGATGATTTGCTGGAAGGTAATAATAGCAAATATTGGTGGTTACAGTTTGAAAATAATGGTAACAAAGAGTCTAGCGCTGTTGGGGTATTTGATGCAATTGGCTTTCAGGAATGTGCTCAGACTCATATAAATATGGGGGAATGTGAATGTGATGTGAATGAGTGTGAACAGGATAAAAATGTGGAATGTGGTGAAGTGAAAAAAATTGTTTCGGCAGGGTTCTGAGAAAACCTAAAGTATTAGAAAACTTTGTTGGTGATTAAAACGTTTTTTGTTGTTGTTCTTTTTGTTTGTTTTTTTTAAAAACAAAGAAAAAGGGGAAGGTGATGTGTAGTGATGTATTTTATAGAATGTAGTGACATCAGGGGAATGTTATGACATGGGGAAGTGGAATGTCGGGGTAGGCTGTGACGGGGTGGAATGTGTAGTTCGTTAATTGTTTGAGTTGTGCCGGTTGGGCGAGTTCGTGTAGCTCTGTTATCTGCAATTCAACTTAGAAATAAACACAACGGAAAGAAAACAAAGAGCCAGTGTACTTTCTTCAAGTCACTCTAGAAAGCTGCCATCTTCGCTGGCAGTTGGCCACACCACTCCCCGAGAGGTGTTTTTTTGATCAAGCAGTTCGATAGAGAAGTAAGGGGAAAAAAAAATCTATTACCAGCTATAAACCTGGTCTTTTCTGAGCTCTTTAAAAGATACTCTATCTGGATTCTTTTCTACAGATCATGTTCCTGTGTCAAAGAAAATGTTTTATTTATTGAATATATATGGCATCTTATCTAGAAACCACAGTGTGACTGACCGGTGTAATTAGAATGATTAGGCATTCAAATAATTTACAAACATCTGCCCATCATACACTATCGGAAGATCAAACTGAATATAGTTATTTTATGTCCCCACAGAAGTGTTCGTGTCCATCTATGAAAAAGATCCCCATCTTACAGGAGTTGTTTCCCGAGTATATGTGGATAGAATTGTTGGAGAAAGTAATGTTATCATCTAAAGGTCCTAGATATGCACCAAGTAGGCTCTAGGGCAGTGGGAGGCATGTGTTAATGTTCACAGGCCTCCAACTGTGGGCGGCTCCCCCTGCGGGCACAGTGGCTTCCCCTGAGAGGTGAAGAATGTCTTGGAAAGGGCCACAAGGGCAGGAGAGGAGGCAGCCTGCCAGTGTTTGTAACTAAAGAGGATCTGCAACGACCATTTAGTTTGTATGCCGTGGCGCCAGGCTGTCTTAATTTCCACATTAGTAGATGTTGTTTAAGGTCAGTTGAGGGAGAAAAGGCCGGTGGCCTCTCATTCCAAGGCACCGCGCCCCAGGGTCCAGACCCTGGGGCAAAGGAGGAGGTATTTATTTGAATTCTGTAGTTTAAATAGCGTGATCTTGATCCAAGGGCATTGGATCAGTTTACATGAGCACCAAATAGCCAAGGGAGAAGGGCGACGTGTGAAAGCGGTAGCAGAGACATGGCCTTAGAGGCACAGGAGCAAGCAAGATCTGGGCCTCCGAGAGATGTTCACGAGGTGGATATGGCGAGATACATGGACTTCTAGTCACATTTTCACAAACGGCAGTGGAGACTGCTTGCTTTGCTAATTACACTAAGGGGGTTATTCTAACTTTGGAGGAGTGTTAATCCGTCCCAAAAGTGACGGTAAAGTGACGGATATACCACCAGCCGTATTACGAGTTCCATAGGATATAATGGACTCGTAATACGGCTGGTAGTAAATCCGTCACTTTTCCGTCACTTTTGGGACGGATTAACACCTCCTCCAAAGTTAGAATAACCCCCTAAGTCCTCAGGTGTAAATAGCCCAATGCTCCCCAGCTAAGGCTGTCTTACTGCTCATAAGTTGCGGGATGAGCCCGTTTTCCTTGCTTGCATGAAAGCCATGTGCACCCTTGCTGCATCAGTGTTAATTTGGGCATAGTTAGATGGCCATGGGTAAGGGGTAAGAGACGTAGGGGAAACAACCTGGGATTTATTCAGAATTATGGCCAATGTAGGAGTGAGATGGGTGGGAGGGACGTCTTTTTATAAGCAGAGGAGAGAGTGTTTTGCAGGGCTGTACCTATCAGTGAATCGGGTGCAATGATGCTGGAGCACAGAGGTGTGCTGAACCCACTGAACATCAGTTATGTCTGGCTTACTACCCAAAGGGGGATGGAAGCTCATTTTCCATCCTTCCTTCCTTCCTTGCTAGCATTCCGGCCCAGGCCTCCCTTTCTACACCGATGCTACTTTAGGGTAATCTGATGAAGGCATTTTCAGAAATTGAGCCAGAAATTGATAGACTACTGCCGGGAGACAAGCACTGTCTTTAGGTAGGTTATGAAATTTGTCAGTTGGGCAATTTGGGCAGTTTAGTGAGTTTTTTACTCAGTTTTCCCACTGTGGTTGTAAGAGAGTAAAAATCACTAGACTTTTGTGAACTAGACTGTGTTTCTGACAAGCACACATCTGTTCCCTATTCTCTTGATATTTCGTTTATAGAAAATAAAGCCCTACTGAAAGCTATTTGACCATTTTCTGTTTATGTTGGATGCATTTCCGTTGGTGTAACTTCCACATTTATTTTGGATTATGGGTAAATAAAAGATTAAATGATTTAATAAGAAACCATCAGTCTGTCCGCAACTTCTCTCCAGTCTTATTCCTACATCCCGTGCCCCCGAACAAATACGAAAGTTTAGGTTTTCCCTACTCCAGAATATTTTACACAGGGGACTTGGAACATAAACTTGTAAGACGTCTGCTCAAGGACGCAGTGCTTAATTTGTAAAAGAATGATTGCTGGTGTCTAAAGCTCTGCTCAGAAGCCCAGGGCTGGCGCTGTAAATTGTTAGCACACTGAATAACATTGCTTTGCAGCCTTGAATTCACCCGGGTTCATTTTATTCAGTACCAGACACCCCCTTCCCTTTATCTCACTCGTACAAGTTACTGCTTTTTTCCTTCTACATGTTTTTTCCATCTTTCTTTTCCTCTGTCTTTCCGCTTTGGGTGTTTTTCTTTTTCTTGCTCTCAGGGAAACATCTGATGAAGGAAAACAAGTGCTGGTTGCCCCCTCCAGCAGCCACTTCCTCAAGCTAAGCACTGCAGGTAAGTCAAACGCAGGTAGCTAGAGTCTTCCTTGTGATCAGATAAGGTAAGGGAGAGGCGATTTAGGAAATCATATTTCCAGGGTTTATGTGAGCACTAGAGCCAGACCCCTCCCTGCCTCTGGCTTACAGCTGTGAGGCACTGCTGCTCAGCCTCGTTCTGAGCCATGCGAGCCCTGCATTTGATCCCACTGCTGGGGACCGCAAGTCTTTTCCCCATTGCCTCCTGCTGCCTGTATCATATGTTCTGCTGATTTCTGTCCTGGTTATTGTAAGTGTAACAGTACCTGCATTTTTACATATTCTGTCTTAGTTTGTCTGCCTGGTTACTTGTTTTGTTAGCCATTGCAGTCACATTTGGATTCTGAGTGTTGGCACTTGTTTTGCAGCCTCTTTTGCTGCCTCCATAGTTCCCCACCTTCTCCCACTCCTGCTGCCTGCATCCCTACTAGCCTGGCCCACCTCCAAGAGCTACTTATGGAGGCCGCTGCGTGAACTGCCAGTGGCGCACCAAAGGCAAGCCCGTCTGTGCCCTTCCACACCCCTCTCCGCCTGATCCATGGCCAGCACCAGGACCCCATCTCTTCTTCCACCCACCACTACACCAGATTAGAACTCACAGCCATCAATGCCCGACCTAAGGAGTACCACTGCCACATCTCCCCCCGGACCATAGCAGGCACCTTCAGTTGTCGATACTGCTGGTTCACCTGCCTCACTGACTCTACTGCGCACACAACCAAATGACCTCCACCATGACATTGCGAACACCCGCCAACTGGACTGTATACTGCTCAATGTTCGCTCTCTAGTCAAACACTGAACAGAGATATGGGACACCATACCCTCGTACCAGACCTTGTCGTCCTCACAGATACCTGGCTCAACAACTCCTCAGCACCCAACACTGCTGTGGCCACTCCCGACGGATACAAGATCACCCACTGCGACTGCACCAACAAACCTGGAGGAGGCATTGGCATAATACACAAGGACTCTATACCCTGCCCTACCTAGGTAGACAATGACACACCAGTCATGGAGCATGTCAATTTATGACTCAGCGTAGACAATAACACCCCCATCAAAGGAACTCTTGCCTACAGACCCCCTGGACCCTGCCCCAACGTCTGCCACGCCATTCCAGAAATCATTGCCTCCCCCCCTTCCCCTTTGCAAGCCATCAACACTGAACACTACATCTTCTTGTGAGATCTTAATTTCACCTGGATGACCCAAATTATGTCAGCACCACCAACCTCAGACAGCATGGAAATCATCGGCCTCAGACAGACAGTCACCAATGCCACCCACATTGCCGGACACACAATAGACCCCATTTTCATCTCAAGCAAAAGGATCAAATATGCTGAGCTCACCTGGACCGACCACTCCATATAGTCCATTTCAGTTACTTCATCAAATCCAACAGAGCATCCAGACCACCCACCACCACGCTCCGTAACTGAAGCAAGATATCCAAGGACCAATGGAGCAGCACCCTCAACACCCACTGCTTGGGCCCTCCTCCCCCCAAAACTGAAACTTTGGGATTCCCTCGCCAACCTCTTCCACAACAAAATCGCTACCATCTATGAAGGCTTCGCACCCCAGCCCACCGCTGCAGACACCATCAACCGCTTAGACTCCTCTGCCAAGAGCATACTCTATAAATGGAACCAGCTCACCAACCTTAACACCACAGACATTATGAAGACCATCCACTCGGGATAGCCCACCAACCTCTGCCTGCATCATATGTTCAACCCCACCATTGACAGCAGACTCGCAACCATCCTCCAGCTCATCCATCAACTCAGCCACCTACCCATACGACTGGAAACACGAGGGAGTCAAACCTCTCCTCAAGAAACCCTCTGCCAACCCCTCAACGACCTCAAAAACTACTGTCCGATTCCTTGCTCCCCTTTCCAGCGAAAGTAATGGAGAAACCCATCAACCAGCAACTCTCAAACCACCTAGAAGACCATAACCTTCTGGACCCATCCCCAGTCTGGATTCCGCTCCACACACAGCATGGAAACTGCTCTCATTGCTTCAACAGACGACATCCAAACCCTCTTAGACCAAGGAGACTTGTCTGCCCTGATCCTCCTAGCAGCCTACAACACAGTCTCCCACCACACTCTGCTCAAGACTCTCCGCATCCAAGGTGACGCCCTAAAATGGATTGCATAATCTCTCTCCGAATGAACCCAGAAAGTCTTCATCCCGCCTTTCACCTCGCATTCCAAGCCCATCAGTAGTGGAGTCCCCCAAGCATCCTCCCTTAGCCCCACCCACTTCAACACCTACATGACCTCCCTAGCCAGCATCGTACAAGACCACAGATTGAATATCTCCTACGCAGATGACACACAGCTCATCCTCTCGCTTTCCAAAGGACTTCCATCTCTGCATGGCCAACATCGCCGACTGGATGAGGAACAACTGCCTCAAACTGAACACCAATAAAACTGAAGTTCTACTGTTCCGCAACACCACTTCTCCGGGGGGATGACTCCTGGTGGCCCCCTGTATTGTTCTCTTTTAAACTAATAGGACACAGTGCCAAAAAATGCAGCCCTCTTAGTCTCTCAAATAAGTCACCCTAATATATGAGAATAAGCATATAACCCAAATGCGACAGAACATGTGTGTATACAAAGATAAACCAATATATATCAAGCCTTAAACGAGAAATATGCAATATGTCAACAGAGCATCTATACGTAAGCTAAATAATCAAGATTTAAAATGCATCACTATCCTTGCCAGCCAGACTGGGGAACCCTTCGCTCATCCAAGGAAGGATACCCCCAAGTGGAATCAAGAGATCCAGAGCAGCGCGTCTGCTCCACAGGTGAGTTGCTGTCTTAGCATCAAGTCTCCCCGTCTTTTACACCTTAAGCAATCTCAAGGAGAGAATTCTAGAAATACCCTCCCCTCAGTTATGAAATTAAGCGATGTCTGTACTTCGTCTGCGTCAAAAACATGCAGAAGAGCTAGCCAGGCTCCCTATGCCTGTTTTGAGGCAGAACTGTACATTTCTGTGATAAGACCGTCTCAACCTTGTGAGTCCGCATCCTCCATAATATGTTCCAGCACAGTCTGATCCTATTCTCGTGGAGAGAAAAACAAGTTCTGGTTGGAAAATAAGTTGTGTGTGGAAAAACACCTGCGCTGCCCTGCAGCCGTGGCAGGGCACAAAATGGAATGACTTCACAAAATGGAGTCTGGTCAAACATGGAGTCGGTGGTTAATTACATATAGCATCACACTCCACCCTTTGACCATTGACTCTCATAGCATACTGGTTTGAAATCAACCTTTTGTGGTGGAAGCATAGTTATTAGATTGGGTATGCATTGTACACAGCAACATAGCATTATTATAATGCGGAATACCATAATTGTCCCACCTAAAATAGAACGAAGCTGACCAAAATCTGGGAGCCAGCTGAAAAGCCAGTCCCACCAGACTTTATCTACTATCTTGTTTCACCCCCATTACCAATTCATACAAGGCTCCAGTGTGAGACTGGATACATTTTGAATGATCTGATAGGTTAAAACAACTCATTCCTTCAAATTCTGAGCATCCATGGTCATGTTTATGAAGCAAGTAATCAGTGGCGGCCCTATTCTGCAAAGCAGCTTTTCTAGTGCCTCGTATATCTAGTAATAGTTCTGCCAAAGCAATAGATGTGTGATTAATATTCTTAACCATCAAACATGCTAGTTTATTAATAACTCGAATACTATAGCCCGCTAATACCAGGACTCCTCCAATAGAAAGACCTAAACTTACATATTTTGATCTATATAATAACTGAATTCCAGAGTCACAGTCTTCACTTAGTTGAACTGTTTCCCTTGTGTTTCGAATATGTAATACTGAGTGTAATGGAAACATCATAAGTCCTAGCCACATGAAAGCACACAACCCTCCTAATATGTTTGCAGGGTTATACGTATAAGTGATAGTTCCACAAGAAAATAACCATCCCAGAGATATCTTGACATGCTTAATGTGAGTAGCAGCAGACACTATATTCTTGCAAAACAAACTTATATTTTTACACATTCAGTCGTTTCTGTGTTGAAATAGACTGTGTTGTTCCCATGCAGTTGTTTGAGTCTTTTCGAGTCTCATTTGGGCACATTTGCCGATGTTGTTGGCATCACAAGTTAAATTATAATACACGTCACTGGCGGTGACATTGCAAGTAATCACCTTTGCTAGGTTGCTCCATCTGTCATCAGTAGTTTCTTGGCAAAACCGACAGTACTTATAGGGTGAAAAAAGGATATGTATGCCACTTTCCTCTTTTCAGCAAAACACTAGCTGGAGTTGGAATGTCAGCTATGCAGCTGGTAATGACATCAACGGTGCTTTTCATAGTTGTCAGGCAGAAGTCTGACCTGCTCAGAATCATCTGAGCCAAATGTATCAAAACGTTCTCAGACCAGTGCAGCAAAGGTGTCGATCGGTGTTGTCAGTCGATTACTTCTGAGCTGGGGGCGTTCAGCCCCTCCCGACCCACCTTGGACATGCCTAAAGACACTCCACCAACCAAAGACAGCACAATGGCACCTCGTGGGATGATCTGTAAAAGAGACAAGTATGATCATTCTCACAAATAACATTTATCAGCTGGTACATGTTCCCACTTTTCTTGTCCTGGTTTCATGACTAGCAAAATGTTGTCTTTTCCTTTTTCTATGATTTCTACTGGTTCCAGGGGACGATTTGGGGATTCGACCAGCACCTCAGCACTGGGATTCTTCTCAGTGGAGCGAAAGCCTCCCTCCCCTCACATTGTAAGAAGGCTGGGGCAGTCCCTTTTTTGACTATTCCTCAATACACTGGAATGATCACTGATCAATTGAGCAATTCTGTCTCCAGGTTGTATTATCAAATCATTGTCTCCACTGTTCAACAAAATTACTTTAATTTCGCCTTGGTATCTGCATCGATCCTTCCCTCCAAGACATAAATATCCTTGAGTTCCAGCACAGATCGAGGAACAATCAATCCATAATGCTCTGGGCAAATTGTATCTCGACTCCTATCTCAGTGAGTATCATATCTCTTGGTTTCAGTCTGTACATGTTCAAAGCATGCAAATCAAGACCTGCAGCCTCTGGTGTTGCTCGGTATGGAGCTAAAGCTCTTGTCTTTGTCTCCCAATACATAATAGTATTAGTTGCTGCATGAGGGAGGCAGGGGTCAGCATTCGCGTTAAAGGAGTTTCTGCATTTGTCAAAGGTCTATTGTTTAATATCTGTAATGCTTCATTTAAATCGTAGGTACTCACAAACATTTTCCCAAGGGCCAAAAGAATTTGTTTGAGATGTGACGGAGGGCCGCATTGATAATAGCCGGGTGGTGTGGGGATGAGGGGTGTTGGGGGGGATTTACCTGGAAAGGGAAGGGGTGGGGCCGGTAAAGTGGGTGTAGGTAGGGGAAGTGAAGCATACACATTCAGGGGCTGAACTGCATACTGTGAAACCAGAAAACCTGGGTTTAATCATGGCTTTCCTAAATTGTGTGACCATAGGCAATTGTTTAATTTCACGTTCCCTCCTTATTATTCCTTATAGTATATAAAAGGACATTGAAATACAAGACTTCTGGATGTGCATTGTACAAAACCTTCTCCTGTGTTTGATTTAATAAACTGTAATGTTGTTCATGTATTATAAAATCCTCGACCAAACTGTGACTTAACAACTGACTTGCTTTATTTTTTTTGGTGGGGGAGATGAATACTTTTGAAAAAGAAATACTTCTCAGTGCACCGATGTAACGGTTCTTCATGTTAATGAACTACACTCTGAATTTTGATAAGACTATCATTTATTTACACTTTTGCTGCAAGATGTCTTTAATAATAAAGTTGTTTCTCAAAGTTAGGCCTGCAGGACAACATAGTTACTTCCCATCATGAACTTCAATTAAGCTTTAAATAAAGGATTGCCTATTTATTTAACTTCTTTTTCAATATTAGTGCTGAATCAAGAAAACAGCAGCCCAGTGCTCTGTGCTGCTCTTGACCTAGGGTAAAGGTCAGGAGGGCCGCATGCAGCCCTCAGGCCGTACTTTGAGTATCACTGATTTAAATGATAACTCCAATTTTTCAGCGCTCCATCTGACAACTTGCGTAACTGGGACTTAAACAATCCATTCATTCTCTCAATCAATTTCACAGTTTGTGGGTAATATGGAATATGGTAAATCCACTCTATATTGAGCTGCGAACAGTAATCGTGCACCAACTTATCTTTAAAATGTGATCAGTTATCGCTTTGGATCTGGAGTGGAACTCCATAGTACAACATCAACAAGTATAGTGTCTTAATCATATTGAACTGAGTAGCACGTTTACATGGAAACGCTAACAAATAGCCAGAGTAAGTATCTACCACTGTGCAGGCGTATTGACAGCCGCGACTAATGGGCATTGGTCCTATCTAATCAATCTGCCATATCGGCCCTAGCAACTTTCCTCTCCCTAACTGACCTCTAACGGTTTGTGAGACAGATCGCTGTTGTGTGTGTTGACAAATAGGACACTAATTACAGTTTTGATCACGTCCCGGGAATGTGCATCCCTCTAACCTCTGCCTACCTGTTAGTGACCTTTTCTCCCAGGTCTCCAATTTTTCGGTGAGCCCACTTAGCCATCCCCACCAAGTCAGAATCTCGTGTCGCCACTTCTGCTTCTGAGATTTTGACTTTTTCATCTGCAAGAGAATTAAACCATTGTTTTAGTGAGTCAGTGGGACAGTGGCCGTCTATATGATGTACAGTGACAGTACTTTGCTGTAACATTTCCTAAATTTCCTGCCACAATTCTTTGTCCCATACCTCCTTCGAATGTATTTGCCAGTTATGTGCTTGCCACGTGGGGAGCCAGGTAGCTAGCCCATTGGCAGTAGACCAAGAATCAGTATAAATGTGATGTTTCCCAGGTAATTCTTGTTTTAAGGCTTGATACACAGCGTACAATTCTGCATATTGACTACTCCGCCCTTCTCCAGTACTAGAAAGTAACTTCTTAGTTATTGGGTTGTATGACACTGCTTCCAATGGCTGTTGGCCCCCACATACTTGGCTTAACTGTCTGTGAACCATACATGCATCCTGTCCTCAGGAGACAAGGACTCAAATGTCTCACCCCACTTCACTGGTGATTCTTTTGCCTCTGACATCTCCTGCAACACCAGCTCCTCTTCCATGGGGGCCTGTGCTGTCTGTTCATGCAGGGCCGCGGTTCCCTCTGGTCTCAATCCCTGTCCTGTATGTACCATTTCCACTTGATGGAACTTGCTTCTTGTGCATGCCCTATTCAGTGAGTTGTGGGTGAGCTCATCACCCCCTGCATTATCGGGATCACAGGCCTCAGAATCACATCATGCCCTGTTGTCATCTGCTCAGTATCTACTAGAGCCCAACAACCAATGCCAGTAAATGCTTTTCAAAGGGAGTGTACCACACTCCAGCATCCGGTAGCTTTTTGGTCCAAAATCCTAAGGGCACCCTCTTTCTTCACTGTTTTTGCCACATAATTCAATTTGCATATTGCCCCTGAATTGTCACGTGTAACTCAATGTTTCCCTCCTGTGCTGTCCACAAGTCTAAAGCATGTTGAGCCACCTCTTTTGCCAAATCAAACGCACACTGCTGCTGCTCTCCCCATTAAAACTCCTGTTTCTTTCGAGTCACTTTTTACAAAGGGGCCTAAATCTGACTGAAGTGAGGAATATGCTGCCTCCAAAAGTCAAACAATCCAATGAATTGCTGAGTTTCCTGCTTAGTACGGGGTTTGGCAAACTCCAATATCGTTTGTCTTACCTGCGGCAACACCTCCCTATGTCTCTGATTCCACTGAATCCTAACAATTTCACATTTTAGAAAGGTCCTTGTACCTTTTCTGGATTTATGTCCCACTCTTTGCTTTGCAAATGTTCCACAATCCTGTCCAACTGAGTCTGCACTTGTTCTATCGTTTCGCCCTGCACCATCACGTCATCAATATAAAAAGACCCCTGTACCCCTGGAATGACAGGTACTTCATCCATGTGTTCTTCCACCGAGTGGGGCTATGTACATACCCCATAGGCAATTTTAAGAATTAAATTGTCTTCCATGCCTTGAGAAAAGAACTTGCTTTTGATTCTCAGGGGCCAATGGTATAGTGAAAAAAGCATTGGCAATATCAAGTGTCTCATACCAGGTCCATTTATGTCTCTGTATCTTTTCAATCAAAGTGATGGTGTCCAGGATGGCACATTCAAAGGGGGGTGTTTGTTTAGTCAATTTGCAGTAATCGTCTGTTATTCTCCAGCTCCCATCAGATTTATGCACGGGCCACACAGGATTATTCCATGCAGTGGTGACTGGGGCCACCACCCCTGCCTCTACCAACTCCTGTATGGTCTTACTTATCTCCTCATGCCCTCCCGGGATTAGGTACTGCTTCAAATTAACCACCTTGGTGGCTGAGGGCACCTTCACTGGAGGTATTTTCAAGGGCCCGGACTTTCTGAAAATTCTTGTTTTCCCAATAAATTTCTGAGTCAACATGGGGTCTGTTATCCTTGCAGGCCCATCCCTGTACCAGAGCCTGGCCTGTTTCCTAATCTATTTCAACCTGCTGATTTTCACCCAGGTCAAATTTGGATATCTGCTTTCATACCTACGAGGGGACTCCTCTCCTTCCTGGTTTTCTTCAGTCAACCAATCGGTGTCCAGATCTTTCTCCCCCTTCACCCTTGGGGAAATATTTTTCTTCCTCTCCTTTTTCTCCTCCTGCATCTCTGACTTGCCTTGACTCATCCATTTATTATTCTGCTTGTTCACTTTCCTGCTCCCCTTCCTTTTGTCCAGCGCTCGCTTCTGGTATCTATTCCATCTATCTGTTATTTCTTGACACCTTCCTTCAGCAATGCCATGAACGTATCTCTTCTAGATACCCTGTTGTTATATGTACGGCCCTCAGACTGAGAGGCTTTCTCAGGTTTTATCCATTCTTCCAACTCTCCCAATCCACGGACTGCCTCCAGTACATCTTTCAAGGAGTTACCTGTCTGGTTGATTAACAGGGCCATGATCACATGTTTGTAGGCTGGGTTGAGGGGCAAACAAATTATTTGTTTTGCACTGACACTGTCAGCAGTCCATCTAACAAACTGTGAGCATCACCCAGAAAAATTGTGGTTTTCATGCCCTCTTCCTTGATTCTCTGCAATTCATCTCTCAATGTGTACCAAGACTTATCATTTTGAGGCCACTCTGACTCGGCAGGATACCTGTGATTGCACCCAGTAACTCCTAACTTCAACAAGGTGCTTTGATTGTTGCCCTTATAACCCTAAAAATGCTCCTGTACAGTGGGGTCAGTACTGAGTTTACAGAACTTCGGTGCGTCTCCTACATCTAACATAGCTCCTGTATCAAATAATCACACCATCCATGTGAGATGTGTTTCCCCAGGTCTCTGCCAAAATCTGTCTATGAAATCATTAATCTCTTGCTGAGTGTAATCCTCCAGGGAGTCCATCCCGACCCCTCATTTCAGTTGTCGTACAAATATGGGATGTGGACGGACTACTTTCTGCTCTTCTAGCTCACCCTGACTACTATTTTGACAGCACTCTTTCCCCAGAGTCTGAAAACTCAGAGGAACCCCAGATATTACCATACCCCCCCCCTCAAGGTTCCAGTCTAACCCTGCTTTGGTAATGGCTAAATGAACCTTTCTCTTCTTAACTCTTCGTACAGTTTATTCTGACATGATAACATTGTGGAAGTATTCTTGGCTTCCACTAGCTGTTTTTCCATCTGTTCATGTTCCTGTTCTAAATGAGCTCATTTCTCATGTATTTTACGATAAGCACATAAGAGGATCCAACCTCTGCAACCTAAAGTGGTAAGCTCTCTTGCCTTTTTCTAAGGGCACTTTCTGCAAACAAGTTAATACATTTACTTGCTCAGCTTCTGCTGTACTCACGTTCCAATTTTCACTCAAGCTAGCACAATGAGCCCACTCGTGAGCAAGCATACAATACAGGGCTGTTTCCCACCCCGGGATTTCATTTGGTATCTGGGGAACTGCCTTTGTCTTTTTGCCAAACATTTTTCCCTTTCATCTTTTACTTCTATCCTGCAAAGTGATGCCAAAATGTATTGCTCTCAGTTAAAGGAAGAGGACACAATGCCAAAAGAATGCAGCATTATTTGTCTAAATAATAAATTTATTAAGGCACTTCCTAGATATCAAATAAGTCACCCAAATATATGAGAATAAGCATGTAACTCAAATGCGACAGAACATGTGTATATACAAAGATAAACAAAAATATAGCAAGTGGTCAAGGCTTAAAAGAGAATTATACAACATGTCAACAGAGCATCTATACATAAGCTAAATAATCAAGATTTAAAATGCATCACCATCCTTGCCAGCCAGACTGGGGAACCGTTTGATCAGCCAAGACAGGATAGCCCCGAATGGAATTAAAATCCGGAGCAGCGTGTCCACTCCACAGGTGAGTTGCTGTCTTAGCGTCAAGTCTCCCTGTCTTTTACACCTTAAACAAGCTCAAGGAGAGAATTCTAGAACACCCGTTACCTCTGTTATGAAATTAAACGCTGGCTTTGAAAACACGCAAAACAGCTGACCAGGCTCCCTATGCCTGTTTTGAGGCCGAACCGTATATTCCTCTAATCAGACCGTCTTGACCGTGTGAGTCCACATCCCCCATGATATGTTCCAGCATGGTCTGATCCTGTTCTCATGAAGAGAAAAACAAGCTCTGTGTGAAAAACAAGTTCTTTGTGGAAAAACACCTGCGCTGCCCTGCAACCCTGGCAGGGCACAAAATGGAATCACTCGCAGAAAATGGAGTTGATAGTCAAACATGAAGTCGGTGGTTAGATACAGGTTAAATACATTTGGCATCACAGACCTATGGACATACCCCCTCCCCCCACCCTGACAGAATATGCTTGTAACCTGGGAGTCATCATCTACAACAAATTAAACATGAAGAACCAAGTCAATGCTTCTGCACCCTCCGTTTGCTACGTAATATTTTTAAATGGCTTCCCACCGAACCAGGCGCACCGTCACACAAGCACTTTTCACCAGCTGCCTCGACTATGGAAACACTCTCTACACCAGACTCGCCACATACCTCACAAAAAGAATCCCAATCATCCAGAACACAGCAGCCAGGCTTATCCTCGACCTCCCTAGATGGACCAACATTTCTTCACACCTCAGGAACCTGCACTGGCTCCCTGTACTCAAATTATGTCAATTCAAGTTGTTGACACTCACATACAACTCCCTACATAACCAAGGACCAGCCTGCCTCAAACACCGACTGAACTTGCACAAACCACCCAGAAACCTGTGCTCCACCTCCCTCTACTTCACCTACAATCCCTGCATTTCAGGAGCAACAGAGGGATAGGCCTTTTCCTACCTGGCAGCAAAATCCAAGAACAATCTCCCCATCCACCTAAGGTCATCACCCTCCATACAGGACTTCAGAAAGCAGCTGTATACCTGGCTCTTCCACTGAGCACCATCTGAGATCTACGCAGTGACACAGTGCCTGCATACCCTCACGGGTGATATGTGCCGCCATGCAGATGTTTGATTGGTTTCTCATGGATACGATAAAAAATAAACTGAAAAATATGTTGTCATAATTGATTTCATTTTACTGCATAAGCAAAAATATGCAATGTGTGGGGTTGGAGAAACCTGTGCGTTTGGGCTGAGAAGTCACATGTCAAGAGGTAGTCTTGGAGGGTTGATCGCGGGACAGTGGGATCATGCAGTTGGAATCTTAAGGGCTCAGGTGCTTGAATAATATTAAGAGTCAGTAGGTGGGGGGGGTCACATGATGTCTATTACTGCAAGTTATATCTCAGTATCCTACCTTAGCTTCCCTTGTCTGCCCCAGAACCCACTAGTGTACTGCTGTTGCCCCCCCACCCAGGAGCTCTTAACATAATCATGGTTATGTTCAAATGTTCTGGCTAAAACTGTACTACCTTTTTAGTTAGTGTGTGTAAGGTGGGAAGAACGAACTTGCAAATGTTTGACTGGCTTGCTTTTTAAGAATATTTCAGAGGTATGTTGTACCTTCTTTCAAACATAACAGACCTTATGACTATTGAGAGTATTTGTGCATGACTCCATTGGAGTAAAGATTTTTATTTAATGTGTAATTTTCCTGCACATAGTTTCTTATCTTGGTGTGAAGTGTTAAATATCTGCTGTCAGCAGCAATGATTTGCATTCAAAGGTATTTTAATTTTTATTTGCAGCATAATATTACTTTGTTTTATTATTTTTGGACTTTCAAACTTTTTCCTGGGTGCTAGCTCTTCCAACTCATAGCCTCGGATTAATTTTCCTCATTCAAACACTAATTTTAGGTGTACTTTGGATCAGACTCGGTCAAAAACAGGCAACAAATAGCAAAGTGGCAGACATTTATAAACGTTGGTTCGCGATTCGTTGCAAAATCTCTTTTTGAAGTACAGACGCAATGTGCTTTTGTGGTGCTGGTTGTGGTAGTGTTGGTGGTTGTTTACACTGGAAAGAGCATCGTGTCAGATGCACAACGAAAGCAGGAAAAAAAGGGATCCACCCTGCTATATTGCCAGAGGTCTTGGGACCCAGTGGTATACAGTAAGGGTCCCTACGACATTATAATGTGGATGGGAGCAATAAAATCAGCAGGTTACCATGACATTTAGGTGCATTCCCTTCACTGCCTCTTTGTGCTCCATTCTGGTTCAAAACTTGAATAAAGCCTGTGGGTGCTGGAACCCGGTGCCGCAAAAGTATGCGTAAAGCAATCAGACCATTTTGTTTATATAAACTGATCAGCAAGATTTTAGAAGTTGCTACTTTTCTGTTTATTCTATTCTCGATTATTTTGTAAGTCATTAAGTCCAACTGGGAATAGAAATTGAGCTGGAAATCCGATCGGGCTGAAAAGTGAAATGACCACACACCTCACCAATAAGGGGTAAAAGGCCGCTTTAATAGAACAGGTCTGGCAAAATACAACCTTGGCGTATAGCCTCACAAAACTACCCAGACCTCACTAATACAAAATTCATCACCTAAACCCTCCCCCTCCCTCTAAATTGACCCAACCGCACTACCCCTTGTCCCATCCCCCACCTTGACCCGACTAACCCTTTTACCCATCTGTCCTGCAATCACCTTATCCATTTACCCTTCTCTGTGCAAATTCCCTGCCCTCTCCTCTTTCTGATCTACCCCTTCCCCCCCGAAAGGCCAATATACAAAAATACCAGGCACACCCTTCCCACCAGACCTGACTATCAGCGGCAATGACAAGAACAAAAAAAAAACCACCCTAAAAACACAATACCAACACATAGTAACTAGACCTGTCCTATAAAAACCTGCAACCGTAAAAAATTTCTGAAAGAAACTCTGACCCAATGATAAATAAAGAAATTCAAGCACAAAATCGACCCACAAAACCCCCATTATCCTTAAGAAAACTAAAAGAAATAAAAGAAATAAAACTACCACAAAGAGGGAGGGCGGGCGGGCACAAAGACAAAACGCCCACTGGGTGTGACAACGGCCAAAGAGGCCGCCCACACCCAGCCCCTGCCTTTTATCCCCTCAGCCACGTCACCGCCCTGACCTGCCTGTAAACCAATCCCTGTTCGGGCTAGTGGAACATTCCACCACAGCCCGATAAACCCGGGGGGAGACGGGCAAGCCCTTTGCTCCCCCCCAAGTCCCCATCGGGCTGAAAAGTGAAATGACCACACACCTCACCAATAAGGGGTAAAAGGCCGCTTTAATAGAACAGGTCTGGCAAAATACAACCTTGTCGTTTAGCCTCACAAAACTACCCAGACCTCACTAATACAAAATTCATCACCTAAACCCTCCCCCTCCCTCTAAATTGACCCAACCGCACTACCCCTTGTCCCATCCCCCACCTTGACCCGACTAACCCTTTTACCCATCTGTCCTGCAATCACCTTATCCATTTACCCTTCTCTGTGCAAATTCCCTGCCCTCTCCTCTTTCTGATCTACCCCTTCCCCCCCGAAAGGCCACACAGGAAAACCCAAAGGTGTTTTCCTGCCCCACCCCAAAAAACTGTCTATTTATCCCATAAACGTTCCCCTAATAATTCTGCAATAAGCAACCTAAGCTCCAATAAATAGTGCTCATTCCCCAAAAACGAGAGATGTACTCCATCCTGCCGAAAAAGATCAACATCAGACACCCCAATATTTTCGTGATACAAAAAAGAAAAACCCTGCGAAATACAAAAATTCTTCATTTCCCTGTTGATTTTCCGCCTTTGCTTTTCAATACCCTTAAATGACTTAGCACCCCTCCAAACCCTTCTCGGCACTAAACCCGTCCAAACTATATGTGTACCCGCCCACTTTTCCTTAATCCGACATAAATCCATTTTCATAACCTTCAATAACCCAATACCCGACAAAGCCACCAAATCATTTTCACCCAAATGTAATACCAACAAGTCAGGACAGACCCCCCGTTCCATTCTTTTTGCCAGAACATAAAGTAACTCACCCCATCTCATCCCACTCTTTCCTACCCAACTAACTCTTATCCTTGAACCATCAAGCCCCAGCTGCCTCCCGAAATGACATGATGCTGCTTGCTTCTCCGCCCAGCGAACAAAAGAGTGTCCAACAATCCACACGACGCAAACTTTGTCTGGACCCCCAACACAACCTACAAAAGAAAATAAGTTAAATAGCACATCCGTTCATAACACCACAATTTGAAGTAAGAGGAAAGGAAACTAGATAGGAATCAAAGGATTAGAAAAAACAGAAAATAGAATATACAGAAGAATTCTTCTGGCGAAGAAAAGAAAGAAAACCTCACTGCTTAAAAGAACGCACATATTTTTTAAAACAGCCCGACCTCCACCTGCCTAAATGTTTAATCAACTGATGTGATTTACCTTGGCGTCGTGCCTCCGTAGCAGCCCCGATCCTAAAGGAATGTGTACCATAACTACTGGGTTCTAAGCCCACTCTCTTGATCGCCAACCTTAAAACCGCTAGAAACTGTGATGCCAACAACTTTGACCCGTCCTGATGAACAAATACAAATCTTGAAATTTGAGACTGAAATGCTGAACACACAAACCACCAACGCACCGGGCAATCAATAGAATGAACTGCCGACAAGCAAACTTCCTGGCCCTCCCCAACTGATCCCCCTTTGAAAATGTCAACCATATAATTAAACACCCTTTCCCCATCTGAACATTCTCACAAAGTAGCCCATCCTTCCCTCTCACACCCAACAACTCTGAAATCCGAAAAGCCCCATGAAACAACCATGACATACACATAGAAATCAAACTTACCTCCCACTCAGAAAAACACACTTCACTCAAAACCCTTAATAAAGCCTGCAAAATATCAAGCGTAATCGGTCGCCTTCTATCACACCTTACTCCGCCCGACCTAGCCCAACCCGCTAAAATCCTCCTACACAACTCACCCTCCACCGGATCATATCCCCAAAAATACTTACCATAAAAGGAAATACCTGATAACTTCCCGGATATGGTAACCGCTGCCAAACCAGCCTCAATCTGCTGCATGACAAATTGAATAGCATCCTCTTGTCTCCAGTAACTTGCATCTCCCCCACCCCATCGCCTTACCGCACCTGAATCCAGAAACTCCAACCACGCCTGAAAATAAGTTCTCCTCGTCGACGGGGCTACAGACTGTTGAACTAACTCCAACATCCTCAATCTCCTAGAGCCCATAACTCCCCCGGAATGACCGTCTTCAGAACATCCGCTCCCGGCGCCAGACCACGGAACCTCTGCCACTGAAAACGAGATAGCGCATCAGCGATATCGTTATTGACACCAGGCACATGCCGAGCCTTGAACAAAATGTTGAACCTCAAACAATACAATAAGAAAATCCTCAACAATTTGAGTACTTTAACATCTTTAGCTTTTTGAGAATTAACCAAATGCACAACCGTCTGATTGTCCACGTTAAAAACTACATTCCTATTAGCCAAAAACTTACCCCAAATGGCCAGAGCAACCACCAAAGGGAAAAATTCCAAAAATGCGATGCTAAAATGAGCTCGCTTCCAACGCTCAGGCCAGGCCTCTGATGCCCAATGACCGTCCCAAAACAGACCAAAACCATGAGCACCAGACGCATCTGAAAAAATCTGAACCTGCCAAAACCAGTCCTCATCATCAACCAGCATAGTCACACCATTAAAGTCCTTGAGGAAATCAATCCACATTCTCAAATCCTCTTTAACACCTGCCCTAAGGCGAATGTGATGATGCGGCAAAACAGCACCCCGCATGGCAAAACCAAGCCTGCGGCAAAATGCCCTGCCCACCCTGACCACCTTACAAGCAAAATTCAGATAACCGAGTAACGATTGTGCCTGCCGCAACTCCAACTTTGGTTTCTGAATCGCTTCTTCCAACAGGGAAATCAAATGCTGAACTTTATTCCTGGGCAGCCTCACCTCCATTTTGTCCGAATCCAATTCAATTCCTAAAAAACTAAGACACGTAGAAGGCCCTTCAGTTTTGTCTCCAGCTAATGGAACTCTGAAAAGAAACATCAAACACTCAAAATCCTTTAACGCTCTGCCACAATTGCCTGACCCGGCAGTCCCCACAAAGAAAAAATCATCCAAATAATGAGTGACCAAACCATAATTACCTTGTGCTACAAAGCACCATTCCAAAAATTAACTAAAAGTCTCAAACAAAGAACATGAAACTGAGCAACCCATGGGCAACATCCTATCCACATAAATGGCCCCTTCAAATTGCATACCCAATAATGAAAAATCATCTGGGTGCACTGGCAACAACCTAAAAGCCGATTCCACATCAGATTTAGCCATCTCTGCCCCTCTACTGCACTTCTGTACCAATCCAATGGCTACATCTACAGAAGCATAATGCACCATGGAATCCTCCGCCGCAATGAAATCATTTACCAAACTCCCCGCTGGCCAAGACAAGTGATGAATCAATCTAAACTCACCCACCTGTTTTTTGGGGACCACACCTAAAGGGGAAATAGTCAAATTCGACAATGGCCATTCCAAAAAGGGGCCAACAATCCTACCCAAATCCACTTCCTTCTTCAACTTGGCCCTCACCACTTCAGGATGTTCCCTTGCCGATTTCAAATTGTTGGCCCATCTTCTCATTCTCGGGCCTTGGTAACGCAAACGAAAACCCTCAGAAAAACCACTGAACAAAACCTTCGCTTCCTCCTCTAAAGCGTAAAACTGTAACCAATAACCCACTGCCTTCAAATTAATGGGCGTAGGGCCCTTTTCCTGCAACTTGCTGTACAACACCTCTACCTCTATCACCACCTCTTGTCCCTGGCACATGCCAGGCTCATTGAACACCTCCAAAACATTGGTACACCGGGTGTTTCCCGCCACAGTTGGAGCAATCATGCCTAAATTTGCATTGCTGTCTATTACACAATCCGCTGTTGTAAGACCAGCATGCCCCATTTGCCTGAAATTGCCCTCTGTGTCCAAAACCCACCCCAACCTGGGTGGGACGCCCCAGAAAGGGCTTATATTGAACCGGCAAACCGCTCGCCGTATGTGTGGTGGGTGCGTTCCGTGCAGTCCTCAGCCACTGCATCCATAACTCGTGATCAATTTCACCCCACATCTTAGCTGGATCCACAGCCTTCCTTGCTCTAAACTCCTCGTCATATCTAAACCAGCCAAAACCACCAAAATCCATTTGAGCTCTATGCACTACGTCCATATATTTCAACAATGCCACACATGAATCCTGATGCCTTTCGCAGTATACACTCGCATAAATCAAAAAAGCCGACGTCCAATTCTCTATCGTAGTCGGAACTCTAGGTCTCCTAGCAAGTTCCCACTCCTCTTCTTTTGACCCTTCCTTGGCTTGCACCTCTCTATGCAACAACTTAAAAACATCAATAAACTCACCCTTCCAAATCTTCTCTTTTAAACTCTGAGTGAGATGCGCCCCCAAAGGCATCGCCACTCCCATATAAGGCAATTTCTTTGATTTAACACTACCCAAAGCCTCACCCCCAGCAATATTGCCCGCCCCAGAATTCGCACCGCCGCCAGCATCCAGCTTAGTTGATGCCCCATCCCCGTCACCAACACTTACCTGCGACTTGCCATCCTCTTTCACCGGACTCACCTGAATTGATGCATCCACCTTCATACCAATCCCCCCTTCCAACCTACCCCTCCCCACCCGTGCCCCACGAACCATCCTGACCTTATCCAACCCTCAGTGTAATCTCAAAAATTCAACCAAACTCTCCTCACCTCTAGGTAAATTGCCCGAAGCCCGCACTGGAACGCGGCCGCCCTGGACCACACCAGACTCTTCTTCAGCCACCATAACACGCTTTGTAGATGCCACTGGCTCCTCCAGCTCTTCGTCGTAGTCGAGCAGCTCCTCCCAATCAGCCCAACCCACACCAGCGCCCTGGCTAGTAGATGGCTGAACTTCAGCAGTTCGCATGGAATCCCCCGCAGTCGGGCGGACCGCTCCGGATCGCACCCTCTCTTCAAGCTGGTGTTCTGAAAGCGCTCTGGCCTTCACCAGCACGCTCCGATCACCAACCATCCGCCCAGATGGCTGATAGATCGCCTTCGCCCGATGCCCGCCCAAAGCATAAGGCGTGCCACACCCAGAGGTTCCCTCACCAGCACCCGACTGCAAAAAAATCCATGCTACCATAAGCCTTACTAACTAACTGATCACCTAATACTTCATCACCAAACCTACCACTAAACAAACTACCACAACTACCACAGCCAGCAACCACATCAACCTGTTCACCTGCCCTGACCACTGCCTCATTGTCTTTTTGCCATGACTGCACCTTATTGATCATAGGGCTAACAAACCTATGAACTGACTGTGCCTCCCATTCTACTCCCCGCCTGCTCACCAAACCTACACCAACCAAATTCTGATCCTCCGTCCCATGACCCTGTTGAACGCTCTCCTCATCATCGGAAATGACCACAACCTCCGTATTATCTACAATAATGGGCGCGGCCATTTTATCTGCCACGCCCAAGGACCTTTCTTCTAATGCCCCTCTTATCGCCCAATCCGAACCAGAGGAGGCGGCCATCTTAACCGCGCCTCCTAAGGTTCTTTCCTTCGAATGCCCGGCTACGCGCCCGACGCCTGTTTCTAAAGGCGATCGGGCGTGCTTACTACCAGAAACAACTCGCGCATGCGCTGACACAGCCTGCGCCCCCTGCCTCTCAGCAACGCTCACCGCACTCGGTATGAAGGAATCCCTGCCCCCGGCCGCCAAGCGCCTCGCTAACGAAGCGCCCTGCCTCCTCGAAAAACGGCCCCCACCACGCCGTCTTCCCGCACCAGCTAACTGCATGACAGAGACCTCCTGACTAAAAGACTGATCTTTAGCAGGTGAGCGTGTAACTTTCCTGCCATGTAAACTTTTCGCTTTAAACTTTTTTCCCCTTTTAATAGGCGAGGTACACGCCGCAACTGCAGCTGAAACACCTTCAGCTGAAACCCTTTTTGGACGCCTCAAACCCACCCATGCCTGCTCTAATACACCCTCCTTCAACAAATCCTCTCTACCCTCATCCTGAAGAACTTTCAGTGCCTGAACCACTTTATTAGGCTCCATTCTAAATTCCAATGTACGTCACTAGACCAAAACTCCACCCAAAAAACACCAATAAACCGCCTCTAATACACTAACCTCTGAGAAAAAACTCCTGGCACAAAGACAAAACGCCCACTGGGTGTAACAACGGCCAAAGAGGCCGCCCACACCCAGCCCCTGCCTTTTATCCCCTTAGCCACGTCACCGCCCTGACCTGCCTGTAAACCAATCCCTGTTCGGGCTAGTGGAACATTCCACCACAGCCCGATAAACCCGGGGGGAGACGGGCAAGCCCTTTGCTCCCCCCAAGTCCCCAGTGATCGACTGCAGTTCTTGTGTGCTTGCAGCAAACCTATATTTGTTTAGATGCTGGTCTGACCAGTTTATCATGAAGAGTTGGCTTGTAGGACGAGAGGACTGTGAGGTTTGACCTGTGGCCTTTTGAGACCTCCCTGCTGAGCATTCCAGTCAGATCTGTGCCCTCGCACATCTGTCCAAACCGACCTGTTCCCTGGCTCCTTTGTATGCACGGCTCGCCTGCCAGACGTACTTACCATCGTAGAAGCCGTCACGTCTTCCTGTACTTACCTACCCACCCCAACCTGCCAGCCAGGCTGTAGGTTTTACAAAAAAAGCTGCCAGAGTCCTTTCCGTTTTACCATATCAGACCGGTTGTTCTAGCCTTCACAGAGTGAAGCTCCAAGCTTGCCTCTGAATTTATGAAAATGAGGCTTCTAGAATACTCCATGTATTTCACAATTCTAAGCATATCAGCAAAACATTCCACCTCTGCCGTTCAAATTACTATCAATTCCCTCTTCATAACTGGCTCGTTAATTCCGTTGAGGCCGACAGCGTTCCCGCACCTGCTAACACCGCACCATTTTAGCCAGGAAATCCTCCATTTTATATCAGGAGGACTTAATGGTCGGTAACACAACTGCAGTCTAAATGAAATACCGATTTTATTTTTTTTTGTTTTTTTTTGCTTGTCAGTTTTCTTTGTGAACTGGATTATAGCGAGCAATTTGATCCTCTGGTAAAACTGGGACCCAGTGTTAGCAAAACCCTCATACTCTAACAACGGATGTGTTATAATAACCCATAAAGTCTAGGTAAATCGTAAAGTGTGCCCAAAGTGTTTAAAATGCAGTGTAACTTAATTTTATATAGAGCAATGGACGTGTTACAAACAATAAAACATTTTGTATTTTCACTATAACATGAACACTGCACAAATAATCCTTTTGCATAGGGGGATTGTTAGGGTTAATTATGTACCAGCATGTTTTGAGTTGCAGGTTTTTGCTATTCTTTAATGTTTTCAACGTTGAAGTATGTGCACTGTTACTTAAAGAATTGATGTATTAAACACGGATGTGGAATTTAATAAAATATCTACTCTCCATTCGACAGGTTGCTTCATAATTCTACTTGTTCTGTAAAAAAAAACCACTTGTTCCTTTGGTGCCACATAGTGCAGAGCTAAATTATTCCAGTAGTCTCATTTTATAAGAGCTCTGAAAGCGGCCTCTCTGTTTAAGCCAGGACTCATTCTACAATAAGGATTGAATTCTGGCCTTTCCTGCACTTTACCGCCTTTCTAGAGATCTATATACTGGGACTGGAGGTAGCATTAAGCAATAGTTCCAGGGTTGGAATGCACATTGGAGTCTGCGCAAAGCTACCAACTTGCATGTTTTAAGGGTTTTCAGTAGCTCTTCTCTAATCTTTTCCGCACACTGAGAAAGGATGGAAATTTAGTCCTGACAAGTAAAGAAGGAAAAATTCTAAAGATTTTGAAAAAAGTGACTGAAGGGAAAATCAACTTGCAAATGCTTAACAGATTTTCAAGTGATCAAATCACGTGCATATTTGCTCATGCTAAAATACAGTTCACAAATATTTTCTAGGAGTACGGTTTCCTAGCCTACTTCTGTTAATTACTGCAAAATCATGAAAGTTGTAAATCTGCACCAATACAATAGATATACCATGGGGTGCACTTTTGTGACTTTATTTAAGAATTGGTCCCCTAATTAGGTCTTGAGTTAACCAGGACCTTTTCTTATTATTAAAATTCTCTCTCTCTCTCTCTTTCTCTCTCTATGTATAGACTGGCTTCACTGAGAGTGGCAGCATCCTGCTCTTTCACAAGAAGCATATCTGTAAACAAAGTAGTTTTGTTCAATGCCAGTAACTACTGTGTAATATGTGCTTTTTGAGTCCAAAAAATATTATTGCTTTTGGGCAATGTTTGAAATAATGGGAGTGGGGGGCTGGCAGCTCCCACTGCAATAAGGTTTCACAAATACCATGTCAAAACAAGACGCACATTAACAACACCAAAAGGTATCAGACATATTGACTTTGCCAATGATTGTTTATTGTCATGTTTCCCATAATCTCGGCTGACCTGATTTTTCATTATGAATATTTTTTGGTAATACTAACATGCAGTAACACATTTTACTAGATGATGCTTCAAAAAAATGGTACCAAAAACTTCATAGCTCTTTAGCAAAACGTTTTTTTCCTAGTTGCATTTTTTTTTTGAACATTTAAATTGAAAGCAGACTCATCAAGCTTACTTTCAAGCTTCTGCGTCTAATCGGAGCATTATACGTAGCTTTATTTTGTTAAACTTGAAAAAGTATGTACACATTTTCATACTGGGCCCACCATCAGCTTTGAATTCCGAGCTTACAACATTTCCTTAGAGCGCTCACCCTAATAATAAAGGCTTTGCATTAATGAACCCTAAATATAAGTTTGAACAGCATTAACATATGAACACAAATATTACCTTAACTGCAGACAGTGCTCTTCTCTGATCTACAACGTGGTACTGTAAACTGGCAGCCAAAGGGTTTGTGGTGCAGCAGGTTGGGCAAACTTGTCCCAATGGCAAAATAAACATGTAAACTTGTGCTTGACCCCAAACAATACGTCATGGGAGTCAGGCTATGGAAATTCCACACCCCTGATTGATTGGCTCTAAGGACCATTTAGGGTATTGCTTACTGTGTTGGTGTCCAGGGTTTGCACTGTGGTGATTTCATCATTTCATCAGTGGTTAAGAACTGTATTTAAACATTAACAAGTATTAGTAAGGCCAATAGGTCTGGCTTATCACTGAAAGTGCGTATTCAGTTAGCATTGAGTTGAGGCACTCAATAAGTCATTATACATGCACTCCCACTAATCCTTACTCTTTTGCATCTTTTCAGCCACCTACTGACTCATTCTTGCATTCACCGACATAACCATCCACAATCAAACTCAACAAGCGTATACAAGACAAATTAAAATGAAGCAAGAGGCCTTATAGGACTGTCCAGAGAGGCACAGGAATACTAAAGGAAAGGGAAACAAAAGATTGCAAAAAATGAGAGGACTTATAAAAGGAACAAATGGAAAACTAAATGATTGGTCCACCAATTTGGCCAATGAAGCACACTTGTTTTCAGCTGGATTTGCACAGGTGATCAGGCAAAATGCCTTTGCTCACAGGACCTTACAGCCAATAGCAGAGATGGGCAAACCCAAGTCCCTGTTCAGTGTAGGGCAATAGGAGAAGTAGAATGTGAATGACTCTCAAGTAGACAGAAGAGGGCTTTCTCAAATACTCTATTTCTAAGTGTTGGTTGTGGCATTTTCAATGTATTTTTATTATCTGGGTGTGCAAGACAACTACATCTTTTTGGTTTTTCTAAGAGGGTCTAGCAAGGATCACACAGTACAAAATCCTCAACTCCCAATATCAAAACTCCTGCCTGCTGAGATTCCATGTATCAATATGTTTGTCTACAGCCTTTAACACAGTGTAATGGCAGTCCATCCTTGAAGTCCTGTTAGCTTTACCAAATACTTTCCACAATAAATTGTTCGCCCCTACTGATTTTTTTCAACATTTTTCATCATAAACACATCCCGATTAAAGCATCTGACAAACATTTTCTCAACAGACCAGTCATTTAGTCTTAATCATTGGCATCTCACTATAACCACCTCATCCCTACTGAATTCTGCACAAGCTTTCCCACAAAATAGCTTCCTGACATACAGTCAGACCAAATCAATCCAAATCAACTTTATTCTATCATATTACCACAAAAGTAAAATACAGACAACAATAACATAAGCATGATAAAACAGCAGATTCATACAGAGCCCTCCAAGATAAAATCGAGTGCGAACAAAGTTCAGTGCAAATATCAAATTAAGATCAATCAGACAAATATAAATGTTCATAAAATCTTCTACCCACTCGGCTTGTTAAAGTAGGAAACCTATGGGAGAACCAACATTAAAACCCTTGCCTAATACAGTAATCTGTATGAGCCCATCTAATGCAATACCTGTTTACAGGGTTTAACAAAGTGTAAGACCAATCCGCTTATAAAGACCTATTGGCTTCAACATATGATCCTCACAATAAATAAGTCAGGCCATACATTTTCAGAATAAAAGATTAGACCTATGGTCTCTATAACGTTTTTCCAGTGAACCAAATCAGGCCTAGAGCCTTTGTCACTGTTTTTGTTTTTTACCATAATCACCCCAGACCTACTGTGTTCCCTATAGGCTTTAGCACAAGGCAGCTGCCTGTATGCAGTCATAAAATTACAAATATATTCAAAATTAGAGCTGGCAAAACAATGTACAACCCTTTCTACAACGTCATAATGCACATTCTCAGTGTGCTAATCGTCTACACCAAAGGTTTATCAGAGCAAATAACCAACGTCAAAACCCTTGCCTTCTATGGTAATCTCTGAGACTCTATGGATCAACATACCTATTTTCAAACCTCAACAGTGTAATGACAACACACTCCTAAAGGGCTATTTGCTCTAACCTATGCTTTTCACAATAAATATCAGGACTAATGCTGTTGCCATACATTCTCATAATAAACATAGCCTATATCCTTGATCATTGGTTTGTCTTCATAATCAGCTCAGTCCTGTCATACTGAGCACACGTTTTCCCACAAGGTAAAAACTGCAAGGCTTTTTCAGCTGGCGCACTTAACTTCTGCCAAATCAAAATTTATGCTCAAGAAAATCAACGTTTGGGCTGAGCCAAGGCTCAGCACTGTAGTGCTTCTTAAAGATGATTTCTGTTGATCACATAAGGTTGTGAAAGGATACGGTCTGTGGCATGGAAGATAGATTTTATTCATTGAAAGACAAGAGGACCCACACTCCTTGGAATGTATCTATTGCTACTATTTCACCTGTTCAAAACCTACATTAATCCGGTATACCTCTCTATTTCATTTGTCACTCTTAAAGAACTGTAAATAGTCTTCAAAAGAAGATTTCTTATCTCATCTCTCACATGAAAACAGAAGAAAGTTCCAGTTGAATAAATTACAATCCACAGATTGTGCAGGTATGTAAACTCTTTTAAAAGAATCTAACAGTGAATCCTCATCTTGACTGTCATCAGTAGAGACATTCCCACAAAACATCAATTCATTATATAGTCCTCCAATTGTTTCAATAACTGTGCAAAATTAAATAATCCGAATCCAGCATTAAAGACTTTAGTGAATTCTAAGACATGGACATCAACCTGAGGATACAAACAACTATCGTACTTAATTCATATACTAATTTACACTTGTGCTAAGTAGACCGTATTTTTCTAATTCATAGAGAGAAAGGATGAGGTGGTCGCACTCACAAAGACATGTTAATTTATATATATATAGCACATAAATGGTTTCTTTCTTCAACTAAGCCAAAAGAATGTCAGCACCCGGGAGAGGTTTAGTTTCATCTGTTTGTTGAACTTATCAAAAATCACACAACTTCAAACTGCCAGTAATGTGTTTCGGTCAAGGTCAGACCTTCGTTTTTTTTGGTGTAGTTGGAGAAGTAAGCAGTTTGCATATAAGTTTATACAGTTGCTTGCCCAAGACTGTCATTGAGCTTCTACTTGCTAGAGCCGTTTGACCAAGCAGTCTAGGGAAAAAAAAAGATAGATAGATGTGGAGAGATCTAGAAGTGGGTGACAAGTGAATTGGGTAGAGAGGAGCAAAAGAGGTGGGGAAAGAATGGGAGAGCAAGAAGAGATAGAGACTTACTAAATCTGGTTACTAGCCATAGGTGCACAAACTCCAAAGGTTAACCATATGTTTTAATTCAGGACAAGGATGCTCTTGAGAGCCTCCAAAATTTTGAAACTAGTTTCTTAACAGGTTGCAGTTGGAGGATTTCTCTGTAACCCGTCACATAGTGCTCCCTAATGTTTTAATATTACTTTCCCAGATGTGGAAACATGATTGTGTCAAACCATCACTATCTCCTTCAGCTTACTTAACAAATATCTGAAAATATGACTACTGCCACATAGGTTCTCCCTCACTGCAGGTCAGCACTTACAGAAGTGTTATCTGTATACAGCTCACTAAAGAGCTTGTCGTTATTACCACTTCTTGAAGGGGAACTCCAGCTGAAAATTATTCTTCTAGGTTTTTGTTGTCTCTGTGCAAGACCCAATCTGATTGTGGAGAGAACACATTTGATTTCATTGCCCCGGTGAGCCACCACTGTCTAACCATGAGTTCTTTAGTCTAAAAGATCTCTAGAGGATAAATGTAATTTTGAATGTGTGGGGTGTGTTTTTTTTTTTTTTTTTTTTTTTTTTTTTTCCTGACAGCAAAGTATATGTACGCAAAGTAAGGAAAAGGCTGTGGAATTAAACTTTTTATACTACCTACTCCTATGAAAAGATTCAATAAGAAGAATAAAAATATAACAAGAACCTGTGCTGAGCAAAGGCCTTTTAACCAGTTAGAGAATATATAGTTTCTTGCATTGATTGCATACCTTGCAAGTGTTCACTCTTCTTGGCTTATTTGTTGGACCAGACTTGGTATATACTTGGACCATATTGAACAGGTCCTTAAAGGTATTGTGCCTCATTCATTTGGAACAGTGATGATTTGAAACAGTGATGATGAAATAAGTCAGAATGTTATACTGAAATGATATGAATGACTCAGCATGGTTGCCACCTTCCCATTGTTGGATAGAGGATTGCTTATTGCATATTTTAACACACACCCTCTAATCGCACTCTTTTTTCTTGCACAGTCTTCGACCATTCTTCTGAATCCATTTGCCCCAAAACTCTTTCTTGATGCATGCTTTCAAAAAGTTGTCTCACTCTAAGCACACCATCCACACCTTATATTTGACGGGATTAACACCTGTTTGAAGCTCAAAGAACAAAATCAAATCTGCTAGTTCTCCCAAGTAATTTGGAAAGCTTCCATTATCTTATGCCCACCGACAGCATGACCTTTCTGATGCACCTGCTATCAGTGCACAGGTTTCCAAATCATGGTTAATGAACACTTGCGGCCTGATCTAGAGTTTGGTGGAGGGTGTTACTCAGTCAGAAACGTGACGGCTATCCTGCCTGCCATATTACAATCCATAATAGCCGTTGGAGATCGTAATACGGCGGACAGGATATCTGTCACATTTGTGATGGAGAAACCCTTCCTCCAAACTCTAAATCAGGCCCTTACTTGGCCATTCTAGAACTAATATACCTCCAGCTTTCTAAAGCTTGCATTCTCATTTCACTGCATAACAAGTTGTTCACTCTACACTCCTCCATAAGACCCACAAATAATATTAGCTGTAGTTTAATAACTCAAAATTTCTTTCCCTTTCGACTTGTAGAAATGATAGCGAAAGTTGGCCCTGAATCAACTAAAATTAGAGTAGGTACTGCTCATGTTGGAATGCCACATCAGGGAGGACATACCTCAGAATTTCAGATTTTTACGTTATGCAATTATTTTTTCTCACTGTTCTGAGGTAGCTTTTGTTTATCTTTGGTGGCCGCAACCTTAAAAGTGAATTTCCTCCACCTGAACACACTGGCCGAAATACACTTTTTTCCTGCCCTTTGTACAGTTTTCTTTTTATACTGGAAACTCTTGAATATAGCCACAGATTCCTATACTTGGCACATTTTCCCTATTTTTTTTGTTTTTAATTTTGCTGTATTGAGCACACAGAAGCCCAAAATAGTGGTGTGCTAGTATTGTCGGTAAACCATCAGACTACTTATAAAGAAAATAAAAAGGTTAAACTAAGGTAAAGTGATTTTGTAAATGCTAAATGATCAGCAGCCAGGTCTAGTTGTTTTGGTAAAGTATTTCACAACACATCAGCTGTATATGCAAAGAATGAACATCCCTGTCTAGTCTTACAGATATTTGTGGGATTCGAATGGCATGCTGTCTATGATCTCAAATTCTGACCGGTCTTTAACCATGAAATGAGATCGTCTACAAATTTTGCATTTTCTCCTAGATGGGAGATAAATAATCATTTAAACTTAGCGGGCAGCCATTGTAGGAGGTGTAGCGAGCAAGAAACTGAAACCACCATAGAAAACCTAACATTGCTCAGCCATATTTTGAATAAGCTGAAGTTTTTCGTTAACATTATGGAAAGATAAATATACAGTTAATTGCAATATTCAAGGCATGATCACGAATCACTATAATACGTAAGCATACCAGTAGTAGAAGAATGATCAGTTTCAACGGCTTCAGATATAAAATACAAGAAAAGGATAATTTGTCAATTTGAGTGAACAATTGGGTTTACCATCAAATATAAAGCAGAGGTTTCACAGGAGTAGGTCATTCTCCTAATGACAATGGCCACCAACTCAGTGACAAAGCAGTAAAAGTGCCTCAAAAGATCAAGGTCTTTGTTTTTTCCAAATTCAATTTCAGACAGGATTTTTTTCATCCAAGATGTACCAGCAGACATCTACTCTGGAAAATGTGTCACTCACTGGGCATTAGTTCTGATAATTGAGTGTCTTCTGCATGAGTTACTGCATCAAAATTGAAGGATCCTATCAACCATGCTAGAGGAGCTGCATATATTTAGCATTACATTTAGCTCTAGTTTCTTTCATTATTTAAGTTGTCTTATAGAATTTGCCATAATTACTCTTGCCAGTCAATTTATAATATTTTGTACAGTTTCTTTCTAGGGCCTTACATTCTCATTTTTTAGTCCTTAGTGACTCATTATAAGAAGGTGCTGTTGGATTTTTGTTATTTATATTAAATGATTTCTCTGGACCTACTTAATCAATTACTTCGTGAACCACCGAGTAGTACTGTAGACTACTAATTTACATCCTTCAATATAGTGTTTTTTTTTTTATTTATTTTTCAGTGAGCTTCACTCAAACATAGTATGATGCAACTCTTCAAAAGGCACGTGTTGTATGGTCTTTTTTTTTCTTGATTTCTTCTGTTATTTACTTTATTATATGAAAAGAAAATGCAGAGAGCATTAATTGATTAACTCTAGCCAGCAATAGTGAATTAAAATCTACTTTTCCTTTATAAGTGGGTAAGCAAGGAAAATTTTGAACACACTGTAGTGAAAGGAGTTTGTGTACGACAAGTGATAAGCAGTCTTTGGAAAGAACGTCAGTCCTAAGGGATATAAAGCACAAAGCATAGGGCCACCCGATGGGAAATGACAGCAGAATATTGTCTATGCAGTAATGCCTATCAATAGATTGCCTCGGTCTTAAAGGTCAGAGTACCTGTTTCCAAGTTACATTTTTCGGAGTTCTAATTTTATAACTTACTGCATTAAAACTTTTTTTGTGCCCAGTAACATGAATGAAGGTATGCCAATTACGTTAATTAATAAGGATATCAGGATAGAAAATAAAATAATACGCCTGAGGAAAATAAACCGAAAACAGACAAAAGGTATGTGCTCACAGAAAGTCCGCTTTAAAAAAAAATGGAGTGTCTATCAATCATTCAATAAAATCTATATGCTTGCATTACATTTTTAATAATAGAAAATGTGTTTTAAATATTGCAGTATGTAGTGGTGGTGCATGAAGCAGTATACTATACTACCTTACTGCTTTTTTATTTATTGAAACCCATAATTCATAGGGATAATGTAATTCACCTGAATTATGCAAAATAAGTAGTTTGTGGTTATGATCATTTATGTAAATTTAGCTTTAGAAACCTTTGCGGAAAAGATATCATAGTTAAGGTCCTGAACCTATTTTAATTTTATGTTTTTTACCATTTACGGTTTGTTGTGATAACACAGCACTCCCGAGTTCACAGTTAATACACTTTGCGAATACCCCATCGCCAAAACACATAAGCATGTGGGGATACCTGGCTATGGCTAGCGTGCACTTAACACAGGTACCCTGCAGCCAGAACACTTGGACACGGCCCGCTGGGCAAGGTGCGGTGTCTACACTGATAACGTGCCCAGTATTTCTACTTGCAGGACACAGTGGGTGCAGGGCAGGGCCAATCCATTAAACCCAACATCAATCAAGATATGTAAACTTCTCTTCTAGGCATCTTAAAATTGTACCAATGCTGTTATTGTCTATAACGGCCGATCTGGCAAAACTCTATTTTTTGCCTCCTCACCCATGCACCTTTTAAACCCACTCGTGCCTGTTCAGGGCCCTCTCGCTCTGATGTCCATCACCCTAGAGCTGGACCTGATTCAGTCCTCTGTGTTTTTTTCTGGGCATGGTTTGTTGGGATGGACATCCAACAGCACTGAGTGATGCCAAATACATATTGCCAGGGTGCACGCACGCAGAGTGCTCAGCCCCCAAGACAGGTCATAACAAAGGCACACCAAAGCACTCTGCAGACACAGGGTATTTGGCTGAGGCGATGGCAGTATTAGCATTGAAGTATGCATTGCGACGATACAGGTATGTCAACATGGGACAATTTGCACAGGAGCTAATAATGGCTGACTATCCAGAGATTTGTGTTGATACACACAGGGCATGAAATAATCGTCCACCTGGATTCTCTGTTATTTCCATCACAAAATGCTGCTGCGTTTGGATAAGAAAATGCTCGAATTGAGCGTATGAATTTATTTGGTGAAATATGGAATCCTAGGCTTTGTACAGGGCAACATTAACGTTATGTAAGAATCGAGTTTTACTTTTCACTTCATGTGTGTCCCAGTCCTAAAAGGCCTATATGGATGGACGTTTCACAACTGAATCTACAGCCGCAGACCCAGATCTCCTGGTCCTTTACTGCAAGACAACCGCAGATATTTTCCGTCTGCTCTGTGGAAGCGTAAGTGTTCGGCAGAGGCCTTCGGGGTGGGGTCAGGCGTCAGGTAACCTGCATCACTCTACCTATCTATGAAGTTTACATAATCTTTTCATCACGTTTACCTCCAGCGAGGCAAATGTTATCACACGATGCCGACTTGAAAACTGCGCTGCGGACGCACCCAGTAATAAAGGTGAATGTTTCACGAGAACCGCCACGAGTAGCCGCGGCCCAGCGTGGACTTTATTCGTGGCACGTCCCTCTGGACTGCCGTCGAGAGAAATCTGCGAGGCTCGTCTTAACGGTGATTCACGGGGTTATCACACAATCAGGGTACCTGCGAGGGGCACCCGTGATTGTAACAAAACAACAAGCCCTTTAGCGAAGTCTTCTGTGCTCTGGGGAACGTGGTTGTGCTTTGGGTATAATTTTGGTGTCAAATTATTGTACCGGGTTTCCTGCTCAGAAGGTACCTTTAAGGTTTGACTGACCCATCTTCACCCCCTAACTCCATTTAACTGTTTCAATAGAAACAAAAAAATATGATAAGAGAAAGCTTTAGGCGGTGGGCCAGTGCAGTTTTCTTTCAATTGCTTAAGCCCCTTATTTCGGTCACAAACAACTTTTCGTTGTTGCAGTCTCCTCTTTTCCCTTCCTCTCTTCTCCTCTTCTCATCTCTTCCTTTCTCTCTTTCACTGTGTCACTCTTTCATATAGCTGTATTGATATGAATATGCACTTTAACTGGTAAAAGCACGTGGCACTTTCTTAAGAGTTCTGTGGGACATTGAACCACCCGAGAGAAGTCTTGGATATATTTAACACAGAGAAATTTAAATTTATAAATATAGAAATTGTGAAGTATTAGTATATACAGATGAAATTAATGTAAATATTTACATTTGTAAGTGGAGTGCAATATGGAGATTATATGACAAATAAAAAAAAATGGGAAATCAAAATACGTGCAAATTGAAGTGGGATTCATTCAGAGAAATGTCACCTCGTGAAGGCCCAACTGTGTTTATTAATATACTTGAGAGTGTGTCTTTGAAAATTAAGTATATCTTGACTAGAGAAAAATAATAGAAGGAGACTGTGGAATAATTTCGCTTAAATTATTCTGGGAAATTACGGTATGCGCTCGTACAAGTGAAACGCACTTAGAGAATGCTATCTTGCCAGGGTTTTGGATATGTATTAATGAATAAGGGACCGCCCCATAGCCCACTGTATATAAATTGGAAACAGATCAACAGATAGCTGATATCTGTGCAGCCTACGCTTTAAAATTGGCAGTAAAATGTGCATAAATACAACTTATTAGCTACTTTTTGTAGCGCTTGAATGTGTCTGCAAAGAAGGAATACCAATCCCGGTGATTTAGAAAACCGAGCCTGATAAAGAGAGCCAACCGTGCAGACCATGTTATTTACCAACATGTGTGGGCTTTTTGCAACAAGTGATGGCTGAGCATCTGTTTCAAATCTTTCTGGCACAGGTCAGTTTAGAGCTTTTTGCGTTCACATTCTGAGGCCGCTGGAAATTCCACTTCCTATCTGAAAAGACCATACGGAATGTTGCCATTGTGTGGTTTATGATGTGATTTTTATGAGTTTTCCTAAATTCTGGCAGTCTTTGGAAATGCTGGCGGCTTCGTGAACGTTGTTCAGTGAACTTGAATCGGCTTGAACTGTGAAGGAAGACATTTAGAGGGAGTTATGAAGCTAGATGTGATGGCAGTACCACCAGCTTAACACTGGAAGTACTGATCAGACACAATGATTTGTTTATGATTAGAATACCTTTTTCACTTCTGCTGGTTATGCATTTTACCACATCAGGTATGGATCGGTATAGATATGGGCCAGTGTAGATGAGGTAATGCTCAGTGTCAGATTTCCTTACATTTTCATATGTTGCTGATAGCTAAATATTGTAAACTCGCTCTACATGTAGCTTTAGGTATATTTGAGAATGTATTTATGTACTTGTGTGCACTTCTCTAATATTCCGACTATCGAGAAGTGTCTATTTTTTACGTGACATGTTTGGGTCTTGTAGATAATTAATAACTTTGTAATCATTGTATCCCGCTTCACAAATATTTGTTTTTGTATGTATGGCTACTCCTTACTTTATCAAGTAGTTGTATGAGTAAATCGCAACTGCTTGTAGAAAAAAACATGTTTTTACATCTGATCCTGAGTTTCCGATTAAGGTCTCAGGTCTTTTAAGGTGATTTAGCATGGGAAGCCTGATAAAGTATTTGAATGTTTGATGACCATCCTCTCACTTAAAAAAAAAAAAACATGAATTAAATATATAGTTTCACCCCACGGAAGACAAAACTTGAAAGCAAAAAAACACCCAGGGTTATATGGTTACATATTTGAACACTGAATGCAGTAATAATGAACAGATGAAAGGGCAACCTATTCTTCCTTTGCATTTCTCCTGCAGCATTTTTGAGAAATTGACCCATTTAAGCTAGGAGAAGCTTTTTTGATCAAATCGTAACTGTACGAGAGATGATGGATTTTGTTGCAAATCCCTAATTGTCTGGAATTTGCAGCTGTTACGGAATTGCACCATTCCTGCTGCTGTGTTGCTGGTTAAATTTTGCCGAGGTCCCCAGTGTTAAACGTGACTTTATGTGCATCTGATGAAACTGAATCAAAGGGTGTACTAGAATTACTGGTTCAGTAAGCAGCGAGATCTTTTATTTGTGCTGGTTATCTGTTGGTTATAAGCTGACGAAACTTGTGCATACGCTGCTGTGGGCCACACCCGCTCAGGAAGTGACCAGCCATGCAAACTTGTGCTCCAGTCAGTATGGTGGACGGGCACCCTAACCTATTTAGTTATATTGCTGCAGGGTCCCTTTGTTTCTGAACCGGTCATAAGCAACTTGTTCAAAAATGTTTTAATGTTGTGTAATATATAAATTGTCCTTCTACCATCTGTATTGGTTTTATAAATGAAGTATGTCAGGGTGTCACACATGAAATACAGACAAGCTCTTAGTATTGTAAATGGTGTGACCAAAACTTGAGGCATATGGCATAGTATACTGATGTGATGTGAGTTTGTAATATGGGAGTCAATCTCAGAATGGTCGTTTCTGGTTGTTCTTAATCAAAATATGGCCTCTTTGAGATCCAGTATGAATGAATGGGTACAGCATATCAAAACTTTCATCATTATCTCAATGCTTTTAAAATTATTAGACTGTGCAACATTTCCGTAAAGCTGCCAAAGCAATATTCCTTTTACAAAATGTAAGAATAGGGTAATATGTAGAAATATTATTGTTAGAGGTGGGGTACTGGTAGAAGTAAGTACACACCTCCCACTGGCAGTACACCCCAACACAGGGTTGTGCCCGTCAAGGTCCCACAATGTAGCCCCTATGTCAAACCCTGGTAGATTTGCAACGAGTAGTCAGGCTTAACTTATGAGACCGGTATGTAAAGCATTTAAATACACCAACTCGGTAAATAAGTCAGACACAGCACACAAAAATTCCACACCAATTTATAAAAATAGGAAATATTTTTTAAATTTAAAATGACACAAAAATGAAAAAAATCCAAGATAGGGAACCAGAGTTATGAATTAAAAAAAATTAAGTCATCTAGCGCTTAGAAGCAAATGGCTCTCAAAGGGAATATTGCACTGGACGGGACACAATCAAAAGTTCTAACCGTCCGCAAGGTAACACTTTTACACTTACTTCCAGAAGTGTTTCTTGATGCAGGAAAGTGATCCACAACCCCAGTCCAAGGCTCCAAAAGCCCTGGGTTGCTACTTGGAACTAAAATTGCCACAATGCACCTGGCCAAATCCTTGCATGTCCACTGGACACACTCCGACTGGGGACTTTTGTGGAAGTTGGTGCAGGGAAGCTCTTTTAACCTGTTGCTTCAGAGTCCACTCCTGAGTCCTTTTTGAAGCAAGGCAAAGTCTTTTGGGCTGTGTTTTCAGTGTGCAACATGCAGTCCTTAAGTGTGCAGGCCTCTGGGTTGCAGACCAGGGTTTCAGCAGGGAAGTTCTTCTTGTGGTTACAGGCAGCAGCTATGAATTCCAATGCAGATCAGCCACTTTTATTCCATTATCTTGGGGGACAGTCGGTGGGCACTCCTGTTTAATGAGCTGTAGAGCACCACCCAGATGTATGACAGCTCCCTCCAAAGCATGACATCTTCTTGTCCTATAAAGTACTGCACTTTAACATCCCAAGATGGTGGATCTCTTTCCAGAGGAGCCAGACCTAGCTAAACCAGCCCCAAGGTGTAGCACATTTCCATCTACTCCTTCCCTGGACATTTGCAAATTCCCTTCTTAAGCCTTCTTGAGCCAGGGGTAAGATGGCAGGTCTGGTTATATTACTTTCTGACTGGTATCCTTTTGAAGCCTCTGCTTGCTTTACCCAGCCCCCTTCCTTGCCTGGTTCACCATCTGCCTAGCACCCCCATCAGATAACCTCTGCTTAGAACAGGCCACTTATCACCTAGTCAAAACACCCTGGCTAACCCTGTTAGGGCTGACCAATCAGGAGAGATCACCAGCGGGCTGGAATTTGGCTTACCTAAAGAAGGTCTTATAGCTTCTTTTCTGTCTAAGTTATGATTAATTCAACAATGGCAAATTGTTGCATTTATCATTACCATTCATTTGAGTCCACTTGTGATATTTGTATGCTTTTCCTAGTCATACTTAGGCTTATGAAACATACTTCCAATTATAGCCTATGGAGCTAACTTTCTTATGGGGAAATGAAAAGGTGCAGTTTTTCCCTCACCACGGCATATATAACATTTTATAATGCCCGTGCTTATAGTTACATGGCACCCCAAACCCGGGACATCCAGGGGAGACTCTGGGGTGACATATGCAAAAATAAGGTAGATTAATACTTTAAAAGTACCTTTAATTCCAAAGTCAAATTTTCATGCATTTTACTTTTTAAAGCTAGTCTGCAAAGCAGGGCTGTCTTTGAAAGGGACAAGAGGCACACAGAAGTGCACACTCCAGTGCAGGAAATCTACTGGGCCTCTATACTTCAAGGCCCTATTATATACAAGGGAACTGTAGGTAGCTACTAGGGATTTACAGGGTCTGCCCTTGACAATTGGAATTATAACATTATCATTTGACCATATACCTTTTATTCAGAGCACTGGGCCTGTTAGCCCAGGGCACAGTCAGGGTCAGTTACCATCAATATCAGTCAGAAATATTGTGGTGAACGTGCTAATAGGGTGACTTCCTCACAATTATTTTGTGATTTTCAAATGTTGTGTGTTTTCAGCACAGGACAACAAGCTATTGATTACAATGTACTTCTTTCGGGAGCAGCTCTTGATTTCGTTGGAGCTTGCACCATCATGGGTGGAAATGAAAGGCGAGTTTTGCATTCCTCTGTCCTTTCTCCCATCAGTCAGTGTATTTACAGACTGCTGGACACGTCTTTGTGCTGGGTCCTCTTTTATTTGATGTCATTTTGAGTTTGACTGTTTTAAGTCATTGGCCAGGTATTCCGACCATCATAGATGTCTGGTGTTACAAGAGGTTTGTGATGCCTTTCTGTTATTACACACACACTTCACCACTTGGGAGATGAAAGGAGAGATCATGGTCAGTGGATTTTTAAAACTACAACTATCAGGGACACACCTGTCATGTAAGAGGACCCTCGGCCACTCTATTACTTGCATGCTTTATCATCGGGTCTCATCCTGGAACACTAAGTACCAGGATGGGCTCGAACTCCGTGGCGGAAGCACTTTGATAATGTTTAGATGGAACTAAAGATGATTAGAAGATACTTTGAGGCTACCCCATTGTTGTGGTTTTTTTTTTGTGTACCCCTAGTACGGTTAGAAATAGGAAAAAGTGGATGCCGCTGGACTTTATGTACCCAGGCATCCTGCTGTTAGCTTTTGACCTTTATGTATTCCGCAGAGCTAGGGAAAGGACTCGTGCTACTGATTTGTAGGGGTTAAGTATGAATCCTGAAGAAAGCTGTGGACCCAAAGGGCCAATAATGCAGCTGAAACATGTTGACAGCACGATGTTTGGGTACATTAAAATCATTGTGGAGTGAAGCAATCTCCGATTGCTTGTACTTACTTGGCTTTGTGGAGAAGGGGATATTTATGCTGCAGGGCTGGGCCACGCCCCTCTCACAGCTGACGACTTATCCGTCTGCACATCGACCTGAGTTTAGTTGAATGCATGGGCGTAGGAAGTGTGGGGGACGCGGGGGATATGTCCCCCCCCAGATTTTGGAGTGGGGGGGACACGGGGGACAAGGGTGGAGGGGACGAGGGGACAGAAGAATTTTCCCTTCTGTTCTGTAATTCGCAGGGCCATTAGCGCTGCGTGAAAGCGCTACCTATACTGGCCCTGCACTTGACCTGTGACCTGCCTCCAGGACACTTGCCCTCTGCCCTTTTGTTGTGCTGCAGCACACAAGGGATTCTTTCTCACCTTGCCGCCACAGCCTCCTGCAGTCTGCACTTCTGAGAACAAAGAGAGATGAGAGGCCCTTTGTTGATTGCTGTCTGCATCCCGTCCCTCCTGAGCCCGACCCTTCCTGTCCCTTGAAGATCGAACCCTGAAGACAGCAGCAAGATTTGAGAAGGTAAAGAGGTTTGGGTAATTAAATAAAGTATTGCCAAGTAACTCCCTTTATTTTTAAATCCAGTGCTGTGTTGCAGAGTATCTCCCTTTCTAAAAACAGTATTGTTGAGTTACTGTGAGATATGAGCCGGGCAGGCTTTAGCGTGCTAGTGACACCCTGTGCGCCAATGTTTGTTAGGGCCCTCCTTTCTGTCGCCTCTCTCTCACTCTCTTCTCTCCTCTGTCTCCAGCTTGCCTGCCCCAGAGCTAATTATTGTCCCCTAAGTTGACATCCTGCCTCCCCAACATTTCGGTCCCCTGTCTCTCCCTCAGCCTTCCTGGTATTTGTGAAAGCCCGCTCTAAAGGCCAAGGGCTGTCTATAAATCTCATTTCCTGCCAATGGCCTGTGGATGTGAAGCCAGCACTGTGGCAGCTCACAGGCTTTACAGGACTTCACAGTCTGTGGTGGAACAGAGCCTGACACTGCTGGACAGACGGCGGAGAGACTAGCACACAGCATGGGTCCCAGGAAGAACCAGATGGCGTGAGAGATGGACAGGGCTAGGTAAGGCAGCAGGGCCAGATCTAGGGCGATGCAACCGGTGCCGCTGCAAGGGTGCTGACTTAGGATGGGGGTGCTGTGGTTGCAAGTATATTCTGACTTTAAAAGCACCTGCTGGGTGTTCCTTGCCATCAACCGTTTTCAGGCAACAATAAAAATCTCAAGATAATTCCGGTGATTAATGGTCTTCCTGAAGAGAGATTGAAGTTTTGTCTAGTCGGAGTTTTGACTCATCATAACGTACAGGGTTACTATGCCTGCTACAAAGAACGTCTACATGCAGATCACAAAGTCTATATAATGTGAATAGGTCAGTGGGTTACTGCTTTTGTCAGATGCAGGAAAGTACCCTCTTTTTGGCATGGTTACCCCACTTTTGACTGTGTTCACTGGGATCCTGCAAACCCGGACCCCAGTGCTCTCTCCCATTAAATTTGGTTGTTTGGACCACACACACCCCACATTTGGCATACTGGTGCCCCTTATAAGCCCCTAGTATATGGTACCCAGGGCATTGGGGGATCAGGGGTTCCCCATGGGCTGCAGCATGTATTATGCCACCCATAGGAGCCCATGTAAACCATGTCTGGAGGCCTGCCATTGCAGCCTGCGTGAAAAGGTGCATGCACCCTTTCACTTCAGGTCACTGCACCAGGTCACTCTAAGTCCCCTCTATGGCAGGCCCTCCTAGCCAGAGGGCAGGGTGCAAGTACCTGTGTGTGAGGGCACCTCTGGAGGAGCAGAGGTGCCCCCACTAACTCCAGCTACATTTTCCTGGACCTCGTGAGTGCAGGGATGCCATTTTACGAGTGTACTGGACATAGGTCACTCCCTCTGTCCAGCTACATAATGGCAACTCAGAACCTGGGCATGTTTGGTAACAAACATGTCAGAATCATACCCCAATACTATTGTCAGTATTGTTTGTATGATTCCATGCACTTTGGGGGCTCCTTAGAGGATCTCCTGCATTGCTCCTATCAGCTTTCTAGGGTTTTCCGGGCAGCCCATGCTGCTGCCACCCCTCAGACAGATTTCTGCCCTCCTTCTGCTGCTTGAGCAGCTCATGCCCAGGAAGGCAGAACAAAGGATTTCCTTTGGAAGAGGGAGGCAACACCCTCTCCATTTGGAAATAGGTGTTACAAGGGTTGGGAGGGGTAGCCTCGCCAAGCTAATGGTGTGCTCTGAAGGGCACATTTGGTGCCCTCCTTGCATAAACCAGTCTGTACCAGTTCAGGGTCCTCAGCCCCTACTCTGGTGCGAAACTGGACAATGGAAAAGGGTGTAACCACTCCCCTGTCCATCACCACCCCAGGGGTAGTGCCTGGAGCTCCTCCAGGTGGCCACTTGATTCTGCCATCTTGAATCCAAGGTGGGCAGAGGCCTCTGTGAGCATCTGAGTGGCCAGGTCAGGCAGGTGACTTCACAGCCCCCTCCTAGGTGGTCACCCTGCTAGGTGACCAATCCCCCTGTCTGGGCTATTTAGGGTTTGCCTCTTGGGTGGGTCCTCAGATTCAATGTGCAAGATTCCAGCAGGACTCCTCTGCAACGTTTACTTTGACTTCTTGCCACTGGAACCGCAACTGGACTTCACAGGAACCTACAATCTGCAGCTCCAGCAGCGACTTCACCCTGCAGTATTGTTTCTCCGGCTCCTTCCAGCAACTGCAACATTAGCCCGGCTGTGCTTCCTCTGAGGGCAGCAAGTCTTCAGTCTGCATGAGAAGAAAGAAGGAAAATTCCTTGGAGTGAAGGAGTCACTTACCTGCATCTGCAGGCACCAACTGCAACAACGACCGGCTGCGTGGATCTCCTCTCCTCCTGAGCTGCGTGGATCCTGCATCAGGGGGTGATAGTCTGGAGTGGTCTCCTTGGTCCTCTCTACCAGCTGTCCAACTTTGGAGTAGGTAGGTCCTTGCCTTCCCATGCAGGACAGTACCCCCATGCACTGCGTCTCTTGCAGCTACCAAGGCCTGTTGTTATCTCCTCCAAGGCATCTTCAGGCTCCATGTAGCCCCAGTCCCCAGCATACTTCTCTTTGAAGCCCAGCCCTCAACGTGCTTCGCCTGCGACATGGGACCTCTCTTCAGGTGTGCTGCGTGGGCCTCTCTGCAGCTCCTGGGCTCCTTGTCTGTAGGTCTTCTGTGGGGGCTGCCTCTCCTTCTCCAGACTCTCTGCCTTGCTGAGGGTCACCTGGGACTCCCCTCCATGGATTAAGTCCCCCTGAACCTTGCTGGTCCCCGGCAGCTCCACTTTTGTCCTACTGTGACATTTGCCTTTGGCAAGGCTTGCTGGTTGGTTTTCCACACCACAGACTGACTGCAATTCTTAATCCGGCATGGGACGTCGACTGCATCACCTAGGAACGCTTCATCTGCTCCAGTGCTGCACTGCTGACCGTCTTCATCTCCCCGCCGAGCAACTCCTGCATCCACAGATGGGTGGTAGTGGCTCCTGCCACGACCGGACACTCCTACGTAAACTGGACTTGGTCCCCTTCTTTTCCAAGTCTTCCTCTTCCAGGATCCACCTCTAGCTTCTTGCAGTCTTGCCTGCGTTTTGCAATATCCTTCTCTGAAGTCCTTTTGGTGGGTTGGGGAAAAACCAATAACTTACCTCGCCGAGCAACTCCTGCATCCACAGATGGGTGGTAGTGGCTCCTGCCACGACCGGACACTCCTACGTAAACTGGACTTGGTCCCCTTCTTTTCCAAGTCTTCCTCTTCCAGGATCCACCTCTAGCTTCTTGCAGTCTTGCCTGCGTTTTGCAATATCCTTCTCTGAAGTCCTTTTGGTGGGTTGGGGAAAAACCAATAACTTACCTCTTTTCTCCTGGTCGCTGGAGGGCACTCTGGTACTTACCTTTGGAGTTTCCTAGTTCCTGCAGCTCCTCTCTACAGATTCCACTTCCTTGCGTGGGGACCCAGCTTTCGCATTCCACTTTTTTAGTATATGGTCTGGTCCCCCCTACGCCTTCAGTATTGCCTATTGCTTTTCACTATTTTCTATTGCTTTTTATGCCAACTTCTGATTGCTGCTGTACATATGATAGTGTGCTACTTACATCCTATTGGGAGTATTGCCTATCTAGTGTTTTCATGTTTGTGTTACTGTAATAAGGAACCTTTATTTTCGTAACACGTTGTGAGAAAGTAGCCTCTTTCTAGCCTTGTTACCCCCACTTTTGGCCTGTTTGTGAGTGTATGTCAGGGTGTTTTCACTGTCTCACTGGGATCCTGCTAGCCAGGGCCCAGTGCTCATAGTGAAAACCCTATGTTTTCAGTATGTTTGTTATGTGTCACTGGGACCCTGCTAGTCAGGACCCCAGTGCTCATAAGTTTGTGACCTATAGGTATGTGTTCCATGTGTGATGCCTAACTGTCTCACTGAGGCTCTGCTAACCAGAACCTCAGTGGTTATGCTCTCTCTTTACAAATTGTCACTAACAGGCTAGTGACCAATTTTACCAATTTACATTGGCATACTGGAACACCCTTATAATTCCCTAGTATATGGTACTGAGGTACCCAGGGTATTGGGGTTCCAGGAGATCCCTATGGGCTGCAGCATTTCTTTTGCCACCCATAGGGAGCTCTGACAATTCTTACACAGGCCTGCCACTGCAGCCTGAGTGAAATAACGACCACGTTATTTCACAGCCATTTTACACTGCACTTAAGTAACTTATAAGTCACCTATATGTCTAACCTTTACCTGGTAAAGGTTAGGTGCAAAGTTACTTAGTGTGAGGGCACCCTGGCACTAGCCAAGGTGCCCCCACATTGTTCAGGGCCAATTCCCCGGACTTTGTGAGTGCGGGGACACCATTACACGCGTGCACTACATATAGGTCACTACCTATATGTAGCTTCACAATGGTAACTCCGAATATGGCCATGTAACATGTCTATGATCATGGAATTGCCCCCTCTATGCCATCCTGGCATAGTTGGCACAATCCCATGATCCCAGTGGTCTGTAGCACAGACCCTGGTACTGCCAAACTGCCTTTCCGGGGTTTCACTGCAGCTGCTGCTGCTGCCAACCCCTCAGACAGGCTTCTGCCCTCCTGGGGTCCAGCCAGGCCTGGCCCAGGATGGCAGAACAAAGGACTTCCTCTGAGAGAGGGTGTTACACCCTCTCCCTTTGGAAAATGGTGTGAAGGCAGGGGAGGAGTAGCCTCCCCCAGCCTCTGGAAATGCTTTCATGGGCACACATGGTGCCCATTTCTGCATAAGCCAGTCTGCACCGGTTCAGGGACCCCTTAGCCCTGCTCTGGCGCGAAACTGGACAAAGGAAAGGGGAGTGACCACTCCCCTGACCTGCACCTCCCCTGGGAGGTGCCCAGAGCTCCTCCAGTGTGCTCCAGACCTCTGCCATCTTGGAAACAGAGGTGCTGCTGGCACACTGGACTGCTCTGAGTGGCCAGTGCCATCAGGTGACGTCAGAGACTCCTTCTGATAGGCTAGCAACACCTGAAGGAGCCTATCTTCTCTCCTAAGTAGCCAAACCCTCTTTTCTGGCTATTTAGGGTCTCTGCTTTGGGGATTTCCTTAGATAACGAATGCAAGAGCTCATCCGAGTTCCTCTGCATCTCTCTCTTCACCTTCTGCCAAGGAATCGACTGCTGACCGCGCTGGAAGCCTGCAAAACTGCAACATAGTAGCAAAGACGACTACTGCAACTCTGTAACGCTGATCCTGCCGCCTTCTCGACTGTTTTCCTGGTGGTGCATGCTGTGGGGGTAGTCTGCCTCCTCTCTGCACTAGAAGCTCCGAAGAAATCTCCCGTGGGTTGACGGAATCGTCCCCCTGCAACCGCAGGCACCAAAGAACTGCATCACCAGTACCCTGGGTCTCCTCTCAGCACGACGAGCGAGGTCCCTTGAATCCAGCAACTCTGTCCAAGTGACTCCCACAGTCCAGTGACTCTTCAGTCCAACTTTGGTGGAGGTAAGTCCTTGCCTCCCTACGCCAGACTGCATTGCTGGGAACCGCGACTTTTGCAGCTACTCCGGCCTCCGTGCACTTCCGGCGGAAATCCTTTGTGCACAGTCCAGCCTGGGTCCACGGCGCTCTAACCTGCATGGCACGACCTCCTAAGTTGTTCTCCGGGGACGTGGGACTCCTTTGTGCGACTTCGGATGAGCACTGTTTCACGCATCCTCGTAGTGCCTGTTTCTGGCACTTCTGTGGGTGCTGCCTGCTGCTGAGAGGGCTCCTTGTCTTGCTCGACGCCCCCTCTGTCCCCTGACGCAATTGGCGACATCCTGGTCCCTCCTGGGCCACAGCAGCATCCAAAAACACTAACCGCACGATTTGCAGCTAGCAAGGCTTGTTGGCGGTCTTTCGGCGGGAAAACACTTCTGCACGACTCTCCACGGCGTGAGGGATCCGTCCTCCAAAGGGGAAGTCTCTAGCCCTTGTCGTTCCTGCAGAAACCTAAGCTTCTACTGTCCAGTAGCAGCTTCTTTGCACCCACAGCTGGCATTTCCTGGGCATCTGTCCATCTCCGACTTGCTTGTGACTTTTGGACTTGGTCCCCTTGTTCCACAGGTACCCACGACTGGAAATCCATCGTTGTTGCATTGTTGGTTTGTGTCTTTCCTGCAGAATTCCCCTATCACGACTTCTATGTCCTTTGGGGAACTTTAGTGCACTTTGCACTCACTTTTCAGGGTCTTGGGGTGGGCTATTTTTCTAACCCTTACTATTTTCTAATAGTCCCAGCGACCCTCTACAAGGTCACATAGGTTTGGGGTCCATTTGTGGTTCGCATTCCACTTTTGGAGTATATGGTTTGTGTTGCCCCTATCCCTATGTGTCCCCATTGCATCCTATTGTAACTATACATTGTTTGCACTGTTTTCTAATACTATTACTGCATATTTTGGCATTGTGTACATATATCTTGTGTATATTTGCTATCCTCATACTGAGGGTAGTCACTGAGATACTTTTGGCATATTGTCATAAAAATAAAGTACCTTTATTTTTAGTATATCTGTGTATTGTGTTTTCTTATGATATTGTGCATATGACACTAGTGGTACTGTAGGAGCTTCACTCGTCTCCTAGTTCAGCCTAAGCTGCTCTGCTAAGCTACCATTATCTATCAGCCTATGCTGCTAGACACCCTATACACTAATAAGGGATAACTGGGCCTGGTGCAAGGTGCAAGTACCCCTAGGTACTCACTACAAGCCAGTCCAGCCTCCTACACACGTGTTTCTTTCATGTGTGTAAGTGCTGTGTGACTACAGTGGTATTGCATGAGCTTTGCATGTCTCCTAGGTAAGTCTTGGCTGCTCATCCGCAGCTACCTCTAGAGAGCCCTGGCTTCTAGACACTGCCTACACCTCACTAATAAGGGGATACCTGCACCTGGTATAAGGTGATAATACCATAGGTACTCACCACATATCAGGCCTGCTTCCTACATCAGAGAGCTCCTTTTTTGTCCCCTGCAATTTATAAATTAAAACTGAATATAGAACAGTGAGCAATGAACTCATCAAAGAGCTGCATGCAAACATCAAGGTATAGATTAGGGCGTTATGATTTCCCCCCACTTTTTCATTAAGTTAATGTTGCAAAACAAGTTAATTTGAGTGCAAATCAATTCTTATTATTAAAGAGGGCCCCCAACCATGGTGTTATGTTTTAAATTCTGAGTTTGCGCTTCTCTAGATAAAGCACTCTTAAACTATACCTGCTACTAGTATGGATGACCTATGACACCTACACCTTGTATTCCTCTGTCTTATGTAACATTTCATATACACTGATTTACACATATATGATGATTGTCTCTGCGTAATATCTGTGTGATGTAAAGTGCTTTGACACCCTAGACTGGTGTGAGGGCTGAATGATGGAATAACACATGCTTATATCATGCATGTCTTAACATTGCGGTCTCAACAACGACCGTGTCTTTACTACTCATGCCTTTACAACGAATTTCGCTGTAAAAGAATGTTTGGTAAAGGAACATGCGTGGTAAATTGTCCCCGCCCTGCCCCCTTACACCTGATACCATACTCCACCTTGCCCAATCAGTTAAAACTGCCCCTGCCCTGAGCACTAACCCCCCCCCACCCTGAGCCCTAAAAGTAACCCTGCCCTGTCCTAAAAACTACCCGCCCCCCACTCTGAACCCTAAAACCTACCCTGAACTGCGCTAAAAACTACCTTGATGCCCCTGCCCCCGTGAACCCTAAAACCTACCCCGCTCTGTCCTAAATACTACATGACCCCTACCCTGTACCCTAAAACCTACCCCACCCTGTCCTAAAAACTACCCCAACCTCCCACCCTAAACCTGGCCACAGCCCTACTTACCTCTCTCCTCTGCTTCTTTCTGTTCCACCCGGACAGCTAGACCGCTCTCTATGCTGTAACCACGCATATGCGTGGTAAAGACATGTGTGGTAAAGGCATCCATGCTAGCCCCATATTTGTGGTAATGGCAGCATGGTCAATGCATTGCATTGCATTGATTGCGTTGTAAGGGATATTTCCCAGTATGAATGGTGCTATAAAACTAATGAAATGCATCTGAGAGAGAGCGGTGATGGATGGTAGTGAGGGAATCCGTGGCGGAGTTTCTCACTGGGGGGCGCCAACAAACAATGTCACACAGGGCGCCACCAGCACTAAGGCCGGCCCAGTCAGACAGCACAGCAGTTCACAGGAAGGCGGCAGCACAGAGACTGCCACTTTGCAGTCAGACAAGGACCTAGCAACAATCATAGGCCTTACTGGCCTTCACAGGCAGGCGGGGGGGGCCAGAGACTTACACAGCCTGACTAGAAAGAAAGCTCCCAACAGGCAGCACAGTGCATGGCAGGAAGCACTGCGCCCAGCAGGCAGTACAGGCCTCTTAGGACTTTACACAGGCGAACAGCAGCACAGAGCTTGTCGCTGCCTAATAGGCAGCCAAGGGCCCAGCAGACAGGGAATTGCCGGTCTCACAGGACTCGACTGGAAGCGACCACCTCCTCCCATCACCCCCCCCACGGCAACCCTTCTGGGTGCAAGCTTTGTGCAGGAGGCCCACCTCAAGGTTGTCCCTGTCCCCCCCAGAAATTTTGTGTCTCCTACGCCCCTGGTTGAATGCCCGTGCTGAGGTAGTATTTTATATGTGATTCTTTCTCTGACACCAGACCAGATGCCGTGCCAGGCCGTTTGCTTTTTCAGTTGCCTATAGAAAGCTGGGCAGTTTTGTCCTTCGTATGTGTACAAATTGCCTTTTGTCGGCGGTATTATTGAATGTGTGCAATGGCAATTTTTAGTCAACTGTGCAGTTTTCATTCTGTAATGAATACCACAAAACCATTGAATGACATTTCAAAAATGTGACTTCATCTTTTAATTTTAGGTGAATTTACTTCGATTAATGTGTATCCGCGTAGAGGTGTTAACACAGCAAGATTTACTACTGCGTTAATAGTAGCTGCAGCTCCGTGATTTTACGTGTGGGCAAGAGGCGATTGCTTACTATTTAGGTATCCCGCATATACAGAGTGAGGGCGGTGCATATATGTTAAAGAAAAAGCTTACGCCAATGCTGCAAAACAAATATCCCGGTGCACTGAATTCTGTAAGACACAAAAGTTTGCTGAATTCACGCATCCTGATAGTCGCCATTTGACATTCTTTCCGTAGGCTCTTTCTTCGATATGTCGAGCAGTAGCTATATGCCGGCACGCTGCTGCCACCATGTGGCGGTATCCATCAATGCGCGAAATAATGCCATGTTAAAAACCCAGTGTTAAAAGTCGAAAATAAATCTATGCCCATGTTGAGACCAATAAGAATTGCAGTTAATTGATGAACTCATGAGCGACTTGTGAGCGACAACTTCAGACTTTTTGATAGAAAACCGGTTGGAAAAAGAGAAGAAGGAATATAAGTGACAACAAAATAACTTAAAAGGCATTGCTTCGCTCATCTCAAAATGTGCATGGCAGTCTTAATAAACACACATTTTATTATTTTTGTGATTTGTATTTAGTGTGAACATGAATCGGAGGCATCCGAGTGTTTTGCAAGAGAATGGTTACCAAACATTCACAGGAGGGGAGTACATTAGAGATAAAATACAACCTAGGTAGAATTAAAAGCAGATTATGGAGAGAGTAAGTGGGTGAAACGTTGTACACGGGTAGTCCCCAAACAACCAGCGCAGGATTACATATGAAATCATCATGCAAAAATTAAAATGAAAAACACATTCATAAGCGAGGGAAAGAGAAAAGATTTTACCCAAGTGTCTTTTGAAGAGACGACATTTGAAATCTTGTTTTGAAGGTAGCGTGGCATGAGGATATACGGGAAGTGTGTGGAAGGGAGTTCCGAGAATGACTGGTTCATGAATTGCCCTTGCTTGAAGCTGAGGCACTCCACGAGTAGGGACTGAGCGTTTCATGAAAACCGTTTTGCGTCCAAAATTCTTAATTTTTCAGTTGGGTACATAGGCGAAGAGAAGTGAGGTATCTTGTGTGTGTGTTTTACAGAAAGTTTTAACTTAGGCATTCTCCTTTGTAGTCAGTCATTGGAGAGAGAGCAGGACAGAAGTGATGTGGTCAAATTTCTTGTGACCGGTAACAAAGTGGGCGACAGCACGTAAAACTGCTCTGAGCATTCCAAAATGAGCTTTGGGGATACTTGAAAGTATTGAGCTCTTGTAGTAAAGTCTGGGGAAAACCAAAGCCTCTACAAATGGTGTTATACCCTGTTCTGAGATGAGCTCTTTATCCCTCCAGGTAGCCTTATTTGCAGCCGGGCACTCTTTGTCATGGATGTGATTCCTGGAGGTTGAGTCTCCTGCCGAAGCTGAATCCAGATGATTTGGTACTCTGAACAGTGGAGGGTTTGCACTTCAAGTCATGAAGAAATATATATAGCTAGAGTGACTTTCTTAAGAGATATGAGCAGGAATTCGGTTTTCGCAGCATTTAACTTAAGATGGTGATCTGACATCCAGGATTGGATTCTTATCCAGGTTTTGGAACTGAGGGGAATGTCATCGGGGGATGGCAGTTTCAAGTAGATTTGGGTATCATTGGCGTACAGGTGAAAGGGGGTCCCACAATTCCTAACAGAAAGAAAGCTCCTATAGTAGCTCAGCATAGAGAATGAATAAAGTTGGAGAGAGGACAGAGACTTGCAGAACCCCTTGGTGCAGGCTTACTGACTTTGAGACAGAGCTCCCAATTTTTACTGTTTAAGAGTGGTTAGTCAGATAAGAGGTGAACCAGTGAAGGACTACACCTTCAATTCCAAATCGATTTTCAATAATGTTTATAGGAACATGGACACTGACTGTGTCAAATGCTGCAGAGATGGAGGAGAGCAAGAAGAAATGCATTCCAGTGTCAAGGATGTAGAGAGAGTCATCCACAGTCTGCAGTTGTGGTGCTCTAGCTCTGTCTAAAGTTTGATTGGATAATTTGAAGGAGATTGTTTGAATAGATGTGGTATGACAGTGGACCGCTTTCAGTCACATTACCTATGAATTAAAGGGCAGACTCTGGATGAGGACATCAGTCATTCTTGTTATTGGTATTATTATTTTCAAATAGGAGAGATTTGGCCAACTTTTAGATAGTCTGGGAATGAACCGTGTCGCAGGGAGGAGACGACTAGGTTGGACCAACTAGGGAGTAGCTGGTGGTTGAGCTCTTTAATGGTAGAGCCAGGGATGGTGTCACAAAGACGATTTGAGAGTTTCACTTTGGATATGGTCGTCAGTAGTTCGGTCTCTGTCACTGGGATGAAAGAGGACCAGGGCTGTTGTGCTTTGCAAGATGCATTACCCACGCACAAACACACCTTTCAGTTAAGGACATTGCTAACCTTAGCGGCTAACAGTCTGCATTCTATGAGCTTAGCGCTGTAGATTTATTTATTTCCAGTCAGGAAATGTATTTGAGGTTGGGATCATTTTACTTTCTCTTTTTTAAATCTGTGCATAAATATTATTTTGTAAGAATTAAAATTGACCTGTGCTTCAAACATCAGGTTTGAAAAAAAAAAAAATGAAACTTAAAAAAAAGAAATACAAGTACAATATTAAACCTCATGTGAGTTGAAAAATGTTAAACATTGTACAATTGAAAGCTTACAGGTATGTACATATTTAAAGCAGTTCATATCACCACTAAAAGGACATTCTATATTTTCGTAAGCACTGAAAGGTGATTCTCTTTGCCGTGTGCTATAAATAAGTAAACTTGCCGGTGCAGTCACACACTTAGGTGCTGGCTCAGTACACCCTTGCTCCTCTGTCAACATTTATCAGAACGTGTATAAAAGTGTATGATTTGTGTCCTTTTATTCATTTTCTTAAAAGGAATGTGTCCGTGTTTTGAAGCAGACGGATTTATCAGAAGTATAGAGATGTGCTGGAGAAATTTATGAAAACACAGAACTAATTTACAGATGTACTTACTGTGACCTCGCTGAAACATGTGTCTCTAAAATACAAACTAACATTAGTTGTTGCATCTTTGGAATTCACAAATCTTGGATATATAGTGGGAGCGGGGACAAGTGAAGGCTCTTAAGATGAACAACCTTCACAGCATATCGCTAATGTGGAAAGCAAACTAAAATAAGCGTTGGCAATGATGATGGGTCTGATTTATCAGTAAAAATGCCTTTTGTGAAATTGATTTGAATAGACACTCAATACGTCAGCATACATCCCCTGTCACTCATCCATGTACTCATGCATCCATTCATCCTTTTCATTTGCCCTCTGATACAACCACATTAAAACACACACAAAGTAAACAACAAATGCAAGCTAAATTAAAAGAATACAAAAAGAAAACATGCTGCCAAGTAAACAAGTCAAGCGTGTGCTTACAATGAGAAAACCCAGTATAGCAGTGGGTGTCTGTCTTACAGAGGTATTGTACATTGTCTGTCATTGTTTTAAAGTTCAGATATGGCCACCACATTTAAAACAAATTGTTGGCCATTTTGAAAAGGTAAACCAATATTATGGACCCCAGCATTCTATAATGGTCTCCTCATTTAGAGGGAGTGGCCGCATAGGATACGGCGCACTGCAGATAGTTGACGATTTGCATGTTCCCTGCAGCTGCTAGAGACAATGTCTTTAGCTTCCAAAAGACTCCCTAGTGGAGGGACCAACTCTGATTTTGTTGACGTGTTTTAGCTAACTGTATGTTTCTTCTGTGACCTGCCTAAAATATGCATTTGAATTGTGTTGCATTAGTTAACTGGAACTTCATTGAGAAGTGACCCTTGTCACTTGTCTAAAAAAAATTTGCATATATTAACTTTTAAATGTAGCTTGCTTGTGTATTTTTTTACTTGCACAAACTGGAACCTTAAATATGTGACAATAATTCTCTCACAACAGCTGCTCTATGGCAGCCTGGTCTGAAAAATGTGTTACTATTTTTAATGCCTTTTCATCCCAAATCTACGCCCTAAAAGGGCGTGCCAGCCACTCCGCCCCCCCCCCCCACCCCCCCCCCGCACACACACACACACTCCTCTTCCTCCCTTCCCGGTGGTGACTAGCAGATTTGTTCTCCCCTTCAGTAGTAAACTCAAAAACCCTTTCACTATACAGAAGTTAACATTATTGGATTTGTCAGTGCTTGTGTTCTGATTGTTGTAGGAAATAAGGCCGTCCTCCATGTTAAAATCTGGAGCTGTGTCAGTAGAGTAGAATTCATGTGTTATGAACACCACATGCGAGTCAAGTCACAGTGATTTTGGATATGTTCCATTTGGAACAGATAAAAGGGATGTAAAAATAAAAAAATGAAGGCTTCACACCACGTGCTGCCAAAGACGGGATGCCGGGAGGGCGATGGAATATTATCTTTCTTTTAGAAACGTCCCCGAATATTCTGTTGGGTGAAACAACCGTGTCACAGTTTCGCGATGATTTCTGCCAGAGTGGGGGGCCTAAATGGACGTGGAATGAGGGCGTCTCTTGCAGCCAGCTGGGAATTCGTTGAACTTGGGGGCCGTTCACACTTTGTAATACTTTCAGCTGTTGGAACAGCAGAACAGAGCTCCGGTTACCCTCTTCACTCTCTTGTGTGCAATCACAGACTGTGACCTCAGACGTTCTTCTTTTTTTTCCTTTTCTTTTTTTAAATAACTAGGCTCTGGCATTTGCTATGGTTGAACATCTGTACACTGGCGTTCAGGCTGGGCCCCTAAAACCCCATTATAATGTTCAGAATTGTTAGGGTGATTTAATGTGGATTTTTCACACTTAACCTCATTGGATGTGTGAAAACGTGACCAACGTTTTGGCCTGCCTTTTAGACAGTGCAGTTTACCTGCATACAATTCAAAGTGTTCACAGCCACTGGATATGATGTTAGTAGATATATTAATCAACTTTTGTGTATTATTATACACACTTTGTTTTGTTTAAGTTAATAAAAACGGCTCTCAAAAGCCAGCATGTGTTTCACAACAGCAGGTCTCTTCGTCGGGGCCAGAGTTTGCGCGTTACAACATATTCAACACGAACCATATTCACGAACCAGTAGTTTCTCTTTTTTATGGAAACTTTATTGCAGATATGAGAGTTTGTTTGGACACCATACCCCCTAACCGCAAGCACCCAGCTGGAGAATGCGTCAGGTGGATAAACTGAGGTTCCCTGGAAACACCCAAAATACAAGAACATTATACTGAGTGGTCTACAGTGCTGAACTGTGTAATCCTAATGTTCATTACTTATTAATATATTCAGGCACAACAGTATGTCGATCCCAAATCTATTATCATATTGTCAAAACATTAAGGTAGTCTAGCCTAATAATAACGTACACGGTCATTGAAGCGCCTAAATCATGCATAAAATAAGGTGTACTGCTGGCTAGGCCCTCAAACCAGGCAAATATGCCTGACTCTCAGCCTCCACAAATTATTCATTTCTTCTTGATGGCTTGTCCCTCCATTAAACTGGGGCGTTGGTTACTCTCCTCCCTACCAGTAATATTTAATGTAGCCCCCATCATGGCTTTCATAAGCCTCCTCCCACTTTGCGATGTCAATAAACTATCAGTCTTAGATTAGATGGGTGTGTAGGAAAATGACCCTTTTTGCATGGTCACTCTCATATTTTGCTAGATTGTGTTGCTGTTTTTTTTTTAACCCTGCACAATTGGACACTGCTGTCCAGTTCCCAGTGTGTGTGTGCTCTGACCCCTAAAACATGTTGAATTGGCTATACTCATACCATATTTACCTTGCTTATAAGCTCCTAGTGCTTAAGGGCCTGTAAGTTAAATGTCGCTAGTTGATTGTGGATTGCTACACATATTTACCACCACTAAAGTGATAAAATAAAATATGATTGCAGGCCTGCCACTAGCAACCTGGCTGTGAAACTTTAAACTGCAAATTCAACATCTCAGAATAACCCCTTTTAACAGACTTTAACCCTCCTTGTAAATATTAAAAAGTAATCTGTAAACAAGCCTTAGTGCACTTCATTTGCCACAGATATGCCACAGAGCAAAACAATATACTGCTGTTAAAATAATCATACCAAATTATCATATTAAGACAGTTTGCAATCTCTCAGGCACGTGCCCATCATATACAACTGTAACCAGTACCAAAGTTTGTCACATAGATCCGAAGATCCTTTTATTATTGAGACTCAAAGCATCACCAAATTATAATGGTGACAAAATCAAAAATAGTGATAAAGTGCACCCCATGGGAAACAAACACCACACTGTCGAATCAGACTTGCTGTTTATACAATGATTGGTGTATTGATAACTTTAAAAAGACAGCCACAATTGATAATTATAGAAGTGTCAACATAGGGCAATTCCCCTTGTGCGATAAGGACTAGCAGGGTCTGTCTTTTTAAATATCATTAATTGTGAAAAATTATTTGGTCCCCTCCCCCCCTCCCCCGCTCTCTCACTCTCTCTCTAACTCCCCTTTTTTCTCTCCCTCCCGCTCCCTTTTCCTCTCCCACTTAGGGCTCTATAATTATTTGTTCACACGAACTAACCACCCATAATTTGTGTTGTTTTTTTTCTAACATCCTGGGAATTCTAAAGGTACCTGGAGTTTGTGGATTCCCCTGGAGGGGGACTGACAAAATAGACAAAATATAGCAAAAGCTAGTTTTCTGGGGAACATTGTGAAAAAGTACTGCAGAAGAAAGTGTCTGTTTTTTTTTTTCTCTGCAAATTGCATCAACAAACATTTTGCAGTGCTAAAATCACCATCTTCCCAGGTATCGGGAATGGGCAGATCTGAGTCTGAAAAACATTTTTTACCAAAGTTTTGGCATTTTACTGGGAGATTTATTTTCATATATTTTTTTGTGCTTTCAACTTCCTTCCGGTTTGTGGTGGAAGCGGGTGTGAAACATTTCTGAAAACTGACAAAATTCTGAATTTAGCAAAGGGTAATTTCTGCAGATCCTTCAAGGTTTGCCTAAATAAACAAAGGGCCTGATTTAGAGTTTGGCAGATGAGGTTACTCTGTCACAAACGTGACGGATATCCCATCTGCTCTATTACAATTCCATTATATCCTATGGTAAATCAAAATACAGCGGACAGGATATCAGTCACGTTTGTGACGGAGTAACCCGACCGCCAAACTCTAAATCAGGCCCTAAGTGTTGAAATAAAAAAATATTGCAAATTATTAGGAACAAACAAGCATTCGTGACAGTGTTTTCATTTGTAACTTTTCATTACGGAGACCAGTTAACAAAAGCAATATACCATTACATCTACTTGACCCTTATGGGTGTGGGAATATATAGGATTTTTGAGTTTTCGAAGAACTCGAGGTACCCAGAGCAAATAACTGTGCTGCACCTTGAAATGTTTTTTCATTGTGTACCGGGTATAGAGCAATTGATATAGTCAAATGTAAATAGTGAAAAATATGTATCAAGGAAACCTATGTGTTTCTGAAATGGACAAAAGATATAGGGCCTCATTAAGAGTGTGGCGCTGTTCAGACCGCCACACTCACAGTAGAGGTCAGGGCTGCCACTGTTGCAGCGGTCCGACCGCCACATTAAAACCCTGATGATCAGATCGCCAGGGCTCCGCCAGCACCGGCAGGATCCATGATCTGGCGGTGGCGGAGATCATAATCTACCAGGGCACCCCTGCAGATTACCACTTTGTTTTTTGCCAGCATTTTCATGGCGGTTGCACCGCCATGAAAAGGCTGGCAGAGAGCTGGTGCTTGGGGCCACAGAGGACCCCCCCTGCCCACACCCTGCTGGCTACAGCATTGCCACCGGCAAACTGAGGTTTCTGCCCGTCAACCTAGCTGGAAACTTGTAATTACACCGGCGGGAGGTTGCTACAAAGGTGCCGGCCACCCTGTTGGGAGTTTGGCGGATGGGCTTTCCTGTCCACCAAACTTGAAATGAGGCCCATAGACTTTAGAGGCAGGGGTTATTTGCACATCTCTGAATTTATGGGCACCCATTCTAACATGTGAATTTCTCATAACTGCTTCTTTCTTATACACTGTCTTACATGTGGAAGGTGCAAATGTAGAGATAGTATTCTGTGTTTCCCCCAAGTCTCTTGATACAAATGGTACCTCACTTGTGTGGGTAGGCCTAGTACCTGCAACAGGAAATGGCCCAAAACGTAACATGGACACCTCACATTTTTCCACTGAAAACTGACCCTTTTTTGCAATGTGCCTAGCTGTGAATTTTAAGCTTTACCTCAGCCGGCACCTAGGGATATCTAGGGGACTTTTACATTTTTTTAAACTAGACACCTAGGGGAATCCATCATACGTGGCTCTCACCAAGTTGTTTTGCCCAGAATCCATTCCAAACGTCAAACTTTTGAATAAAAAAGCACATTTACCTCATATTTCTGTGATAGAAGGTTCTGGAATCTGCAGGAAGCCACAAACTTCATTCCACCCAGCATTCCCCTAAGTCTTCTGATAAAAATGGTACCTCCCGTGCGTGGGTAGGCTTACCACTTACGACAAAAAACTGCCCAAAATGCAACATGGATACATCAAATCTTTCCACTTAGAACTGATCCATTTGTTTTGCAAAGTGGGTTTACGCCCTAGCACAGCCCGGCACTCAAGGAAACCTAGCCAATATGAAAACTAGACACTTAGGAGAATGCAAAATGGGGTGACTTTGTGTGGATCCCATTAGGTCTTTTTTTTTTTTTTTACCCACAGTTGCCTGCACACCGCAAACTTTACCTGAAATCACACATTTTCCTTATATTTTTGTGATGGAACGTCCGAAATCTACAGGAATCCATAAAATTCCTACCACCATTTGTGCCATTAAAACTGCTGCTCCACTTGTGTGGCTGGGGCTAGTGCCTGTGACAGGAATGGATCAAGTCAAGGACACTGGGAACCCTTGTATGGGGATGCCCTTTGACTTCGTTTGGAATTGTTCCTGTTGCTGGTACGAGGCCCAACTACACAAGTGGCACAGCATTTTTATCGTCTCAAGTGGGGCAATGCTGGGTGGTAGGAATTTGTGGAGCCCCCTCTAGCATGCTTGCCATTGGGATGAGATGTTTTAGTCCGCAGGGAAGAAGAGACTGTTGATGTTTTAGGGGCGAGGGTGGGGCCTGATGTTAGGCTGGGAACGACCCAGCCCATTATTTCACAAAAAATATAGATTGCTGCCATACATTGGGATTTCTGACCCCTATGGGGCAGATGAGGTAATTACCACATCTGTCTCCAGGGGGCCATAAAGACTGTTTCCCCATTTTTATTGTTTTAGTAGAATGACCGTGCCCATGCTGGACAAACCCACCCCTACAACTGAAAAAAGTAATCCCTGGTGTCTAGTGGGATTTCTGCCCCCCTCCCCCAGATTGGGTAATTGCTCCTATCCACCCCCAATGGGGTGGGAGGGGGAGGGGCAGAAAGACTTTCCATTTTTTGCAGGCATTGGTTGCATGGTCATGCATGTGCTAAGCAGGCCCCACCACTACAATGAAAAAAAAATGTAATCCCTGGTATTTAGTGTGCTTTCAACTCCCCCTCATCTCCACGGGGTGGGTGGAGTGGCACAGAAACACTGTACATTCTAAAAGTTTCATGGGAGAAGCACAAGCCCTTGTCCAAGGGGCTGCCTCCTCTCTCCCTGGTGTCTAGTAGGTGAATCACTGCTTAGAGATCGTCTTCATGCGGCGTTCCTGAATTAGGGATCCACTAGGGAATGGTACCATTGGAAAGGAGAGACCCTTTTCTTTCCAATGATTCCTCTCCTGTCTGTATCAGTGCTGGGGGGGGGGGGGGGTGTGAGGTAGCACCCGAACACCGATAAAGTGAAATGAGCCGATTGGCTCATTTCGCTTTCATTTTCATTGAAATTATGTCATTGTGGCAAGTTTAAAAGTAAAGTCCGACATCGAAAATAAAAACCTGTAAAGGAAAAAACATATAAACCAATCCAAAAACCACTTATAACACTCGTATAAAACACATCACAGAAAAAAAAACATTAAAATCGGTGTTAAACCCAAAGAACATACATATAAAATACAAATAAGCTGCATTACTTAAGCTAGCACATACTACACTAGACCAAAATAAACAACAACAAAAAAATCCAGTTATTGAGACTAGCCTAAGTATGAATACCCACCCTCCACTAAGCCGCTTGAAAATATGTTTAAAATACGCTTACCACATTAAGAGCCCAGCAACAGGAAACCATGACTGCAGACTCTTAAGAGTAGCTCAAAATGATGAAGAAAGACTACAAATTAATTGAAACTGGGTAAAAGATGTAAAAAAAAGAAAATAGACTACCATCCTGTAGAAATCAATTTTGATATCAGGCGCAGCTCCTCCGCTAAGGTGGAGGAGCATCGCCCTCTGCAGGCAGCAGCAGCTGCAAAACTTTTACAAGACAACAATAATAAACTGTTTGTTATCGTTTTCTTGTCAAAGGGGCGGGGCCACGTGTGATGACAGTGACTAGGGCGGAGTGCACATTATTAACCCCTCAGTAGGCTTGCAAACACGCATGCACACTAGGCTCTCTCCAACCCAGCACTCTGTTGCCGGGTTGAAGAGAGCAGGCACAGGCTCCAAGTCTGCCTGGGAGCGCCCTGGCTTGGCGCTCCGACCAATCTGAATGCTGCTGTCATGTTGCCAGCCTTTTCTGGTTCAAATAATGTATCTTTTTCTAATTTTTATAAAATAATAAGCATGTTAAAAAAATGTTTACATTAATCCGGTATTGAACAAAATGTACAAATGTTTTATGTACAATATATCTTAAAATACTGATAAATATGAAACTTTTTTCCTGTATGTTTTGATATATTTAAAATTTTAAGTAATGTAAATTGCAGGTTACAAATTACTATGCAATTTAAAAAAATGTTTAAAAAAAAATTTATGTACGCTATAACTGTATCATGAGTAATGTAATTATTCTGATTTTAGGAAATGTTTTCTTTACTTGGAAATAAAACCAGATTCGAATAAGATGTAATTCTTGGAAAATAATGAACAGGTTAAATGGTATATATCAAAATATATGGTTTGAAAATGTATACAACAATAAAATATCAAAAATGATACTTTAAAAATTACCGTAATAATTTAATATATAAAATGCAAACACATTGATTTCACATCTACTATTCCCAATGAAACCTTAGCCACATTGAATAAAGTGTTCTACTTTGCCGAAGTCTAATTCACTACTCCTACTTCAAACTTTACCACATTGGTTAAAGTGATGGCCTTTGGTGGGCTCAGGTTTACTATTCTCACTCCAAACTTGACCAAACTGGCAAAAGTGCTGTACTTTGAGTTTACAAAATGAACTACTCCCACACAATTGTTATAGACATTAAACTAAGATATTGCAATACATAAATATTTCAGTTATTCTAAAAACAATATCCACAGGACATAAATAAGGTAAATTGGGAATGCTATCAAAGATTTCAAAACAGTAGAGCATATTTAGTTTACATTTAAAATTACTAAATATAACTAATTAATAGAAATAAACAAGAATATAAAAATTAACAATATGCAAAAAAAATATTAAATTACATATATTTTGTACCTCTGCCATGAGAGAAAATACACATTACAAAAACTCCTACATTTAAAACAACAATTAATTAAAATCATTTAATTTATATTTCAAATAAATATTTGGAGATTTATATACAGAAATGCATAATTAATACACATTTAAGAATATATTGATATATAAACCATTTTATAAAAAATTCAAAAATATTATAAAAATGATTTCCCATAATTCTAAAACAAAAATGGAAAATATGCATAGTTTTATTAAACGTAATTTCATATAAACCTAAAATTAAACAAATAAACACAAAGCAATAAAAATAACTATGAAAAATAAGAACAATTAATTTTCTCCCCATCTTAATTCCTGATAAAGCCAACACCCCCCTCCGAAAATTAGTATACAAAAAGCTAACATGTTAAAAACAATTAGAATATGTTAATGCATGTTACTGCCCTTAAACGATACAAAGTATGATGATATAAAAGAGAGATTTTGAACAACAATATTGCAAAGCATTCAAAAAATGATAATCTTAACTGAGATATTCTGACCCACAATATTTTTGACATCACAATGTTTCAGACACAATCTCTCTGTCTCACAATATTTTGCTGGAACACCAAAGCATCATAGCAGACCCTTTGTGTGAGCCTGCCAGCCGTCACACGTTCCGAAAAGGAGGCACAAGTTGTACTTTATCCTCAGTTTTGGTGTAAGAGAAAACATCTGCAACAAAGTAACTTTAAATTCTGATTGACTTTATCTTGTGCCAGAGAAAACCAATAGCATAAATGAGTGAGATGTTGTAGACGGGGCTAACTTGCAATTCTCTCCGGTCTCCTCCAAGTATTCTTAATAGGGCATAGCCAGGGCCAGTGTAAATATGCAATTCTGCAGCCGCTGTGATTTTTGCATAATTGTAGATTTGCCACATAATCTATAATCTGCAGATTTTAACAACATTTTTGTTTCTAGGTCAAACAGTTCAAAAGTTAATAAAAATGCAGCTGGACATATTGCCACACAGTGGAATGCCCTTTCCAAAGCTTGACTGGTTATCTTTCTGTAGCTAAGTTATAGACACCGTAGCACTCATAACATAAAAAGTCCTTCAGAAGAGTTCATTGCAGTAGATTCTTTTATTGGAAGACATCGACATAAATTCCTTTGAATGATGATCATTCCCTAGCCATCGTGTTCATCTGGATGAACATCGTTGCATAAGAAAGCCAACAGGTGTTTCGTCACAACATGTGTTTTTCACACACCCCGTCGAGTTTTTACATATCTTTGTATCTTTTTACAGGCATGAGGCTTACGGTGGTCTCATACTACTTCGACCCCTCTTCCTTGAGACTACTATGAATGCATTACTCTCAAACACTTCTTAGGCATAGTTTGCCTACTGGGGTCATTTATTCTGCATTCCCTAAATTGTTCTTACTCCCAGAGGTATGTTTTTCTATTTATCTGTCCGACCACCACTCTCTTTTAGTCCTTCGTATGTAATTAGCACACAATGAGCACAAATGATGGTGATTGGGCTTCCACATAATATCTTATCTACTGCATGCTTTAGTGCCAGCTCTACCATGTCGTGGCATTTAGGACACGTCAGTATGTGGTACTTTGGTCTATTCGCTCAAATAATTCTATGATCCTTCAGTTACTGGTTTGTTTCTACCTATGAATACAGGGACTAACTCACCATTCTTTCATTATTTGTGATACGCATGCTTCACCGCTCCTGCCCCTTACATTACATTGACCTTGTCTTCATCCTCAAACATCTCGTGATAGGGATTGATTACCATAACTGTCGTATATATCTTGCAGCCTTGAAAAAGTCACATGTACTGACGAAACACGTGTTGGCTTGCTTATGCAACTTTGTTAATCCAATTGAATACAATGGCTATGGAATGATCATCATTCAAAGGAATTTATGTCGATGTCTTCCAATAAAAAAATCTACTGCAATTGAACTCTAATTAAGGACTTTTTATGTTATGAACTCTGAGTGCTACGGTGTCTATAACCGATTTACTATGTGGTGTTTCTTTGAAATAACACTACACCCTCTAGGGTAGTGGAGCTCATTCAACCGTACGGCACCACAGTTTTTTGTTAAATATATTATATTCATACTTAAATAACATTTGGGAAGTGCATTCCGCTTAGCACCACTACCCTTTCTTCTCTGTGTTCCTTTCTGTAGCTTATTGCAAAGTTGTGGTGTTAAACTGGTATTTATGAGGCACAACTAATGCCCAGACAGTGTTAAGTTTAAAAATCACGAAATAGTGAAGTAATACTATCATAAAATGTGCCGTATAATTTGTGTTTTCTTGCTGCTTAATCTACTCATCCCTGACGCATAATTTGACCCTTCCCTGCTGCATAATTCCAGTGGACTTGGGTACAACTTGAGTATCTGTTTGAGAGCTGCTCACCTACAAAGAATAAGGAAAGAAGCAGGAGTATAATGGTTTCATGTTGAAGATCAGTCCAGCATACAGGAGAACCAAGGCACTGGCTCTTCAGTAATGGTAATGGTGCAAGTCTGACTCAATGTACCCTAAAGCTATTTCTGGACTGCCAGTAGTTAAACAAAGGTTGTACAAGATAAATATTGATTAAAACATGCTTGAAATATATACTGTGTCTCAAGGTAATGTCTGTTGTTCCTGCCACCATGTTTGCTTAAGGGACGAGGAAGAGGCTAAGGAATGTGTCGATAATACTGGCAGGTTAGAAGTAATTTCTGCTTTGATGCCTTCTGTTTTCCTAATGCACATTTTCATTTATTTCAGCAGATTGAGTCCATGGGTGAAGCTGGAAAAAACGGAGTGTCTTCTCAATACTGAATTTCAGATGGAGCACTTTCAAATCTGGTAACAATCGTATGTGCCATACCTTTACAAATTGATCTGTATTCCTTTTAATATGAAGAGTCTAGCTTCTAAAAGGGCCATTCATTACTTATTGTCATCCAAAGAGAACTCAACCTATTGGCGGATGGCAATGCCAGTCCATCCTGTAGTGTTTCATTTGCAGCATAATGGATAGCAAATAGTTATTCTAATATTATTTAGTGTTTGTTTTCTTTTTTTAGACCTGCCACTTGACTAGAGGTATGTTTCTTCTATGGGGTTCTCTGTCCTATTATTGTAGAGGGTGATGCTGACTCGAGTGTTGTGTGGGCTGGGGTGGGTTGGTTTGTCATCATGAAAGCGAGTTGCGACTGTACAAGCACTGATGGAAAGGACTACTAATGCCATATTTCAGAAAGTGCTTGGATAGTGCAGTTGGGGTGTGCACCTTTGTTTTCCATCTCTTGAGCCGTTTAGTTTTACCGAAGATGCTACTGATGCTTGTGTGGCCACTTTTGTAATCTGGGGCCAACAGTTTATCGGGCGGTACTTTTGTTTTGCCTGTCAGTCAGTGCACCTGAGCTCTCCTTTCGAAAATGGTCCTTGGGAGGAGGGCAGATTGGTCCCTGGGGCTCCACTGGCATTTCCCCCACTGCCTCCACAATAATACATAATGCAGAAATATATATATACTACTTTCTTAATTGTATTGGAGGGCATGTTTAGCAATGGGGCCCATAGTTTGCAGTCATGCTTATATAAATCCACTGGGACACTGCGGGACACTGTCAGACCTTATTAACATTTTTGTCTGGCACCTCCATTTTAAATCTCCTGGATGCCTGAAGCTAGCATTCAGTCTCCTTTGCATATTTTTCATGGAACACTGGCAGGTCACAAGCTGCAGCAAAAATCAAAACTGCAGCAACTAGGGAATGACTGGTGACAGCTATGATTGTGTATTCAGTACTCTGTCTGGTGTTTATCTCCCTCCCCTTACTCACCTGCACCTCTCTTGTTTTGATTTTACTGTACCCCCTCTTCCCTCTGACCGCTCTTGCTGCTCCCTCTCCCTCGTGTTGCTTCCCCCTCCCTTTCTTTTAACATATTGCAGCATGGTTTTAAAAACAAAGCACTATGACACAGTCAACGCTGGCCCTGTCATAGTGCTTTTTATTTTTTTCACTTAAAGCCATGTTGCTCAGAAGCCATGTTGAACTGCTGTGCAACAGGTCTTTAAAGCATTGACAAAGTCAGTTAATCTGGCAAAAGCAAGACCTATTGGCTTTGCTAATGCCTGTTTCCTTTTGTGCTGAAAATCCTTAGTCTGCTCTGGTCTGCACCCACTGTACCCCTAGCCAATGTTGGACGCTCTGGTCTGATTATAACGGGCTTAATACCTTCTGCTTCAGTAATGGAAGCAATGCTGAAACACAACATCCCTGGTGTTTCAACCCAGTCGAAATGTGAAGATGTAAAACAGGCTGAAAATGGGGACTAACCTGCAGAAATGAAAGCATTACAACTGATTTTACTGTTCATTGCCTATTTTCCATTTTGTAATGACCCTGCGGTTTTGCACCAAGTAATTGGTGACACCCCCAGCATCAGTAATACCAGGTGCAAAATGACTACATCATTAAACCCAGTGCAGTTTTAATGAGAACCTTTGTGTTATGTAAATGAGAGCGACTAACAGGCTATTTCTGATGGCTGAATAATATGGTGTATGGCATGAATGCTTAGGTTTGGCATCTAGAAATCAGTTTGTATAAGCTTAGCTGGTAAAGTAAAATTAGAGCTATGTAGTGCTGATTATGCAAAATAGGCTATTTTTCAGAGTGGTGAGTAAACTGCAATTAAAGAAATAAGGAAACATAGCTAAGCTTAGTCGGGAACTCGTATTGAGCATAAACGTTTTAAAATAATGTTTGTCAGGGCATAAGTCAGGCAAAGTAGCTTTTCATTGCACACTGCAGTCTTCAAAACACACTGTCAAAGAGGCTGTAAAATTCAGAACTTCAATCCAGAGAGTTTTCAGAAAACACGTTATTTAAAGATAAGCTAAATAGTATAACTTTTGTTTTCGACACATTAACTTCTAATTTGTTTCATTGTATTTATCGAAGTCTCTCAATTGGTTGTTGCAGTCAGGGGTGCAATTAGATTCAAACTTTGGGGGCTAACACTTCCAGCAGGGAGGTGGTACAACCATTTCGAACAGTGGGGGCGGAGCTATCCTCATAATCAATTTGATAAAAAAGCAAGTGAAAACTTTGCAATTTAAACATATTGGGCAAATTTGATACAATAAGACTAAACATGTTTTTGTGGATTTGATATTGTTCATAGGCTACTGGCAGTGATCTCTGAAAAGTAGATTGACTGCATTGACAAATTAAAAACAGCTTTTATACATTGTAATCCAAAGCACATTAGATGGGTTTTTGCAAAGTTACTTCAAGACAGCAACCCTTTTTGTCAATTAGCAGATTATTTCTGTAGCAGAGCAATTTGCTTGTGAAATAAATATATAAGTGCAAGCCAAGGACAACGCTCTTGACTCATTGTTGACTTAAGGTACAATTTTAGTTCACCCATTTTGCCATTGAAAAATATTTGTGTTTGAGGCTGTCTTTGCGTACAGGTGCCAAAATATTAGGTTTAGTGGATTACCAGATGATAAGCTGGGGGTGTATGACTGGCAAATCATAAATACAATTCCTGAAATACCGTTCCTGCCTCCTGAGATTACATGTGTGCCAATGAGTTCATAATATTGCTGCCTGTAATTACACTGCCACAGTTATTGTTAGCGCTACACCTTATGCAGTTCCCGTATGTTTAGTACAATTGAGCTACATCCAGACAGGAATGTGCCAGAATGCTATTGAAGAACTGGCAAAAATAGTTGCCTTGATATATTTTTGTATGGGATATTATCAGCATAGATGCCAGCCTAGAATCTTGTACAGATCTAGCCCGACTAGAAATGCACTTTTTTCGAAAAATTCTTTCCAATGTCAAGTCTTCTTAGACGTTTGCAATGTTGAAAAGAACCAAATGCAAGGGAGACTTATAGTATTAGGCTTGTGGGTACTCCACTTGAATCCATTATAGTTTTAAAATCAACCTATGTGGAAACCGGTGCTGCTTCGGCACCACAGACATACCAGTATCATTCTCTTCGATAAACAAAGATATTTCTATCTTTTTGCCTAGAAACAGTTGGTTATTGGCCAAAAGTAAAAAGGCACCTTTGGTTGAAAGCTTGTTTTTTAAGGAGGGTTCATGTGAGACATTTAAAGTTTATTTTGGAAAGGTACCTTTATCCAAAGAGTTGTTCATAGTTCTGACTGGAATAGCTGCAAAACTATCCATGAGGATGTTCTTGAAAATATGAGCAAGACATGGGCCTGACTGAGATCATGCTGGCCTACAAGCTTTTACAGCCTTGATGAAGTCTTGTGTGGTCACATGGTGAAGGTGTTGGTTGTTTTCATGTTTTATTTTCTAGTGAGCTGCAACTGCTGGAATTGTGCTGGAGTAGTGGAGAGGGAAATATGAGCTCTTCAAGACGCAGTTAAGCTTTCCAGTATATAGAACAGGCCTCCCTGATATATGCAGGTATCAGGTCTCCTGGCTCCAATCAACTTTCTTTGCTACCTACTCTGTTTAATTCCGAAGAAAAGATAATGAAACATTAATGTTGCTCACTTTTTAAAGGGTGAACAGTGGCTCTTCCTGGAGGTGCACTCTCTATAGACGGGGCAATGATTGGAAAGAATACGAGTCCAATGATTTAAAATTCAAACACAAATTTACATTCGTTTGTTATCCACACAGTGTTACATTTACAGGGGTCGACTAAACATATAAGAAGTCAATGGACCACAAGAGAAGCCATATTAATTTAGGAAAATTATAATATTGTTTGAACTTTCTAAAAAGTAATTGTTATCCACTTAATACTTAGATTTCAGTGTGAGTTAGGGCACAATGGGTGCAGCTAGAAACTGTGCAGGATGTTTGCTACTAAAGGAAGTAAAGTAAATAAATGAAACCATAGTGATTTTGAATATAATTATTTCTTATGCTCCTGGATAGTCACTAGTATTTTGCAAAAGTTGGCATAGCTCTGTTTTAGCCCGAAGGATTTGAACCACTTGTATAGATTTGTGATGGCCTGTTTTTTTTCTTTAAATACTTTGGTTAAGATGTGTTTCAGAACATATGAGATTTATCAATTGACTTCCTAGATCACAGCCCAGTTGTTGACGGATCTTATGTGATCAACAGAGTTTTAGAAGCACACCTGAGAGTGGGGCTTTGGTTCCACCCACATGCTGGTTACCTGGAGTAGAGCATTCAGTTGGGCAGACGTTTCCTTCTGCCACCACGAAATAATGCTGCTTGCACTCCTTATGTATGTTCTCTCACCTAACAAAAATGAGAGATCAGTTTGTAAGGGGGAGAAGCCCTCTTCCATCCTGTAGTATTAGCTACCAATACTGCTCCATGAGCAAGCAGCCGTATGACCAGCAGCGGCATCTTGGCATGCTCACTGTGATAACCGAATTCTAGCAAGCAACGACAATAAACAGACTTCTATGCGATTTCGGGAAGAGCAGGGGCTCTCCCTTGAGATTTACCCCTGATATATATTTTTAAATATATAATCATGGGATTTGCCCACTAACCCCAAGATGACCATATTTCAAATAAATGCAGAATTGGACTAGAACAGATATAACGTGGTACTCATGGATGGGTTTTTTGTTGCAAACATGGACATGACTTGACAGTAGAAGAACTGAGACCCTTCCTTTCTAGAGGGTGGAAAAAAGGTCAAGAAAAGTGCTCGAGGTTAGAAAAACCTATTTTCCAGGCAGGAATGTGCCCACTGAAACATAAAAGCTGGAAATGTTGGCCCCAATAGGGGAGGCGCGGGTTACACTTATCTCAGAGCGCATAAGCCACTGGTTGATGCAGTCATGGGGTATATGGGCAGAAAAAATAGTGATGGTATTTGGGTCCCTAATGGTTAATGTGTGGGGTTTCTGTAATTCTAGTCAATTTGGTCATAACAATTGCATTCCTTTGTCCGTGATGAGACAGGCAGGTTTGTTCCTTGTTTATTTTTTCAACATGAAAATCAATAAATCTGTTTGTATAAAAAAAAGAATATGGCATCAAGTTCTGCATTTCAAAGCACATTTTTGCTTACATTTTCTAAAAAGCCATAGACCGTGAAAGGACTCTGATGATATATTCCATCACGTTTATGGTGTGCCAGGAGGAGACTCCTTTTTTCAAACTTTGCCATGGGATCACCATATATGTCTGGATTTTCTACAGTATGTTAAAGCCAGCTAAAACATTGGAGCTTGCTAAAACCTTGACTGCTCACCAGAGTAAGAGCCCCCAGGACCTGTTAAGCCAGTGTCCTAGAAACACCTGCGAACCACGCCCATCCTCTGGTCCTGCTAGGTAAGAGCAGCAATGGAGCCTGTCTGAATTGAGAAGATAAACAGAAATGCTCACTTCTGGCACCTCTGTTCCCACACCAATCCTAAAATTTGGTGTTTCTCAAATTCCAGGCCCGATACCGAGATATTGCTTGGTCTTGAGCCCCAGTGCCCTACAGAAGTTGCCACATGTGCCCACAGCCCCAGCCTGCTGTCCACTATGGTCCCACCTCTGCAGATCACTACCTCCATGTAGCCAAAAGGGCCCAAATACTGATCCAGTTCTTGGCTTTGGCCAGCAGCAAAAACAGCAGGCCTTTGTGTAGGGCAATTGGACCTGGTGTATGACTGAAAAGTACCCCTGGAGCCTGTGTCCACTTTCCCCATGCAAATCTTACCCTTAGCCTGCCGTCCCCAATCGTTCCCCACACCAGCCCACAGCCTGTCGCATTGCTCCACCCTTAGTAGTTTTCACTTGTTTCTCACGCCTACAGCCTGTGCATTCTTTCTCTTCACCACTTCTTTCCAGCTCATCCCCACAGCCTCAGACCTATACCCAGTCCCTAACCATGTCCCAGAGCCTTAGCCAGAGTTTCCTTCTCGCACCTTTCCACACCTTCAGTCCACTTTCCCCTCTTGCACGAGTTTCATAGTTAAACCATTACACATCCTCAGTCCACTTTTCCCTCTTGCACGAGCTCCATAGTTGCAGATGGAACTGACACTGTATCTTATTATATGGAAAGAAAAGGGATTTGTAGGTTTGTAGAAATATGCATGTGTTCACAAGCATTTGGTAATATTGTGTGGTCAGTGTATGCAGTATGCTGGGTGACAGTGAGTAATGAGAGGTGTGAGTGCAGATTGAGATGTGAGTGCAGGTTGAGTTGCACAAGTGCAGAGTGAGAGGTGGACCCATGTGAGTGCAGGTCGTTGCACGAGTGCAGTGAGATGAGGGCCTATGTGAGTGCACATCGAGTTGCAGGAATGCAGAGTGAGAGGTGGGCCCATGTGAGTGCACATCGAGTTGCAGGAATGCAGAGTGAGATGAGGGCCTATGTGAGTGCACATCGAGTTGCAGGAATGCAGAGTGAGATGAGGGCCTATGTGAGTGCACATCGAGTTGCAGGAATGCAGAGTGAGAGGTGGGCCCATGTGAGTGCAGGTTGTTGCACGAGTGCAGTGAGATGAGGGCCTATGTGAGTGCAGGTTGACTTCATGAGTGGCAAATGAGTAGGGGCCCACGTGAGTGCACATCGAGTTGCACAGGGCACAAGTAGAGGTGGGCCCATGTGAGTGCAGTTTGTTGCACGAGTGCAGTGAGATGAGGGCCTATGTGAGTTCAGGTTGAGTTGCACTAGTGAAGAGAGGTGGGCACATGTGAGTGCAGGTTCAGTTGCATGTTTGCAGACTGAGAGAAGAGCCCATGTGAGTACAGGGTGAGAGGACTGAGTGCAGGGTGAGTTCTGTGACCATGTGAGTGCCTGGTGAGCAGTGAGAGAAGCGAGTGCAAATTAAGTGATGTGAATACAGGGGGAGCTGTGTCGCCGTTTGAGTGCAAGGTCAGAAGTAAGATCACAGGGTGAGTGGCATGAGTGCAGGGTTGCTATGAGTCCTTGTGAGTGCCAACAGACCATTGTACCTCTTTGAGTGCAGGGTGAGAGTGATGGGTGAGTGGAGGCCCATGTGAGTGCATTATAAAGAGTGCAGGCTGTGTGGTGTGAGTTCACCTTTAGTGATGTTCCCATGTAAGACTGAGTACAAGGTCAGTGGTAAGAGTGCAGGGGGAGCAAAGAGTGTGCTGAATGAACAGTGTGCCCCTGTTGGTCCTAGCAGGTCTCTGTGCCTATTTGAGTGCAGAATGGGTGGTGTGGGTGCGGGGCAAGCAATGTCCCTGGGTGTGTCTGCTGGCAGACGATTGCCCATGTGAGTGATAGTGAAAGGTGAGCAGTATGAGTGACGGGTGAGTGGAGTGGCCTTGTGAGTGCAGCGTTGAGTAGTTTAAGCCATGTGCCCCTTTGTGTGAAGATTGGGCGCTTGTCTGTGCAGGGTGAGCTGTGAGATTGAAGGCTGGTCTCTGTGAGTGAAAGCAGGGCAGGCGGTGTGCTCATGTGAGGCAGGGTTAGAGCAGTGAGTACAGGGTGAGTGGGCTAAGCGCAGAGTGAGCGGTGTGCCCATTTGAGTACTGGGTAAGCAGTGAGAGTGAAGGGTACGCTATGTGAGTGACGGATGAATGGTTTAAATGCAGGATTATCTAGTCCCAGAAATGTGAGTAACTCACTATATCACGGACGGTTGACAAGTGGGGGTTCATATGGAATTTAACGTATTATTATTAGGGTGTCAGTCAGGGTTTTAGGGTTGATCAAATATTCACTGATCCTTCATTAAGCTGTCAGTCTCTTCAATGTGCGTAGTTTCTTTGCTGGTAATTAATTCTCCCTCTCGCAGCAAAAGTTATGTCAGTTGCAAGGAATAAGACTATCGGCACCGCAGGGTAACTGGAGAGTGTGAAAAACACGACCAAAGCCTCGTAACACACTAAATCGTTTGATGACCTGTGCACGCGGGTGATGCTGAGATTGCAGCTCCTGCCCAGCTGACCTGACAGCAGGGAAAGGACTTTTGGTGGGTCCTTGAAGCTGAGCAGCCCTGCTTAAGAGACAAGACGATGGGGGGGGGAGGGGGGGTCGGTGAGCTAAAGCCCTTTCAGCCCAGTGAACATTGCACGCCCGGCTGCAGTACATTTTAGCATAACATTGTACCACATTGAAGGACTGAAACGGAGGAACCAGACATGGTCGGAAAAATCTGCTTTCTGTTAATGTGTGTTCATAAATCAGCGTTTTCAAGAGAACAACTCAGTGAAAAGACTGCTTCCCTGAATTTGTTTACAGACTGTAGAAGACAGAGTAAGAGAACCTGAAAGCGGTGGTCTCCACGACAAAGAAAGAGGCTTCTTCGCTGCACTTCAGATTAAGAAACAAAATGCTATAGTGTGAGGTGCTTTTCGTACCAGTTTTAGGCCCCGCTAAGGTGGGATTCTTCTTGCTATATGGCGGTTATTGCCGTGCTATAATGGCACCCACTTGTTCTTGTACAACTTGTATCGAGTTAAATGTCTGGCTTTGGCTCAGCGCTTGGCCCGAGGAGCCTGGAGAGCCAACATGGAGCCGAGCCCATTATTGCTGGCATGCCTGCCAGCTGCATCCATGAAAATAAAAGCACCATCTTCGGAAATGTATAAAAAAGCAATCCCGTCCATGCCCAGCAGGTGCGCTGCTGTTCTATCTTTGTGACAGACAGGCCCCCGGGATGAGGCAGCACCAGACTTAACTTCGATCCCTGCCTAACCCTGCACTTAACGAGGCCGGAAGCAGGGCAATATGCAAACGTGTGCGAGTAGGCTCCATGTAACAAAGCTGTCGAGCAGAAGAGACTCATTGGTTGCTAGGAGAATATACCGAAGCACACGCCCGGTGCTCCAAGTGTAGTGATCAGAACTGATCTCTGTACAAATTGTAACCTGCACGCCTTTCAGACTATGCTGTGTCAGTGTTATGTTTGAAAGCAGATCAAGCGGGCAATGCCACCACGCCCTCTCTCGAGGCACAAAGTAGAAGATGCAAATGTGAGCTAGGAGACTCGCTGCTTCCAGAAATCCAAAGTTTATATTATTTCGGTGACTTTTTTCACAGAAGAAGCAATGGGCTTTGTAGTCCGGTGGAAGAAATGCCTCTGCTTGCATTGCACGCAGTACGACAGTTTATCAGGTGGCACCTTGGCACAAAGTTCCCCTGCCGGTCAGTACACCCCTCCTACCCCTTCAGGGCTTGATGGCCGGGGTGGAGTCTTTGCTCCTGGGGAGGTGGGCCTACCCCCCTCAGTGAAGTTTCTTCCAGTGCTGGACCTTCCTTCATAAGCCCCTGTGCCTCAGGGGTCCCCCTTTTTGGGCAAGCTGGCTCAGTGAAGCCTTTTGTGGTCAGATAGTGATAAAACTGTGTGGGGCACTGTGAGGAATTGGAGTTTCCTATATTGTATGGCCGGGTAGCCCTACCGTGAAGTACACTCCGATACCATCTTGGGTCCAGTCAGGTACGTTTACTCAACCTTAAGGTCAGCCCTGGGTAACCGTGGCTGCAAGCAGTAAGGCGTAGCAAAGGAACAATGTGTAAAGCATTTAACAACAACAACAAACAGAAAATTAAAATGTCACATGACACGAAAGAAACAAGACACCAGGTTAGAACAATTAGATTAGAGTTTTATGTATCTTAAGAGACCTTGATCATCAAAATCTACCTGAGGGTTCCAGAGATATGGATTTTTAAAGGAATAAATACATTTTGCATCAACCCCAGACAAGCATTGATCAACAAAATCTTTACACACTTTTGAAACGTTTGGAAATGTAAGTTTGGCAACTCCAGCCCAAGTTGGGCAACCAAGTCCAGCAGGACAGAGGTTCATGGGAGCAGAGAGGATACTTTGAACAGTTACCTGGCCACCAGAGCATTTTTAGAGCAAGATTCAAACTTTATAGGGTGACCGCCACAGACGATAATTGAGTGGTCCTGATGCTGAGGGATGCAGGATCAAAGATGCTCAAGAATGATCCGGATGCTGTGCGGTCTATGGTGGTGAAGTTCAGTCGAGCCCTTGGTGCACATGTGAGTGCTGGTGACTCTGGGTCCCACAGTCCTCCTTGCAGGGTTCCAAGGGCTGCTAATGCAGACCTTGTGTTTTTGCAGCACAGCGGTCATAGTGCAAATCTTTGTTGGAGGCTGGTGTCCTTCTCTGGTGATGAATCCAGTCACAACAACCACCCATGATTTCAGCAGACACAGGTGTACCTTTTGGCTATCTTCAAATTGTCCTTGGGGGTGCCCCGTGTCCTATATTGACAAGACTTCTGCTGTAGCTACCAGAGATGCGACTTGGGCTCCTTCAGCCTTAATGTCCCCAGTGCTGTTCGGGGATGGGGGGGGGGGGCAAGCCAACTGACCCTTGGAGTCTTTGCTTTGGACAGTGGCCGGGGATCAGCGTTTTGCTGAACTATGCATGAGAACAGGGCCTAAAGTCCACTAGCCCAAGGTGCAGTCACTTCGGCGCCACAGCCTCTTTGTGCAATTCCAACGGGTGCAGATTGGTCTCCTTCTTGTCCTCTTTCTAGGCCCGGCGAGTACTGAGGCTCAATGTGCTAGGGGTCCTAAATTTATCCCAGGAGAGTCCATACAGTCACTAGCCAATGGCTAGGTAGATCTCCTCCTACCTAGTGACAAAGTTCCTGTGATGTGTGGCATCTGACTATCACAGAATGCCACATTCTTTCCCCCTTCAAGATGGCAAGAACCTTCCTCGGTCGTGATGCGCAAGATAGCCCACCCTAGAGGTGTGACTTCCTGAGGACAACAAGCCTATGGTACAACCGTTTTTGGGGCTAGGTTCCCCAACTCTGGCCCTATCTACATACTGTCTACAAGGACAAAAGGCATCCTGCTCAGACGTATTGGGCCAGGCGGCCCATAAAAGGCAGCTTCCCCTTTGAAGCTCACCTCCAGGCTAATCCCCTGAGTAACATCTGAGCAGATGAGGTGACCCCTCACTGCTGTGGCACTGCCTTTCCCTTGAGCCTGGGAGTTGTTCACATGTCACACGTCTGAGCAGAGCACAGAGTGGTCATTTTTTAAAAGTGGTCAACTGGGGGGCATGGTCTGGCCACAGACGAAGATGGCCACTTGAGACGGGCGATCCGCTGGACGGTGGGGCTCAGCCCGGAGCGTTGCGGAGGCACAGAGCCTCTCATTCAGTGTCGTGAAGGTGGCTGGAGGACGCCGCTGCAGCGGGGTTGATTTGCAGGGGTGACGCAAGCTTACGTCCCCAGGTGAACTGACACTGCGTGAGTGCAGCCTGCAGTGGAGCCGCAGAACGCGGCCTCCCGTACCCTGTAGGTCCGGTGCCGCCCTCGAGTGAGGCCGGATCGGGCGCTACATTAGCGTCGGCTCACCTGCAGTCCCGCCCCCCCTTACCAGCTTGCTGAATTGCCGCTTGTATGCAGCCTACGGTGGGGGCCTGGGACTGTGGCCTCCTGCGCTGACTGCCGGATCTAGCCTGGCGCCACCCTTGGAGCAACTAGAGCTGGGCTGGTGCTGGGCACCAGCAGACGCACGCTACACCGGGAGCTTGGAGGTGTGTCGCCCCTCTGCCGGGGGCGCCGCCTTCCCCTCCCTGCACTCACCCTGCCCCTCCCCTGCTGGAGGGCCTCTCCTGTTACAACGTGGGTCCACGGACCAACAGGGGCCATGGCGGCATAGCTGGGGGCGAGGTGGCAGATGAGCACCCTGGGCACTTTTCAGCGAAGGGAGACCTGCCCGGCCGGGATCTGCACGCTGGTTGAGAGTGGTGCCCTCACACACTACTTGCTGTCTGCAACGACCAGTAGCCCTAGATAGAGCAGCCCCTACCGGAGCTGGACGCAGCGCAAAAAGGGTGCAGGACGGAAGCCGCCACCACGGCCAGAGCAGCATCCCATCCTGTGTCGCTCCATGGACCTTATATTTTCTCCCGGCAAACTCGGGTAGAGTCTGATAGGCAGTGACACTGTGGCGACACCGGACCCCGGCTACCTAACCTTCCCTCACCCCCTCCCCATTTGCTGTACGGATACCTTGGAGGCACACCAGCATTCTTGGAGACCCTACACCATACCTCTGGAGCAGCGCATGTCGCCCGTGCCCCCGCTCTCCCCCACCCCCCACTGAGGAGGGGAATAACAATTGTCAGGAATCGGCCCACGACATATTGGGCAACCAGTGATCTCTGCCTGACAGGGTGCCCACGCCCTTGAGCACAGAGACCAAGGCTTCCCCCGTGGCCGTCACGCCTCCTCTGCAGCAGACGGACGCCTACTTACCTCCGGGCTGCAACCCTCTTTCTGTCTTGGGGCACGAGCTGTGCCGCGGGCTTCGATTGGGCTGCACTACCCACCGGTTACGCTGCTGAGAAGGCCAAGACCCTCCCACCTCTCCCCCCCCCTCCATCTCGGCACGTGGATTCTGACCAACTCTAACCTCGAGAGGGCTGTCGGAGCCCCTAATTTCTCGCAACATCGCTACCAGGCTCTGCGGCGGGGCTAGAGATGCCAGGCGGGTGGTCATCAACTAAGAACTCGGGCAAACCGGTGAGACAGCTGCACTTTTCTGAGGCCTTACTTCACTCAAAGGTGCCACGCCCCACCCCAGTGGCACAGCCGCCTGCCCGACACCACACAATGGCAGATTCATCCCAGGAATCCACCATGGATCGTATCCTCCAGGAAATTTCGGCGGTGGGTCACAGACTGGAGGGGATGGACAGTGCAATGGTGTCATTGACTGCGGAAACTAAATCCATTCGTCTAGATATTGCAGGCTTCCACTCCCGCGTGATGGGGCTGGAACAACAGGTGACAACGGTAGAGGCCCACGTCGGTTCCTCTCGGGATAGAGACCAGGAGCTCCTGTTTCTTCGCAGCAAGATGACAGATTTAGAAGACAGGAGCCGGAGGGACACCGTCCGATTCCTAGGGTTTCCTGAAAATATTGAGGACGAGGACATCCATACGTTCTTGCGGGAGACGCTGCCCAAACTCACTGGCATAACCTTCGACCCTCCCCTGGAGTTCCAAAGAGCACACAGGCTAGGTCCCAGGAGACCCGACGCGGCCACCTGTCCCCGACCAATCATAGCCTGCCTCTTCTGCCATGCGCCAGCCCACCAACTCATACAAAGAGCACGCACACATGGTACCCGCCAGATGGACGGACAGGAGATCTGTAGAACAGCAGACTTCTCCAAGGAAACCAGTGAGCGCAGGAGGGCGCTCCTGGCCCTCCGACCCAGGTTACGCCAGATGGAGGTGAAATATAACCTGTTCGAACCGGCAAGAATGTGGATCATGAAAAATGGTGTGTCTAAAGACTTCTATGCCCCGGAGGACCTACGCTCTTTTCTGGATGACCTGCTGCCCATGGACACTTCCATCCTGATCCCACCTCGGGCCCCAACAGTTGCAGACCAGAATGCTTTGCCCCAAGGCCTTACCCCACGAGGGTCGGGTCTGACTGCCACCCTACTGTCTCCCATCTCAGGGGACGAGACTTGGAGAGACTCATGAACAGTCATGATGACAGAGAGCAGGTGCTGCATGCGGTGGCGCTCCACAAGCAGGTGGCAGACAGAGACCCCCTTGAAGCCCCCTGCAGAACCCACTTGAGCCCACTATTTCCTACTGGGCTACAAGATGCCCTGCCCCCCCCTGGACATGGGCCAACAGACCCTCACCGATCCACTGGCTGGCTGAGTTCTGATCTATATTACTGCATAATGTTGGTTGTTTTGTTATTATACAGTAATGCTCTCCTACAGGTTTAATAGGGGTGCTGAATAAGTTCATAGGAATATCCAGTCCCCGTTGGGACTGTTGGCACAATGGACATTGCATACGTTCTGAACTTGGTAGCCCCACAGTTAGTTTGTCAGCTTACATTATAATGATAATTGATTGATTGTTTGTTACTTCCATATTTCTTAGTGCTATTGTTGCGATATCTATATGGTCATGTTTCGTTTCTCTTTTGCCTCCTTTTTCTGCCCGCGCTCCGCTTCCCTCACCTCTCCTCCCCCCGATGTGCATGCAGCGACATTGACACCATGGCAGCTTTCGATATACCTTCCCACCCCCCATCCCTCCTTTGGGAAATCTGCTGCGCTCACCGCGGAGTTCCTCTGCATGCTAGCCCTCCCATTGCGCTGTGCTGCTTTGCTCCAGCCCCTATCAGGTGCTATCATTCTGGGTGACTCCGGCTCCATGGCCATAGGACGTTCACGTCACTGGGCAGCAATGGTCCAGCGTTGCGTCCCCTCCCCCGGTTGGGGTCCCGCCGGCCTTGCGCCGGGGCTCTCTGGGTCCAGGCATAGACCCGCAGATTAAGGTTTAGGAACTCTGGGGCTCTTGTTTTGCTCCAACATTTCCTTCCTTATCACCCCCCTCTTATCCTCTTCGCTATCTTCTCTCCCTGAGCCGGGATTAGCTTAGTTATTCCTGTTTTTTTGTTTTTCTTAGATTCGCCTTTATCATCACTCTTATCTTACACCCTCTCTTCTTCTCCTTCTCCCCATCCCGTCCTCCTTTTCTTCTTTTCTTCTCTCGCCTTCTTATTTCCCGCATTCCTCCCCCACTCATAACCTTTTCAGTCTTTTACCTCATAGGACTCCATCCCCCACCGTCCATTTATCCCACTTCTCCACACCATCCACCCTTGCCGCCCCCTCTAGCCCTTCCTAATGGCTGGACACTCCTCCTCCTCACCCACCCCACTACGGGTTGTCTCTTGGAACGTTAATGGCCTTACCCATTTCATTAAACTGAAGAAAATACTCTCGTACCTCAACACTAAGCGGGCGGATGTAGCTCTCCCTCAAGAGACACACCTGACCAGGCTCGAATTTGACAAGCTTCAACGGCACTGGGTGGGGACAGCGCTGTCCAGTTGTAGTCCTTCCCTGCAAGACGCAGTGAGCAGCGCTCTGCGAAAGTGCAGTGTTGCGATTCTGTAGCGGAAAAGCCTACCTCTCACAGTCACCAAATCATGGGCCAACCTAGAGGGGCAATATGTGTTTGCCAAACTGAAACTAGGAGCCTCTTCGCTCTGTGTGGGCTCCGTCTACGCCCCAGTCGGTTCAAACAGCAGTTTCCCTACGCATCAACCGCCTCTTGACGGAGATTGGGGCTACCCGATACATAATCAGTGGAGACTGGAACCTGACTAGAGACGCAATACTAGACAGGACTGGACCTCTGGACATCACCAACAACGGAGACAGGGCCTTGCAGTCGGACGTAATGCAGGACAACGGGCAGGTAGATTTCTGGAGACTGATACACCCGGCTGATAGGGAATATACCTTTTTTATCCCCGGTCCTTGGTACCCAATCCCGATTGGACTATTTTCTTATCTCGCATAGCATTGTGGCACACACGCAGGACGCTTGCATATTGGGTGGAGGTTTGTCGGACCACTGCTAATCCTTTTAGCCATCCAGCTGGGCCTGATGTCCTCAGGCCGCAAGCCATGGCAGGTAGGTTTTGTACCGGGACAAAACTCAAGAAACCATCTCCGTACCCTCTGCCACGCCCTTGGGGGGCTCGGACCATGCCGGAGGCTGTGCTGGCACTGTCCCTTGAAGCTGAAAAGGCGTTTGACCGCATAGAATGACCATACTTATTTGCAACATTGACGAAATTCCGATTGGGTGACCAATTTATTTCCAAAGTCCGTTTGCTGTACGAACACCCTACAGCGCGGGTCAACTGCGGGGGCTTCCTACTAGATCCTTTTCCTACCTGCAGAGGAACCCAGCAGGGGTGCCCTCTTTCCCCCCTTTTGTTCCTGTTGGCGTTGGAGCCGCTGGGTGCTGCCATTTGTGCTCCCCGCCCCCCCCCCCCTCTGGGTGGCACCACCTCCAAACTCTATCTGTACGCTGATGACGTCCTGCTCACACTAACCGACCTTGAACGCTCATTGCCAGCCCTCATGGAGATTATTGATGACTTTGCTCCCCTCTGTGGTTATCGGGTGAATTGGGACAAAAGCTAGCCCCTCCCCCTCTCACGGGTGATGACAAAATCAGCGCTCCGGGGCTTTCCATTTCGCTGGACCCCAAAGCACCTTAAATATCTGGGGGTCTGTCAACCGTGGCCTAGAACGTATGGCGGCAGGCAACCTGGATCCCCTCATTGCGCGCATGAGACTTGACTTCAACAAATGGGCCCAGCTAGGCCTCTCCATGTGGGTCAGGTGGTACGGATGGTCACGGTGCCGCGTTTCACCTATGTTCTGGACCTTCTGCCCCTTCAGATACTCCTCTCCACATTGAGATCAGTTGACGCAGCAATCAGGTCCTTTGTGTGGGGCTCTATGCGCCCACGACTGGCACCTGCCAAACTCATAGCACGCATATCACACGGCGGTAATGGGGCTCCCCTCGATGGAGCATTACGCCCTAGCCCTCCACCTATCACCACTGGCCGCTGCCCTGTCCGACCCCGCAGAATCACTGCAGTGGATATCAGTAGAGAAGGAATTGCTTTCCCACAAAGGCCCTGACTGGCTTTACCGCATGACTTCCGCACCCCCTAGCGATTTGAATCAGATTCTGAAGTGTAGCATGGCAGAGGGCCCATCGCCTCCTGGGGGTTCACTCCTTTTTCCACGCCCAGGCCCCCTTGTGGCACAGTGATAGTCTGCGCATAGGTGGAACGGCTCTTAACTGTCCGCAGTTGAGGGAAGCCGTCTAGTCCAGGTGCTGGAGAATGGCAAGGCTCAAACCCTTCGCCAGTTTGCAGGAGGAATTCCGCTTCCATCTTACACAAGAGTGGAGATACTTACAACTCCAGCATTGTATGCGCCAGCACCCTGACATTGCCCGATGGGGGCTGCAGCCCTCACCCATAATAGCTTACCTGAAGACATGGAGGAAGCACAAAGGTGCAATGGCTGGCCTGCACGCGGCTCTAACAAGTCACCTATACTCACAACCTGTTCTAGACAAACTGCGCCTACAATTGCAAACCCGCCTGCAGCAGACCTTCGGTATGGAAGATTGGTTAGACACGGTGGAGGCGTTAGACAGAGGCACGTGCGAGGCTCGCTTAAAGTTCTGCCCCTTCAAGATACTTCACGATTGGTACTGGACCCTGGTGAAATTACACAGGACCAGCCTCCTCCCGCATGCGTCATGCTGGCGCTGCGCAGAACCACGCTGTGACCTGCTTCATGTTCTCAGTGGCTGCCAGTCGGTACAGCATATATGGAGAGCGGTTGAACATACCCTGACCCCTTTACTTTCCTCGCTAATCATGTTGCACAACACGAACCCCCTTCCGGCCTTATCACGGCTGCAAAAAAGGCTACTACATACAGCCCTGGCAACTTTGAAAATATGTATCTTACGGCACTGGAGATCTGCAACCCCTCCTACGCCCAAGGAATGGATTGTGGCAATGACTAACATAACTACACACAAGAGAATCATTTATAACCTCCAAGATCAGGCTGCCATCTTTGCTCAGGTATGGGCCCCCTTCCTCTTGGACGTCTCGGATGCACCGTCGCCATTACCGACCTACAGGTAATTTCCCACACCTTTCATTCCCTCCCCATCCCCCCCAACTCCTGCCCCCTCCTTTCTTCTTTCCACACTCCCCCTTCCACCCCTTTTCTCTTTTCCTTCCTTCTGTTCTCTCTCTTTACCCTCCCCTCCTCTATTATTCCTTGTCTGTTTTAGAGCCCTCTCCCGCTTCCCCCGCCCTCCCACCCCCCCACATTCATCCAGTAGGTGGTCTCTCTTCGGGCTTACTCAACGCCCTTGCCCTGGGGACACCACAATCGCTCACCTGGTATCTCTCCTCTTCCCCCCCCCCCCTTTTACCCCATATATATATATATATATCACCCCCCCCGTTTTCCCCTTTCTTTCTGTTTCTCTTTCTCACCTCTACCTCACCTCCCCCCCTCTTTTCCTTTTTCTTCCTCTTCCAGACAAACACTGAACAAACTGGGGATATCCCACCTTTTCCCCATAAATAACTTCATAGTTCTTCCCTTCTCTGACAGTATACTGCTTCAAGGTCTGCATCCCCTTCCCCCCACCCCCCCCGCTTCAGCATTATTCTTTCCATTTAGTATCGCTGTTTGCCCTTACCCCTGCTATTTTCTTTTTGCATTCTTCTTTTCCTGTCATCATTCGAATATCCCTTTGATCATCCACATGTTTTGTTTATTCAATCCCTTCTGAGTCGACGTTCCTGCGATTCCCGCACCATTATATGCGGGAACCGTTATTTGTTACCCTTTGTCTATTTTTTGCTTAATTTTCGCTTATTAATGCTGTATTGCAATGTATCTTTATTGCTATTCTCAATAATAAATTACAACACAAAAAAAAAGAAAAGTGGCCAACTATTTATAGTGACAATAACTTTGACCTGAGCATCAGATTGCATTTAATATCATGATTAATTTGATACCTCACATGCCCCAATTGGGTAGCCCCAATCAAAAGTTAGCCGTGGCACAAACAGTTCTGCAGCCCTGTGTGGACAGTCTGTCTTACAAACCCTGGGTACCATATACTAGGGAATTCTAAGCAAGTCAGGCCTTGCCAATTCGGAGTATCCAATTTGACATACACTTTGCTTGGGGTCAGAACACTGGTACTGAGGTCTAGTCAGCAGGCCTCAGTGCACTGAGTAAAAAAAACTATCAGCCTTAGTCCAAAAATGTGGGGGTGGGCATGCAAAAAGAGTAATTTCCTTGCAGTACACGCAGACAGCATTTATCTATTGCTTCCTAGGAGTACATGCCACACTAGCACCTTTCAGTGTCACATCACTAGATGCTTGTTTCACCTTGACTGTAACAAAGCACAAACAATGGGGCATCTGCAGATTGCCAAAGCCTTAATTGCTGACAGAGGTCACTCATTAAAATGGCAGATCCAATACTGAATAGAAAGGTTACAACCAACTATTAAAATAGTGTTTCAAAAGGTAGGTCTTGAAGTTAAAACGGAAAGAAAATTCACACCAACTTGACCCTTCAAAAATGCATACCTCGCAATGTCTGTCGAGTTTAATAAAATACAACACTGCAGTGTTAGTCAAGAGGAATGATCTTTAGATATATTTATGACGATATTATGGGGGTCATTACAACCCTGGCGGACGGTGTTAAAGCGGCGGTAAGACCACCTACAGGCTGGCGGTCTTTTTTTGAGTATTATAACCATGGCGGTTACCGCCATGGTCATCCGCCGCTTCTCCGTTCCGCCCGCCAGGGCAGAGACGACCGCTGGGCTGGAGACCTGGGTCTCCAGCCAGGTGGCCATGACAATACCGCTGCCGGTATTTTGACCCGGCTTACCGCCGTGGATTTCCAGCGGTAGGAACCGCCATGAAATCCATGGCGGTAAGCACTATTAGTGCCAGGGAATTCCTTCCCTGGCACTGATAGGGGTCTCCCCCACCCCGACTTACTCCCCTACACCCCCCACCACCCTTGCCACCCCCCAAAGGTGGCAGGACCCCCCCCACCCCGACATAACCTTACACATACACACCCGACACGCACGCAGGCACCACCAACACACATACACGCACACACACCGACATACATGCCAATATCCACACACACAATCAGACATGCACACCCTCATTCAAACATACACGCACACATCCATACAGACATACCTACAGACATACACGCACTCAATCCCAAAACACGCAACACCCCCGCAAGCATACACGCACTCACACACCCCCACTACATACACAGACGCACACCTCCATGCACCCACACAACACACAACATCCCCCCACCCCTTCCCCTAACGGACGATCGACTTACCTGTTCCGTCGATCCTCCGGGAGGGGACGGGAGCCATGGGGGCAGCTCCGCCGACACCACACCGCCAACAGAACACCGCCGCGCCGAATCACAGGATGTGATTCGGTGGGCGGTGTTCTGTTGCCGTGGCGGTGGAGGTGGAGCAACCTCCACTTCCCCGCCGCTCGTCAGTATGGCTGTTGGCGGCTCTCCGTCGGAAAAACGACAGAGGGCAACCAACAGTCATAATACGCCGAGCGGCAAACTGCCACTACTGGCGGTCTTCCGCACGGCGGTCCGCCGAGGTTGTAATGACCCCCTATGTCTTTTAGTTACACGTACCTGCCAAGCAGATAGACCTTTGGCCAGTTCTGACGTGTAAGCAATAAAAGTTGGCTTTCTCAGACTTGTTACTTTTGATTTTAGCATCGCAAGTATAGGATTGAAAATTCTCGCATACAGATTACCCTTGACTATATAAAATGTGCGCTAAAACAAATATTTGTGAGTTTCTTTGTACATTTTTACGTAAAATTTGAGACCTCGTATGCCGTTTCTGTTAAATATTTTGGTGCAAGATAGGTATAACAATTCTTTTGATTGCTCGGCTCGTGTTTTAGCTCTTCGAACGAAGACAGCCCCTAGCTTGCTTACCTCTAACTCAGAGGCCTTCGTGAGAACACCCGTGCAAGGATTGAAAATAGAGTGCGAAGAGAGCAACGGAACAGCTCGCCAATTATTGACAAGGTGGCGACAAGTGATCCATTGATGCCCATTAGTTTAGAGAAGGAGACGAGCTGCAAATTACACATTTGCATTCGGTGTGAGGCACTTAACGGAGAGGCTGTGCAGGTTGCAGTTTAGCCACCAGATGGCGCAGTTTTGTCACGCAGTTCCCCTTTAGTTTAGGTTAGAATCGTCCGCGACTAAAACTTTTAAAGTAAGGTCGTTCAGAGAACAGCTCTCGCGTCCCCTTTAATGGTGAGTTAAGGCTGCCAACGAGTTTCGAACTGCAAACCTTCCAAAAATAAAAATCCAGTTCGGTGCAGCCAAAGCTTCCAAGTTTTCATTGTTCTTATGTGTAACATTCTCATTTTTTTGTGTGTGTCTGTGTTTGACATTTCAGTGCCTCTTGCTTGACTTTGAGTTACACTTAATCAAAAGTTCAAAAAGTCTGTTGTTTCCTGTAATTATATAAATCTCATATTCTAGCTCTTATGTTGTGAAAGTAATGATATTAAAGTTTTGAAACACACTAGAATCAAAGCGCTTTTTTTGGCTGACAAGTCAAGCGTAGGCGATAAGTTATTGTGATGAGTATTATATAGCATCTTCGTACGACCTGGGCAGCAGTAGTCCACTTAGTCTCTATTGAGCATGTCTCCTGACTGATCCAGACAGTAGTCTCTAGGTTGTAATTTTACCTTGTATTGTGCCATCTCTTTATCGGTTGTGACCACGTTCTTTTTCATGCTATGCCTCAGTCTGTTTGACGAAGCAGTCTATCCTTGTGTTGTGATCTTAGTTTGTGTTGCGTGGTCTGTGAGCCTAACCTAGGACACGGACTTACCGTGAGTTATGGTATCACTCTATAGTATGTAATCTGTTCCTTAAACTGGACCTCACACTATATTGTTCATTTTTTAGGTCGAGTGCACAAGCGCTTTGACATGTTGTAAGTATTGTGGGCTTTTAACCACCCCCAACTCACGCCCATCACTTTCACTCGTTTGTGGGCTTGCCTTAAAAAAATCCTTTGTAATCATTGGCAAATGCTTTACGTTTGTCCCTCTTAGGGGTGGTTTTGTTACCGCCTTGCAGAACCCCCTGTTACATGGATAATTGCACCATTGCCGATTCGTTTGCGAGCAAACTTCTTTTCTTTTTGTGTCTCTCCTTCGTGCTCATGCTCATGGTGGCTATTGCGCTTTGAATCGGCTCGCTTATGTCAATTGTTTTACTTTTTTGATTTTCAGTTTTTGTGGCAAGAAAAGTCCAGCTAGGAATTTACAATGCTAATAGCTCTAACTTGAGGAAATGCGAGACTCATGGCATTGCAAATGCTTGTTTTAAACTGGACTGCAGAGAAATCTCTTACACTATCTTGGAGGCCATCTCCTCCATGTGATTTCATTCTAACGAATGCAGTCTCTGAACCAGTTCTCGTAAGTAGTATTCTTATTGAGTTGTAAAAAAAAAAAAAAAAAAAATCTGTATATGTTGAAGTGTCTCACGGCTTGTCCCATGGACCAGTCTCTCCTGGGGAGTAGTATTGCCTTGCTGTCTGATCTCACCTAAAGCTGTACTGTTTCTGAGACGGACCTGAAGAGCTGTCCTTTCTAGTGATCTCACTTTAACTCGTACAGTCTCTGTGCAGCTTCTGGGAGGCAGTCTATCCTTTGGTTAAATGTAAACTAAGATTTTATGGTGCTCTGACTGCACTGTTTTTGGCATGAATAATTGGGCAGCATAAGAAAATAAGAAAAAACAGCTCTTCAGACTGCCCTCCATCCCAAATCCACACTTGTGGGCCCATGTTTATACTTGTGTCTTGCAGGCGTATGGATAAAGAGAATCAAACAGAAAGTGCTGACATTATTATTAATAGCGAAACAAAAGAATTAATAACCATAATAATGAGGGCCATGCATTTAGTTAAATTTGGCTCTCTTGTTGACCTCTGTTCGCACTACTTCTTTTCTCACAGTCACTAACTCATTGGCCCTGGACTCATCACCTGTTTAACCCCTGGCTGTCAACTGTTATTTATCCCACTGAATGGAAAGATGCCATGTCTTTGCCATTGCTTTAAAAGACGTCTGCTGATCCTATAACATGTACAACTAGAGGCCCATTTTCTTTCTATCTTGCCCAAAATCCTAGAAAAATTAGACAAACAGCAACTTTCTAGCTTTAGTCTCACCTGCTCGATTCTTCAAAGCCTGCCTTTGAAGTCATTGCATGGGCTTTCATTGACGTCATGGACAACATCTGACTCACCATCGATAAGGGTGCTACTGTTGTTTTCATCCTTTTAGATCCTATGGTGGCTTTTGACACTGTGTCACACACTATTCTACTTAGGTGCCTTTGTGATGTAGGTATCTGTCATTCTGTTCACTATTGGTTAATTTCTTTCCTCTCTCACTGGGCCCAATCGGTTTGTCTCCCACGGTTGAAATGTGAAGCTTTGAAGAGATCTTCCCTGAGCCCTACATTGTTTAATGTTTTGTATGACATCACTGGCATCTATTGTTGGTTCTTTTGGTTTTAATATTATCTCTTACACTGAGGACAGTCAGCCGATGCTCTCATTCTCTTCGAAGACAGAGCATTTACTGATTGCACACCCTGTATGTCAACGGTTGCTGACTGGATGAACTGTAATTGCCTAAAGCCAGCTTGCCCTGTTAGGTAGGCATAGCTCTCACTGAACCAGTGCTTGAAGGCTCATCTATCTTGGCGGCCCTGATCCCTCACAAGCTGTCAGAAACCTGAGCATCATTGTTGATTGGCTTTCTGTAGCGAACCAACTCACTATGGTGTCTGCCTGTTACATTAACACTCTCAAAATGTTTGGAAAACAATGTAAATGGCTTCCCCTAAAAGCATGGAAAATGATGATCTAAGCACTCATTACCAGTAGACTGGACTACAGAAGTGCCCTCTATGTTGCTATTTCGTCGCACCTCATTAAGACACTTCAAGTGAGCCAGAACACAACCCATATATGTAATTTTGATTTGCTGCCTGTTATAAGCATTCCCTGTACAAGCTTCTTACTCATACAGACCAAGCAAGTTACATACTTGTGAACCATAGCAGTTTCCTTCCAGACAACTTCACTCCACTTCATGCCTGCTCTCTAACCAGCCTTGCATCCCTTGTGTTGGAGCAGAAGGGCACGCCTTTTCCTTCCTGCCTCCCAGTGTTTGGAATATACTATTTGTAATTTGGGAAGAAACTGGGTGTTGTAACTTAGCTTAGTTTCGGACCTCCAAGCAATAACTTACTGTTCTGCAAATATTCTTACAGGTGTGATGCGTATATTACAAATGTAAGTATCATAACAAGCGATGATATTCCAACAAATACTCCAAGGCATGACTCCAAGGAAGCACATTTATGAGAATGGCGATTCCTAAAGTTTTAAGGTCAAGAGAATCTGAGTTTCATTAAAGACACAGAGGCTAACATTATGCATTAATCTTTTAATGCTACTCTTTTAATGCTACTCTTCACAGCTACTCCTCACAACAGCACTTGAAACTACATTAACATCATAAAAGAAATACAGTATAGAACGAATCCGTAGCAACATATAAACGGTCTCTGCAGAGAACAGTCATCCTCCTTAGAATGCGTGACTTGTCAAATGGAACTTGGACTCTTCTCTAGGAAAAAGAAATACAGGAATGAAACTGGAAAGACTCTCCCTAGAAGATTCACTTCACTGTGAATTGTCTGAATGAAAGAACATTGTTAGACCAGAACAACCCTAGAATGCATCATAGACAGATAATACAGTTGACACTTTTTATATTACTGTTGAAACTCCATGTAGAAATTAATAAATTTTTCTTTTTTTTTCTTTTTCACCTCTGTTTGTTTTTATTTTTTAACCATATTCATATTACTTACTTAACTCTTTAAACTTTAAAACATATCAAAAGGGAGGGATAAGGTTAGCCTCTGTGTGTTCAATGAAATTCAGATTCTCTTGACATTATAACTTTGAGAATCGCTATTTTTCTTTACAAGACCAGAGGCTACCATTATGCATGTTGGTAGTTCTCTAAAACAACATTTAACATGTTTTCAATATGTTTACAGTAGTGTTTTATGAAAGTGGCAGCATTAGGCCAATCAACCGCTTTCATAATGTTCTCCAATCTTACACCCTTCCAGAAGGCTTGGCTGGCCATGGCACCACAAGGAATGTGTGTGGAATTTTTTGTAAACACCAGCTTCTTGCTTAATACATTTGACCCACTTAGCAGTTGTTGCTGTGGAAACTGCATGAAAAGGCTTCACACAGAAAATTAGCAACTGCTTAACGCTATCAGGTCTAAATTCAATCGTATGTGAATCATATTGCTTCATGCACTCTACTACACAAGATTTTTTGCATGCAGCAAACCTTGGATAGAAGATGGTATCAGACACTGTCTTTGTTCTTTTTGTAATATCAAAAGTGACCCCAAAGGGGTCATACATTTTAATACTTCCCTCCCCCCCCAAGCACTGACATTTGAAATTCTACGACAATAAAGTAAACATAACAAACACACCAGTTTCATAGAATGTTGTTTAGTATCTAAATAAAAACCGGCCAACTAGAAAACAAGGTAAGGACTAATCTTACATGCCAAAGAGTCTAATATCTTGGTCTGGGGGTCTTCTTAATCTAATGCTCTTAAGGACACAACAAACTAAAACATTCTTCCCTACAGCTCGTCCATTGACCATATTGTGACCTGCAGAAATAGCAAATCTGTAGCAATTAATAGTCCTATAACTTGGACCCTTATCAAACTAAGTCACAAGAAAATTAACCACCTCGACTACTGGAGCCTCCATGGGATCAAAGTCCCTTTCCAAGAACCAGCGTACCTAGATCTTCCAGATTCCTTTATTTCTTAATCAAGTTGCTGGAGCCCAAGATTCCTCGAGGAGCTCCACAGCTCTTTCCTAAAGGCCTGACAACTCAGATGGTCACCTGACACTTTCTGTGCAAGAAGTTTTAAAGTCCCTGTTTGCACTAATGGATGTTCCTTTCCAATGTAAGTCTTTCAGCAGATCCTCCATGGCAGGAAGAAAAAATGGAATGTCGCAAGCGAGTTTCAAAGTCATAACCACGCTTGTGAAACCCAAAACGGTGTTATTAGAATAAGGGAGAATTTCTCCTTAATCACTTTCTGAAAGACTCTCTGGATTATTGCGAACGGAGGGAAGGCACATGCTTTTATTCCCTTCTAGGTCTAAAAAAATGTATTCACTGCCAGACCACCTGGGTCTGGCATCCATCTGTAGTAATTCTTCAGTTGAAAGGTTAGTCTGCCCGCAAACAGGTCTATCTCTTATGGACCCCAAATGTGGAATATTTCCCCATTGCATATTTTGTTCAGTTTCCAGTTCCTGTAATCCTTTAAAAATCTTGAATTCCAATCCACAGACACATTCGCCTTCCAAAGCAAATATTCTGCCCTTAGACTGATCTTGTGTTCTAGGCAGACGAGCCAAAGCTTCTTCGCTAAAACTGCTAGATCCATGTATTTGGTACCTCCTAATCAATTTAAATAAGCTACTGCAGAGACATTGTCCATTTTCAATAATACCGCTCTGCCTTGTAAGCAATGTTTGAAACTCATGAGAGCATAAAGTCCTCCAATCAATTCTAAATAATTTATATTATGTATCCTCTCTGCATTTGACCATAACCCACCAGTCTCTTGAGAACCCAGACGTGCACCCCAGCCAGTCACACTTGCATCCGACTCCAGAATAAAATCTGGAGAACAACCAAAAATTGCCCAGCCATTCCAAGCATTTAGTCTGTTAAGCCACCAAGTCAGCTCTGCTCTTGCTGCCTGATCTAGTGAAACTCTGTCCCCTTACCAAAAGCCTGAAAGGAGAGCTGTCGCTTGTATCTTTTGTAAGGCGCAGTAGTGTAAAGGGCCTGGGGGAAAAAGCATGGATAGAGTAGGACAATAGGCCAAAAAGCCTTGGCAACTCGCTCAGGGTTAAAGAATCCAGTCTGAGAACATATCAGATTCTTTTTTCTGGCTTGAGGCGTGTCCCCCGCCCCCCACTTTCATGGTAAGAAGAAGGAAGTGGGTTGATGATTCCCTGGAGTGGGGGAGCTAGTCCGTGGCCTCTACATTCCCTTGACCGCTGGTAGTGTCCCTTCTGTGGATGGAAGTTAGACTGAGTACCGATTTCATAATCTCCACCGTAGCCTCCTCTTGGTCTGGAATTGTTGAACTGGGACCTTTGGTTGTATCGGCCAACAGAACGTTCCCTTCTGCCAGCCCTAACAAAAATTGGGTTGAAAACCCTGAGCATATTGTTTTGGGCTTTATCAAGCACAGTGAATGTGCCCACGTATTTTCCCAGGCTCTTGACCATGTTGTCTCCAAAAAGTAGACCTTTAAGGTTTTCTGAGGTCTCTTTCTCTGCCACGTCTTCAAGCTTAGGGTTGATTTTAAGGTGAAGTGCTTTGTGCCTTTGAGCGTAACACCCAGCATTGACATTGGCCAAAAGCACCATGGCCTGCTGACTCCATCCTCGCAGGAGATCCGAATCAATAGAAGACCTTTAATGTACACCTCTGTGGACATATCTATTATCTTTGCCAAGAGAGTCAGCTGGACACAGTTGGTCCCCTGGCAAAGTTTCAGGGACATGTTAAGGCCTTTCCTTGGATCTCATCCCATCTTGAATAGGAAGGTGATAAGTTCAGAGTTTAGGTGAGGAGTTAGACACACTTTATCATCGAACACTGGTTGTGAACATTCAGTTCTGAGTAGGTTACGAGCATCTTTTTCAAGAGGGTTTCTAATCCACTTTTTAATGAAATTGCCCACATGCTACTTGGGTGTTTGATATTGTTGAGAGAAAACATCTTCTTTCCCAAGGGTTTTTTAATGATATCCTTTGTGGTAGGATGGGATGGTTAGTCATTAAAGAGTTCATCGGTATCCGGGTCTCCTTGGTCCAAGTCAAGCACATACTCATCGTACATGTCTTTGTCATCACCCTGATCTCCAAACTCTAAAGTACCTATTTGTTGTGTGCTGCTAGGGTCGCCCAGTCCATAAGTGCCACGTAGGACACCTGTGTTTTTTGTGCTGCAATGGACACCACTTTTATTGGAAGCACTTTGTCCTCCGATCTTTTTAATAGTGCTTTGATCTTCCATCAAATTAGAGGGTAATGGCTCTTTATTCATATGGTTAGTTTTCCTTTTCTTTTTGCCCCCTTTGTTATTAGTATGACAATCACGATCAGATATGAAGCATGTCTCATAATCAATGCCTTTATTCTGCCTCTTTTTGCTAAGTACACAAGAACGCATTTCTCTGGGATCTCACAGGATTGATCCTCATTATCAGACATAATATAATAATATATATTGTATTGTATAATATATATATATTATAATTATATATGAGGCAGAATTATCTCTTTCAAGTGTGTAAACAGCATCCAAAAATATATAAATTCGGTGGCCTTACTGACAGGAGTTGCTGATCAGCTGGGCAAAAGGAGACTGCAACTTTCAAATGTGACGGATGCAGCTCCCTACATCTCGCTAGCATGAATAAATAGACGATCAGGGTCTTCAGCCTAAGACAAGATTGTGCCCAATTCAATCGAGAGCACGCAAGTTGTTGCCCTCAAGTCAGAGCTCCTCCTAGCTGCGCGTGCCATCAGAGCGCCAGGGACACCGCAGGCCACGGCGTGCCCAATTGGGTAGAGAGACGGGGAAACCGCAGAACGCAGCGATTTTCTGCAGCACAGGAAGTTACAATGATTGGCCACAGGACAGAAAGCTGCGGTGAACACTGGAGGCACAGTAGTCCGCGGTGAACACCCACCGCAGCGCCGGCTGTGATCGCCCGTGGCACGACAAGAGTTAAAAGGTGTTAGTCGCTACACAGCTTTTAGTTTTATAACTAAACCGGCTGGCAGGCCACAGTCTGTTAAGGGCAGAATATGGATTCCACAAGTAGGAAGCAGTGAGATAAACAGAAAAAAAGATTTAAACAAGTGGCAAAGTAAATTTCCATAAATTGGAAATGAGGGGATAGTAAGAATAACAGTAGTGCTAGGCAAAATGACGATAAAGGTTTATATTAAGGGTTCAAAGAGCCACAGATAAGAGGATATATAAATTGCTACTTTTCTTGTGAAGGAGCATCATTCAGAAAAGGATGATTGTTCTATTCATGGGCCTTTTTATATCTTGCTATGGATTTATTCTAGACTGTATTTCTTCATGATGTAATGTATTTTCAAGTGCAGCTCTGAGGAGTAGCATTAAAAGATGAATGCATAATGGTAGGCTGCAGTCTTATAATGAAATTCTTGAGTTGCATGTTTGAACTCATGAGCATGTGTCTGCGATCAAGTGCGTTATTATATCTGTGACACCTTAAAGGCTGCCTGAGTCTGTGGTGCTTCCTGTTTTGGAAGTGAAATTGAGCAAAGAATGCTGTATGCACAAGTGATACAAAGTTTTCTGCATGCCTTACAGCTAAACCCCTAGCATCAGGTGTTTGTGGACTTGTATTTCTTCCAACCCCCCTATCACCCTCTGGGTGGCTTGAGCAAAGCTATGTCCCACACATTCACTATGCACACAGCCTGCTCTCTAAATAGCCCACAAAATCAGGTGTTTACATGGAGTTATTAAAGCCTGTGGCCCCGCACCCCAACACGACCCACGTGTGCAGTCTGCGGTTTATCCCAGCCCTACACAGCCCACTGTGTGTACTGTGAAGGCTTGCTCCTAGCTCACACAGCCAGGTGTCTCTCTAGTTTGTAAGATCAGTCCCACAACTGTGCCATAACATGAGCCGTGTGTGCAGAGTGAGGCCACTCACAGCCCCACACAATCCACCTCACACTGCTATGACCTTGTAGTTCAGAAGGCATGTTCCAACCCTGCACCCCATTACAAACTGTGCAGACAGGCCCGTCCCAGCCCTGCACCAGTATGCCACAGTCCACCGTGTGTGCAGTCTAAAAACTTGCATCCAACTTACAATAAAAGGGCACTTCTACTGTTGATAAGGTCAGTCTTTCTCATCAACACAAACTGTGTACACACGGAGGCAAGTGCCAGCCCCATACTAGTGTGGAGTCTGAAGCCCTACAGCCAACTCGCACAACTCAGCTCCACGGTGGTCACTATGACCTGTCCTGGCCTTGCACCCAAACACAAGCTGTGTGAGTTCTGAGGCCACTCCTAGTCCTGTACAAGAGCCAAATGATAAATGTGATGACCTCTCCACCAGCTGTTGTCACTGCAGAGAGCTGTTTCGTACAGGCCATCGTGCATCACAACACAATGTCTGAACACAAGAGGCAGCACCACTCATGCTTCCTCTGCTGCAAAGTGTGTTCCAACATAAATTATGACGTAGATGAGCTCTTTCCATGGTCTCAGAGTGTAGCACAAGGAGGCACCCCACTGACCTTATGAAAGAGAGGTGGTACTCTCCACCAGGGATCCAAGCTGCTGCTGACAAGCACCAGCTGTTCTCTGGTGAGGGGTATGGCACAGATTGGTGGGTGGGGCATCTTTTACACAGACATTGCTGATAGGTGAGATGAGATTCCTCTTGTGAAAGGGAAAGGGAGAGGGTCTTGTGTTGGTGCAGCCAAGGGAGGGAAAATATATGTAAACAAGAAACGGACCTTTTAATCTTTACAATAGGTTAATCAGCACATTTAAAGGATGCCTACGAGAAAGTATTGGCTTTAATAGTGGAGTCACTTGAAATTTCAAGAAGCCAAAGATTTGTTCTTTCAGAGAGGTGTAACCAACCATGTTAGCAGCTAAGTTCTGGAGCACATGCTTTTAATGTACATGCATAAAAATGTTTGCGCTATGTACAGTGTGACCGTTTATTACTAAGGCATTTCTTTTGGTGTTAAACCTAAGCCTTTTTGTGCATTTTGCAGCAGCATGCTATACACCGTGTGTAATGCAATTTCAACACAATGACTTGCATATTCACAGTGCTGTCAGAGGCTGGAACCTTATAGCACTAAAAATACGTTATGTCCTTGTCCCCATCCCCCTCATCACTAGTGAGGGAACGCACTTCACAAGACAGAAAAAAGAAAAGAAGAATGTGTTGCCCCTTCTCATAAGGCTGGAGTCTTTATAGGCAAAACTTACGCAGCGTTCCTCCTGTTCTTTTTTCTGTCTTGCCAGATGAAGAGGGTGGTTCCTACTGGGCTCGAGCTGCCGTATAGCTGTTTTGGCTGGTCTTAGTTCCACCTTGGCGGGAATGTTGGATGGTGTCTGTGATTTGCACATCTCCCTGACTGCGGGGTTTTGTTTGGTGACGCGGAAGGCAGCTGGAAGTTCAGGTGGCCACAGAGAGAAGTCAGCATTGCTAAGGATGCCGACATCGCTCCTCTCTGGTTAGTGTATACAGAGGTGCGGGCATAGGAAGAAGTCCACTTGCAAGAACCTGTTGTCATTGTCTTGTGAGGAGAGGGATTAGGTGACTGCATTCGGGTAGGTCATTTTAGCGGTCTTTTCGTTATTGTTGACAGCTATTGTGGCAGTGTTGCACTCTGATGGTGGGAAAGCAGTTGAGAAAGTGGTGGCGTGTGTAGTCATCTTCCTCCCATTCTTCTGCCAGCTAAATGCAGTAGGGAGAGTGAGGAGGCCAGATTGAACCACCTGATCAGGAAGACTTTATTGGAGCTCGCTCATGATACAAAACTTTTAGGCAGGTTCAACAGCGGATGGTGTCTTTGGCTTCCTTGGACTCTCGTGATAAGACTCCTGGTGCAGAGGAACATAAGGGGGAATATATTTTGAAGGACTTAATGCCTGTTTTACTTACTCATGTAAAAAGCAATATGGGTTTTGCTAAGATGGGGACTCAAGAAGCTTCCTCCAGTTCTCTGCTTTAATAACCTCTCCGTTCATCCTTACATTACAGAGGTTCTGAAACGTGAGTGGAAGCACACAGAAAAATCATTCTACCTCGATTTATGGCCAAACTCTATCCTCGGCAAGATATGCAGCAGTACTTGCCAGGTTCCATCCCTATTGATCCGTTAATGGCAAGTATGGTGGGAAGTACTTCTGTGGCAGAATATCTTTAAGGACTCAACAGATAAAAAGATTGATTCCACGCTAAGGGAGGTGTATTCATGTTCTCGCCTGGCCCCTTTGGGCAGGCATCTTTGGAGCTTATGTGGCCCAGTTGCTGATTGCAGACACTAAACAGTTGTTTTGTTCACTGTAGGATTCCTCCGATTGTTCAAAGCTGCTGGATTACATTTAGAAGCAGGTGGAATACGTCAGACATTGCATTTGATGTACTGTAAGCTACTGCCTTGCTGATGGGTGCTTGCACTGCAGCTCGAAGGAATCTAGGGCCAAATGTACTAAAACATTTTCCCATAGACACAGAATGGGTAAAAACCTTTGATACATCTGGCCCCTAGTGCTAAACGACCAGCACATGGATTCAACCCAGAAGGCTTCTGCTCTCCGTTTACCTTTTCATGGTACACAGTTATTTTGGACAGAGTTACGGGCGAAAGTTTATAAACTCTTTAAGGGAAAGAAACATTCTTCACCTTTTGAAGCAAACTTGCTCCAGAAAAACAGCCCCCGAAGCACAAATCTTCAGTGCACCTTCCTTCTCATAGACAAATGGCATTCCCAATGGAGATTCCAGGTATGAAAAAGTGGTGATAAGAAAGCCAATCCTCCCCCTCCTCCCCCAAAAAAGCAGAGGTCCAGACTATATGGGTTTGGAATGGAATATGCGGTTGGAGGCAGGATTCAGTGCTTTCTGGAGAAATGGGATATTTCTCCTTTCGACAGGTGGGTTCTTCAAGTTCTCAGAGTGGGCTACAGCATGGAGTTTGTCTCAGTCCCGGTGGACTAAGGGGTGAGACCAAAACCTTGGCCTGCCATACAGCTGGTGAAGCCGGCGCTCCGTAAACGAATTGAGGCTCTTCTCCAGAAGGAGGCTTTTGTGGAAGTTCCTCTGAAGGACAGGGGAAAGGGCTTTTTTTTCCAATTGTCATTCCAGTAGAAACGTCCATAGGAGGATTTCGTGTAGTTCTGAATCTGAAGGCCCTCAACAAGTAAGTGCGCACTTTGCCCTTCAAAAAGGACACTCTATAGAGTATCATTCCACTGGTTGTCAAAGGGCATGTCATGTGCACACTGGATTTCCAGGACGCATATTCCTATATTATGATCCATCCCTATCACCAATGGTTCCTGAGATTTTGCATCAGGGAGAGACACTTTCAGTTCATGGTTACCCTCCCCAGGTTTACGTATATACAGGGCATGTTACCATTTTAGATCCTGATCTCCCTACTTTAATCCATGGACAGACTCATCAAGAGTTTCATATGTGGCGCTGTCTGGCCGAGGTTGTTGATATCTAAATTGATCGCCCATAGAAAGTATGGTGGGCTGCCTTCCTTCAGTGGAGTACTGTGCTTTGGTGCTTCATCTAGCGCAATTAGCCTTTATGTAGCGAGGAGTGACCAAACCCCTATTTGGGGTCTGAGAAGGAGCCTGTCCTGTAGCTTGCCTGACCTTCACCCACTGTACACATTTGACACCCTCAAGGCGTGCTCTACTAACGCTATGATCTGGGCAATGGACCTTGCCTGGAAGGGAGCACATGACCTTTTTTCAATTGACCACTGCCTGCACACTGAAGCCCCCTTTGGCGGAATGCCAGCATCCATATTGGAGAAATCTCAACCCGTATGGCCTGGGTGGTGGCAAGTGGGCATCGAAACTCTCTCCCAGATACTCGATAATGGCTCCCTCAAGTCCATCCTGTCCTTCAGGAACGAGTTCCACCTGCATCCACATCAGTAGTGGCGGTACCTGCAATTCTGCCACTGTCTTTACAGTCATCAGGGGGCACTCCTGTGAGACCTGGGGTCCCTCCATTGTTGCCTGAATATGGGTATGAAACCGCTACAGTGAAGTGATGTGGGGTTTCTACAATCTATAGATACGTGACAAATATTCTCTACCCCAGTGACACCGGCTAAGTACATCCTGATAGGCGACCTTGCAAATGGAATATGATGAAGAGGACTGGGCTGATGTCCTGGACAGCCTGGATGGTGGTGTGCGGGATCCCAGTATCTAATTTTGCCTCGTCGGAATGGTGAAGGAAACATACTGGACACCCTGGAAGCGTGCTGGCCTCGTACACCACTTGCGCGATTGGCAATGCGACCTCCTGGGCTACGATGTTCCACACATATTGTACGTCTGTGCAGACGTCCTAAGACTGTAGGCAGAGGGGAAGGCCATTCTGGGTAGGACGCTACCCCTTCCCTCTCACCCGACACACAGCACTTTTGTATTACTTAATGAATGCCCTCCAGATGACACATCATGAGCGCTGGTTCTTCGTCACGGCTTTAACCTCTGTAAAACTGTGTATCTTTCTGCATTATCGATCCTCCCCCATACCTACACATGCAGAATGACTGGCAGGAATGTTTACGGTAGCATTCTATGAGAGGATCATTTGCACACTCTTTGATAACCTGGACGTCTAGCAGCAGGTGTGGGGCCCGTTCCTAAGTGGTGATGCTTGATTGGGCTGGGAGCAACCACCGGTACCCCGTATCTTGCACTGCAGTCAGGGCAGCCTCCCATAGAGGTCTGCTGGAGGCCTCACCACCCCCTGCATGCATGCTACTGGGGCTCCATTCCTTTTTCACTGTCTTCCTCATTAACCCCTCCCCCCCCCAACTCTCCACCTACCCCCCACACTTCCACAGCTGCCTCCTTCCTTTCTTCCTCCGTTTAGTGGCACCTTGGATGTGAAGTACTGCGACATTGATCGGATTCTTTCCCAACTGCTATATCTGCTGTTTTCTGCATTTTCCCATGTCATTGCGTTGTATTGCTCGGCTGAGCCTGCGTTCTGTTCTTTGTATGTTTAAAATCCACAATAAAGACTACCAGAAAAATGAAACCGTTTCATAAGTCAGATTCTTTGTTTTTGCCCTTTTGTGCTTCCAATAAAAGGGATAAGGCTTCCTTGTTATCTGTGAGTGGATGGCTCAAGCAGGTGATATCTGTGGCCTATTTTTTTTCAGTGACGCCTTTCCCAGCAGGGATTCAGGGTAGTCTGACCATACGGATTTCGGCTACCTGGACTGAATTGAAAGGGGGTTCCATTTCAGAAATGTGACGTGCTGCCACTTCAGGGACTCCATATACTTTTGTTAAACTTTACCGATGGCAGAATGTTACACGATGAGGTTAATTTCTGTTTGGGTATTGCATTCCCTGGTTTCTTGGTGTGTGGATCTTTAAATACTGAATAAATCACAGTGAGATATCGCAGTTTGGTTGTGGTCTCTTACTGTACATGAGAAGGTTGCGGTAGGCTGCTTGGGTAGTCCGCATTTGCTTTGAGGGGGGCCAGGACAAGGGGAACCTGAGGGGTAATGGTTCATTACATACTTATAATCTTAATTACCAGACTTCATATGTTGTGACTTTGTGACTTGGTAGTTCAGGAGTGATACTGGGTAAGTATTGCCTATAAAGGCTCCAGCATTATGGAAGTGGGGGGTGGGGCGGGGCAGTACTAGCATTCTTCTGTTTTTTTTCTAACCGGCAAGGTGGATTCATCTAATTTGTGATGAATAGGATGAGGACAACAGGTCAAGGAGTAATGAAGATGTCAGTAAGTGATGAACCATTAGTGACTATTCTCTACTGTACTAACCACAATTCAGTTTGTGACTCTCAAAACATCTGTAGTGAACACATTACTCAATTGACGTTTCATAAGGTAAAATAGTGCATTTTCCACAGATCAGTTCAACTTGCAATATTTTTTCATTTAGGGTGTGTGCGTTATTGTATAAGAACACATTTGCAAATGACCAGCAAAATGGTTATTGAGCATTGTTTTCTTTTTAGCAATGTTTTTTTACCCTGCCTCCACATTCGCTGACCCTGCCCAGTTCCCATATTTTCTTATGCACTTCTACCGCTGAGTCACACTTAAATCACTGCAGACCTATTGAAAACGTTGGGAGTGCTAATAGATTTCTATAAAACACTCTTGAAGTGTACTGCGGCAGGAGTTGTCATCACGTTTAATGTTTAAGCTGCAGTCGCACAGGATATTTAACACTGTGAATCCGGAAAGAGAATGTCCAGCATTGTCATAAAAACGTTTTTATATTTTCCTTAAAAATACAGCAGTCTGGAGTTAAAAACAGATTTGTAGTGTGGTGAAACATTATCCCCATCATAGCTGTTATGCCCAAACAATGGAGATGTACAAATTAACGCACATGATTTTACTAATGGCCTTGGAAAAAAAGTTTCTTCTTCAAACAAGACTGTTGGATAAGTTTTACTGTTCTTGTACAGTTCTTAGTGCAAGAAAAGATTGAACATTTGGTGTTTTTGCAAGGAGGGTATTTTACTCACAAAGTTCCTGTTTCTTGTGGAATTTTAAAATTGTTTAATCAATTTCAGCAGTCAGATTTGCAGACACCTTGATAAGTGTATGATTTTTTTTTTTACATCAGATTTTATTTAGTTTGATATAAAAATAGGCTACTGTGAGAAATTGGTTCTGTCCCTTGCAATTCCCCCCTTGATTTTTCACTTTTTTGTCTACCTGGTTTATGGACTTTAGTCCCACTACCTGAGTCTCACTCACAATAAGTTGTGTTAGAATGTATTGGGAGTGCTAACTTCCAACGTCTGCATTTTAAGATAAGGTCTGCTGCCGAGCAGCTAGGGCAGGAGGCTCTGGGCTGATTGCACATAAACACATGTGCGCATATGTGAGCGGGCTAAGTGTGGGCAAGACTACCGTCGCGTTAAGGCAGTATCAGCGAATAGGTGGCCCATCGCAGAAGGAACCCTTCAGGCATTGGTGCTGACCTGTACAGGCCTTATAATATGCATGGGCATTAATAGCGTGAATATGTTCATCTGAAATGCTTTACTGTATTATACACTGAGAAAAACCTGCACCAAAATATAGACTTGCCACATCTGGGCTTGGAGATAAGTGTGACATGGTATTCATTTGGTAAGTAAGGATACCAAATACATGTCTGATATTAATTTCCGCCTAGCTGCTCTTCTTGTGGCTCATCAAGATTTATAATTTTTACTGTAATACTGATTCTAATCAGATTTGGGCATTTGAAACACCCTGCTGGGCCAAGTAAATTACCCTAATGCCCATCTGAAGGATCAAGACCCTGCCCCCTCACCCCCATAAACAAACCAAACAAACACACACGCTCTTGTTCTCTCTCTTGCTCTAGTTGGCAGTGGTTTGCAACTTGTCCAAGCAGGGACCCTTACTGTAGTCAGGGTAAGGGAGTCACACAGATAACCCCTGCTCACCCCCTTGGGAGCTTGGCTCAAGCAGTAAGGCTTATGTCAGAGGCAATGTGTGAAGTATTTGTACTTACACACACAGTAAAAAATACCACAAAAATACTCCTCACCAGTTTAGAAAAATAGCCAATATTTATCTGAGTAAAACCAAAATGACAAAAATCCAACGTACACAATATACGAATTTTCAAAGTTTAATTGTAGTTTAGTGCTTAGAAACACAACAACTTCAACTGGGGCTATCAAAACGTCTTGACGGAGTTGCTTTCAACAGTGCTGCACCACCCTTGAGGGAGAGCGGCTGATCAGTCGTGTAGACCCCAGTTACAGTATCTTGGAAAACTATGAGGAAACAAAGACTCTGCATGGAGTCAGGGAGGTGAGGCGTTGTTGGAGCCGGTACGGCGCCGGTTCCTTACTGCCATCGGAGAGGTGAGGAATCGGTTCCTTACTGCAAGGCCGGGGAGGTGAGGCATAGGTTTCTTATGGTTGCAGAGCAGGTGATGCGGCGTTGGCGGCGAGGCCTTGGTTCCTTACGACAAGGTGGAGTCAGAGAATCCAGCAGGTCAAGACGCGAGGCGCCAACTTTGCGATGTTGCTTTCACATCACAGGGCTACAGGTGTTGTGGCGGAGTCAGGTGCCACGAATATTGTTGACACACCACTCTGGACTCACGCTGTGGCAGGATTTTGGAGACGCTGCAGCGGCATCAGACCTCCGTTGTAGGTTGCGGTCTCAGCGGTTGTACTCAGCAGGTACAGCGGCTCCAGTGCAGGTAACTGGGAGGGGCTGGAGATCAGCGGCGCTTCCAAAGTCGTTCTGTGAGTTGATGCACTAGTTTATTCTTTGTTGCACCAGAACTCACTCCCAAGGGTCCAGGAACTGGATTTGGCACCAGTTGGCAAGTCAGGATTCTCAGCAAGAGAGCCCAGGTGCTGGCAAGTGAAGTCTTTCATGTCCCTGAGACTTCTTAACAGGAGGCAAGCTGAGTCCCCTTGTAGAACCTTTGGAAGCAGAATGTAGAAAACCAAGTCCAGTCCGTTCACTCCCAGGACAGAAGCAGCAAGCAGCAGGCCACCACAACAAAGCAACAGGCAGTCCCTCCTACAGCAACCATCTATTCTTCTGGGCAGAGTTTCCTCAGTCCAGAAGGATTTTAACTATGTGGCGTCAGAGGTCCAGTACCTATTTCTGTCTTTGAAGTAGGTAAACTTCAAATAGAAGTCTTTGTAGTGCAAAAGACCCTGCCTTTCCCTGCCCTGGCCCCAGACACACTCCAGGGGGTTGGAGACTGCTTTGTGTGAGGACAGGCACAGCCCTATTCGGGTGCAAGTGTCAGCTCCCCCCACTACTCTAGCTCAGGAAGACCCATCAGCCTCCTGATCAGCCATTAGGATATCCAATGCACAGCTCAGCTCCCTTTATGTGACTGTCTAGAGTGAATGTACAAACAATGTACAAACAACTGTCAACCTGACCCAGACGTGTATGCAGCAGACAGGCACTGAATGGTTAAGCAAGAAAATACTTAGTTTCTAAAAGTGTCATTTTTAAACTTAAAATTCAAGCACCAACTTCACCAAGATGTATTTTTAAATTGTGAGTTCAGAGACCCCAAACTCTGTATCTCCTTCTGCTTCCAATGGGAAATTACACTTGAAAGATAATTCAAGACAATCCCCATGTTATCCTGTGGGAGAGCCAGGCCTTGTAAAAGTGAAAATCGAATTGAGCAGTGTTTCACTATCGTAACATGTAAAACACACCATTACATGTCCTACCTTTTAGGTACCCTGTACCCTGGCCAGAAGAATGGTTCTGTGTATAAAGGAGGAGAGTAAAGGTCAAGCTTCCAGAAGAAAAAGGTTTTAGATAACAGGAGGACAAAAATCAAATGTTCTGGTGGCCTGTGGTCACCCCAGGAGCAAAATTACACCCATTGCATCCAAAGCAGTCAACAAAGTTCTACCAGGACTCGAGTAATACCCACACCGCCACCATTCTCTCAGGAGAACCTGCGGGGTTCAGTTCTGTAGACAGATGCAAATTTACAAACAAAATCAGTGAGCGCCATCACACTTGTGAAATCCATATTGTTCTGGGGGTGGGAATTGGGGTGGTTATTTGCCCTGGGGACTAAAGAAAGCAGCCTGGAGGCTTCCAGGGCAGATCAGAGCCCCAGGAAGATGGATGCTTTTACTAGCCCCACTGTGCCCATGTATGGATGGGGTGGGCGCAGTCGAGTAGTTGTTCCCACTGTTTTTCCCAGGGGTGGGAGAAGAGAATTGCTGGTTCCTCCTGTACCAGTTCTGTACAGTTGAGCCAGGTGTCAGGGAGCCAGCATTCTTGTGGCAGTGCAAGGCTGCAGCAAAAACACAGCCTGAAGGCAAAAGCATGCTGCAGATGGCACTGGAGTGCCAAATTTGAATATGGAGTGTACAGTGTCGAGAAGGGTAGGGGCACCACAACACTATTTTAGAAGTGTTAGGGGACCACCTTAGACACAAGAGTTCCCTCTTCATTCTTTTTCTCCTCTTAATAAGATACATGACCTAGTGAGGCTGTTAGTCTCAAGCACTCCTGGAACTATGGCTAGAGTCCTGCGATCCCTGTTGGTGGGTCCTAAGGCTGTGTAACATCTGGTTAAAAGTAAAAGAAAGACTCATGCACACAGTTTATTGATACAGTTAACAGTGAATCATTACATTTATTAAATGAGGTAGTTGGAATGCTTTCTTGACAATGACAAAGCTAAACGTGACATTGTTACATGTTTTAATGATGGTCATTGAAATGCTTCATTGACAATCACAAACTTAACAGTGAATCATTACAAACCCTAATGAATGTCATTTTAAGATTGTTACCATCCCTATTGATTTTAATGGTGCAGAATTGGCTTAGTGTGACACATTTATGATTTTATTAATGTGGTGACACCATGACAAGGCTGTAGACCTGTTGTTTGATAAGTACACCCCATTGTATTGTGTCTAGTAAATGTGGGGGTATTGTGGATATAAGATCCACTAGGGGTATGAACTGTTAATAGTATGTCACTGATGTATTTACACTTGCCTTTATGTATGTGTGCATATCTGTGTGTAGTACTCAGTAAGATGTGCATAGTAAAGTATTATTTTTATATGTTAAAAACACTGGTTAGACATCATTTATTAATTTTTGTTTGATGTGTGTTTGCGGACTGCGGTACTAGTCCACACCACCTCCCATGAATAGGCCTTGGATTTCTCTGCCTTGCTAACCTGTGAGAGTCAAGTGCCACAAAAGGGTCATTGGTTCCAGTAGACGGAAGGTTGCTGACTTGCATCCTCCGCTACTAATAAGCCACCTTATTATAGTTACAAGAGTCAAAGCTGAACTGTACCTGCTGCTAAACTGAATATAGTACGAATGTCTCCATACAAAAAACGTGACCAGTTAAAAAATGGCTAAATCTAGCAAGAGTCACAGTCTAATTTCTCAGCCACTGTAGGACCTTTATGTTAGTATTCTAGCTTGAGTTCTACCATATTTGGGTATAAGCGCTAGATAATGGGTTTCGGTGCGTGTCACTATTTCCGAGTGTGACGTTTTGTATAGCCAGGAATCAAAAACAAATGACACTTAAGGTTATGCATCATTGCCCAGCCTATCTCATGAAATTGCATTCTTCTTCCCTCATCATGTGTGTCTCTGCTTATGAACCTCGCAATTTGTCATTTGTTATAATCTATGTATTACTGTCTTCCAACATTTGAATTTACTAACATCATTTAATGGCTGATACATTTCTGAAACCATGACCTACACATGAAGAGAGCAAGGAATGGAATTGGGCCCTGTAAAATATGTTGTGATGGGAATCAGGATGCCTTGATGCGTCCTTCATAAGGTGGTGACAAAGAACATCTCGGACTCATGATGCAAATATTATTTAATTATTCGATGCAATGACATACAGAGACATGTACTAGCAACAAACGTGTGCATTTTCGTTTCCAAGAAGACCTGACCATGTCAAAAGCTGATTCTCTGGCACATGTAGCCAGAATCCTGGGCGAGCAATAGACGGCATCTCAGTAACCTCTGGTTAGACATCCTGCCATATTAGATAATAAATGACAGACCTGAAACTGGGAAAGTGTGAGGCAGATGTGTCAAACAATTAGAAGATCCACATTTTTCTTGCCCTAGGTTAAATCTTTGCACAAACGATGTGACTTCAACGTCTGATGGCACAGACAAAAAAGCACACAGTGCCATTTACACATTTTGTCTGAAGCGGAGCTAGAATGAAATCTCATTTCCAATTTTCAGAAGAAGCGGGCTTCTATTCTCTTGCGTGATTGTTCCATGTGAATTGCACCGCACAATTCAGTCAGAGGAATGTTTGCAGTTCGCACAGGACACCCACCGAAGCCTCAAACCGTGCCTGGTGTGAGCTTCCAACATGGCAGGTGCAAGGATGTTTGCATCCTAAGAGACTCAAACCTTTTCTGGGTTTACATCCCATTGACAGCCTCATAAAAGCAATTATTTTCCATGCCGTGCTTTCCCCTGGCCCAGAAGGCCTAGTGTGTGGTTTATTGCCTACAGAGCTGAGTGGGCTCTACCATCGAGGCGTCTCTTCTCACCTCCTCAAGGTGCCTCAGCCATTGAACCTGGCATCTTAGCGTAGTTTGTGTAAACGACCAGCAGCGGTCTGTAAAGCAGCACTTAGCTTGCAGAAAGGTCGATCTTCCCTTCGGCTTTGTTCAGCGGTCTGTACGAGCAACGAATACAAATGTAGGAGTTTCAAAGGGGAGTGGGGGCCTACCAAGTGAGCACGCATTTGTGTTCGCCAAAAAAGGATAATTTGCTAGAATTATTCTGTGGTTACTTCATTAGAGGATGTCTGCCAAATGTCTCTTGGACTGGCTTGTGGTATTGCATCTTGTATAAATATGGCAAGACCCTTGATTTGTCTGGATTGTTAGTGCTACACAGGGAATACAGGGGCACATTAACCATGAGAGGGAGCATGCACAGTCATGTCAAACTCCATGGCTGTGCTGTTGAGTGCGATGTTAACCCATGCGTAGAACACCATTACAGAAAACAATGAGACTAATATTAAGGAAACCTCAAATAACATGAGTGTAACAAGATTATTGTTCCTTGTTTGTGTGTTGTATACTCATATCATCAATACTCTGGTTGCCTATCTTTTCAAATATTTATGTTTGTATGACAGTTTTGGAGCTGATGAAATACCTTAGTGCAGTAGTACTGCAGTGGCGAAGGTATCATATGTTCGGGTATCAATTACTCCCTCAGATCTCAGGTGAAGGCTGCAGTACACTGTGCTTGAATGGCTTTGGCCTAGGTTGGTTCTAAACAGATTTATTTATTAAATGTTAATGTCTTCAAACATACATAAGTATTTAAATAAATTTAATAAATAGTAATGTCTTCAAAAACATCAAGATGTGGATGGAGTGATCGAACAACTGTGCATGGCGAAGGCGCAAGTTAGTTATAGTTACCTTAGGGCGTCCTGTGCTGTTATCTTATTGGCTACCAACACTTCAGTAAGGAAGTTTTGGCAGCCATTTTAGGACTCGTCTTCAGCCAAGTCCCACAAAAAAAGTTAAAAGGGCTGAAAAAAAAAAATGAAGTGGGTCTGTCGCGGACACCCTAGGGATCACCACTTCCCTGTGGCTAACTTAAACTTTGGAGGGGGCAGCGTGACCCCCTTGTTGAGCCAGTAATGGCCATGTCGACTACCCATTTCCCCCCCACACACACCCCCAGGCCAGCTCCTGGTATGTCCTGGGGTGCCCACTCATGGGACATTGATGTTTGCTCTGACTTGGTGGGAGCACAACTCTGCTCCCAGGAAGCGAAAGTTGTGAAACTGCTCTCAATTACTGGAAGGAAAATGATTGCTCTCAACCCTAGGGAGCTGCTTGTTTATCAGCTCCCTGTGTGTGAGAGCAATGTAGGCACCTGCAGGCCGGCTGGGACCACAGGGGCATTCAAGCTTCCCCTGCGGTCCCTAAAGCTGCCGACTGGGTGCCCTGGGGGGCACCTAGGTCACATGGCTGAGCTCTGGAGGATGGAGTCCTGGTGCCTAAAATTCCCACCGGGAGCGGGGGGGGTGGGTGGGCACATGGCCCCTCTCCCCAATAAAAAAAAAAACATTTTAAGCCTGGGCCACGGGGGATTGGTTCCAGGGGGGCAAAATCGGCCTGGGGAGCGGGACCATGAGACTCCCCTTCCCTTTTAAATGCAAAATCATTTGTAAAGGTTAGTGCATCACTGATCTATTGGAGTGTAATTTGTATGTGACTGTGATGAGTGGGTACTTTCTTGTCCTCAGCTGGTGAGAACAGAGACCTTGGTTCTCCCTTTAAATTGCTACCACTATACTAATGTGCAAATCGCCTGGAAGCTGTGCCTGCTTGGCCCCACATTGTCCACCTTAGCAGTATGCAAAGGTCTTCCCACATTTTTGCCAGGACGATGAAAAGGCCACCCAGTGTGTTTGCCGCTGATTTTTGGTGGCACATTCTTGATGCCAAAGAATATAAGGACATCACTACAAAAAAGAAGCACTTACCTCATATAGATAAAAGGAAGGACTCTGGTTTGTTGGAGATTTACGTTGTTGTAGTCTTGTTGGCCTCCCTATAGGAGGATTCATGTTATCACAGAATTCTAGAGAATGACACACCAGGAACAATCATGTTGCCAAAACGCACACAAGGTGTAACTGGTGGCATTTCCTTGTGCTCCATTACACAGCTGTAGTGTAGAATACATACTGGAAATGTTTCCAAGTAGGCAGAAAGAACTCCACTTGGGTAGATATTTTTGTGCAAAGCTGTAGACTCTTGTTGGATAAAAGGGCAGATGAGGTTTCTTTCTGGCTGAGTCACTCCGACAGCTACTGAGACACCCAGACACTCATGCACTCTCAGACCTACTCAGAGACTCATGTACTCACTTACAGACTCACTCACACACCCACTGTAAGGCCCAACCACTCACCCATTAACCGGCCCAACCACTCACCCATTCACCGGCCCACTCACTCACTCATTCACCGACCCATTCAGAGACTTACACACTCTGACCCACTCAGACTCACACCCTCACTCACAGACCCACTCAGACACTCATGCAACCACTCAAAGACCTACTCAGACTCATGCACCCATTCACAGAGCCATTCAGAGACTCACACACTCAGACCCACTTAGACACTCAGAGACACTCCCACACCCACTGTCATATCCAGAGACTTCCTCTCACATCTACTCTCACACTCACACCCACATACACCCTCTCCCACCCACTCTCACACCCAGACAGACCATGTCACACCCACTCTTACACCCAGAGACACACTTTCACACCTATTCTCACACCCAGAGACACAGGCCCTGTGGGCGTGCGCAATGCAGGGTTGGGTGGTTATAGAGGGTTGGCCTTGTGGCCAAACCCCACTGTGCCCGGCCTTTGGCTATGAGCGGTGGCAGTTGGATTAAAGCATAGTACTTTACGTTAAAAAAAAAAAACACACCAAGATTCACTGAAAAAACAAAGGTTACAGGGATGTTATAGTTGGGTTCTGAATTTACTCGCACAAAATAATAGAAATTCAGCCGTTAGTTATTTCAAGTAACTATAACTCGTGCCCTAAGGTAACTAAACCTTGCGCAGTTGTCATGCATTGCTAAGTACCCCAGATATTACAGCACTCATGACAACTTTTATACCTCAATAAAAATATCAATGAAACATTAGTCATATTATTGAAGAAAAAAGCTGTGCGTGACGGGGCACGAGTTATAGTTACCTTAAGGGGCGAGTTATAGTTACTTGAAATAACTGTAACTGCTGAATTTGTATGGTTTTGTGCACGTAAATTCAAAACGAACTATATAAAATTTAGTATGAATCCTGAAAGAAATAAAAAACAGTGCACTTGCATGTGACCATTGCCCATCCATGATCCATGCCAATCAATGTGGACAAGCAGGCAGGGCTCAGCTGGTTTGAGGCAGATATGTGCAGGGCTTGTACAGCAAAGCTTTGGTTTGCCATTCTATCTGGCAGGGAGCCGGCTGTCTATCTTCCTCTATCCATCTCAAGTTTCAAGGAACTGAAGTATGGTGTCCCACAGGGATATGCTTAAGCTGCGCTCAGTTCAATATCTAAATGACTCCACTGGCAAGGGAAATGGAACATTGGGGCTTTAACTTAGTATCCCACCCCATTGATAACCAATTGATGCTGGCAATTCAGCAAATTGATAACTCTGTGGTGGAGAAATCCAGAGTTGTCTGTCAGCGGGTTCACAGTGGATGCAATGCAATTCCGACAAATCAGAAGTTCTGATCTTTTGTGTCTCTACCTCATTGGATCTCAGAACCTTGTGGCCTAAAGACCTTGGAGTACCTCAGATGCTTAAATCTGAAGCAAGAAACCTAGTTTTTAAATTTGATAGGGATCTTTCCTTAAAACCATAAGCTAGAGCAGTGACAGCCACATAATTTGCGATTCTCAAGTCATTAAAATAGACATTAACATTTTTCTCGGCCATGCTTAGAAGTTTGCGATGTAAGCCATGATCACCGCTAGACTGGATTTTGCAAATGTGCTCTATATAGGGCTTAGGGCAAGGATATTAAACAAGTTGTGGCTGATTGAGAACTCTGTTGGTCGTTTGATCCTTATCTGTCCTAAGAGGCAATCAACGTTGGGGAACCTGAAACAGTTGCATTGGTTTTTCATTAATCAGAGGATTACCTTAAAGGCTATGCTACTTACTTTCAAAGCACTGTACAAAAATTACCTTTATACTTGAAGATAAGGTTTAGGGAATACATTACGAGCAGAAAACTTTGCTCTTCCAATCAAGGTTGGTTATGTATCTTGAAAATTGGTAAAGAAAGTTCTGGTGGTGGCTTTGTTTCTTCTCGGCAGCAAAATTGTGGAACTTTATGAAAGACTGACTCAGAACATTTTTTTAAAGCAGGACTAAAAGGTTTCTTTTTAGGACGAGTTGACCAGTTGAATCCTAGTTTTAATACTGAGGCACTTCCTCTAGAAACCGCTATTGCACTTTATAAATGTTTGTTCATTTATTCACAGTCCAGACCCTGGTTAAAGTGCATTCAAAAGGCCGTGCACAGCTATACTGGGCAGCACAGGATATTCCACAGAGTCTGCAGTCAGGCTGATGCCCATGGCTAAAGGTCATCTGCAGCTTGGGTTGAGTGAGAATGGGGCTGTCTTAAGGCAAGCCCTGTGGTCAGAGATTGGTGCATATGGCCCAAAGACCATGCACAGTTGCTTTGGGTGGAACAGAATCTGGGTGAAGTAAGCCCCATCACCTGGGGCCAGAGCCTATTGTGCACACATAAAGGCCATGTGCAGCTGAGTTTTTGTCGGATGGAGCCTGAAAGTCTTGTGCCACTGTTCTTGATGGGAATTGGACTGGTTTCAGTGATTTGAGATGTGGTTACTGGCATTTGAGATGTCATCAGTGGTTTCATGTATGATGTTATGAGCCGCAGTTTACTATTAGCTGTGCTATTTTATTGGGTTTTTAGAGTTTGCATTGTAACTATTACGGCATATCCTGTTATGGTTTTAGTTGTTCATCATTCTACTGTAGACTATTGTCTGTCAATGATTACCTTGACCATTGGAATATTGCCTAGGTCATGGGTGTCAGCATAAAGCTCTGTACATGAAGATTGTGTTTGGATTTGAATATTTGCAGTTGGCTCCTTGTAGATAGGAGTGCAGGTTTGGGTGTCTGTTGTAATGCAACGCCAAATAAATCTTCCTGGAACTATACTGTGTCATAGTGACTGAAGTTTAACATTGGTGATGAACACCTGCTGGGGACAGACGAGTGACCACCAGCTTCCTCAATAGCCCATGTGATTTGGAAATTGTTCCGAAGTATGAATTGGAGCACCTTACAGTCTGTCGGAGCAGCACTATCTGTGTTAAAGATCTGTTTGGGAAGAGTGCCTCATTTACACACTGGAGGAGCAGTGTCTTTTTTTGGAGACTTCATCTCATATGCTGCAGTGGATTGTTGAAATGAACGTGTATGCGAAAGATGCTGCTGCAGCTGTGCCTGTGGACTGAATGGGGACGTCAGCTGGTGAGGCGCAGTTTGTTTGCTTTTCTTGAAATATCTCAGCGTGGGAGCGTTAGGAGAGGTGTAGGCCCGGGTTGGCTTACGCGTGCGCTGTCACACGTTCTACATCACCTTGCGTCCCCAACATACATCAGCCATATTGAAGTGGGACTGAACGCTGAGAAGGTATATGACGAGGAGATTGGTTGCACAGTGTTACTTCATTGTTGTTTCTGGCAACGAGTATCGGCAAACTTAAAGTAGAACTGCAAGATGAGGAGAACTGCGGGGAGGAAGTTGTTATTATCATAAAGAGGGACAAAAAAAAACATTGATCAACAATGAACTTTATGCACAAGAAGGAGTATTGTGTCATAGGGACTGATAGGAGGTATTCATCAAGGAACGTGTTGTGCATCAATACTTCACGCGCTACTCTGACTAAAGTGGTTCTGGACATGAATATGTGCAGAAGGGGTGTATTTCAATAAAGCCTGTTTTGTATTTTTATGCAGTTCTCATATTGATTTCTGCTGATAATACGAAAAGTATTTGGGGAGATTAATACAGTAATATGTATCCGGAATTGTGAAAGGATAGCAGCTCTGTATATTATTGTTGCAGCGTGAATTAGAGAGTAGTAGCCCCTTGTTCTTCAAGTATTCTCAATTGTGTGACGCTTACCTGCATGTTATAGAATCACTGCATAATGTAACTTCAAAAGTTATAAATGTGCATGAGGGCCTAGATGCGATTACAGTTGGTCAAGGGGATGTTGAACCTGACAACTTGCATGATATATTGGGAATGATGCTTAAAAACCATTTTGGATCACAGATTCACATTGTGCTAGAAAGGCATACATTTTTGTTGAAGAGTGGAAGGGAAGCAGGAAAAAATTGGGAGTTATGTATCATCCTTGAATACCTTAGCATGTACCTGTGATTTTTAACAACTTGATGTTTTCTGTTGAAATCAAACGGTTAGATGTACCAATATCATTAAGGTACAAGAAAAACGTTTGACAATGAATCTTGATTTGAAAGAGACCAGGGATATTGTGGAAGACATGGAGAATGCTGTGCCTGAGATGAGGGAGAAAGAGTATTGATACTCTTGAAGTGAAAGGTGCTGTTCATGAAATCAAAAAAGAGGTCGAAAAGAATGGAGATCTTAAACAATATTACAACTGTAACAATTCCAAGAAAAATCCTAATGGTGAAAATATCAATCCCGGCAGAAGTGCTGGTATTAAATGCTTTAGGTGTGGCAGGGAAGGACACCTTTCCAACAGTCCTGGATGCTTTACAAGAAATGCTACTTGTAGGAAATGTGGTAATAAAGGTCATTATATGTGTGTGTGTCAAGGAACTAACACTCAAGTGGTGCACTGTGTGAAGGAGTAAACAAAATGTATTTCAGTGTGAGGGATCATGGTTTGGGCGATGGGCACACAAGCTGACGGGGGGACATCTGCGGGTCCCCTGCATAGGGCAGAGCACTAGACTGCCAGCCATGCGAGGCGGCCACTAACCTTGGCAACTTCCCTTTCCAGCTGCTCTCTTCTGCTGCAGGACGTCCAGAGCCCTCCAGGCTCGGGACCCGAAACCCTGCACCTCTGCAAATCCTGGCCGGCTCCTATGGCGGTCTCTGGTAGCAGTCTCCTGAAACCCGCTAAAGGGACTCCGTGCTCATCTTTTTGCTTTGGCCAGGTCATGGTGATTACACCAAAGTAGGGCACTGGTTGGAGTGCTCTTTGTCTGTGCTCAGAAAACCAACGCTGCTGTCTCTGGGGGCTACAGAGGACATAGTGCTCTCCACGCTCTTATAAAGAGATGAAGGGGGCAGTGCTCACCACACGCTGGGGGCACAGCTCCAGCCAAAGAGTATAGCACTCACCTTGCACTCAGTAAAAGCATTTACAGCAGTACACGGAGAGGGAGGGGGAAACATACACACACCAACCTATTCCTGGAGGACAGCTGGTAAGTACGGAGATGTAGGGAACCAGTAACAGGCCAGCACATCAGGGTCCTTGCAAACAAGAGTGGCAGTCCTTCTGGTGACCCAGCAGGCTAAAGGTCAGCACTACAATAGGCCAGTCCTTATGGTGGTTTCTCAGGCATAACAGTCCCTTCCAGCAGCATCTGGTGCCAAGTCCATGCATCATCTAAAGATATGGGGAACAACCCCTATACTTCTACTTATTTTGTCTTTGGTCTCAGGGGCACTTCAAAGGACCTTTAGAAGTGCACGCAGGAGTGAGGAATTTAATAAAATATCTACTTGACCATGGGACAGGTTGCTTCTTAAATATACTTGTCCTGTAAAAAAAAAAAATCTACTAGTCTCTTTGGTGCCTTGTAATGCAGCAACAAATTATGGCAGCAATCTCATTATGTAAGAGCTTTTATAATAGCCTCTCTGATTATGCCCGGGCTAATACCATAGTAGGGCTTGAATACTTGAAATTTCAATCCCTACTATAGCAATTTCCTTATCTTGCCACCTTTCTGCAGAAATACATACTGGGACTGGAGGAAGCAGTAAGCAGTAGTTCCAGGCCTGGAATGCCTTTGATTCTGTAAACCTACTAACTTGCATGTTTTAAGTATTTTCACCAGCTCTTCTCTAATATTTTCCCATACCGAGAAAGGTTAGAAATTAACTCCTGACAATGGGAGAAGGAGAAGTTTTTTCAGGGTTGGGAAAAAAGCGATTGGAGGGAAAGTGAACTTGGAAAAGCCCAATAGATTTTCTCATGAGCAAATTTGCTTGTGCTAAAATACAGGTCAGATATTTTCTAGGAGTACAATTACCTGGTCTACTTCTGTAAGTTCTTGTGAATTCATGAAAGCCGCTAATACAAATATATTTATCATGAGTGCACTTCTGTGACTTTCTTCAAGAATTAAGTCCCTAATTAGGTCTGATGTTAACTAAGACATTTTGTTTTTATTAAACTTATATTTCTCTATCTATCGGATGGCTTTACTGTGAGTGATCTCATTCTGCTCTTCAACAAGGAGCATATCAGCACACAGAGTAATTTTGTTCAGGCCCGGTACTACTGTGGCAATCGGTGGCGTACCGAAACTGGAGGAGGCCCTCCTGCAAAGAACATGGAGTTGGCCCCCCCTCAAGACTCTGGGCAAGTGCTGTGCTGAGGCTGTGGGGGGCCTTTGTTACGTCACTGGTGCTTTTTAAGACAAAAACACTTTTGTTGCCAGTGTTTGTTGCAATGGTGAGCGCTCCCACAAAAATAGTGTTATGAAAGCCATGTCAAAACAAGACACACTTTGACAAAACCAAAAGACTCACAACAAATGGACACCCATATTACCTCAACTGCAGACAGTTCCCTTCTCTGTAAACTGGCAGCCTAAGTGTTTGTGCTGCAGGGGGTTGGGCCTACTTGTTCCAAGGATACAATAAACATGAAAACTTGTTACTCTTGACCCCAAACAATATGTCCTGGGCATCAGGCTATATGAATTCCACATCCCTGGCACAACACCCCACCCCCACCCCCACCTCCTCCCAGCCCCAGCTCTGGCTCCAGACATCAGTAGGGGGTAAATGAGCCCTTTGTGTGAGGACAGGACAGAGTCTATTCAAATGTAAGTGCACCCTGCCGCTCTCTCTCAAAGCCCAAGAAGACCATTCTGTATGCAGATTTAATCCTATTACACCTCCACCGTCCTTGTGTAATGGCTGTCTGGAAAGTAAGCAAAAAGCCCAGTGGTCACCCTACCCCAGAAGTGGTTTGGAGTCAGGCTGTAAAGCACAAGAGTCATAAGCCCAGTGAAATGCTCACTTTCCAAAAGTGACATTTCCACCACTGTAATAAAAACTCCACCTACACCAATAAGCCGGATTCCCCACTACCATTTCAAACACGGCCACGCTTCTCATAGATAGAAAATACCACTTAGACATATGCAAGGGCATTCCTCATGCAAACCTATGAGAACGGCAGCACTCACAGCAGTGAGAAACCAAATAGGCTGTTTGTCACTTCCGGGACATGCCACACAATAGGCACATGTCCTTCCTTTGACCTATACAGCACCCTGCCCATAGGGCTACCTAGGGCCTATCTTAGGGGTGACCTATACGTAGTAAAAGGGGAGTTCCAGGCCTGGCAAGTAAATTTAGATACAACGCCAATGTGATAGTTAACTGCACACGCAGGCTCAGCAGTGGCAGGCCTCAGACTGGTTTCAATGGCTACTTCTGTAGGAGGTGCACACGACGCTGCAGGCTCATTAGTCTCTTTTCATTTACAGGCCCTGGGTAGAAGGGATACCATCATACAAGGAACTTAAAGGTAAATTAAATGTGCCAATCATACCAAGTTTACAGGAGAGAGCACTTGCACTTTAGCACTGGTTAGCAGTGATAAAGTGCCCAAAGACCTAGAGCCAACAAAAAGAGGGTCAGAAAAACAGAAGAAGTCAAATGTTTGGGGATGACCCTGCAAAAAGTGCCAGGTTCAGCAGGCAATAGTAATCCTTTGGAAATGCCTGAATGTGAAATTGCAGTAGGTGGAAAGAAGTTATCAGTACGCGTAGACTTGGTGTCACCTAATACCATGGTGGGTATCGAGATTTGGAATGTGGTGTTTGGCATGGACAACATAGAGCTTTTTCCATCTCATAGCATTCCGGTGGGCTGTGGCGGAGTTAGGATTGATGCTCTCAGTAATGCTACAATGAAAATCTCGTTTTCGGACTGTGAAACTGTGGGGAATGTCTACGTGGCCCGTAGGGGAGGCAACTTGTTGGGTTGGTGACATCAAAAAGTATTGTCACTCTCAACAGATTGGTTGCCTGATGATACATGATCTAAGTTTCCCCAAAGTCTTTGGTAGTGAACTGCGATTAATAAAAAAAAATAAAAAAAAATTAACATGAGATTGTTTTGAAGAATGATGTTGTGCCATTTGTATCTAGAGTGATGAAAGTGCTACATTTGATGATGGATTCTATTGGAGGGGAATTTAAAAAAAAATATTGGAGCTGTGGGTGATTGAGGAAATAGAGTGCTCAGAATAGCTTGCTCCAGTGGCTTTATCCCCGAAAGATGTTGGGAAAGAAATTGGAATGTATGTGGATTTACATGGATTTAACAAACCTATATGGTTAGGTGGGTAGCCATTACCGAATATTTCAGAAACATTGGCTATGGTAAAAGATGCAGAGCTGTTCAGTGTTATGGATTTGTCCTCTGCTTTACCACCATGTTTTGCTCCTCTCAGATTCCAGACACTTAACATTGTTTGTAACTCCAACGGGAGCATATAGGTTTATCCGCATGCCCTTTGGACTAACATCAGCTGCTGCATGTTTTGAAAGGGTGTTGAAGAAGGTTTTGTAAGGCCCCCAGAAGGTGTTGTTCTTTCAAGGTAATATCTTGGTTTATGGCAAAGATCAACAGGTGCATGATGAAAAATTGTGGCAGGTGATGGAGCAGTTGCAAGAAGCAGGTCTGTTCATAAAAAAGAACAAGCATTTGTAATGAAATAGGTCTCACGTTTGATTGAGTTAGAGCTATTAGCATTGTAAATTCATAACTGGACTTTTCTTGCTACATAAATTGGTCAACCCTGCCTCATAATGTTGTCTTTTCCTGACATATAATTCCAGTGGCCCTGCATATAACTAAAGCACTTCCATTTACCTTCTTCTGTCTGCAGCAAAAAAATGAAAATGTTGCAGTTTAGCATCCTAATTTAAATCTGCCATGCTAATTCCAATAGAATATCACCTTCAACACCCCACCGTCAGAGTTGCTGGCTGGCTAACACAATTCCCCTAAAAAGAAATACAAGACGGCCACAGAGGAGAAATTAACTGGAAGGATCACCCAAACATATCAAGAGTGTTCAAACAGTCCTAGTGTGTAATAAGGATGTTAAGTTGGCCTGAATTATGGTCATAATTGTAATAAGGAGAGATCATTAAAACATATACAATTATTATATAAACCTTTATCAGAAACACACTTTTGGCATTCAATTTTAATGCTCAAAACCCCCCAAGAGGACACCATAGCAAAAATATCACTTGTAAGAAACATGGTCATTTAACCATATTGTTGATCCCTAGAAGGGATAGCCCCATTAAAAAACTGTAGAAAGTAATGCAGTATAACCATATACTTAGCCCCTAGAGGGCCTTTTTAGGGCTAGCAGGCCTACTGCAACAATATTACAAACAAGGCCTTTAAAACAAAACTTCTCCCAGCTGTAAAACAAACGTTGTAGCCATGAGGAAGCTTTAAAGACACTGAATGATGGGAGGGGTTATTATTTTGGGGTCCCCATTAACCTAGTGTGGGGATCCAGAGATTATGTAGACAGAGGGTTTGAAGGAGGTTCCATTGTCCTAGGACCTCCACAGGCTGTGTTCTGAGCAAAACTGTTTTGTAAACGTAATGCCCTGCAAAGCATTATGGGGTGAGTTTTTGTGCAGCGAATATTATAGTTTGTGGATTGCAATGCTCACAACAGCCTCTAGATGACACCACAATAAAAATAGCATTTGGAAGAAACATGGTCATGTAACCATACAGTCAGCCCGGCCTAACCACATGACAAAATGGGAGAAAATAATGCAATGTAACCATATATTTAGCCCCTAGAGGGCATAGTGCATTACACATCCTGTAGGCTAGCAGGACTATTGCAATAATATTACAAACTAGGTCCATAAAAAAATAACTTCTCCCAGCTGTAGAACGAAAGTTCCAGACCTGAGAAAGCTTAATAAGATAACAAAAGGGTATTATTTTGGAGTCCTCACTAAAATAGTGTGGAGACCCTGAGATGATGTAGACAGAAAGAGTACATTGTGGTCCCATTGTCCTAGGACCACCACAGGCTGGGTTATGAGAAAAATAATCTGTAAAAGGTATGCTCTGCAAAGCCATTATGAGACAACTTTCCATGCCATGAATATTTTAAAATGTTGATATGTCTGTATTGCTTAGAACAGCCCCTAGAGGACACCACAACGTAAATAGCATTTGTTAGAAACATGGTCATTTAACTGTATAGTTAGCCCCCTATAGGGCATCACCACTCAAAAAGAAAATGGCAGTAAATAATACAGTGTAACCATATATTTAGCCCCTGGAGGGCATAAATCATTATAAATATTCAGAGATAGGAGGCCTATAACAATGACTAGAGTTTCAGCCATGTGAGAGCTTAAACAGGCACTGAATGGTGGGAGGGGTTATTATTTTGGGGTCCCAGCAAACCTAGTGTGGTTGATGATGTAAACTGGTATGGTTGATCATGTAGACAGAATGAGCATGTTGTCGGGAACGTTTTGGTGGTAATCCCATTGCCCTAGGACCAACACAGGCTGAGTTATGAGAAAAAATGTTTGGTAAAGTAATGCCTGCAAAGCATTATGGGTTGCATTTCACGAACGCAGGGAATACTGTAGTATCAGCTCTCTGGCTGTGCCGGGAGAGCCACTTAGGCTTTGAGGATTTCTGTTTTACGTAAAGCATTCACTAATTTCATGTGTTTTCAGGGGAGAGCCACAAAAAATGACAATGATTAGGTAGCTGTGAATAATGTGACCAGCGCTCTAATACCGCTGATCAAGTTCATGCTGTTGGCGCTGTGAGTGCAATGGTATCCATGCAGCACAAAGGGAGGAGACAAAAGAAACAGTTCGACCACACTGGAGTATGTTGGCAATCGTGCAATAATCCATGTAACGGGACTGTCTGCAAGGCGTGACAAAAACAGCCTCAAGGCGGGAAAAACAAAGCATTTACCAATAACATCAAGTGATTTTTGAAAGGCAAGCCAACGAACGAGTGAAAGTGATGGGCGTGACATAGGCGTGGTTAAAAGCCCACAATATTTACAATAGGTCAAAGCGCTTGCACACTCCACCTAATAATGTAAGTTTTGTATGGCCTATTTGCGGCACCCAATCTTTGATGAGAGGATAAGTCCAAAGTTTGATTTGGCAAATAGTATAGTGGGTGCACCAACACCAGATAACAGGGATCAGGCGCATTCATTCCTGGGAGTTCTGCTCTAAGTTTGTTTCAAACTATGCCATCTATGGGAGCTATTAAGTTCTTTGCTAAAAAAAAATGGCACCACATTTGAATGGACTGACAAATCCAAGGCGGCATTTGTGAATAATAATAACAAGATTGGGAAGTTAAGCACATTTGGCAGCTCTCTACTCCTATGTGGAGTCATATTTTATCCAGTTGAGCTATTTTTAGGACCTACTCGACCCCTCTGGCAAGTTGACAAAGAAAAGGTGTTCTGTCCAGTCAGAAAGTGAGACCTATAAATCTTTTTCTTGTCACATTTGCTCTGTTAAGAGACAAAGTCAGTTTGTCTTACAACTAATTTTCCTTCTGACTGCAGAGTTCCAGGATTTTGTCAGTGTTTTCCTAACACACAACATTTAAATATATTTCAGTAGTTGTGAAAGCCCTTTGTTTCTACTTCTATGTGATGAAAAAATATTTTAATAGGAAAACAAATCAGAACACTTGGCGATGTGCAAAGTCTAAATGTTTTCTGAAACCCGATTTTTTTTTTTACAGATTTGTTTATACATTATATAGTTTTATCAGTAAAGCTGCAAGTTAATGGGAGGGTTTTTGAACATTTCATGGACATTGTCTCTCTGTAAATGACAGTGTGCGACCACATTATGCTTTAGTAATACATTTATTAAGAATGAGTGATTAAACATAAAACTAGAAACACTCCCGGCCTGGTAGCAATGCTAGTAGTAAACTAAGAGGCAAGTAATGGATCACGTGCCTCCCATATGTGGGCTTGATTATTTTTTATACATGGAGCAAACGTTTAGTCCATTTAAACAAACAAATATGTGTTTTTTGTACAGCAGAAATGTTGAGCTCACATATTTGAAGGTACACTCATATGTTATAGTCTAGAAAAAGGTGACTCTGTAAAGTAAAACATTTGCCTAGGATCACACAATTGAGACCTGTTTACAGGTCAAGTACATTACATTTATGGTGGAGTAGATTATTCAAGTTACTCAACCTGGAGGTTTAGTAAAGTCTTTATGATTTTTCGAGGCCTGCTTGGGAAGTTTGATGCATGTGAAAGAAGAACTTTGTCAACTGATGTCAGCATTCGGGGGATTAGGTGTGGTGTTATTCCAGGTGGTGGATGAGGAAATGAAGGCAATGGCATTTGCATTGTGCTCATTGGAAGGTGCTAAGGAGACGTACTCGGTAATAGAGCAGGAGGCATTGGCCGTGTATTGGGCCTTTCTTCACTTCAAGTATGTTTTTTGTGGGAATACAAATGGTGGTTGAATCCAGTCATCAGCCACTTTCCCAACTTTTTACTTGTAAAGAGGTTGTGAATCTGTTTTCCAGGATTAGACGAAGGATGGATGGATGGTTTATTGGATTTTAATTTCAATGTTGAGTATGTGCTAGATCCTAAGAATAGTATTGCGGACTGCTTTACAAGATTACCAGTTGCTCAAAATGGTGGACACAATGACAGCGCTTTGATTGGTTAGGTGTGTGATTCTGCGGTTGATGAAAAAGAATGGTCTGAAGCAATTTATAAAAATGAAGATGTGATGACTTTAAGCAAGTACATTGTCAATGCCTGGCTGGATAATAAAAGTGTTCCTTTTGTTTTAAAGGGGTTTTTTTTAATGTAAAAGATGAGCTCTGTATTGTGGAGCAGAAAATTCTTAGAGGAAATCGTCGTGTGATACCTCCCTGCAGTTAAAAAGATACATTTATTAATCTGACTCAGGAGGGAGATTTGGGGAGAAATATAAGGCTAGGTTGCAGGAATGGTATTGGTGGTCAGGTATGGATCACCTGGTTGAAGGGATTGTGAAAGATTGTTGACAGTGTGCTAGCAATGACAAATGTAAACAAGACACATACAGCCCCTTTTGTCTATTATTGAGATTCCATTGGAACCCTGGACCAAGTTAGGGTTGGACATTATAGGTCCTTTTGAACTTTTGGCCTGTGATGAGCAGTAGTTTTGCTGTTAGTCAATTACACCTCTAAGTGGGTGGTTGCAAGATGTGTGGCTTCTGTTAACAATAGAACTGTAATTGAGTTTGTCACAGAGGAATCTTCCCTTAAAGGTATTCCAAAACATCTGATCATGGGCGATGAAGTACGGTTTGTTTCACATGAAATGTGTGATTTTTTTTAAAAAGACTTATCTATTGTACATTTCGAAACAGCTCTTTACTTACCAAAGGCCAGTGGTATGTCTAAGAGTATGAACAAGGTAGTAAAGAGTTGCTAAAGCGTTTTTTGTTTTTTTACAAAACATTATTTGAAAAAAGCGTTGAGAGGGACGTAATGGGCTCATCGTAATCCTCCTAATTGTGTTACCAAAATGTCACCATTCGCCTCATTAAGAGGTAGGAAACCTCATTGTAAGCTTAAGCCGGCATGGTTAAGTTTGAATGCTGGGAAGGGTGATGTGACCAAATCAGAGGAGAATTTAAAATTTCGCATGGCACCACATTAAGGAAAGTATAAAAAACAGTTTGATAAGAAAAATGTTGCACATGAATGTGTGGGGAAAGGTGGGGACGCAGAGTTGATCAAGAAACTTGAATAGCGAAGAAGGGGCACACCAAGTTCATGGTTCCTTTTATTGTTTCTGGTGTGAGAAAGAAAGGGGTGGAGCTAGAATTGGGTGATGTGTGGAATATATCACGTTTAACAAGTTTTGAGGACAAATCTTCTGTAAGTTGCAATTCTTCTGTAGTTAATAACTCTATGGTTAATCTGGATAAGGATAATGAGTGTTCTACCAAAAGACAGAGTCAAACCTATGTGGCTCAAAGAAAATGTGACTGGATAGACTTTGTTCTTTAAACATACTATATTTATGGTATGTTTTTCTTTCAGGACATAGTATTATTGTATTGTATAATAAGAACCTTAGTATCATTTCTGTGATGTTTTTCTTTCCCTCGTCCTGTTCCTTTCTTCTTTTTCTTTCTTCCTTTTAAGGTGTTCTTGTTTGATCCTTTAACCTTTTTGTGTAAATTTTGTGTGGGGGAAGATGTGTTTGTTGTTCATCATTCTGCTGTAGAATATTGTCTGTCACTGGTCACCTGGACCATTGGAACGTTACCTAGGTCATGAGTGACAGCATAAAGCTCTGTGCATGCAGACTGTGTAGGGGTTTGAATATTGGCAGTTGGCTGACATAGAGCTAGGAGTGCTGGTTGAAGGTCTGTTGTAATGCAACTCCAAATAAATCTTCCTTGAAGTATAATTGGAGTGTTGGGGTTACTCAAAACTTAACACCTGTGCAAACCATCTGGTTCATGGCTTTTGTTCTTGTCATTGCTATCAGATGTGTTGAAGCATCACTGTGCAGGAATTGCACATATTTAAACAATATATTTGTGACTGTAGATATACACAGTCTAAACACCAGAAGTATAGTAAAACATTTCTCAGAAAAGGGAGAAGTAGACATTATAAACAGAGACAAAAGCAAAAAGCTGGCTTATTTGTGGAGCAACATGTGGGACCAAAATGTGCTCCTCATCTTGCACACAGATTAGCACTACAGCATTACAGTTATACCCTAGGTGTAAAAAGTAGGAAGGCTAACTCGTATAAACTATGTGAAAGGAAGGAGAATATCCATTGCAGAATGCAGCTCCATCATCATATCAACGTCATCTGCTGTAAAGGCTGAATTGGTTGACATGTTGAAGGCCATTGACTGATCACCTGTCAACTCTCCGTATGCATCAAATGAGTTGCTCTGATAATGAGCTTGATTTTGTTCTGGACTGCTGAGGTTCTATCTTCCATCGGGGAGGTATTGCTTTCTTGATAATATTAGATTTGCCAGCTGCATTCAGTAAACTGTCCCACAGCAGTCTTTTGTCCCACCTTAGCAAAATACGATTTTTGATATGGCTCTGAGTTGATGTTCCACTACTTATGCTGATGGTACTAAAGCACTCTTGTCCTACTTCCGACCCGTAACTCTTTTCGATCTTCCTTCAGGTCCTTGTGGTGGCCCTTTGGGTACCACCTTGAACTTTATTCTGTTTTACATATGTTTTGTATCTAGCCCATCATATTCAGTAGTTTGGCTTTTTCTTTTAAATCTTAGCAGGTGACAATTAAATAATTATTCTTCTTAATGTCGATGTGAACAAAACCAACAAGCTTTGAGTTTGTATGACCACCTGGATAAATTTAAATCTTGCAAAGCTTAGTTCTGATAAGATAGAGGTCCGGTTTGTCATAGGCCATTTCTTTTTTAAATGCACTACAATGACAAGTGCTATAGATACAATCCACAGCACTCTGAGGTTTGAAATCTTATATGTCTTTGACAGCGCACTACAGCTAATTTCCCTGATGAACAAAACAACTTGCACCTGTTTTTATGGGCGAGCGCAAAGCGCTCCGTCCATGATGTAATCTCTCTTTGGGCTTGAAACCACGCCCAGGACACGTCAGTCACTTTCATTGGTTCCTGGGCTTGCTCTTTAAAATCTGCTTGCTTTCATTGCTTAAAGGCATTCATACGTCATGCCTTTTCCGGTGTTTAGCCCACCTACACAGCACCGGTAAAGTATTGAAACCATTTGAGGCTCGATGTTTTCAGCCTGTGTTTCTGGACTACTTTATCTGTTTATTTTCCCCGCAGCGCGATCGCGCTGGGGTTTACATATCGCGATCTGTTTTTACGTTTACACTTTTAGCACGATCGGGCTGCATTTTACATAGCGTGATCGCGATCTGTTTTTACGTTGACACTTTTAGCACGATCGGGCTGCATTTTACATAGCGTGATTGCGCTGTGTTTTTTTTTTTCTTTTAATTTGTGTCAAGAAAAGTCTGGTTAGGAGTTTACAACGCAAATTGCTCTAATTCGAGCAAATGCGAGCCCCGTTGCATTGAAAATGCAACCGCGCCTGCCTGCCTGCGTGCCTGCACCACGCGGGCATACACACTGCTTGTGAAGTCTTTTGTTACAAAAAAATATATCTTAAAAGGGGCTTAGAATCCGCCCCTTACTTACCTGAATTTACCATTGGCTTATTCAAACGTCACTCTAATATACCGGCTTCTGATTGGACAGTACGCTGTCTTCTTTTACAAACTGCTCTGCTTTGCCGTCCATCTCTAGTAAATTTTTGTTTGGATTCCTGTAGGGTGACTGTCTCCTGCAGCCTGTGTCAATTGGATCATAATCCTTATTACCCCAGTTCTCTGGCCTTGCTTGCTTTGTTCCTCTCAAAATGCTAAGGACTGTGCTGTCTTGTGGCAAGGCTTTTAGTTTATCTGGAGAGTTGTGTGGGTTCCTTTGTTGAGCTAGAGCTTGTTGTCTTTGTGCTAAGATGTGCGTATATTTTTCCTGGGCCAGTTAAACAGATTAGCAATATGTCTGACATAAACAAAAATGCAAGTTTGTGCACGTATTGTTATACTAAAAAAGAAAAACAACGACACTGTTACCCCATGTCTCAATCCTTCTAGTTTGAGATCGTCCCGTCCCACAAGCATGCCTCTCCTGTACAATTGACTACAGTCTTTCTTCTGTTACCATTCAGTACACAGAAATAAATGACTTCTCCTTTCCTCTGGGCGCCTTGCTAGTCCTAAAGCATTGTGTAGCTTCCCACAATTATGTAAAACGTGATCATTCGTATGGTTTAACAGCTTGTGTTTTCGGCCACGAAGCCAAGCCTGAGGTCACTTAAGTGAAGTTCAAGGTGAACTGGAGCGGAGATGTTTCATCTTTGTGTGCCACGAGAACCCCAGTAATCAGACTGGTGCTAATTTCTTCTTATACCCTGCTTCTTGGCATGCATATGAAATTAGGTGAGCATTGCAGTTGTTTGTCATATTTCATCCATCGCTGGCTTTTTTTTTTTTTTTTACATGTTGCACAAAAAGTGCAGGCTGCTGGCAACATGGTTTAAAGTAAAAAATAATAATAATAAATACTATGATTTAGTCACTGCTGGGCGCATCATAGTGTTTTTTTTCCCTTTAAGCCATGTTGCACATCAGCTTGTGATGCTGTGGAACATGTTTAAAAAAAAAAAAAAATTGGCACTGGCCAAACCTGTGCTTGTTTCTATTTCTGAATACTGCACAAATTGCTTTATTTCCTTCCAAGTGAACATCACTATGCAGTTCTGCAGGCTTTGGTGGGTTCTTGTCTGGACTACTTCTGTGGTCTTAATTTCAGACTGCCTGTATATCTTCTTGGTTGTCTGCAGATCACTCTGATCTCTGCAGCTTGAGTTTTGCATGCTCTCCCATGTAGATTTGCATATCTGGTCATCTACCCAAGCTTCATTAGCCGGTGGTGGTGTAGAGAGTGATCTTAAAGGTGCTCACTATGTATTTGTTGCAGGGGTGTGGCTGTGACCTGTCAAATTTATTGACAGATTATTTTTAAAGCTCTGGTTGCTTGGAAAAATCACTGTCCTTTATCAGCTAGGGTCCATTTTCTCACACAATTAAGTTATCCAGACAGAGGGGTAGGGCCTTCTCGTAGCTTTCAATTAAGAGGTGTATTTATTTCCTTTTATGTTAAGTTCTGCTTCAGATCCCCTGACCTTCTGAAGACTTGAATCTTCTCACAATAAAAAGGTAGTGGTACCCGACATGCAGACGTGCTCTGTTTGTGCCAATGCACAAATAACGGTTGAAGTCTTTATCAATTCATAAAATAAATTTAAATGTGTGCTTGAATTGAAAAGTAAAAAATGCCTATGAAATAACAGTGCCGCTCAAACAACGTCTTTGGTTTACTATGCTCCGTCTCTGTATACATGCTTCTCTGTGTGTTATATTTGCTCATGTGATCCTGCCCTTCTCATGGTCACTCTAATGCAAGGGAAACAAAGGATAAAAATGCTCACAGTAGCTTATATTTGATATTTTTTTCTTTGCATGCTGGTAGTTTTATTCCTGCATCTGTTATGGGTAAAATAGTACAAGCCATAAAATGCAAAGAACGTACCAGAACAGGATAGGTTGCTAAGACGTGCAATTGAAAAGCTTTAGACATCTTAGATATCACTCAGGACTACCTACTACGCATCTATGCTTGCCAGAAATTGTACATCAAATTTTGTTGATGGCACTTTACCAATGCTACCCTGGTGAACCTCAACATGTGGTACCATGGTAGGTTCTACTTCATACATTCCTGTACTCCACTACAACACACCATAGTGGTCTTTGTTCATTATGCTTATTTGTCTCTGTCCATGCAGGTTTTTATGTCTGTTGCATAGTGAGAATGCGTAGCTGTATGTGTGTTGTATATATGCATGTGTGCCTCGGTATACACCATCTATACAAGCCCAGAGCTTTGGAATTTCTGAGTGCTCTTTGAGTTTGAGATTATAATTTGAGTTGCCTCAACACAGCATCTCAGGAAAATAAAATGTAAAGGAGCAGCCGGTAGATATGCCGGTTTGTTATCCCACCTTGTTAAACAAGGAAGGAGGCAGAGTGAGGTGTGGGTCAGCAGTACTCTGTGCCTGCAGAACTTTGTGGAGATCAATAAAGTAAGTGTTTTTTAATTATTTTTTTAATAATGTAATGTGTGTCGATTTCCCCACACCCCCGTGTGCCGTCCCGCCCCTTTTGCGACCCGCAACTGCCTTCTCAGGCTGCTCTTTGGGGATATCCTTTCTGTAAAGCGATACTTCCCACAGCGGGTAGCACTGGGGCTCTCTTCAGGCGGGAGCACCAACCACATAGGCACACTAAACTGAGTTATCTGTGCCTTGCTGTCATAATCCTTTCTAAAGCATCGGGGACATATAAAAATGAAGTTTTTATCTAGAAACCTCTACTCCTTGAACAACAAACTGCAGTCCTATCCCCCTTCCTGCCACCATCTACCAAATGGCAGTGCTCAGGAAGAACTAATCAGCAGTCCCATGCTAATAAAGTCCTCATGGTATTTCTAAAGGGAGCCCTATCTCAATCATCCCTACATCATTGCCTTTGTCTCCACTCTCTAGCCACAGGAATGTAGGCAATATACTTCCACCCTCTGTGGAAGTTGTTCTCATCCTCAGTCTTGTGCCAAGCTAAATCACTTGCGTCCACAATGGATCCCATTGGCTTCAGTGGTCAGGCTTGAGCGTGTGTGCACACATTAAAAGAGTACTACCATTGATATGCTAAAGATCTACTTTCAACACACTTGACATATGGAATGTCAGTGCAAGGTTCTGGTTACACATAGCAGCTGTGCTTTATTCAAGAGGGGTCAGTAATCCACAAATAAAAATGTTTGGTAATACTACAAATCAAAAAACAGTGTACTCTGTCACCACTGCCTTATGTTCTACACCTGGGATAGGGACAGTAGTTCCCGGTCCACTGCGAGAGCATGCTTGGTGCACCTCTCCGGGGCACAGCACAGATCTTGGACCTCACATTGTTAGGGACAGCCCTAGGCCATTGCGCTCACAGTAGATTAACATGATGCCAGGGCCAAAATAAAAGTCAATATACGCATGCATTTAGGCACAAATGAGAAGTGCAGAGAGTCTGTTCACCGTGCAGGGGACGTTCCCGTCCCAGTAGTTAGTAAATAAAGCAAAGTGTAGAAATATCAAGTTCATGCGGAACACTTGGTTTGAGAGGTTAAGGAGTAAATTTGAAGGAGAAGGGCAAAAACGGCATAAGGACTTGCTAACGACTATTAAGGCACTGGAGCACCAATTTTATTCATCTTAATCTAATGCGGTCTTACAAGATCTGGTTAAGACAAAATTACATTTTAATGAAATCTCTACACATGCTGCCTCCACCATGATGCTCAAGAGTAGTGCTCAATATTATGGGGCTTCAACAAAGTTGGTAATGTCTGGCTAATTATTTGAAGGTTAAGAAACAACCCACCAAGAAACATCATCTGCACAATTCCCAAGGCCCTCCTCTTTTTAAAGATTGGGATATTCTTGCTGAGTTTGAATAATTTTAAAAGTCTGTATGTACACCAGTGTTTGCACCTCAACGGGCTGATATTGATTATGATTTGGAGGGTTCTTCCTATCCTAGGAATAGAGTTCTAGATTTCTCTACTCTAGAAGCAGATATCTCCATTCAAGAAGTTATCCACGCTATTTCCACACTTAAGAAAGGTAAATCACCTGGAACAGATGGCTTTTCAATTTAACCGTTCCATCATTTCTCTGATCTTTTAATACCAAGATTATAACAGGTATTCCAATTCTTCACCAGAGCCACATTTTAGGAGCCTCATATATGTCTATTAGATAAGGAGGGTAAAGCTTGTACCCATTGTAAAAAAAAAAATATTTTTTAAAAATACTGGCCCATGTCTCATGTTAATGTAGATTACAAAATATTTGCAAAAGTATTTGCCTTACGTTCAGATAAATTTCTACCTGCTAGATGGAAAAAAGCAATCGGAATTTATCAAGGGTAGGATTTCCTCAGAAAATACACACATTTTTTATGTTCCTGGTAAAGCTCTTCTTTTGCCTTATTCAGTAGCGGCAATCACAATAGATGCTGAAAAAGTCTTTGATAGACTAGGCTAGGATTTTATGCTTTCAGCTGTACTTTGGCATGGCTTTGATCCTCCATTTGTCTCTCTTATTTCCTTATTGTATAAATATCCTGGAGCTTCTTTGATGGTAAATTGAATGGTATCTTCCTACTTCCCACTTCAAAGAGGTGTACGTCAAGGAATGGCCTCTTTCTCTTTTATTATTTATTATCACCTCGGAACCTCTTCTCACTTGTATACTGAAGAATTCTCTACCCTCAGGTTTTCACTATGAGAACAAGCATTTAAAATTATAAGCCTTTGCTGATGGCATTCTGATTCTTTTATCTAATACTCAGGTTTCCTTTTGGCCAAGTTTTCTCCTCTGTCTCCAGATATAAAATTAATTTTGAAAAGACTGAAGTCCTTTGTTCAAATAAATATTGCACTGGGCAGTCTTTCTTCAGGTTTTACGTGGTCTCCTTCTAAGATCATATATTTGGGTCTTTGGTTTTCTAATTCCATCACAAGACAGTCCATATTAATCTAAAATACACTATATCAAAATCTGAAACCTTGTTTTCTAGTTGGAACACTTTATTTCTACCCTGGTGGGGTCATTTAGATGCTATTAAGCCTATGATTTCATCCATTATTCTCTACACCATTTCCATGATACCAGTCATAATCCTTATCATATATTTTAAGAAGCTTGACTCCCTTCTCACTGCTTTTTTATGGAAGGGGTAGAGATCCTGTGTTTTTTAACCATGCTTAGAAAATCTCAACAGGGTGGAGGGGTTCTTTTTCCCACATTTTGTCAATAACATAAAGCCTTTTGTCTTCACCAAACTTCTTTATGGTTGTGATGTAGCACTTCTGCCTTTTCCCCATTATGGCTTCACATTGAGAAATCCTTATTTTGCCCTTCTCTTTTTCTGAAATTATTTCTTTCTCCTCAAAACCATTGAGTGTTTAGCCACGGTTTCATTGTCCTTCCTCATTTCAACCTATGTTCTCACTTCTCGTAAGTTTAGTATTTGATACTCTTTTGATAGCTCTACATTCCTTTCTTCTCCTCCACCTGTCTGTTTCAAGTTTTAAACTCTTATCCTTAAGCCTCCATTTTGGCTTCCAATAACTTTCTATTTGAATAATGTCTTTAAAAAGGCTATAGATGTATCTGCTGTTACTGCTGAGAATGTTCAATCAACCTGAACTTCACTGACCTCACTATTGTTATTGTCATTATTCTGTTATTTTTTTTACTATTTGCAGTAATTTATTTTTATCTGTGTATGCATTACTACGATTACTATATACTTTTCTCTCAAAGTTTCCTGGTTGTCGGACTTTTATTCTTACATTGTTATTCGTTTTCTTTCTCCTTTCTTTTTCTCTTTATTATTGTTCCTTTATTGTTCTTACAACTCACAAAAGCTTTAGTTTCAAATGGTCACCTTTTTTTCCTTTTTTTCCCTTTGGGCTGGGCCTTTTTGTAAAATTGTATAGGCTCTGAGGAGGACAGACTCAGCCCTAAAAAGCCTCCTTCTCCCTCTTTGTTAGCACACCTTTCAAGGTAGTCAGGTTGTTTTCTAGTATGCATTCTTGATGGTAATGTCCTTGTTCGTACATGGATTTTGCTGTTGCCTAATTATTTAAAGCTTTTTAAAATCAAAAATAAATAAACCTGTTTTGCTATCCGGTTTGGTTGGGTACTTAGCCTAAGTGAGAGTTGCGGTGGCGGTCCAGACTACCGCAGATTTGACAGTCCGACCATCAAATTAAGAGTTTGACGGCCAGACACCCCCACCCCCCACCCCCCCCCCCCCCCCCCCAAAGACCACTGTCTCTGCCAGAATCAATGATCCCGATGGGAGGACGGTGGTTGTGGTTGTAATCCACCACAGCGGCACTGAAGTCAGTGCCGCTGTGCTGAGACCAACCTTGTTCTCTGCCAGCCTTTTCATGGCGGTCTGACCTCCATGGAAAGGCTGGCAGAGAACAAGTGCAGGGGTGTGCAGACAGTGTGCATTTCGAAGGTGCTAGTGCACCTTGCATGCAGCAGCATTTCTGCCGGCTCAATTATGAGCTGGCAACAATTCTGCTGCACCTTTCCCACTGGGCTGACGGTCAGCCCGTGGGAAAGTTGTAACTGGGCTGGTGGAGAGACCACCAGCACTGTGGCGGTCTCATTGTTGGGATTTTGACAGACGGATGTTTCCGGACGCTAAATTCCTAATGAGTCCTCAGTTATTTTAGGAGAAAGGCGGGAATGGGGACCTGGCAGGAACTTTTTTCGGTCCAAAGGATTTTGGGGTAAGTGCATCAAACCCATTACAATTTTACCAACTGAAACTAAAATCACAGCAGAGTAAATAGGGTGATGCATTTTCCCTGTGGAAAGCATCAAGGAAACCCTGCTGCTTTGATGTTTATCCTTAATGAGACTGAGGTTTGAGGTACTGTTAGTGGTTATGCAAACTTTAAGGAATGGTCAGTGTTGGCTCTGAAGTCACAGCCGTAACTATTGAGCATGGTGCATAACGGCAGTAATAGTGTTTGGGTTCACATGTGGCTAAGAATGAGCTTTCTGATTTTCTTGTTAATAGTTTTGGTATATAAATGTTATTTTGCTATGTGTAAAAAAGTAGTTTCTTTGATAAATGTAAACACTGACTGCACAATCAATCGTTAAGAAGGATTAAAGTTGTAAAGGTGCCTCTCTATCTTGGAAGAGTTAATTGCTAAAGAGGGGTACTTGGTTCCCCATTTGTTGGCTCTATAGTACTGTGATGATCCCCCCCCCTTTTTTCTGCTTCAATTAAACAATTGAAGTTAAGTGCCCTCTGAATGCTCAGCTTCAAGGGGGAGGGGCGTCACTTACTGCATATAATAAAAAAAAAAAGGATGAGGTATTTGCATGCTAAAATTACCTCTGGTTAAGAGTTTGCCATGGGAAAATGGGGAATTACATGTGGAAAGATGTGTTTAACGCACACATTTGAGCACCTACCAGAGTTTTCCACACATTTTTCCCTGATAATTTTCAGGGTATAACCTGGAGAAAGTGTAAGGAAAAAACTGTATGCGTGTGGATAACCACCTAAGTTGGCATTCCAACACTTACTTAACAGAACTCCAGCTTGCCCAGAGATCGTAATTCTCCGATCCACCCCGAATTTTGGGCTGTAGTATTAGAAGCATTACATGTGATCATTGTAGATGCAGAAAGACTCCTTTTCAGATTCTTTACAAAATGTCACTAACCTTATATTTATTAAATCCACTGAAGATGTCTCTGTGTGTGTTTTCTCTTTCAGGATCAGCATGATGGGCAGCAGCTGAAATAAAGTTTGAGTGGCTGGTTTACAAACCCTACGGCTGATGGTCCCTCCCTTCAGAATGTTGTCTACCTTAGTTCTAGTGGGCATGCTTTCCTTGTGTGCTTCTGAGGGCAAGGCTAGTGTCTCAGGAGAAAGTGGAGTCAGACTGCTGCAAGTACGCAACACCCACAGCAGGCTAGAGTGCAGCCGACAATGTAAAGAAGCATTGGTCCAAGGTAGGAAAAAGTCCCTCAATCAGAAAAAAAATGCAACTTGGAAAAGATTTGGCGAGCAAAGGTTTGATTTGTATGAACACAATGCCCATGTGAAATGGTGCTTGCACAATTGGATGCATAATTCTCTTTCAGTATGGATGGAGATTTGGGTTATGTCCAACAAAGGCTCAAGGTAATGGTAATTCTGTTACCACCATGCTGGGACGGGCAGCATGAGACCTACCACCAGATTTGGACAGTTTGAACCTATGTATTACGTGCTTCACTGGTCAGCTTTATTTAGACTTACTATTTGCTCCTAGTTTTGCTGAGAGACATAGAGGACAAAGCAGTTTTCTGTCCCCCAGGATGAGTTTCTAGAGAGCCAGGACTAGGGCTTGCTTTAGAGGGCGTGATCATGCTGGGGTCATCACAGTTCAGTCCAGAGGCATATTATGACAAACAGCAGTCCTTAATCCTTCTTTCCCAGAGTTTTGGTAAGGTAAGCAAGGGCAAATGCGAGAGCGAACCTTACTTCGTCTCGATAAAATCTTTACAGTGAGTGACTTGTAATGTTAAATTCAAGGTCATACACTAACGTTTTGTATACCATAAATATCAATAAGGTTAGGAGATGCGTGTGGTCTTTCAAGTCCACCTAATGCATCACTTGGTGTTGTAGCCAGGCCTGACTGTTCTCTCTACTGTCTTCTTTCCACCGTATAGTCTTAAACCTGGACCACAAGATAGCCACCCACTTGCACATCTTCAAGAGCCTGCTGAAGGAAACGTCTGTTACAACTTCTCTCCCCCCAAGAGAAAACAGTAGCACATACTCTCCCAGATTCATTTTTATTCACTTTGTATTTCATTTTGATATTTTTTTCCATTTGGTTCTATAAAGCGGAGATTCAGCTAGATTTTTTTTTTTAAGATTGCCAGATCCCTAATGAGTGAATAGTGAACCAACAACCAGAGTTTGAATGCATTTCTAGCTTGAACTAGTTTGAATACGCAAACGTCTATGAGCACTGGATCTGAGTACATATATTTAGAATAAAACACTGTAACAATTGGGAGCTTTTTTGGAGCCTATGAATGTTTTTCAAGAAGTTGAGCAGCACGCTTGCTAGATTGTTTCTTACAGAAAAAATGCATGATTTATATTATGTGCTGAATTAATGTGAAATTTTCACTGTACAGTGCACGTGTGTGTTGATCCATAGTTCATGCTCTATTGGCATGTACTGGTGGCTCTTGGGTCAGCGCATGATATTTAGTCTGCCTCACTGAACCATTGTGCAGAGGAGGGCAAATCTGCATTCAACTGTACATTTTCTTCTTGGCAGCAATGTTTGACCTTTGTAGGAGGTCCCTGCTGTCACTTTACTATAAGCGGTAGGACCTGTGCCAAGATTAAAAACAAAAGCAAAATCTACCCCTGCTCCACTGCCCAGTTTCTGTGCCCACCCCGGAGCACTTTGTTATTACAGAAGGGGCTTAGCATCCTCTTAAATGCAGAATGTGCTGACGCGCATTTAGCCCTGGCTCAATCTCAAGGGGGCTTTCCTTCATTTGCATGAGTTTGAGGATACACTTTGCCTGTGCAACCATCCCCTTATTATAGACACAGAGGCAAAGGAGATGTTCTGAGATGCATGGGCGGCACTACACAGATGTGACACACACTCATTGGGGCTCTGATGGTATCCCTCAAAGGGGGAGAAAGAGGACACCTCGAGCCTGTCCCCACAGTCCCTCAGACATCCCCATGCAGGCAGACCTTTTCAAGTCAGGCTGGTTGCTCCTGCACAGTGAAAGACAGACCCGTCGTTTGAAACTACCTTTCATCAATGCGCTGTTCTCAATGCAGACAAGGATTTGTGCACACTTTGTTTTGAAATGGGGCACCCTCCCAGTGTGCCACTAGTGCACAGACGCTGAGTGGTTCATATCACCTTATCCATAGTATGTCCCCTAGGACCCTTAAATTGTGGGTGAGATTCTTGATTGGTTGTGTCTCGTCACCTCTAAAAAAAAAAAAAATTAAGCAGTTTGGTAATCTGATAGAGAGATGGCTCTGAATATTGCCAGGCTTTTAACATTGTTCTTTTCATCTTTATAAGTAGAACTCTTTTACAGGAAATGTTTCACTTTATTTCGCAACCTCTTGCTGTAAAGTGGGATAAGACAGTCTAAAATCCATGGTTTGTTAGCAATATAGTAAGTATCATCAGAAAACCGAAACAAATGAGGTGAATGACGAGTCATTTTCGCCTGTGAGCTCCAGACTAAAAATAGTTTTTCTAAGAAGTTCTGAGCTTCTCATCTTCAGTAGACGGTGGTTTTCTCAAAGCAAATGTGTTTTGTGCCAGGGCATTCTGGACACAGAACCCTGTGCCTCTGTCTAGGGTGCAGAGCCGATGGATACCAGGAGGAGGCAAGTGCTACAAGAGCAAGCCATGTAACAGGGGATACCAGGCTACTTTTTGACATAGGGGAGATTTGGTTTAGAGATATTTTTGGCACAGATGGAGAACTTGAGGTAAGTCTGTGATTCCACTGGGGTATGTTGAAGAGGACGTTTGAGAAGGAAAGGGTGATCTGCTTTCTTCAAGTTAAATTGCAAGCAGATTGCTGCATTTTAGAAGATTGTAAGGATTTGGCCATGATACTCTAAATAATTCAAGGAAGAAGGACTCCAGGTCCCAAGCTGCAATACATAAACATCAGTTCAATCACACCAGAGCGAAAGGGCGACAACAGGGAAACATCACTGAGAAACAGGCATTCCCACAATACCACTCTTACTGCTGCCAAGAGGCCGTAAATATGGCAGACTTATTGCTTAACTAAGTACTGAGCAATTTTGACACTATTGAACAGTCATGGAGTTGTCACACAATCCCTTTAGAGGTTACTTATTTTGTGGCTGAATGAACAAGAAATGTGGGTGTTTTTGGAACATAACGAGGCAGAGAGTTGCATGAGATTGTTTTAGTCACTGTCATGAGGCAGTAACTGAAACACCATCTCTTCAACAAATCTTAAGTTTTGCCTTATCTTTGCTCTCCTGACTTTACATATTGCGTATCCCCAAAGGCCTGGACCTTCCTCTCCTCTGACACCTGCTCCTCTGTAACCCCAAGTCCGCGATTACAAGTGGGCTGGTTAAAAGGCGAGTTATTGCCCAGAGCCTATAAATGCCATTACACCTGGGTGACATATTTACCGGATGCAGTAAGTACTTTCTACACTGAGTTTGTATGGAAGGCTGGAGATTTATATGCGGAACTGATATTTACAGCATCAACTGCCGCATCTGTAGAATTTTCCTCTCATATTCTCCCTGATTTTCTCACACATTTCTCCCTGGAAAACATCACCAGATTTTACCCACCTAAAACTGCAGGGGGAAATTGAATAACTGCAGAATTTACTGCAAAACCCTGGATTTTGGTCTTTGTGCAAACGATCAAAATTTTCCTCCACACTTGAAATACCGCCTAAATCTTCACAACTCACTTAAAATCTTCTCTTTGGGCCAGCCTGTCCAAAAACGTCTGGATTTCACTATAACAACAAGTAGTATTCATAAGGGTATGTTGGCTATAATATTTAGCGGCCCGATTTTCTCATAATGTTTTCACTTGTAATAGGAGCGGTTTAAATTGTGGATTGGAAACATGATAAAAACAATGGTATGCTCTCCTGGCGTTGCTCTTGTTTTTAGATGTATATTGCAAGTGTAGTGCATCAGAATGTGTCAGTGATTCCGGGGAGATCATTGAGACACAGTGGTGGGCTCCATAGATGTTCCCATCTAAAGTGTACACGAGCGCCAAGCAGTGATGGTCCTTCACACCTAGGAGCTAGCCCAGCCTTCGGTCGCACATGCAGTCAGAGGCTTAGCTGTTTGTACTTACTGCCATTTCGGCTTGAGGAAACTGTGCTGGCTCAGGCCCTTCATTAATATAGACACGAGGAGTCATAAAGGCGGAGGAGACATATCCAGAGAATACACTATTTAATGGCCGTCTTTAAAGGCGTGTGTGTGTTCGTAAACTAAGTATTCATCGTTTCTCATGTTGTCAAGGTTAACTTAACGACTCTGTCCTCCACGGTAGATAACAAGTGTCCGTTGGGTAGTAAAATGTTTATGCGTCCTGACATGGCAGGTGTCGTGGAGTAATGAGCTGTGTAACTTGTTTAAAGTACTGATAAGAAGCCATATAAATTAATGTCATTGGCTTTAGTGGCACACCTGTGCTCCGAATCCCATTCTGCTCCTTCTTACACTTGTACTTTGTGTCTTTTTAGATGGGGTGAGTTGCAACTGGTCCACTGTTTACCAGAAGCGCTGCCTTCTCATGCACTGCCACAGCCTCCTCCTTTGTCTAAGACTGAAAGGTGGTGATATTGCGGTGCTACTCACAGGTAAGACTGTTGTGAAATGTGCCCACTAGAATAGGTAAGCCATTAGCATTCTGCCTTTCTGATCGGTGAAATGAGTGCGGTGTGTGCGTGGGGCTGGGGTGTTGCGCAATCCTGTGCAAATGATGGCCACATTTTGAGAATGGCAGAGGCCGGCAAGGGTCCCGGTCATTCTCGCCAAGCATACATAACTCTAGCTTCTTGCAGGCCCTGCATGCTGCTTCTGACGCTGGATGATACTAACTGAGGTCAGTGGTACACAGTTGCGAGTTGTGGATCGTTGCTTGTTGATGTCACACTTTTTTACTCTTGTTGGGCCTTATTTCAGTTCACCTACTGTTTTGGTGTAGGGTGTAGAGGTCAAGTAGTCCAGTGGATGGATTCACAAGAAGCTAAGTAAATCTGAGCACTACCCACCCACCATCCACCCAAATAAGTAGGGAAGCAGAGATTCTGCTAAGGTGTGTGGTACTCCAAAGTAATTATTTCCCTTTACACGTCTGTTTAATAGAAATAAACAGAACAACTGAACTGAAAAAAATAATGGCATCAACAATAAATACAGAGGAAGGAGAAATCCCTTTTTAAATTCAGGGGTTCCCGCAAAGCTACAATTACAATCCATTGGGGTTTGGAATTATACAAACTTGCCCCTACTGCACTTTTAAATGTATGAATCTATAATTCTAGAAACATTAGTTTGAACAGCATTGAGTCACTCGTTCGGTAATCTTGGACACAGACATAAGATTTTTCAAGTAGTTTTCATTGCAGCCCCACATACAAACCATTCCCATGCCCATGCTTTGTAATTTCGCCAGTCACGCTTATCCCCTATATTGGCAAAACCATAACTCTAAGCCACAAGAATTTATGTTGCAAGTTCTCATTTGTGGAGACACATTAACTATTTGTGAGGCTTTGGTTTGGCATAACATTCTCTCTACATACAAATGATGATGTCCAGAACGGTCTATTGACTTCATTATATGGAGACAGACACTGATTGTCTTTTACCATATGTTTAAAAGGATGGTAATTAATCTCCATTTACTATTGGCTAATAATAGCATTAAGGGCCTGGTGTACTGCAAATAGTTTGAATCCCAACCAGGAAACACTGCCTAATCCCCTGCACCCATTTACACTATCCTCAAAGGGGAAGCTTCCTAACGTGGACAGTTTCCCCTTGTAAATGGGTTACCACCTCCTTTGAGTAGCCGATCACTTATCAATGATTTTAATTTGCAGTGAGAAACTATTGATGCATCTCATTGCGAATCACAATTAGGAGGGGGTCCCCCCTTTTCATGCCCTCGCCTAATTGTGATTCAGAAAGTGCAGCAAAATCCCTTTTGCCATTCGGAATGCTTTTACAAATTGGCAAAAGGTGGTTAGTAATTTGTAAAATCCATTTTGTGTCGGCAAACCTTGTGATTTTGTAGATCATAGGGTTTTGATACCACAACATTCCTTAGTACATCAGCACTATGTACATATAGGCATTCAAATGTGTGTGTGAGCTTATTGGTTAAATAAACCTGGAAATGTACTTGTTGCAACATCTTCTTTCACAAAACAAAAAATAAATATGACTAGCTGCATACTCAAAACCTAAACCAAATCGTGAGACCTATTGCTAACCTCGCCTTTTTAAACTGAAGGAGAGCTCCACAAGCCTTCTATTTCTACTACCGTCCACCTGCTTGTATGAGACAGAGATAACAGAAAAAAAAATCCAGTTTCTGCTGACCTTTGTCTATTTTCACTTCAGCAGAAGAGACCAACAGGGCTCTGTGGCTTGCCTTGAGGGGGGTTCTTTTAATCCGTGGACAGATTAGAAAGGTGCCCCTGTGTCAAAGTGAATTCAGCACTGAACAGATCAATATACAGTGTTTAAAAGACATTATTGTTTTTCTAGCATGAAATGGCTAAGTTAAATAAAAATGTCAGCATTAAGGTATACTGACATAATAATCATGCTACCCTCTGTAGGCGTCCTAGAGCCTCAGATTTCAGCTAAGGGTTTTGTTCCAAGAGACCAGGTCATGATGTAGATGGTAGAGTCTTCCACAGTATTTCCCTAAAAGGTCAGAAGTTTTGGGAATCTGCCCTTGAACAGTGATTCATCAAAAAGCAATGCGTAGCAAAAGAAACAGCCTAGAGCACATTAACCAGGAAGACCCATAGGATTGACATTTCCGCCATCTTTACCTACCCCCTTGAAGAATATTGGTTTAGAATCTGATTGTCTCGATTAAGTAGCTGGGGCAGCTACCATTGTTATCATTACTGGTGCCTTCGGCTATTTTCACTGTGCTGTTACTTTGAATTGTTTTACAGGTGTTTCTGATCTGCAAAGGCAGTTCTTACCCGATAGTTTACTGGTACATAAACTGAGAACAGCGGGTGAGTATTGGTGATTTCCTCAGCAATGGCACTTGATGAACCTGCAGAGGTTTCTCCCTTGCATACCCTTTTACAACGTGCCAGGTTCTTGCTGATTGAATTTAGAATTCTAGGTGATGTGCAGTTATAACATGCACAGTTTTCTTCATGGACAAGGACTGCTATTTCGGTTCATTGGATAGTTGCCTAGCTGTGTTACAGATTTGCTGGCAAGTTGTCTGAATCAAACTTGAAACTATTTCTCTTGGTTGGAGACATATCACTGACTACCAACGTTTGATTCTCCCAGGCACAAATGTGTTTTCGAGCAAGAAATAAATCTGCCCTTGTCAAAGCCTAAACTGATTTTCTCAAACTCTTACTTTAGCTCTGAAAATTACTGCTGATGCCCAGTTTCTACTGTAAACGTTATACTCCCCAGATCAGTGCCACTTCGTTCCACAAAGAAACCGGTAGAAGAAATGCATATCTTAAAGTGTTCTAGAGGAAAGGATCCACTTGCTTATTCGAGAAGGCTTCTGGCTCTTTTGCCCAACTACAAAGTCTTACTTGATTGTACATTTTCAACCAGCAAAGGCTGTGGGACCATCAACGCTCTTAAGCTCAGCTTTATCCTGTTGTATGTCACAAGCCACAACTAACTCTTCTAGTTTAGGCCTGCCAGTAGGGAGTTCTTGCTGCATCTGGGCACAGCTTTAGAACATCTGCCATTGCCCATGTAGTCGAGCGTTTAAACCTAGTTAGAGGAAGACTTGACATTGTTCTGAAAACATGGACTTGTGGCGTTAGTTATAATAACTGGGGTCCTAATGGTCAGAGTGGTCCATGGTCTCTGTACTTTCCCACACCTCCATTCGTAGTTATACCATACAGGTCACTGGAGCTTTTCCAAAGGGAATTCTGAAGCTATATGACCTAGAAATGATTAGACTTGTAACAATAGATCAGTGGTTCCCAACCTTTTGACTGCTGTGGACCCCCACTTTGTCATTACTGGAACATGGGGACCTCCACTGAATCATTATTGGAATCCTGGGACTCCCCTATACCCTCTCCCCCCCCTACCCCCCCTCCCCCCCACCACCGAGTCATTACTCAAAGCTGGGGACCTAATCTGTTAATATATTTTAATTTCCTAAGCAATCAGGGACCGCCTGAGAAGGCTTCGTTGACCCCCAAGAGTCTATGGACCACAGGTTGGGAACCACTGCAGTAGACAGAAAATGATACAGTTATTACTTGTACTTTTTACTAGTTAACAAAGGATGAGTACCTGCTTCTGCAAAGTTCCAAATCCTGACCTTGATGCAAGGTCCCACATGTCTGAAGAAGGACGACAGATTATACACTGAATCAGCAAGAAAGATTTGTCGCATTTCATGGCGGTATTATGAGTCCACTAAATAACTCCAAGTTCAACTTCTGTCACTCTCTTAAAAGTGGTTGCTTTTATGTAGTCATCAAGGTCCGAGACTGCTTTGAACTTGATGCGCAACTGGTAAGGGCTGAAGTTCTTCAGAAACTAGATATTTCTGTGTATTTTAATGTCCTGGATATTAAAATGTCATCATCCATACTAGTACATTCAGTGACTTGTTGATCGAATAAACCTGCTTTCTCATGCAATAGTACAATGTTCACAGACAAGTAGTTACCAACAAGCAGTAGCCTAGTGGCCTTCTGTATCACCTGTAGGGATAAGTGAGATTTGGAATGATGGAATTTGGGCGCAATTATGTTTTGGAAGGTCTGGAAATGTACTATTGGCTCAGGAGACCCTAAACTTTTATATAGGTTCTAATTCTCTCACATTGTCCTCTGAAAGAAAAAAATAGTCTTGAATGATTTTCTTTTAACCTGCTGAACGCTTCATGCATCAGTTGCTACAGCACTTTGTGCTTTAATTCGAGAAACTCCCTTGAATAAGAAGTGCAGTGACTATGAGGAAGTACTTGCACATGCTCAATGGGTAGAAGCCTTCCGCTATGTACAAAAAGTTCATATTTACACTTCATTACTTAATCCACACTTACCTCACACCATTTAAATTACACAATATATCCCCCATAATCTCTTGTAACTGCCACAGGTGTAGTAAAACTAAAACACTTTTTATGACATGACATGACATGGCTATGTGCTGTGATTACCTCCTTTTGAGTTGGGGTGACAGAACTGCTCAAGGACTGGACCTGAAAGCAAAACCTTTACAAACAGAATACATGTGTATGTCAAGTCCAAAAATAGCCAGAAGGGCATAGGCTGAAGATAGTGCTTACAGAGACCTAAGATACAAAGCAGGACAGGCCGTGGACAAGTCTGAATGGGTCTCAGTAGTGCTGAAACTAAATCAGACATTTGACCACAAACCTCTGTACATTAATGATACCAAACACTACCCCATATGAGGCACCTAGAATAACCATAGCACAGTTAAGTAATCTGGCCGACATCGCATTTACATCTATAACTCACACCAGCTGATTGATATTTCGAAGCATAGATTCCTCAGGCTTCAGACTAGATCCAGAAAAAACTCTAAAGCAGTACTAATGTGCACCTCCGCACTGACTTTGTTTTGCTCCAGAAATGACAAATGGAGTCGCATATAAGTGCCAACCATGCATGCTGGCCTTAGTTCTTTTCTTACCTTGCCTCTACTCGTTTCATCTGGACACAGTTTTTTCTCAAATTTACCGATGTGCAAGAAAAATATCCCTACCTAAAACAACAGAGTTGGAACCTTGTAAGGACTATCGCAAACAAATGTTTGTGGTAGATGCCCACCAGGTATGCCTCTAGTGCTTGGAATTGAAATGCAACCCTAGAACCTGTGATTACTGCAGCCAGATGAACCTTAAGGCTATTCGGGATCGCAAAGCTGTACATCGCAAAACACGGCAATACTCAGCCAGTGACCAGTCAAAGTTGAAGGAATGTCCCGTTCCCTTTCCCAGAGTCATCCCTGTGGCAGATCTTCGTTATGACTTAAGTCTTCAGGTAAGTCAAAGAAGGAGCACAAGAAGTCCAAGCTCGAATAAGCCCCTTTCTTCCATTCTCAAATTTCGGAGAAGGCTTGTGAGTGTCAGTGTGCCACCCAATCTCTTTCCTGAACTCTTGAGGAGCTGATTCAGAATCTGGTCCTGATGCACCTTGCTTTCCTGGGCCAGTCTGCGACCTCATAAGTCAAGACCTTTAGGGTGGCCATTCTGCACATTTTCAATGCACTTCTGGTTACCTCTGAGTGTATATTTGGGCCCCAAGCATCCGCAGAGGCCTCTAGTCAGATTCCTGCCAGCAGGTTTGCTCTCGGCACAGTCTGTGCCCCTCAGACACTCCTCATGTTCTGTACCAGCTTCAGTACCATCTTCTGTCCCAGCACTACATTCCTCTGCGTTGGTTCCTGTGATGGCAGAGGAGCATCACCGATCAATAGTGGTCTCTGTCTCGGAGCTGAACACATCTAGATTGGCAAAGCCCACGCTCTGAGCCCATAAGGGGGCACGGCCTTTTGGCAATCCCTCTGACACGTTGCCTTAAGCGCAGTTGGCCATAGATGCTGCACCAAATTGTTGCTCAGATTAAAACCAAAGCTAGAATTTTGTAGCAAATGTGGATAAATGTTTCTCACAATACAATGAGAACAATTGGTACGAAGATGTACAAGGATGCCAGTGGTCTGGACACTTCACCAGATACAGGGTTAGCCTTTTTCCCTGGTCCCGCCACAGAGGAGAGGACATCCTTTGCATTAGTGATCAATGACCACTGCCTTTTGTCTACATTACCACTATAGAAATACCATATGCACTGTTGGGCAAGGGGTGGCGCTCCCTGTTCTTTGTTCCTATTGAATAAGACTGCTACTGATACAGCCTTATTGTTTACGATGTTCTAGTTTCAATTTCCAATGAACCAGAAGCTTTGCATGATCCCGGAGAAAAGTATAGTGCTTATGTTGGGATGATCATGATGCCTTGACATGTATAAAAGGTCAGCATGACTGTTTTTTTAACCTGTATTAAGAATGATATAAAACCCAATAAAGGTGGTCAAGAAAAAAATACGTACATACCTGCAGCTTCCAACTATGGAAGTTAAAACCAGTGTCATTACAGAGGTGCTGCCTGGTCCTACACTTAGTGACCCTCTCCTACCCTTTTAATGAGGCTCTTACAGATACACTGTTGGCCACTTGGGCAAACCCATAACCCAAGTGCATGTTTTCTTCTGTCAGCCTTGTGCTAGCTGTTGTCTTGGTCACTATGTTCATGAAGTACGGACATGGTCAGTGATTTTGCCAGCGGTCCTAGACTACATGCGAACATCTTAAGCTTAAACTATTCAGGATGGGGAGGATGCGGCAACATTTGTTGTCTGGCCTGAGAACAACCAAATGCTTGGTTCATGTAACTGATTTAGCACCATGCCTAAATGAGGTCTGCGAGCTTCTCGAGAGATCTCCAGGCATCTTTAATTGATATCCAATTCGATGGCTCTCACCTCAGTGAGAAGACTAATTCAACCTAAAGTGATTCAAAGAGAGTCATGCCACAGCTTGCTAACTGCATCGATACACACTCACCAGGCAGCTTCCCTAGCAAACTTTTGGGGTTACACCAAGGGGTTGGCATGTCAGAAATTGCAGAACCCACCACCAGCACAGCAGGCTCCTCAGCCCCGTCCAGACCATGGCTCCTAGAGGTACCGCTCAGGGTGTCCGGGACAGCACACAGCTCAATCAACCGCCCCTCCAGCAACCACAACTTCATAACCAACTTAGTGTGTCTACAGGAATCCCATTCAGAGGGCCACGGGCAAGGAGGAGCTACTTGCCCCCACTGTGGAGTTGTGACCTTTTGCCCCTTATGTTCCAATAAAAGTCCTACTATGGATCTTAAGTAACTGGGCCAAGTACTACCCCTCAGCACTTGACTCGGTGGTAGCGCAGGTTGAGTATTCCAAGAGGTAAGAGTGGGGAGTAGATGTAACATGTACACAGGATCACAACTCAAAATGCCCAGGAGCCCAATGAATTAATGTCCAGTGAGTTACTTGCTTTTATGAAATAAGTAGTATTTATATACGGACACAAATGAAATACAGCACACAAAAAATAATACACAGTCTTTGCAAGGCAGGCCGGTTGCCTGGGTATGTCCCTGAGTCCCACTCCCTTATATTAGAACAGTGATTATTTCCCATTTATGTGAGGCAAGCATTCAAGTAAAGTCACACTAGACAGTACAAGCCTCAGAAGTTTCACAATGGCTTCTTAAAAGTAAGTGCCCCAGCACAGTCTCACTTTTAGTCACAGCTAGTTCCTCTAGAGGCTCCATAGCATGGCAGTCTTACCTGTTTGCACTTGGAGCTGTGGTTTGGCAGACCCAGGCATGCGTCGGTGGCCCAGCAGTGAGCGAAAGTGTGGATGCTGCGGCTAGACTGCAGGATTCCACAACACTCCTCCACTCAAAGTCTTCCTGAATCCAGTGGTGTGTCTTGGGTTCTCCTGGGTTTGAGTGATAGAATTGCTGCCTCTGCGGGTCACAACCCTCTGCGCTACTCCAGAGCAAAGGCCCTCTTCTACACCACAAAAAACAATGGATTGGGATGTGGTCCGAGCAAATGCAAGTTGCTTAGATTTATTCAAGAATACCATCCCTCACCTTGTTGTATTTGTATTTGCTGCCCTAAGTGTGCCGGATATGCCCAGACGTGGGTCCTGGGCTCACAGTGCCATTGGAACCAAACTATACCTGGCTGAGGAGCCCTAACAGGGGCAAATTTGGTCCTAGATTGCTTGTGTTCAGATCAAAGAGGACCTGGCCAGGTAGTTCGGGCTGGACTGTTCCCATGAAGAGATTTGCATATGGCTAGGTCCAAAATGAGGTGGCATGATGGGAAAAAAAAATTGATGGGTTGGTATGCGGCACGAGCAGTTGCCAGTGGCTGAGGTTAATTCAAGCATCCCATCCATCACCTTGTTGTTTTTGTCTCTTCTGCACCGCGGCTTCCTCTTGGCGACAGTGTAGGAGGCTGGACTGGCTTGTAGTGAGTACTAAGGGGTACTTACACCAGGCCCAGGTATCCCTTATTAGTGTAGAGGGGTGTCTAGCAGCTTAGGCTGATAGAAAAGGTAGCTTAGCAGAGCAGCTTAGGCTGAACTAGGAGACGAGTGAAGCTCCTACAGTACCACTAGTGTCATATGCACAATATCATAAGAAAACACAATACACAGATATACTAAAAATAAAGGTACTTTATTTTTATGACAATATGCCAAAAGTATCTCAGTGAGTACCCTCAGTATGAGGATAGCAAATATACACAAGATATATGTACACAATACCAAAATATGCAGTAATAGCAATAGAAAACTGTGCAAACAATGTATAGTCACAATAGAATGCAATGGGGGCACATAGGGATAGGGGCAACACAAACCATATACTCTAGAAGTGGAATGTGAACCACAAATGGACCCCAAACCTATGTGACCTCGTAGAGGGTTAGAAAAATAGCCCACCCCAAGACCCTGAAAAGTGGGTGCAAAGTGCACCCAAGTTCCCCAAAGAGCACAGAAGTCGTGATAGGGGAATTCTGCAGGAAAGACCAACACCAGCAATGCAACAACGATGGATTTCCAGACGAGAGTACCTGTGGAACAAGGGGACCAAGTCCAAAAGTCACGGTCAAGTCGGGAGTGGGCAGATTCCCAGGAAATGCCAGCTGTGGATGCAAAGAAGCTGCCACCGGATGGTAGAAGCTGAGGATTCTCCACGAACGACCAGGGCTAGAAACTTCCCCTTTGGAGGATGGATGTTCCACGTCGTGAAGAGTCGCGCAGAAGTGTTTTCCCGCAGAAAGACCGCAAACAAGCCTTGCTAGCTGCAAGGGTCGCGGTTAGGGTTTTTGGATGCTGCTGTGGCCCAGGAGGGACCAGGATGTCGCCAATTGCGTGAGGAGACAGAGGGGGCGCCCAGCAAGAGAAGGAGCCCACTCAGAAGCAAGCAGCACCCGCAGAAGTGCCGGAACAGGCACTACGAAGTGGAGTGAATCGGTGCTCACCCGAAGTTGCACAAGAGAGTCACACGCCGCCGGAGGACAACTCAGGAGGTCGTGCAATGCAGGTTAGAGTGCCGGGGACCCAGGCTTGGCTGTGCACGAAGGAAATCCTCGGTGAGTGCACAGGAGCCGCAAAACACGCGGTTCCCAGCAATGCAGTCTAGCGTGGGGAGGCAAGGACTTACCTCCACCAAACTTGGACTAAAGAGTCACTGGACTGTGGGAGTCACTTGGACAGAGTTGCTGAGTTCAAGGGACCTCGCTCGTCGTGCTGAGAGGAGACCCAGAGGACCGGTGATGCAGTTCTTTGGTGCCTGCGGTTGCAGGGGGACGATTCCGTCGACCCACGGGAGATTTCTTCGGAGCTTCTAGTGCAGAGAGGAGGCAGACTACCCCCACAGCATGCACCACCAGGAAAACAGTCGAGAAGGCGGCAGGATCAGCGTTACAGTGTTGCAGTAGTCGTCTTTGCTACTTTGTTGCAGTTTTGCAGGCTTCCAGCGCGGTCCGCAGTCGATTCCTTGGCAGAAGGTGAAGAGAGAGATGCAGAGGAACTCTGATGAGCTCTTGCATTCGTTATCTAAGGAATTCCCCAAAGCAGAGACCCTAAATAGCCAGAAAAGGAGGTGTTTGGCTACCTAGGAGAGAGGATAGGCTAGCAACACCTGAAGGAGCCTATCAGAAGGAGTCTCTGACGTCACCTGCTGGCCCTGGCCACTCAGAGCAGTCCAGTGTGCCAGCAGCACCTCTGTTTCCAAGATGGCAGCGGTCTGGAGCACACTGGAGGAGCTCTGGGCACCTCCCAGGGGAGGTGCAGGTCAGGGGAGTGGTCACTCCCCTTTCCTTTGTCCAGTTTCGCGCCAGAGCAGGGCTGAGGGATCCCTGAACCAGTGTAGACTGGCTTATGCAGAGATGGGCACCATCTGTGCCCATCAAAGCATTTCCAGAGGCTGGGGGAAGCTACTCCTCCCCAGCCCTGACACCTTATTCCAAAGGGAGAGGGTGTAACACCCTCTCTCTGAGGAAGTCCTTTGTTCTGCCTTCCTGGGCCAAGCCTGGCTGGACCCCAGGAGGGCAGAAACCTGTCTGAGGGGTTGGCAGCAGCAGCAGCTGCAGTGAAACCCCGGGAAAGGCAGTTTGGCAGTACCCGGGTCTGTGCTAGAGACCTGGGGAATCATGGGATTGTCTCCCCAATACCAGGATGGCATTGTTGGGGCAATTCCATGATCTTAGACATGTTACATGGCCATATTCGGAGTTACCATTGTGAAGCTATACATAGGTAGTGACCTATGTATAGTGCACGCGTGTAATGGTATCCCCGCACTCACAAAGTCCGGGGAATTGGCCCTGAACAATGTGGGGGCACCCTGGCTAGTGCCAGGGTGCCTACACACTAAGTAACTTAGCACCCAACCTTTACCAGGTAAAGGTTAGACATATAGGTGACTTATAAGTTACTTAAGTGCAGTGTAAAATGGCTGTGAAATAACGTGGACGTTATTTCACTCAGGCTGCAGTGGCAGGCCTGTGTAAGAATTGTCAGAGCTCCCTATGGGTGGCAAAAGGAATGCTGCAGCCCATAGGGATCTCCTGGAACCCCAATACCCTGGGTACCTCAGTACCATATACTAGGGAATTATAAGGGTGTTCCAGTATGCCAATGTAAATTGGTAAAATTGGTCACTAGCCTGTTAGTGACAATTTGTACAGAGAGAGCATAACCACTGAGGTTCTGGTTAGCAGAGCCTCAGTGAGACAGTTAGGCACCACACAGGGAACACATACATATAGGTCACAAACTTATGAGCACTGGGGTCCTGACTAGCAGGGTCCCAGTGACACATAACAAACATACTGAAAACATAGGGTTTTCACTATGAGCACTGGGCCCTGGCTGGCAGGATCTCAGTGAGACAGTGAAAACACTCTGACATACACTCACAAACAGGCCAAAAATGGGGGTAACAAGGCTAGAAAGAGGCTACTTTCTCACAAACAGGGGTTGTGAACAGAGCATTCCAGGAGCTAGACCCTTTGAGTCATAGCACTGCACAGGGACAATGGCTCTCTTGCTTATCATAGAGCTGTGCAAGGGCGACTGCCCTTAGATTCACCATAGTCCAGACCTGACATTAGGGGAGCACATACAGCATACATAAGGCGGCGATCCCTTAGTGTCACAACACTGCAGATGCAGTGGCCTGCTTCTTGATAAATTGCTGTATTAGGATGACGGCCCTTATCTTCACTGAAGCCGTCACCTGGCAACTGGGGTCGCAAACAGCAGCAGTCAGGCAGAGTGCAAGGTTCCACATCCTCGACCCAGAATCCCACACTCTACTTCAGGGATACATTCTACAGAATCCCCAGTGGACCTCGCTCCTTCCAGGCACTCCTCATCATCATCCTCCTCCTCCTCCTCTCAGTGTTCTCTGGTCTTGGCAGTCAGACAGATGCTGGTGCTCCAGGGTGAGTGGTCTTGATTTTCCTGAGCAGTGTACACTCACCCAGCTGGGAGACTGGCAGACCTCAGTCTACAGTCCTGGTCACAACCCGTAAGTCATGCTGAGCTTCTTCACTTGATGTGCAGCTCTAGTTTGACAATTTTGGGAGGCTCAGGCTCCCCTTTTATAATCCCTTTCCAGACACAGGTTTGATTTGGTGTCGGAGTAATTGAAATTCGTGATGTCAGTGTTGCCCCCTTTAGAGTGCCTAGTTCTCTGCCTGTTCCTTTGTCTAGGAAGCAGTTTGTCACAGCCAGAGTGGCTCTAATATTGATAGGCCCACGTACAGGTCATGGGAGTGACTAGAGAATCACACATGGATGTCAGCCTCACTGATATGACTATTATAAATTTACCAAAGCCACCAGCTCTATTCTTTATTATTCCCTTATCAGCCTCAGCCTTATCAGCCTCATCTCCTTCCTAAGATGTGCCCATATGCCACTGACATTTACAGAATCAAAGAATCCTTTTGAAGTGCACAGTAGAGCCTGGTTTTCCCCTCCTCCAGTATTTGTGTCCCACCCAACTCTCACAATTGTAGGCAATCTAAAAATATGTATGGGAGAGATCCTTCACCTCCGCATGCCTCTCTGAGGAACAGGGAATCCACTACAGGCTTCCAAGTACTGTGCAATACACAGTGTGAGGAACCTGGTGTATTATATAGTCTGGTTGTGAGACTGTGGAAATCACTCATGTTACCAATTTAGGACCAGTCAGGTTTGTTTGTTAAACCTTAACTCAACCCTGGGTAGCTGCGGCTTCGAGCAATTAGGCTTAATCAAAGGAACAAGTGTAAAGCATTTAGAAGAACCAAAACAATGAAATAAGAAAGTCACACAACATGAAAGAAATCCAACACCAATATATTATAATAGAGCTCATTTATTTGGAATTTTTAGCCACCAGAATTAACAAAATCCACTGTTGTGGGCCTTAGATATGCGGTTTTAAGTAAATCTTAAATCACAGCTTTTCACTCAAAAGCACAAACAAGCGTTGGTAACTACAAAGTTTGGAAAATTTGTAAAGCTTGTGCTTGGCTCCTCCTGCCCGCTTTGGGATTCCAATTCCATCAGTGGAAGGAAGGACGAGACTCTATTGGTGAACTGTCATAGACTTTAATGGAGTGGTTGAATGCAAGGGATACAGGATGCTGAGGGTGCTGTGCGGTCGACGGAGGTCTTCCTGCAGCTACTCCTTGATTCACTGTCCAGGTGAGGCAACATTAGTCACAGGGCTCCATGTCCCTCGAAATCTCCTTAGGTCCAGCAAAAGCCCAGTTATCAATAAACTACTGGTCTCCAGTCACAGTGAAACCAGTGGTTCCCTTTGGTGAAGGCTAATGCCTGTCTTAGGCAACCAAACTGCACTACGACAACCTTCCCAGGTTTGGCAGACTTGGTGCAACTCTAGAGCTGGATTTGGTTGTTTGGGCTGCAAGTTGGTGGCTAGTGGCCATCAGGCAATTGTGGCTACTGACTGGCCAAAATAGGCTTCTTCAGCTTTTGTGGCCCTGGAGCTCTAACAGAAAGTCTTGATGTCCACCTCCTTTGTTTGTGGCTCAGGAGCGACTTTTCCATCATCCAGGTACCAGAGGCACAGTCCTCTCTTTGCTAGCTCAAGGATCAGCAGGTGCAGTCCAGCAATTGGTGTAGCCTCATGTGCCATGTCCAGGGAACACAGGACAGTCCTCCCTTCAGTCCAGATGTGATATGGGATCAAGGTGTCAGGGGGTGCCATATTTATGCCCAGAAAGTGCCCTTGGGATGGAGTGGTTTCCAGCCATTGGGCCACTCCGACCCTCCCCGTCTAATGATGAGTCCCAGCTATATGTGGCATCTAGCTACCCGAGACTACCCTATTCTGCCAGCTCCTAAGATGGTAGAACTCATCTCTTGTGTAGGGGACTTGGTTTCCTACCCTAGAGGTGTGGCCTCCTGAGGGTTACACACCCTTAGAAAAACCTAGTCCCCCTTCTCTGTCCTCCGCGTCAACCTATCTACCTCAACAAAAGAGCTGCCCCGCTCGTGTGTCAACCATTTGCCATTCAAGGGTGGCTTTCTCTTTGAAGCACACCTTTTGAGCACACACCTAGTGTGGATTTTTGCATTGGAAAGGTGCCACCACCTTCAACTGCAGGCCTCTATTGTTCGTACTCCTGGTAGTTGTTAAAACTTTTCTTCAAAAGGCTAGAAGACTAGCTTCTGCGGGTGGCCACAGAAAGACTTGGACAACAGACTGAAAACTTTCTCAAAGTTTCATTTCTTCAAAAGGTACATTAAATCAGTCCTCCCATCAAACTGTGGCAAGTGATTCCATTTGATCTCCCTCCCGAGGTTGTTGTTAGCTTCACAGCTTAACACCATTCCATAAAGTCATTGGACTCAGGATGCTGGGGCAAGTTTGTGGATTGGTGCAGCAACCACCGGATGGACCCCTTAGAGTCCAAACTGTTGTATGTTTAGTGGTTTGTTTTATCTTTGGCCCAGCAAGATCTTGTTCTGGGCACTGTTAAAGGCTATTTGTTTGCTCTTTCAGCTTTTTTGCATTTGTCGGATCAGCCTTTTTTGTTTAAATCAGCTGTGTGATGACATTTCATAAAGATTTAAAACACATGTTCCCTCTAAAGCTCTTTATGGTGCCACAGTGAGACTTGAATTTGGTTCTCACTTTTCTTATGTGCACCACTTTTGAGCCTACGCACATTGCACCTCTCGGTGCTGTTTTCAGTACACACTGAAAACACTCTTTCCAGCAGCGATAACATCAGTCATCGTATGAGTGAGCTGAAGGCTCTGCTAGTCCAGCCGCCAAATGCAACATTTTTTCCAGACAAACAGGTATTGAGGCCTCATGCTACATTCCTGCTTAAAGTAGTAACAACTTTACATGTTGGGTAGCCTAACACCTGTGAGAAAGTAGCCTCTTTCTAGCCTTGTTACCCCCACTTTTGGCCTGTTTGTGAGTATATGTCAGGTGTTTTCACTGTCTCACTGGGATCCTGCTAGTCAGGACCCCAGTGCTCATAAGTTTGTGACCTATATGTATGTGTTCCCTGTGTGATGCCTAACTGGCTAACTGAGGCTCTGCTAACCAGAACCTCAGTGGTTATGCTCTCTCTTTACAAATTGTCAATTCATATCGGCATACTGGAACACCCTTATAATTCCCTAGTATATGGTACTGAGGTACCCAGGGTATTGGGGTTCCAGGAGATCCCTATGGGCTGCAGCATTTCTTTTGCCACCCATAGGGAGCTATGACAATTCTTACACAGGCCTGCCACTGTAGCCTGAGTGAAATAACGTCCACTGCACTTAAGTAACTTATAAGTCACCTATATGTCTAACCTTTACCTGGTAAAGGTTGGGTGTTAAGTTACTTAGTGTGTGGGCACCCTGGCACTAGCCAAGGTGCCCCCACATGGTTCAGGGCAAATTCCCCGGACTTTGTGAGTGCGGGGACACCATTACATGCGTGCACTATACATATGTCACTACATGTCACTATGTAACTCCGAACATGGCCATGTAACATGTCTAAGATCATGGAACTGTCACCCCAATGCCAGCAATGCCATGATCCCCCGAGTCTCTAGCACAGACCCGGGTACTGCCAAACTACCTTTCCCGGGGTTTCACTGCAGCTGGTGCTGCTGCCAACCCCTCAGCAAGGTTTCTGCCCTCCTGGGGTCCAGCCAGGCTTGGCCCAGGAAGGCAGAACAAAGGACTTCCTCAGAGAGAGGGTTTTACACCCTCTCCCTTTGGAAAAAGGTGTCGGGGCTTGGGAGGAGTAGCCTCCCCCAGCCTCTGGAAATGCTTTGATGTGCACAAATGGTGCCCATCTCTGCATAAGCCAGTCTACACCGGTTCAGGGATCCCCACCCCTGCTCTGGCGCGAAACTGGACAAAGGAAAGTGGAGTGACCACTCCCCTGACCTGCACCTCCCCTGGGAGGTGCCCAGAGCTCCTCCAGTGTGCTCCAGACCTCTGCCATCTTGGAAACGGAGGTGCTGCTGGCACACTGGACTGCTCTGAGTGGCCAGTGCCAGCAGGTGACGTCAGAGACTCCTTCTGATAGGCTCTTACCTGTGTTGCTAGCCTATCCTCCTTCCTAAGTAGCCAAACCTCTTTTTCTGGCTATTTAGGGTCTCTGCTTTGGGGAATTCTTTAGATAACGAATGCAAGAGCTCATCAGAGTTCCTCTGCATCTCTCTCTTCACCTTCTGCCAAGGAATCGACCGCTGACTGCTCTGGACGCCTGCAAAACTGCAACAAAGTAGCTAAGACGACTACTGCAACCTTGTATCGCTGATCCAGCTGCCTTCTCGTCTGCTTTCCTGGTGGTGCATGCTGTGGGGGTAGTCTACCTCCTCTCTGCACTAGAAGCGCCGAAGAAATCTCCCGTGGGTCGACGGAATCTTTCCACTGCAACCGCAGGCACCAAAAGACTGCATCACCGGTCCTCTGGGTCCCCTCTCAGCACGACGAGCGTGGTCCCTGGAACTCAGCAACTCTGTCCAAGTAACTCCCACAGTCCAGTGACTCTTCAGTCCAAGTTTGGTGGAGGTAAGTCCTTGCCTCCCCACGCTAGACTGCATTGCTGGGTACCGCGTGATTTGCAGCTGCTCCGGCTCCTGTGCACTCTTCCAGGATTTCCTGTGTGCACAGCCAAGCCTGGGTCCCCGACACTCTAACCTGCAGTGCACGACCTTCTGAGTTGTCCTCCGGCGTCGTGGGACCTTCTTTTGTGACTTCGGGTGAGCTCCGGTTCACTCTTCTTCGTAGTGCCTGTTCCGGCACTTCTGCGGGTGCTGCTTGCTTCTGAGTGGGCTCTTTGTCTTGCTGGACGCCCCCTCCGTCTCCTCACGCAATTGGCGACATCCTGGTCCCTCCTGGGCCACAGCAGCATCCAAAAACCCTAACCGCGACCCTTGCAGCTAGCAAGGCTTGTTTGTGGTCTTTCTGCACGGAAACACCTCTGCAAGCTTCTTCACGGCGTGGGACATCCATCCTCCAAAGGGGAAGTTCCTAGTCCTCTTCGTTCTTGCAGAATCCACAGCTTCTACCATCCGGTGGCAGCTTCTTTGCACCCACAGCTGGCATTTCCTGGGCATCTGCCCACTCCCGACTTGAGTGTGACTCTTGGACTTGGTCCCCTTGTTCCACAGGTACTCTCGTCTGGAAATCCATCGTTGTGAGGACATCTGTACACATGTTAATAAAGCACTTCTGCTTTAACAGTCTGGTCCGTAGGGATGCAATTGTGCAGGACATTTTGGTCAGAGTAGCTCTACAGAACCACCACCTTGGGGAGGTAGTGCCTTGGTTTCTATTCACAAAGTGATGAGTCTGTGGTTAGACGTACTCCTCAGAAGAACAAGTTACTGACCTTCGGTAACCCTTTTTCCGGTGGATACAGACTCTGCAGATTCCTCACCAGCCCCACTTTCTCATTCTGTGAAATGGGCTCTTTTTCCAAAGAAAAAAATTTCCCTGTCTAGAGATTTGCACACTTGTCATACCAGTTTACTGATGAGCTCTGCATCTGAGGGTATGAACAAGTCTGCAAAAAACTGTCAGTCCACATGGGTGATGCTTACATGTGGCTCTGATTTTCATTTCTGGAGTAGAATGAAGTCAGTGCGGAGCTGTATGGTTACTTATGCTATTGCACAGGAGTTTTGCTTTAGAGATTCTCCAGATCCAGGCTGATGTCTTGGAAATATTCAGAAGTTGAGGAATCGGTGTTCAGATAAACTAACCACCAGAAAGAGTGTTACCAGAGAAAGGCAGTCTTGCACAGAAGGGTTTTTATCAGTAGTAGAAACACTCAATTAGCCAGAAAATTATTTAATGTTCATGTACATTTCTTTAATCAAATATATGTTTATTATAGACCCGCTTTTGGTGTTGCCTATTCCGCTCCTTTTTTTTTATAACACCATGTTTATCCTTACTGCAGGCTTCAAAGATTTTACAAAGAGGAAGAAAAGAGATGTCCAGACAACGTTATATGTAAAAAGAAGTGATGAAAATGTCTCTAATACAACCAGTGGTACAGTGATCTCAGCAACAATGACAAATACCTCACAGACAATTGTATTGGTGACACAAGCAACATTAGTGCAGCTAACAGCAACATCTTCAACCACCAATCAACCACTAACAGACTCTTCAACAGCACCAGAGTCAACCGCTTCTCTATCAACAAAGGTTACCATACAGACAACTACAACCACCCCACAGCCAGCAACTTTAAGCATTAAAACAACCTTACCAATTATTCAGACTGCAACCCATAGCAGAGAAACAACATTGGTCACCACATCAGCAGTTGTATCTTTTCAGACTACTTCAAACTCTTCTCAGCTCACAATGTCTCTCACTCCAAAAACCACAAATGCATCATCAGCAAGAAAGATAACAGCTGACACTACCACAGAAAAGTCGCTCTTGACACTGAAATCAACAGATGGGTCAGACTCATCCACCAAGAAACCAACTGAGCTAACAAGTCCAGAGATTATTTCAGTACCCCCACAACCTGTGCCAACCAGTTTTATAGCATCAACTGATGTATCAGCTACGCCCACTGATGCAGATAATTCTACAGCAGAAATAGAGGTGACCACAGTAATACCAAATACAACTCATATATATACCACTGAGCCTCAGTCACAGGCCTCCGATTTGGAACCCAGAGTCACCAGTCAGTTGGCAAAAAATTATTCTCTGATAGACAGCACAACAAATCGCCTTTTTGTGTCCGTCACTGGGAAGACATTTAACCCAGTGACTAATGCAACCACCCCAATTTATAAAATTATGTCAGATGCAAAGTCCTCTTCAATACCTAGTCTAATTACAAACGTGACCCCAAGCCCCAGCCTTTTGACTGCCACCACGCATCAACAAACTGTCCCTGTTAAGACTGATGAGCATGTAACTTACACTGCAACTCCCAAAAAAGAAATTACTATATCTAAAACCACACTGTCCACTTTACAGGATACACAAAAAACTGGTTCAACAAAATTTACCTCTACGAACATCCCAGGGGACAAGCAAAATGATGTGGACAGTGACAAATATTTGGTTGCCACGTGGCCTTTAGCGAGACATTTGATGGACACAAGTTCACTTTTAGCTGTTCTTTTATTTGGTATTATATTTTTCCTAGCAGTAGTTCTTGTATTTGCAGCCCAAGCCTATGAGAGCTACAAAAAGAAGGACTACACGCAAGTGGACTACTTAATCAATGGGATGTACACAGACTCAGACCTATGAAATGACACTGGCAGAATCTAAGGTCTGCATCCTCACATTGTAAAGCTTCTTTTATATTTGCTTGAATGATAGTGAATGACGGTGCTTCCAAATGAATTACGGTGCAATTTAGGAAATATGCCATGGACTGTTCATTTTCATATTTTATCACAGTGGATCAACGGTATGTCTAGCAGTATTTTTAAGTTGGAAATAATGCAAATCAACAATCTGATGTGAATAAAATTTGTGGATATCCCATCAAGGAACTGCTTGGAGCTGTTTAACCAAGCCTTTCTTCTTTTTTAATGTTTTTTTCTTCTTTATGCCCCAGAAATCAGGTGGTGTTGGGAAGATTTACAATTCAGCACTTTATCTTCTACTTTTGTATTTATATGGAATTTGTTTAAACACAGCAATATAAAAGTGCCATTGCTAATAGTATTGCTGATACCGGTCTTCTTTTCTGAAATACATGTTGATGTGCCAACTACAGCTATCTGATTTTATTTTTATATACATCATGTAATAAAATGTTAAATAAAAAGAATATTGAGAGGAATTGTGACCTTGTATCTTACGTTGTTTATTTTCTCCATTAAAAGACTAGATTGACCCCTTTTCAAGTGAGCTGTAAGACACAGTATTGTAAGTGACACAAAAAAACAGGCAAACTTCTGTTCATAATAGAATAACAGCCGACTTGCAATCATTCGTGTTGGAAATAATGGCTGAGTCAGACCACGTAACCTTTTTGCATTCATGCCTTTGGTGGATCGTCTTTTCTTACAAGTCTTTACAGCAAAGAAAGAAAAGATAAAAACACAAGCATTGACAATCTAGCTAGATTCCCCCATATAAAGGTACAAATTTAACAGTGCTCCAATTAATTCTGTAATTGAAAGGCTTAATTGTATTTTATTTTAGCAGTAAGATTGGAGGCTGAGTTTTGGTGACGTTTCTGGTTGCCATCTTCATTTTTATGAGTCCTCAGCATGTAGAAACAAGCAGTCTCTGATGTGACTTGGAGTATTAATGGGATGTTATGATTAATAATCACCCCAAGGGACTTTACCCTTCCAACCCAAAAGCAAGAGGGCCATATATTCAGGCCGAAGACTGTGGTCCCATGGAGCTTGATGTCTGTCTATAAAGAGAAGCTGTCTTACTGGCATTCATTTTAGACAGATGTGGCACATCCACTGGTTACTGTCACAAAAACAAGACATCAGCAGCCGAAGAAGGAATAGCCTGACAACTGTCTGTCAGCAGCACACAAAGGTGCTTGACAGCAAGCTAATCAAAGGTGACACTAGCTAGCAATAGACATTAAGTATGATTGAGGAAAGGGATAAAGCCAAGGCACCTTACAAAGTACTTCCGACTGACCTGCACATGGGAGGACTCGGGAATTGAAATCTACTTGCCACAAATGATGTAAGCCATTGCTATAAGACCATCTCTTGTTACCGCTGCAGCAGCAGGCCGTGGCCAACTTAAACAAGTGTAGTGGAGCGATCCAACAGGATCACTCCTACTGCATCTCCATCAGTTAAAATCATCCTACTTTCATCCATTGTAGTCCCCAATATGGTGTTGGTCCATGCCCTTGGTGGGACCCAGTCTGCCACTGGTCAAACATGTTGGCCTTCTCAAAGTAGTTGGTCAACCACCTCTAGGGACCTATATTTGGTGAGCCTGAATGAAATAGAACAGCCTAAGCAAAACACTTTGATATAATCTTCACATTTGTTCCTGTTGATGTATCCCCTGTTGTGTTTCATATATTAACTTATTTGAGTCCATGTACAATTATATTGTTTAGCACCTGTTTATATATGTAATTCAAGCAGTCAACAGTGTTCCATATTGTTTAATGTTTTTTCAACAGTATTGTATATGCATGTTTAAACAAGTGTTGCTTCATAGAATCAGAAGTAGGAGAAGGTGTAGATGTAAGTTGATTGTTTTTTTTTTATAACATTCAGTGAGAAAAGAGTATTTAAGCTAAATACAAACCAGTGGTAGGAGAGAGGAATCTTCACACATCCAATGAGGTGAGAGCTGAGAGATTGGGCTTGCACTGACAGGAGCTGTGAACACCCTTTCAGAGGCCACAAGCAGGGAGCTGGGGCCAATATAGAGGCCATATTAGTTTGCTAGAACACTAGCTGTCGTCATACAGAATAATATCTCCATTGTTCTATCAAGGTGTGCAGGTGAAAGGCAAGGCTACCTAAGAAACTTTTACTTTCTCCTTTTGTTGCAAAGATAAATTAGCTACAGGCAAGAAAGGAGGGGTTGGAAACAAATGAAGGGACACCTTAAAATACAGCTAGAATGTTGTAGTTATTCCAATATTCTGCTTATTACTTGCTAATGCTGCCACTATTCTGTTTGGTTTTATAGCCCCAAACATACACATAATAGGATTTAGATTTAAATAAAAGTCATAAAGCTGTATTCTTAGTGTGTATTCTTGTGTGTGTCTATCAATGTTAAAAGGAGGTTTAGAACCTACTAATAAATACTCCTGTGAGTCTCATAGGACTGATTGTTGACTAGAAAGCACCATCCACAACTCGCTGGTGGTTTGTGGGTTATAATCCGCCGGGTTCTCTGAAGTTGGTATGTTGACTGAGTCAGTGCTGCCAGAGGCTATAGAAATCCCAAAGCTCAGGCCTTGTTCTGGAAGAATTTCAGAAAACATATCAATTTAACATAACAATCAATATTTGTCCTACTAGTTATGTAGTGCACTCTGTTCACTTTAACAGATTGTGATTTCTTCTAAGAGGTTTGTATAGTTCCCACACTCCAATGTAATAAAGAGTTTGCAGTAAGTGTGTTTTTGGCCGGGTGACGCAAGGAGTACACGAAGTCAGCGTTTAACAGTTCAGGTGAGGTTTATTTTTGTTGTGCAAAAATAAGTATTCAGTATGGTTTTGTGTCCTATTCTTGTGACAGCTGCGGTCCAGGTTCTCCTTTTCTGGTTTCTCTTCTTCCAGGGCTCCCGGGAGGCACATGTGAGAAAACACAAGATAAAGCACCGGTAAGTAGGATATCCTAAAAACAGGTTTTATCTTTTCCCTTCCCTCTTTACTTTTCCCTTTCCTGTCTATCTTTTCTGTGTCTTTCTCTATCCTTTGGTCTTTATTACGTGGTGGGATTTTTTCCCTCTCTCTCTCTCTCTAGTTCCCTTTTCCCTGTCGCTTGTATCCTGTTTGCTTCTTTGAACTCTCTCTCTCTCTTGGTCTTTCTGTTTTCGGTGGGTGTTAAGGATTCCTTCCTTCACTTTTCTTTACATTTCTGACTGTCTTTATTGGCCTTTCTCTGTCTGTCTCTGTTTCTGTGTCCTTTCTAACCCATCTTCTTCCTTGCTGTCTTCTTTGTGGGTATATCGTTCTTCCTTCCTCACCCCTCCCCTCGTTGTGCTGTCCCCACCACCACACCCCTTTCTTTGTGTGCCAAAACGAAGTTCCAAAGCCAAAATTTACTTCCCACTATTGTTAAGGCTGGGTAATTCCTCCCAACCTTCCTTCTTTTCCCCTTCCCAAGAGTGGCACGCACCTGGAGAGGCCACGCTTCTCCTGAAGCGTGGCTGGAATTCGCACTGGGGGCCTCCTGTGCCGCTGGCATCGTTCTGGGGCTCTCCTGTGCTTTGCCCGGCATCCTTCTCTGCATCGACAGCTCCTCAGCTCCGTTTTGGGTTCCCAGTCGTTCCACACCTTCTCCTTGGCAGTTCCTGTATTTATCCTCGAAAGGGCGCAAAGTTGCTGCCTTTGCCCTTTGGATCCCTGAAGTCGAAGGGGGCAGAACTTCCCCTTCCAGGTCGAACAGCCTGTCACAGACACTTCCCCTAGCGAGTGGCTGATAGAGCTGCTCCGAAGCCGGGTAGCGAGAAAGGTAATCGGCGTTAGCCGTGCAGGATACAGGGGAATGATGAACCTGGAGGGAAAAAGGCTGTAGTTAGAGGAACCATCTGAGAACCTGAGCATTAGTATCTTTATTTTGAGCAAGCCAGGTTAAAGGAGCATGGTCCGTCAGTAGCGCGAAGGTCTCCCAGCCAAACAGTAACGTAGTGATTCCACAGCCCATTTTATTGCCAAACACTCCTTTTTGAGAGTAGGGTAGTGTTGCTCCTGGGGTCTTGCGACTGACGTAGACGATGGAATGTAAAGCCCCATCCCTATCCGCCTGCGATAATACAGCCCCCAGCCCCACATCTGAGGCATCAGTCTGAACCACAAAAGGTTTGGTAAGGTCCGGGCAACAGAGGACAGGTTCAGAAGTCAGGAGGCGTTTCAGAATCTCAAAACTCTTCAGTTCGGATGCAGAAAGGGTGGCTATACACTTTGGACTTGTTTTTCCTAGCAGGTCCTTAAGGGGCCCTGCTATGGTGGAAAAATGGGGTATGAACCTGCAGTAGTAACCTACCATTCCCAGGAAGGCGCAAACATTTTTTTTTTGTACGGGGAAGAGGTATTTGTGTGATTGCGTGAATTTTCTCTATTTAGGGCGCACCTGTCCTTCCCCTAGTATGTATCCCAGATACTTCATGAGGGTGTGACCTTACTTACATTTCTCCAGGTTTGCAGTTAGGTTGGCTTCCCTCAGGGCCTGTATTATGTGAAGTAAGTGTTTGAGATGCTCCTCCAAACTGGCACTATAGACCTCTATATCGTCCAGATATGCTGCAGCATACCTGTGAAAAGGCCGGAGTATCCTGTCAATGAGTCGTTGGAAGGTGGCAGGAGCCCCAAAGGTAGAGCCGTAAATTGATAAAGACCGGAAGGAGTGGCAAAAGCGGTCTTTTCCTTGTCTTCTGATCTCAGAGGAATCTGCAAGTAGCCCTTGGTCAGGTCGAGGGTGGACATATATGGGGCTTGGCCTAAGCGGTCTAAGAGCTAATCTATCCGTGGCATCGGGTATGAGTCAAAATGTGATAATGGGTTGACTTGTATGAAGTCAAAACTGAATCTGGTACTTTCATCTGGTTTTGGAACTAACACTACCGGGGAACACCATGGACTGGCCGAGGGTTCGATTATACCTGCTTTTAACATAGCTTCCATCTCTTGTTCTACTATCTGTCTTTTAGCTTCAGGGATTCTGTATGGTCGTTGACGGGATACTGTATCTTTAGTGGTACGCATGGGGTGTTGAATCAACGGAGTTCGGCCCGGTGTTTTGGAAAACACATCGAGACTCGTGACGACTAGGGATTTGAGCTGTTTTAGTTGGGTTTCACTGAAGGACGAATTTAACTGAGGTAAGGGTGTCTCTGTTGCTGGAGGATCAGGGATTGGGTATATGGGTATGTCTCATTCGGTTTCTTTAGTTATGTACAGGGTAGGGTGGTCGTCAGTCGGTTCATGCCATCTCTTAAGAAGGTTGATATGGTATATTTGTTCTGGCCTGTTCCCGGCGGTATCTCAAGTTTATAGGTGGTAGGATTGATTTGTTCTATTACCTTATATGGTCCTTGCCACCGGGCTAGCAATTTGTTTTCACAGGTGGGCAATAACACAAGCACTTTGTCTCCCACTCTCAGAATACGGGGCGTGCTTTTAGGGTCATAGTATGTTTTCTGCTTGGTTTGGGCATCTCTTAATGCTGTGTGGGGTTCTTCCCACAGTGTGTGCAGGTTATCTCTCAGATCTTTAGTGTATGTGAGGATGTCTTTAACGTTCTCCTCTAATTCCTCCGAGTGCTCTGCTAGCATTTCTAAAAACGTGCAGGGTTGCCCTCCGAAGAGTAATTCAAAGGGGCTTTGTCCCATGGAGGATTGGACATGAGTGCGGATGGCATAGAGAACCAAAGGTAGCTTCTTTTCCCAATCCCTGCCGGACTCAGTGATGACTTTCTGCCTCTGCCCTTAGGATCCCGGAAGTCGAAGGGGGTTGGTCGACGGACCGTCCCATTCCGGGTCGGAGGCAGCAGAATCAGTCCGTGCCGCAACCACAGGCGGGTCTGTTGTTTGCAACAGCCCCTCACAGTGTTGTAAGATCACATCCTGTGGATAAGCTCACTATCTAGTGTTGGGCTCAGAATATGTTTTGGCCTTTTTATGTCATTTGAGATTCTGAACTTAGTAGTCATACATTTCTGTCATCAATTTCATGACAACGGTCATTGAATTGTCAAGAGAGGGTGCTTTTTTGACTTTGAATGTTTTAATATCCAGATAAGGAAAACATGGCATTTAGCATGTAACGCTCAATAAATAAATTTTGCTAGAGAGGAAGCTGCTTCCCATGAAACTTGCCTTGTAGTTATCCATCAACTACTCTAGAAAGTACGGTTTAGTCCAGTTCACAACCTTTGTGAAGTACTTCAGCCTTATCCAAGTGCCAAATATAGCAGCAGTTGTGATCAGAAAACTGACCTTATCCACCACTGGGGATCAACCTTTCACCACGATAATGAGGAGTCAGTGTAATTTGGATGTTCACGTGGTCTTAGATTTGCAACAAATCTATTACTTTGATTGTAGGCCTATTATGTCATATTGTCCTAAACAAAATTAGTGATATGCCTCTGAAATTGTTTTTAATTTGTTTTTCAAGACCATTCCATATTGGTAAAAGACACACCACTTTGAACATATGTGCACCCTATATAACCACTGTTCTATTGTTCCTGCAATCTTCAACACCATTCAGGTCCTGTAGGTTATCGTCCTCCATATTTTTTGCTTTTATTAATGGTCATTTAATGATTAATAATCTAATAAGGGATGTGGAATCTTGCACATCTTGATACTAAGTAACACACTAGACTCATTTTGCTTTCACATTATATAACGTTAGTAAACTAGATATTTAATATATATCTACCACCCACACATTACCGAAATTCACTCAGTCTTAGACACTCAATCCACTGGAAATCCAAAAACGTCTTCAACTGTTTACCTTGATCTAGAAACAATGGTGGCATTCTCTTTGTAGGTGGTGTTACAGAAATGCAGATAACAAAGTATAACATATATAGTTTATCATTTTGTCAGGATGCAGTGCGGAATGTACTTATCTTGACTTGCTGATTCCACTGACGTACTACTTCGAAGTTCCTGAATTTGCATGTCTTAAGTAATAGAATGAAGGCTTGAGCAGTGTGTGGTGCCGGTTGGACAGAAACCATGCATTTCAGAGGGACAAATACTTCAAGTATCTTTGTAAAGTCAAGGACTGTATTGCATAGGGGTTTCAGGACTTTCACAAGACTTGCCAATAGTGTCTTCCATCTTACTTACCTCGCTCTTTCTAGTCCCTAGCATCCTTGGTAGGTAATTGTGATGCATAGTTGCTGCAGCTGGGACTAGTTGGAATACTTAACACTTATTATTAAGTGAAGTCAATGAAAGATATCTTGGAATCAGAGACGTATGACATCACATTTGTAAAAGATATAGAATTCAACTTTGTTGCTTTCCAGAAGGAGTCATCCCTTAGGATTACATTTACACATGTTCTTTTTCACATGAAGTCATACATTAGAATTGCAAACTTTTTCTTTCACTTAGTTATTTCCACAACGAGTTGTCCAATGGGGTAAGAACTAATTCTTGCTTTAAAACTTCTGAGAGTTCAGTGGAATTATGTTGGCACTGAATTAGTATTGTAAGACTAGTATGTTACGCATATATTGATAATTCAAGTGTATAGCTATCAAGGTTTAGATGTGATAATTGTTTTTCATATTCCAGTTATCAATGTGTTACAATGAGTGTAAACAGAATCAAGGAAAAGCATTTTCTAACACTGAATGTACCTCCTTCTAGTAATCGACATTTAATATCTTCAAGTGTTCTTCACAGTTACTATATCAACTTTAATTGCATTTCAGCTCACAAGAAATATGTAGTTTCATTTCAGTACAGAGAGTAGTAGATACAGCTCGTGTCGGCTGGTTTATCATATACAACATTAAAAGTTGTCTTCCAAGGTTAACAGTTTAGTCACACAAAACATATTCTCTTGTTTTTAGAAATCAATGTATATTAAGCCCAGCTGTACAACCAGACAGTCAACAATATCCAGCATCTCTGCTTCTCTTTTGTCCAATTCCTCTTCCCCTGACTTAACCTACACTGAATTAGTGTGCGGTTGGTTGCAGGTTCAGTGAAGCATGGATGCTAATATCACTCCTGTTGGCTGCAAACTGCAAAGTTAGTACATCTTGCGATAATTGTAGGTCAATTTTAACAATGAGACAATTAAAAAAGCCACTAGAATGGGTTTTATACAGAAGGGAAAGAGGTTCCATGTGAACAGGGCAGTGCAGAGGGGAAGCCAAAAGGGACTGATGTTTGCAGAGCAACACCACTTAATTGAACTACTAAGTGTTAATGGGCTACCTATCTAAAGACCAAGGTGCTTATTTCCAGGCAATCCATTGGCTGATGGTGGGCAAGAGGATTTATGCTTTTTTCTAATTAAGGTTATGTTTGTTTTGTAAAAATCCAGCCTCTGATTTCTGGAAATCGTCAGAGGTAGAACAAGACGACATGTCTGTGCTAGTTCCATCTGGTTCGGTCATCTTGCTGGTATCTACTACCAGACTTAAAATGTTTGTTCAGTAATTAGACTAAAGTAAGAGTTGAAAGGGGATAGAGGTGAGTCCTTAAGAAGTACACAGTTGTTAGGAAAATAATTAGCCTATTTTCAGTTGTGATTGGTAGGTGACAATGATTATAGTCCTGCAATGGCCAGTATTGAGATGGCATAACAGTCTCTATCTCTTCTGAGATGGTGGTTGTCCATGTACCGAAAGCTTTCAATAAGTACAGATCTATAAGGAGGGCTGGTGCAATATGGAAGAATTGTCGGTTGTGAAGCACAACAACTTTGGTGGCATGCCCAGTTATAAAGCTAGATTTATGGTGGTTGTTGGAAATGGCCCCTTTTTAGGGTTATCCCCGACATTTTGCTTCTGACCTCCTGTTTTTGATCCTTGGCTGAATTTTGTTTTTGCTGGCTTTATGACTCTGGGCACTTTACCACTGCTGAACATTGGTAAAGTGCAAGTGCTCTCTGTCTAAATGGTATTTGTGATTGGTTTATCCGTGATTGGCATATCTGATTTACCAGTATGTCCCTAGTATAGTGCACCAGGTGTGCCCAGGGCCCATTAATCAAATGCTACTAGTGGGTCTGCAGCACTGATTGTGCTACTCACATGAGCAGCCCCACAACCATATCTCAGGCCTGCCATTGCAGTGTCTGTGGGTGCTGTTTTAAACTGCCATTTTGACCTGGCAGGTGCACCCACTTGCCAGGCCCACACCTTCCCTTTTACTGCATGTAAGTCACCCCTACGGTATGCCCAAGGCAACCCCCCGGGCAGGTCGCAGTGTATTTAAAAGGTAGGACATGTACTGGTTGTGTTACATACTGCTAAATCCGGGTTTCACTATTGTAAGGGCTATCTCTTCCGTAGGTAACATGGTAACATTGAAATATCTGTTAAGAGTAATTAACCATTGGGAGCAGATAGAGATCTGGAGTTTAGGGTCCCTGAACTCATAATTTAAAAATACATCTTTTGGTGAAGTTGGTATTTAAATTGTAAGTTTGAAAATGCCACTTTTAGAAAGTGGGCATTTTCTTGCTTAACCATTCTGTGCCTCAGCCATTCTGTGAAATAAACGTCTAGGTCAGGATGACAGTTGGGCTGGTTGTGAATTCACACTAGGCAGTCACTCAAAAGGAGCTGATGTGTGCTCTGCATATCCTGATGGGTCTTCCTGAGCTAGAGTGGTGGGAGGAGCTGACAGTTGCACCTGAATAGGGCTGTGCCTGTCCTGACACAAAGCAGTTTCTAACATCCCTGGAGTGTGTCTGGGGCCACGTCAGGAAAGGCAAGCGCTTGTGCACTACAGATATTTTTCTTTTAAGTTTTCCTACTTCAAAGGCAGAAATGGATATAAGTACAGGACCTCTGATCCCACAAAGTTAGAATCCGTCTGCACTGAGGACATTCTGCAAGGAAGGAGAGCTGGATGCTGTAGGAGGAATTGTCACTCCACCCGTTGCTTTACTGTGCTGGATTACTGCTTCTGTCCTGGAAGTGAAAGGACTGGAATTTGCTTTGTACATCCTACTTCCAAAGGTTCTCCAAGGGCTTAGACTGAGCATGCCTCCTGTTAAGAAGTATCAGGGTTATCAAAGACTTCATCTGCCAGGACTTGGGTTCTCTTGATGGCAGTCCTTACTTGCCAGGTGGTGCCAAATCCAGATCCTAGGCACTTAAGTGTGAGTTCTGGTGTAACCAAGAAAAAAGAAGCACATCGACTCCATAGCGATTTTGGAACCGGTGCTGCTGTCTGAATGAACTGCTGCCTGTGCCAGAGCCATGGTCCCTGCTGAGTGCAACGACCAATGCCTCAGGTTTGATGCTGTCGCGGCTCCTCCAAAGTCCTGCCACAGTGTGAGTCCTGAGTGCCTTGTCACCGAAGTCCGTGACACCTAACTCCGCCACAGGACCTGTGACCCCATGGTGTGATTGTGACACTGCGAAGTCGATGCCTCGCGTCTTGACCTGCTGGATTCATCAACACCCGCACTGTCGTAAGGATTCAGCACCTTGCCCCTGGTGCCACATTACCTTCCTTGCAAACGTAAGGAACTGACGCCTCACCTACCCTGCCTAGCAGTAAGGAATCAATGCTTCACCTCCTTTGTAACAGTAAGGAACCAATGCCGCATCGGCTCCAGTGACTCCTCACCTTCCTGACTCCATGCAACATCTTTGTTTCCTTGTTTTCCAAGATACTGTACCTGGGGTCTGTGTGACTTTGTGACTGGCCCGCATTCCCCCACGAGTGGCGTCGGACTGTTGTTAATGACTCCATCAAGACGTTGTAATAGCCCCATTGCGTTTCTAAGCACTATAACAAGATTTATTCTTTGAAAATTCATATCTTTGCTTGTGCATGTTGGATTTTTGTCATTTTGGTCTTGTTTTACTCAGATAAATATTGACTATTTTGTGTGTGTATACACACGTACACTTACTTTACACATTGCCACTGAGTTAAGCCTAACTGCTCGTGCCAATCTACCAAAGGGGTGAGCAGCAGTTATCTTAGCTGTGTAGTTCCCTCACCCTGACTAGAGTGAGGATCCCTACTTGGAGAGAGTGCAAACCACTGTCAGTGAGAGGCCCCATTCCTAACAGTGGTCGCAAAGCTTGGGATCGCTCCAATGTTGACTCTTGATCACCTTGTTCATTGGGCAGATGCAAGATTGGATATTTGTGCAAAGCTTTGCGAGGGGTGAAAGTTTTCAGTAGTAGAGGTATGGCTACCACAACGTTAAGGGAGAGTGGGAGTTCAGGTTCATGGAACAATTTGTTGACAGTGAGGGAGAAGCCTGAGACAAGTAAGCAGCTCAAACATGTTTAGATAGATGCCATAAAAATAAGCAGGCCTGGCCTTGCTCTTGCATCTAGCATGTTACTGGGAATGACTGACCTTTTCACTTGATATTAGTGAGGTTATTGTATCTTTTTCATTTAATTGGTTTAAATTGCAAGTTATTGTATGGGTGATTAAGTTGAGTTTTGATTCTTAGCTGAGTATTGTGAAGGGAGTAGCAGAAAACCTCGAAAGCTTCTTGTGTACTTTTTTTCCCTCGAACAAATTTGTTACCTTTTAAATTATACTTCCCATCATTAGACATCACATTAGGATTAAGTCAGTCCAAAATGATCTTTCCTTGGCTTGTTGAAGTTAGGGAACGTAGAGTGGAGTGAGGGATTCCTTCATTTAGGGGTTTGTGCACGCATTTGTGATCCCCAGGGGCACAATAAGGATATGATTTCTGAAGATATATATTGTCCTGTCTGTACTTGCGATCCCCTGATGGGAAGCAAACCATCTTACAGCTTTCTTTGTAGCTTTTGTTTCCTCATTAATAAAGTCAAAAAACATGCCATGAACAAGTGTTCACGCGAAAAGTGATCGCTTTTCTCTGCCTTCCATGAATATTTGTTCTTTTATTTTAAGAGTGCAGTTTCGAGACACATCCTGGAAGTACAACGGACTTAGAATACACAAAGAAGCATCACAGACTTAAAATTGACTTGCTTCCGAAAAGGATCTTAAATTATCCCAGTGTAACTTGGTAACAATCCACAAATTAATTCGCGTCCATAACTTAGACTCCCAAAAAGGTGTACAAAATGAAACCTATTCAAGGAAGTGCACAATGTGCCGTCAACATTACACACACACAAGCAAAAACAACTAATTTAAAATCATGAACTGGTGAAATACTAGCAAGAATTAAATTGCACAAAATTACATGATGGTACAACATGCATATGTTTGTTTCAAATGCTCATAAATTGCAAGTAGCCAATTGTGTTTCTCTAACCACCACCAACTTCATGTACTAAATAATAAATACACATGCACCACATCAATGCACATCATGCGTCACATCAACACAAAGTACAAGTGTCCAACAGTACACTACTTTTGGCCAGCAGACATGGCAGTGGCTAATGAGAAATGTTATTTGGCTGTCATACCCACCTTCATTTGTCTCCCTGGCCAGCCCTATTTAAATAACCACTAGAGGCCTTTTTTAATTTAAATGTTTACTCAGTTTCTTTCCACACCCTTTGTTTATAGCTTCAGTGTGTTTTGAATCATGTGCTAATATTGTTCATGACATCTCCATTAAATCTAATGCGCAATTGTCCAGTTTAACGTTTGACACTGGAAACCATTTTTCTTGTGGAAATAATTTGGTCCCGCATCGTTGGTAAATTTTAAACCCTCTTGCTCCAACCTACCGTCCCTTAATTCTAAGTAGATAAACTGTTCTCCCAAAATAAAGAGTTGCTATGCTTTGGCCAAGAAAGATCCTCCAGCTGGCATTCATGCTCACTTCACTAGGGCTGTAGGTGCTGATGCGCTGCTATCCTTATACTGTTATACTTTTGCAAAACATTGTTGCCCTACAGCTCGGGCTTGCAGTGACAGAAACTCCACTGTGGTGCCCGACTGGTTAATCAGTACTATTCAGTACCACCACCTGGAGGATACTGCTTTAGGACACCTTCTTAAGGTGAGGAATATGCTGTAAGAAACGTGTACGAAGTAAAATGTATTTACCTGGAGGAAAGTACATTCTTCCACAGATTTTTTTACCCACCTCCCCTGATAAGTTCCTCAGGAATGCAAACGTGTAAAATACTGTATTTGACGATTTTGTTGATGTTCTCTCTGTTCCTTTCCACATGCCTTAACCTCTTAGCTGCTGGGCCTTCACCCCCTTCCCCCATTCCCCCTTCCATACTCTCCCCCACATCCTCCACAACCCCCCCAGTGCTGAGCCTTTTTTTGGCTATTTGGGGTAGTTCGCACTTAGGCCTTTTTGTCCACACCAAGTTTGCATTCTTTTTTTCCAACATCCTAGGGACCTAGGGATTCTAAAGGTACCCAGAGTTTGTGGGTTCCCCTGAAGGAGACCAAGAAATTAGCCAAAATACAGCGAAAATTTCGTTTTTTTTTTTTTTTTAATTTGTTATTTTAATGGGAAAAAAAGGCTGGCGAAGAAGGCTTGTGTTTTTTTTCCCCTGAAAATGGAATCAATAAAGGGTTTGCGGTGCTAACATCACCATCTTCACAGCTTTCAGGAACAGGCAGACTTGAATCAGAAATCCACATTTTTCAACACAATTTTGGCATTTTACTGGGACATACCCCATGTTTTACTATTTCTTTGTGCTTTCAGCCTCCTTCCAGTTAGTGATGGGAATGGGTATGAAACCAATGATGGATCCCGGAAAGCTAAACATTTCTGAAAAGTAGACAAAATTCTGAATTCAGCAAGGGATCATTTGTGAAAATCCTACAGAAAATAACAGCAGAAATAAAACAAATATTGAAATTGAGCTGAAAAAAACTGTTATTTTTCTCCACATTTTACTCTGTAACTTTTTCCTGCAATGTCAGATTTTTGAAAGCAATATACCGTTACTTCTGCTGGACTCTTCTGGTTGTGGGGATATATAGGGCTTGTAGGTTCATCAAGATCCCTGGGTACCCAGAGCCAATAAATGAGCTGCACCTTGCAATGGGTTTTCATTCTACACCGGGTATACAGCAATTCATTTACTAAAATATAAAGAGTGAAAAATAGGTATCAAGAAAACCTTTGTATTTCCAAAATGGGCATAAGATAAGGTGTTGAGTAGCAGTGGTTATTTGCACATCTCTGAAGCATGTGAATTACAGGCCATTTCTCAAATAGACATCTTTTTTCCACACTGTCTTACATTTGGAAGGAAAAAATGTAGAGAAAGACAAGGGGCAATAGCACTTGTTTTGCTATTCTGTGTTCCCCCAAGTCTCCCAATAAAAATGGTACCTCAGTTGCGTGGGTAGGCCTAATGCTTGCGACAGGAAACGCAACATGGACACATCACATTTTTACATTGAAATCTGACGTGTTTTTCGCATAGTGCCTAGCTGTAGATTTTGGCGTCTAGCTCAGCCGGCACCTAAGGAAACCTACCAAACCTGTGCATTTTTTAAAACTAGACACCTAGGGGAATCCAAGGTGGGGTGACTTAGTGGGCTCTCACCAGGTTCTGTTACCCAGAATCCTTTGCAAACCTCAACATTTGGCCCAGAAAAATGCTTTTTCCTCACATTTCGGTGATAGAACGTTCTGGAATCTGAAAGGAGCCACAAATTTCCTTCCACCCAGCACTCCCCCCAAGTCTCCCGCTAAAAATGGTACGTCATTTGTGTGGGTAGGCCTAGTGCCCCAACAGGAATAGATCACACAACGGTCAATGCTGGTCCTTACATGAGGTAACTGTTGACCCTGGGGTGATCCATTCCTGACGCAGGCACTAGGTACAGGCACTCAAGTGGGGTATTGTTTTTATCAGGACTGATCATGAATCACTGGGTGGTAGGAATTTTGTGGATCCCAGCATATCCCTGTAGTTTGTGTGACGGAAATGCAAGAAACAATAGTTTTTATTCAACATTTCAGCTTTACAGGATATTCTGGGTAAGAAAACTTTGGGGAATCCACAAAAGTCACACCTCTGTGGACTCCCCCGGATGTCTAGTTTCAAGAAATGTCTGGGTTTAGTATGTTTCCCTATATGGCCGCCGAGCCCAGGACCAAAAACACAGGTGCCTGCCTCACAAAACCAGTTTGTTTTCTGATATATCATTTTTATGTCTCCACAATACGATTTGGGCGGTGGAATTTGGGGCTGAACTAAAGAGCACTCTCTCGCTCTGCTTGCCGCCGCATTCTCCTGCTCTGTGGGTTGAGCTAACCCGCTATTGTCCTGTTGCACAGACTGTGCTTGCAAAGGGACAGCAGGACTGTCCTCATCACCGCCCTCAAAATTACTGGAAGAGGAGTTATTGAATGGTAATCCTCCGACTGAAAAATCACTCCCAGAGTCTGTGCCATTGTTCTGTCCCTCAGATGCTGTCTCAGTATTTGATTCTATGTCAGAGCTGTCCTCTATAACCCGAGTGAGGGCGTGAGCAGCAGTCATCCAACGAAATTCAAATTCTGCTACTGGCTAAACTGTTGCTCTAAAACACTAGCCTACGTAGACAGTGACAAAATTGCTGGTGTGTGTGATACGTGCCACAGTAGAGGTCACCTTACCTTCGCTTCTTCCCTCAATCAGCACGTTCTTTCAAGACACTGCTTTGAAGACGCAAGCTGCAACTGCAAGACCACTTTTTTTTTTTTTTTTTGTAGTTGTAGTTTCCTTAGTGTGTTTAGTAGTTTCCTTAGGGTCGCCCCCAGGGGACATATACCTTTATTTTAAAAAATATATTCCCCTGGGGGAGGGGGCCTGCCCGTTTGACGAGGGGGGCGACCGATTTCCCCACCTCCCCCCCAACCCCCCAAGTGAAATCCCTGAGAGAGTCTCCCCTTTCAGACAAGGCCAGTTGGGGCTGTTTTCCCCATCGGAGCACAAGGGTCCGCAAGGCCGCTTCCTGCTCCAATGGGGAAAACAAAACAGTGACATCAGAGGGGCAGGTGAGGGGGGTGGGGGGAGACACGGAAGATCTTCCATGTCTCCCGGGGTTATTTTGGAAGAAAAAAAAATCCTTGCACCTGAGGATTTTTTAACCCCCTCCCTGTTGTCAGCCACTGGTTGTGAACCGCACCAGGAAGGTAGTGTCAGATGCCCGCACCAAAGGGGTTAATGGGGCAGTTTTAGGAACTGAGGCCAGTGAGCTTGTTGGCCCGCCTTCATCATATCAGGTGAAGTTATAGGTGAAACCGCATTGTACCCCCTGGCGAAGCTGGAGAAATATTGCTGGAGAAAAAGTTTACAGGCCCAGTCGGATGCTTTTAGGATATTGACATGGTGAGAAACCTATGAGAGTATATAGTAGCAACCTGAATATTGCTGCCAATGGTAATTTGTTTGTGTCAATTAATATACTTGCATCACAAATCGTGTGCACTGTGCACATATTTCAGACAATGACTTTTCAGGTCCCATTTCGACAGCCATCAGTACTTGAATCAATATTTGTCTGCACAGAAAACATACATCTGAACATAGCAAGCTACTTCTACAATAGGCAGGGGATCAGGCATATGCTCCTTTTTTTTTTTTTTCTTTTTTTTTTAACCTCTTCCTCACTTACAATGAGGTAAACCTGATTGGTCAGGAAGTACCTGCCAACTATGAGACATTGTTTTTAGTGACATATGGGCAGCTGGTACACTTGGATCATCCCACCCACCTCCCGTCGTGGCCCAGAAGGTGTTCAGAGAGTCGTCCTTCAACTGAACAGTGAAGGTGGCCCAAAAAGATAGCAATTCCTCAAGCAGAGCTCCATCCAATATACAGATGACCTATTAAGAGCGAAGCATAACATCCACCCATGAACTCAGATGTCCAAAGTCGACTAATTATGCATCAGGTAAAAGTACTGAATGCCACATAGAAAAACCTGCTAACAATGCTACGTTAATAAATATTGTGTCAGTGCTGTCAGTCAACTAATGCAATGCCTTGTAATTCAATTTTCATGTGCAGATCACTCCGCCATCCAGAGCTGAGTGTAAGTAAACATCCCAAGAAGTGTCAAGAGTCCATTTTCGAAATTTGACCTGGTCATTTGTGATGTAATGAAATTCTCAGCCCATGCAATACCTTCCTTATGGGTGTGTGATGCAATATTGCCAGTACACTTCCCTGTCACTGAATCCACAAGTGTGTGTATATTTCAGCAACTGTGCCACATGAAATGCTAAATTTTCTGTGTACACATTACAAACTTGTCTTGTCCATTGTAAAATTTTAAATTTTCAGCCACATCCACTATAACTGCAGGTGCAATCGAAGTAGGTCCGCAGGGCCCCGACTTGCAGGGAGGCACATGCATAGAAGAAGCTACGTCATAACATAAGCGCCACCTGTGCATACCCATCAGGCCACAGCAAACCATATGTATTAAAGAACCTTTTTGAAGGTCTGTGTACCCTCGGCAATGCAGTATGTAAACCAAGCGTCTGTGGTTACTGACCATGGCAAGGGCTCACCATTGCCACATAGGGGGTCACAGCAACTGACACTTACACCCCTGCAACTGTAGAACACCTACCTTCCACAGAGAAACATTCAGATTTCGTTCAATACAGGGAGCATAAATATACGCTGATCTCAAGCCATTGATGGAAGCAGTTGAAAAACAGAACACCATGTTTGCAGTGCAGTTAGTGGAACAGATGACAGTGGACTTGTCCCAACCATCTACACTGATTTGGAGCTACAGCACTTCTGTCTCAACTATTGCTGCACACACTCACAGGGGAGGATGTTCCCACACAGTCAAGATGCGACTTCTCATTTTAGGCATTTGTGCGGTACATGAGCACACCTGCTAAGTAATGAGACATTGCAGCAGTGGGAGAGGGAGGAAGAAATAATTGAGGGTGTATCTAACATACATGACAATGCATGAAGCCTTAGAGCCACTATTTTGTAGAACAGGAGAGCAATTGCCCATCTGAGATCTTGGGAATTTGGAGGCGGATCAGATAGATGATGGCTTCCAGCACCTTATGAGCTATGAAGGATCATTGTGTCAACTTCCCTTTTCACAATAACTCATTCACTTCTCCTTTGTGCTTTCTTTACTTGCATTTATTGTGAATTGGTATGTTTCATTGATGCCTTGAGAAAATTTGCTGTACCGTGCTACTTAACATGTAAACATCTGTGTCCATGTGTGCAAGGAAAAAGCACATTCCTAAAATTACTATGCACTGATGCAGTTTTGTATTAGGTTATGGCCACAGTGAGGTGTAAACAATATGTAACACCATAAGTATCACTACTGTGTACTCCAGTGATGGCCTTTGAAGGGGATGCAAAGGAAAGTTCACCTTCTGAGAATTGTCCAGCAAGAGACAGTAAAATGCTAGTATCTGATAAAGACATTTAGCCGCAGATTCCTTACCTTTGCATTTCCCAGGCGTCAGACTGGATCGTGAAGATGTTTGTGTGAGCATTACCACTGCGCACCGATAGGTGGTGTTGATCAGATTTGCGTGGCGGCGTCGGCAATGTCCGCGCCAGAAGTGACATTGCAGTAACCTATATAGATGCCAACTTGGCACACTCACACCAGTTCTTTTATTTTCACGCCAGTTAACGCTGATCCAGAGAAAAGCTACCCCTCTTTCATTTTTTGACAGACATTTTTCATCGCTCTTTCAAATTCTTTTTGAAGGTTTACCTCCTGGTGTGTCGAGGATGTCTTCGAGGAAGACAGGTTTTAAACTGTGTGTCACTGCGCCATGTTGGTTACAGACCCTCCATTTGGTCTGTTTGTGGTGTCTTGAGAGTGACCATGACTCCCAGTCATGCTCGGACTGCTGGGCCATGGCACCAAAGGCTTTGAGAGAGTAGTCCCTGAAGCTGTTAATGGCCCAGCAGGCGAAGCAATGTGGCGTGACTCCTAGGAGGTCTCTGTCCTAATCAAAGGTCACAGGACTATTCTAGGAGCCCCAAGTCCTCTTCGTCTCAGTCTTGAATCCTGGGGAAATTCAGGTAAGTGTCACACGGAGCACAAGAAGTCAAAGTGTGCTGCGACTTCTCCTTGTTCGTCGATCGATGTGATGACGACGGAACATCGGTGTTCAATACACGGTTCTGTGGAGCCGTCACCAGGATCGACTTCACGCCTCCTCGCTTTTCCGGGAACTGGAGCAACCCCCGCTCAACTTAAGGAGTTTTATGCGGTCATGCGCTGTGTATTTGAGCAGGCAGACCCCTCGAGAATGCCTTCGGCCTCCACAGGGCCAGAGGGGGCCCTATTGGGTTTGGCACTGGCAGCTTTGGCCTCGGCTGTGATAGGTGTCCGTGGATCCAATCACAGAAGCAGACTAGTGCCGGTCGTGCCACCATGACCTTCACTGATGCCGGTACTGACACCAATGCCCCAAATCTAACATGGAGCCGGAAAGGACTCGTCAACACTGATTACGGTGCCAACATACCCCACACGTCCTAGGTCCGTGTCTGAATCCTATTCTGAAGGGCTAGGCCTCAGGAAAGAATGAGAGGGGTCACTGGACCCATTAGAATACCAGCTAGAAAGTCAGCAATCCATGGATTGATGTGAGGAACTGGGTGATGCCAATGGACTGGATACCTCTGCAGATAAGTACTGGTTTGTTTTCTCCCACTACTGTGGCGAAGGAGGAGGGAGCATCATGCGCTATGTTGAAGAGGGCGGCTGAAGTCCTGATCTTCGAACTACCTTCGGTGGCAGTCAAAACAAACATTTTGACAGATGTTCTTTAACCAGGAGCTTTCTTATCCAAACCTCTGCTCCCTTTTAATGGAGCGCTTACCGATGTCCTACTAGGCTCCTGGTCCAAACACACCACAGGGACTCCTGTGAACAGGACAATTGCCCACTGCCATCGCCCCACACAACACCGCATCCTTGAGAGCTTGGTTGTCCAAGACTCCACCTCCCATGTCACGTTGCCTGCAGCTTCCCCGTAAAGGAAATCCAAGAGGCTGCATCCTTTAGCCAAGAAGATTGTTTTTCTTTCACCAGCCTGGTATTGCAGTTGGTGAACACTGCATGCTTATTAGACCTCTATTCCCACACACTAGGACATGGTTGCGCATGTGCTGCCACAGATCCTGGAGGAGGAGGCCCGGGCCATTCTCTCCCAAGCAGTCAAGGACAGGTGAGACAGCCAATTTCACCATTAAGATGGTCATTCCCAGTTTGGTGGTAACTGGACTGCCATGCAGGTGGCGGAGTTGAGACCGCTGCCAGGGTGGCGGTGCAGACCACCACATAACGAGTAAGGCAGTGAACCCAACGCAACACAGACAACGACAAGCAGCATCCGGCGGCGGCTTGCAACTTCAGGCTGGCGGGAACCAATGTCCCGCCCAACATATTACGAGTCACCAGATCGGCAGGATATCCGGGGAGGGCTGGCCGCAAGGAAAATCTTGGCAGAAACAGAAAGCATAAAAGGAGACACTCACCTTCAGGTACATAGATGAGGTGCAAACGAACTGCAAGTCTTCCCAGCATTGTATCTTGCCATAAACCTTCAGAGGCAGCAACAATGATAAAGACTACGACCGTTAGTATGCCTAGCACAGAGTGGAGGAAATGGCAGTGATACACACCCACACATAACACACATTCCTGACACGGAGAGCGAAGGACACACACACACACACACCTCCATTTTGTGTTCCTCTGTGAATCTCCCCTGTGTCCTGATACAGCCCAGTGTTCAAGGATTGCAAAAAGACCTAGGTAAGGAGCCCAAAGATATTGCTGGTTAAATAGTATTAATTGTTGAAAAGTGTTTGTTTTACTGTGGACTCTCTGTGTTTCAGGCAGCCTGGCCTCTTTTAAAGTGGTGTTTGTTTAAAAATCGTTTTTTGCCGTGACTGTGTGAATTCCCTTGCTAGTTTGTGCCCCCCCCTTCCCCCCTCTGTCCCCCCTTTTTTTCTTCACCCCTATTCTTAGTAAAAAGGCAACCTACATCTTTCAGAGTGTGGTTTTAGGGGAATGTTTTAATCTGTTTGTGTGATTGAAATTGTACTTAAAAGCTGTCTGCCCCCCTGTATTTTTGCCTTAAAAAAAGCCAGATTTTAGAGTGTGCGCCCAACACTATTGCAGTGTCTGTCTCTTAAACTATCTCCCCCTTACCTGGAAAGTAGACTCTGCAAGCTTGGAAGTGTGGATTCAGCCTGTCTGTATCCAAGGAGATACTGAATAGAGCAGTAGCTGCCTTCCCCCAGGCCCCAGGGACTGGACTTAGCTGATTGGCTCCCTGAGTCTCTGCTACACCTGAGACCCGCCCCCCCCCCCACCTGCTCTGGCTCCTTAAGTTTGTGGAGGGAAGGCCAAAGACAGGCACCTCCATTTTGTGTTCCTCTGTGAATCTCCCCTGTGTCCTAATACAGCCCAGTGTTCAAGGATTGCAAAAAGACCTAGGTAAGGAGCCCAAAGATATTGCTGGTTAAATAGTATTAATTGTTGAAAAGTGTTTGTTTTACTGTGGACTCTCTGTGTTTCAGGCAGCCTGGCCTCTTTTAAAGTGGTGTTTGTTTAAAAATCGTTTTTTGCCGTGACTGTGTGAATTCCCTTGCTAGTTTGTGCCCCCCTCTGCCCCCCCTTTTTTTCTTCACCCCTATTCTTAGTAAAAAGGCAACCTACATCTTTCAGAGTGTGGTTTTAGGGGACTGTTTTAATCTGTTTGTGTGATTGAAATTGTACTTAAAAGCTGTCTGCCCCCCTGTATTTTTGCCTTAAAAAAGCCCGATTTTAGAGTGTGCGCCCAACACTATTGCAGTGTCTGTCTCTTAAACTATCTCCCCCTTACCTGGAAAGTAGACTCTGCAAGCTTGGAAGTGTGGATTCAGCCTGTCTGTATCCAAGGAGATACTGAATAGAGCAGTAGCTGCCTTCCCCCAGGCCCCAGGGACTGGAGTTTAGTTAACTTGCTCCTTATATAGGTTCCTCGTGGTTGTTGCATATACTGTTGTGATTGGTTGTTGGGAAATGGTGTTTCATTGGTTGCTAGCTCCAAGGATGCAGTTATGATTGGTGGATAGGGCTAGGATTCTGATTGGCTGTTGGTTCTAGGGCTGTGATTGGTGGTTAGGGCTGGGATTCTGATTGGCTGTTGGTTTTTAGGGCTGGGGCTGTGTTTGGGGGTCAGGAAATAGGGCTGTGAGTGGTGATTAGGGCTGGGTCTCCCATTAGTTGGCTAAATCAGGGTTTAAAATTGGATTGGCTAGGGTTAGGACCAGCTTCTTATTGGCCGTTAGGGCTATAAAAAGCTAGGATTCAGGGCGTCTGAGCCCGGGCGTCGAGGCAAAGGGCGGAGAGGACAAGGGCAGTTGCCTGTTCGGGACAGGTAGGGACTAGGGACTAGGGCCAGAAATGCTGCCCAGTACACATTCCACCAGGAGTGGTCTCTACCCAAACACATCCCTCAACATGCAAACGCATTATCTGCAAAGATATCCAACTCATGCATCACAAACTGATCACAGACATATTGCATTGCCCCACCACCCATCACAATACCCTACATACAACACATATACACATACACCCCATAACTACTACAGTCAAACACCTTAATTCTCACAAAACCCACTACTCTGTCCCCTCCCACTAACACTACCTGCCACCACCCACTGTAGGAGGCTGGACTGGCTTGTAGTGAGTACCAAGGGGTACTTGCACCTTGCACCAGGCCCAGTTATCCCTTATTAGTGTATAGGGTGTCTAGCAGCTTAGGCTGATAGATAATGGTAGCTTAGCAGAGCAGCTTAGGCTGAACTAGGAGACGTGTGAAGCTACTACAGTACCACTTAGTGTCATATGCACAATATCATAAGAAAACACAATACACAGTTATACTAAAAATAAAGGTACTTTATTTTTATGACAATATGCCAAAGTATCTTAGAGTGTACCCTCAGTGAGAGGATAGGAAATATACACAAGATATATATACACAATAGCAAAAATATGCAGTATAGTCTTAGAAAACAGTGCAAACAATGTATAGTTACAATAGGATGCAATGGGGAAACATAGGGATAGGGGCAACACAAACCATATACTCCAAAAGTGGAATGCGAACCACGAATGGACCCCAAACCTATGTGACCTTGTAGAGGGTCGCTGGGACTATTAGAAAATAGTGAGAGTTAGAAAAAGAACCCTCCCCAAGACCCTGAAAAGTGAGTGCAAAGTGCACTAAAGTTCCCCTAAGGACAAAGAAGTCGTGTTAGAGGAATAATGCGGGAAAGACACAAACCAGCAATGCAACAACTGTGGATTTCCAACCTAGGGTACCTGTGGAACAAGGGGACCAAGTCCAAAAGTCACAAGCAAGTCGGAGATGGGCAGATGCCCAGGAAATGCCAGCTGCGGGTGCAAAGAAGCTTCTACTGGACAGAAGAAGCTGAGGTTTCTGCAGGAACGAAAAGGGCTAGAGACTTCCCCTTTGGTGGACGGATCCCTCTCGCCTTGGAGAGTCGTGCAGAAGTGTTTTCCCGCCGAAAGGACGCCAACAAGCCTTGCTAGTCGCAAATCGTGCGTTTGGCGTTTTTGGACGCTGCTGGGGCCCAGGAGGGACAAGGAGGTCGCAAATTGGACCTGAAGAGAGAGGGGACGTCGAGCAAGACAAAGAGCCCTCACTGAAGCAGGTAGCACCCGGAGAAGTGCCAGAAACAGGCACTACGAGGATGCGTGAAACGGTGCTCGCCAAAGTTGCACAAAGGAGTCCCACGTCGCCGGAGACCAACTTAGAAAGTCGTGCAATGCAGGTTAGAGTGCCGTGGACCCAGGCTTGGCTGTGCACAAAGGATTTCCGCCGGAAGTGCACAGGGGCCGGAGTAGCTGCAAAGTCGCGGTTCCCAGCAATGCAGCCCAGCGAGGTGAGGCAAGGACTTACCTCCACCAAACTTGGACTGAAGAGTCACTGGACTGTGGGGGTCACTTGGACAGAGTTGCTGGATTCGAGGGACCTCGCTCGTCGTGCTGAGAGGAGACCCAAGGGACCGGTAATGCAGCTTTTTGGTGCCTGCGGTTGCAGGGGGAAGATTCCGTCGACCCACGGGAGATTTCTTCGGAGCTTCTGGTGCAGAGAGGAGGCAGGCTACCCCCACAGCATGCACAAGCAGGAAAACAGTCGAGAAGGCGGCAGGATCAGCGTTACAGAGTTGCAGTAGTCGTCTTTGCTACTATGTTGCAGGTTTGCAGGCTTCCAGCGCGGTCAGCAGTCGATTCCTTATCAGAAGGTGAAGAGAGAGATGCAGAGGAACTCGGATGAGCTCTTGCATTCGTTATCTAAAGTTTCCCCAGAGACAGAGACCCTAAATAGCCAGAAAAGAGGGTTTGGCTACCTAGGAGAGAGGATAGGCTACTAACACCTGAAGGAGCCTATCAGCAGGAGTCTCTGACGTCACCTGGTGGCACTGGCCACTCAGAGCAGTCCAGTGTGCCAGCAGCACCTCTGTTTCCAAGATGGCAGAGGTCTGGAGCACAACGGAGGAGCTCTGGACACCTCCCAGGGGAGGTGCAGGTCAGGGGAGTGGTCACTCCCCTTTCCTTTGTCCAGTTTCGCGCCAGAGCAGGGCTAAGGGGTCCCCTGAACCGGTGTAGACTGGCTTATGCAGAATTGGGCACATCTGTGCCCAACAAAGCATTTCCAGAGGCTGGGGGAGGCTACTCCTCCCCTGCCTTCACACCATTTTCCAAAGGGAGAGGGTGTCACACCCTCTCTCAGAGGAAGTTCTTTGTTCTGCCATCCTGGGCCAGGCCTGGCTGGACCCCAGGAGGGCAGCTGCCTGTCTGAGGGGTTGGCAGCAGCAGCAGCTGCAGTGAAACCCCAGGAAGGGCAGTTTGGCAGTACCAGGGTCTGTGCTACAGACCACTGGGATCATGGGATTGTGCCAACTATGCCAGGATGGTATAGAGGGGGCAATTCCATGATCATAGACATGTTACATGGCCATATTCGGAGTTACCATGGTGAAGCTACATATAGGTAGTGACCTATATGTAGTGCACGCGTGTAATGGTGTCCCCGCACTCACAAAGTTCAGGGAATTGGCTCTGAACAATGTGGGGGCACCTTGGCTAGTGCCAGGGTGCCCTCACACTAAGTAACTTTGCACCTAACCTTTACCAGGTAAAGGTTAGACATATAGGTGACTTATAAGTTACTTAAGTGCAGTGTAAAAATGGCTGTGAAATAACGTGGACGTTATTTCACTCAGGCTGCAGTGGCAGGCCTGTGTAAGAATTGTCAGAGCTCCCTATGGGTGGCAAAAGAAATGCTGCAGCCCATAGGGATCTCCTGGAACCCCAATACCCTGGGTACCTCAGTACCATATACTAGGGAATTATAAGGGTGTTCCAGTAAGCCAATGTAAATTGGTAAAAATGGTCACTAGCCTGTTAGTGACAATTTGGAAAGAAATGAGAGAGCATAACCACTGAGGTTCTGATTAGCAGAGCCTCAGTGAGACAGTTAGTCACTACACAGGTAACACATTCAGGCACACTTATGAGCACTGGGGCCCTGGGTTACCAGGGTCCCAGTGACACATACAACTAAAACAACATCTATACAGTGAAAAATGGGGGTAACATGCCAGGCAAGATGGTACTTTCCTACACAACCCCCCCCCCCTCCCCCAAACGAAGGACAATAAGACTAGCCATAACCTGATGAGTCTTCATTGTCTAAGTGGAAATATCTGGAGAGTCCATCTGCATTGGAGTGGCTACTCCCAGGTCTATGTTCCACTGTATAGTCCATTCCCTGTAGGGATATGGACCACCTCAACAATTTAGGATTTTCACCTTTCATTTGTTTTAGCCAAAGTAGAGGTTTGTGGTCTGTCTGAACAATGAAGTGAGTGCCAAACAGGTATGGCCTCAACTTCTTCAGAGCCCAGACCACAGCAAAGGCCTCCCTCTCAATGGCAGACCAACGCTTTTCTCTAGGGGTCAACCTCCTACTAATAAAAGCAACAGGTTGATCCTGGCCCTCAGAATTAAGTTGTGATAGGACTGCCCCTACTCCTAATTCAGATGCATCAGTTTGGACATAGAATTTTTTAGAGTAACAAGGGCTTTTCAGGACAGGTGCAGAGCACATGGCCTGCTTCAGCTCCTCAAAAGCTTTCTGACAGTTTGCTGTCCATAATACCTTTTTAGGCATTTTCTTGGATGTGAGGTCATTAAGAGGGGCTGCAATGGAGCCATAGTTCTTAATGAACCTCCTGTAATACCCAGTGAGGCCTAGGAAGGCTCTCACCTGAGTCTGAGTGATAGGGGGAACCCAATCAATAATAGTTTGGATTTTCCCCTGAAGTGGTGCAATCTGTTCCCCACCAACAAGGTGTCCCAGATAAACCACCTTACCCTGCCCTATCTGGCACTTTGAAGCCTTGATAGTGAGGCCTGCCTTTTGCAGGGCCTCCAGAACTTTCCATAGGTGGACCAGGTGATCATCCCAGCTGGAGCTAAAGACAGCTATATCGTCCAAATATGCTGCACTAAAAGCTTCCAGCCCTTGCAGGACTGTGTTCACCAACCTCTGAAAAGTGGCAGGTGCATTTTTCAAACCAAAAGGCATTACAGTAAACTGGTAATGTCCTCCAATGGTAGAAAATGCAGTCTTAGGTTTAGCATCTTCTGACAATTTGATCTGCCAATACCCTGCAGTCAAGTCAAAAGTGCTTAGATACTTGGCAGATGCCAGTGTATCTATGAGCTCATCTGCCCTGGGTATAGGGTGAGCATCAGTTTTGGTTACCAAGTTGAGACCTCTATAGTCTACACAAAACCGCATTTCCTTCTTTCCATCTTTGGAATGGGGTTTTGGTACCAGTACCACAGGAGAAGCCCATGGACTGTCAGAGTGCTCAACCACTCCTAGTTCTAACATTTTCTGGACCTCTTGCTTTATGCAGTCCCTGACATGGTCAGGCTGCCTATAGATCTTACTTTTGACAGGTAAACTGTCTCCAGTATCTATAGTGTGCTCACACCAAGAAGTGGTACCTGGCACAGTAGAGAAGAGTTCAGAGTATTGATCTAGGAGATTTATGCAATTATCTTTCTGCTCAGCAGTAAGACAATCAGCCAAAACTACACCTTCCACAAGAGCATCTTGTTCTGTGGAATAGAAGAGATCAGGTAGAGGATCACTGTCTTCTTCCTGTCCCTCATCAGTTGCCATGAGCAGGGTGAGATCAGCCCTGTCATAGTAGGGTTTCAGGCGGTTTACATGGAGTACCCTAAGGGGACTCCTTGCAGTGCCTAAGTCAACTAAATAGGTGACTTCACCCTTTTTCTCAACAATTGTGTGGGGCCCACTCCATTTATCTTGGAGTGCTCTTGGGGCCACAGGCTGGAAGACCCACACTTTCTGCCCTGGTTGGTACTGAACCAAAACAGCCTTCTGATCATGCCATTGCTTCTGGAGCTCTTGGCTGGCCTGAAGGTTTTTACTGGCCTTTTTCATGTACTCAGCCATCCTTGATCTGAGGCCAAGTACATAATCCACAATATCCTGCTTAGGAGCTTTTAAAGGTTGTTCCCAACCCTCCTTTACAAGTGTGAGTGGACCCCTAACAGGGTGTCCAAAAAGAAGTTCAAAGGGGCTGAAGCCCACTCCTTTCTGGGGTACCTCCCTGTAGGCAAAAAGGAGGCATGGTAGAAGGATATCCCATCTCCTGCGGAGTTTTTCAGGGAGACCCATAATCATGCCTTTGAGAGTTTTATTAAATCTCTCCACCAGTCCATTTGTTTGTGGATGATAGGGTGTTGTGAACTTGTACGTTACACCACACTCCTTCCACATGGCCTTTAAGTATGCAGACATGAAATTGCTTCCTCTGTCTGATACCACTTCCTTTGGGAAGCCCACCCTGGAAAATATTCCCAGGAGGGCCTTTGCCACTGCAGGTGCTGTAGTGGTCCTTAAAGGAATAGCTTCAGGATATCTTGTGGCATGGTCCACTACCACTAAGATGAATCTATTGCCTGAAGCAGTTGGAGGGTCAAGGGGACCAACTATGTCAACCCCTACCCTTTCAAAGGGAACCCCAACCACAGGCAGTGGGATAAGGGGTGCCTTTGGGGTGCCACCTGTCTTGCCACTGGCTTGACAGGTTTCACAGGACTTACAAAATTCCTTTGTGTCCTCAGACATTCTAGGCCAATGAAACAGGGGAACAAGCCTGTCCCAAGTTTTCATTTGTCCTAGATGCCCAGCTAAGGGAATGTCATGTGCCAGTGTTAGGAGGAACTTTCTGTACTCCTGAGGAATCACTAATCTCCTGGCAGCTCCAGGTTTAGGATCCCTATGCTCAGTGTACAAGAGGTTGTCCTCCCAGTAAACTCTGTGAGAGTCACTGACATCCCCATTAGCCTGTTTGACAGCTTGCTGTCTGAGACCCTCTAATGTGGGACAGGTTTGCTGTGCCACACTCAGCTCCTCTCTGGCAGGCCCCCCTTCACCCAAAAGCTCAGCAGTGTCTGCTTCCAGCTCCTCTGGTGTAGGTTCTGCACAGGGAGGGAATTCTTCTTCCTCAGAAGTTGAATCCACTGTAGAGGGAGGGATAGTAGGAAGTGGTTTGCTTCTACTAGCCCTAGCTTTAGGGAGCACTTGGTCCATTGTTCCAGGATCCAAGCTTCCCTGTCCTTTTTGCTTTTTGGCCTGAGCCCTTGTCAAAGCAAAAATATGCCCTGGGATGCCCAGCATTGCTGCATGGGCCTCCAACTCCACATCTGACCAAGCTGATATCTCCAAATCATTCCCTAATAGACAGTCTACAGGTAAATCTGAAGCTACCACAACTTCCTTTGGACCAGTAACCCCCCCCCCCCCCCCCCCCCTAGTTGAGATTTACAACAGCCATGGGGTGGCTAAGTGTGTTGTTGTGAGCATCGGTTACTTGGTACTGGTGACCAAGTAGGTGTTGTTCAGGGTGGACCAGTTTCTCTATGACCATAGTCACACTGGCACCAGTGTCCCTGTAGGCCTGAACCTCAACACCATTTATTAGGGGTAGCTGCTTGTACTTATCCATATTAAGGGGACAAGCAACTAAGGTGGCTAAATCAATAACCCCCTCAGAGACTAACACAGCCTCTGTGGCCTCCCTAACAAGGCCAACCCCAACTAAATTACCAAAAGTGAGCCCAGCTACTCCCTTGGATTGGCTATTAGTAGGTTTGCTCCCACCACCACTGCTATTAGTAGGGACACTAGGTGTAGCAGTAGGGGTTGTAGTGGTAGGAGCAGTGGTGCCTTTCTTTGGACAACTGGGATCTGTTGTCCAATGGCCTTTTATTTTACATAAATAGCACCATGGTTTCTTTTCCTTGTTCTGATTAAAGGAGGATTTGGACCCACCACCCCCACCAGAGTGTTTTTGTGGGCCTGATGAAGACTCATTTTTAGATTTGTCCCCACCCTTGTCTGAAGACTTACCATCCTTCTTTTTGTTGCCATCTTTGTCACCCCCTGTATGAACTTTTCTGTTCACTCTTGTTCTGACCCATTTGTCTGCCTTCTTTCCCAATTCTTGGGGAGAGGTCAGATCAGAGTCCACCAAGTACTGGTGCAACAAATCAGACACACAATTATTAAGAATATGCTCTCTCAGGATTAAGTTATACAGGCTGTCATAATCAGTAACTTTACTGCCATGTAACCACCCCTCCAAGGCCTTCACTGAATGGTCAATGAAATCAACCCAGTCTTGTGAAGACTCCTTTTTGGTCTCTCTGAACTTTATCCTGTACTGTTCAGTGGTTAAGCCATAACCATCCAGGAGTGCATTCTTAAGAACTTGGAAATTATTAGCATCATTTTCTTTCACAGTAAGGAGCCTATCCCTACCTTTTCCACTAAATGATAGCCATAGGATAGCAGCCCACTGCCTTTGAGGGACATCCTGTACAACACAGTCCCTCTCAAGTGCAGCAAACCACTTGTTAATGTCATCCCCCTCCTTATAAGGGGGAACTATCTTGTGCAGATTCCTGGAATCATGCTCTTTAACAGGATGACTATGGGGAATACTGCTGCTGCCACCATGGGTATCTAAACCCAACTTCTGTCTTTCCTTCTCTAATTCAAAAGACTGTCTATCCAAATCCAGCTGTTGCTTTTTAAGCTTCAGTCTGGTTTGTTCCACCCTCAACTTATTGAGTTCCCTCTCTAACATTCTGTCATCAGGGTTGGTGGGAGGTACATTCCTAGAAACAGAGGTATGATGGGAATGAACAGAAGGAGACCTGTCCCTTACAGGAGCCACCCTAACAGCTTGGTTAACAGAAACATTACTACCAGTATGGTGAGAATAAATGCTTTTGCTATGATGTGAGACAACACTATTTGTATGGTGTGGCTCATCATCATTCCCAACTATGCTAGACTGTCTAGTAATGGGCAGGCTAGGGAGTTTCTTTCCTGAATCTTTTCCTGGGGGAGTCCCTGAATCAGATTGGGAACTATTAGGTACTTTTTCAACAGATGAGGCACCTATGGCCTTAGCCTGTTCTCTAAGCATGTTAAGTAACAGTTCCAAGGAAGGATTTTTCCCTACACTCAAACCTCTCTCTATACAGAGACTCCTTGCTCTTTTCCAGCTAAGGTTGTCATATGCAAGTTTGGACAGATCAACATTTTGGCCTGTGCCAGACATTTTTAGAGAGAGTTAAAGTGATAGTAAAAGATAAAAAGTTTGTCAGAGCTTTTAGAAAGACAGAGAAAAAAAACTTTTTAAACTTTTAAGAACTTTTTAGAAAGTTTAGAAGTACTTTTCAGCACTTAGAAAAGAGTGAAAAGAGGAAATGCAAAACTTTTTGGCTATGTGTATATACACTGACCTTGTTTTGTATATTTTTCTCTTATGAAAAGTACAATGACAAGAGTGGTAAGTAGTCTCAAGCACTTATCCCACCACTGCACAACCAATGTAGGAGGCTGGACTGGCTTGTAGTGAGTACCAAGGGGTACTTGCACCTTGCACCAGGCCCAGTTATCCCTTATTAGTGTATAGGGTGTCTAGCAGCTTAGGCTGATAGATAATGGTAGCTTAGCAGAGCAGCTTAGGCTGAACTAGGAGACGTGTGAAGCTACTACAGTACCACTTAGTGTCATATGCACAATATCATAAGAAAACACAATACACAGTTATACTAAAAATAAAGGTACTTTATTTTTATGACAATATGCCAAAGTATCTTAGAGTGTACCCTCAGTGAGAGGATAGGAAATATACACAAGATATATATACACAATAGCAAAAATATGCAGTATAGTCTTAGAAAACAGTGCAAACAATGTATAGTTACAATAGGATGCAATGGGGAAACATAGGGATAGGGGCAACACAAACCATATACTCCAAAAGTGGAATGCGAACCACGAATGGACCCCAAACCTATGTGACCTTGTAGAGGGTCGCTGGGACTATTAGAAAATAGTGAGAGTTAGAAAAATAACCCTCCCCAAGACCCTGAAAAGTGAGTGCAAAGTGCACTAAAGTTCCCCTAAGGACAAAGAAGTCGTGTTAGAGGAATAATGCGGGAAAGACACAAACCAGCAATGCAACAACTGTGGATTTCCAACCTAGGGTACCTGTGGAACAAGGGGACCAAGTCCAAAAGTCACAAGCAAGTCGGAGATGGGCAGATGCCCAGGAAATGCCAGCTGCGGGTGCAAAGAAGCTTCTACTGGACAGAAGAAGCTGAGGTTTCTGCAGGAACGAAAAGGGCTAGAGACTTCCCCTTTGGTGGACGGATCCCTCTCGCCGTGGAAAGTCGTGCAGAAGTGTTTTCCCGCCGAAAGGACGCCAACAAGCCTTGCTAGTCGCAAATCGTGCGTTTGGCGTTTTTGGACGCTGCTGGGGCCCAGGAGGGACCAGGAGGTCGCAAATTGGACCTGAAGAGAGAGGGGACGTCGAGCAAGACAAAGAGCCCTCACTGAAGCAGGTAGCACCCGGAGAAGTGCCAGAAACAGGCACTACGAGGATGCGTGAAACGGTGCTCGCCGAAGTTGCACAAAGGAGTCCCACGTCGCCGGAGACCAACTTAGAAAGTCGTGCAATGCAGGTTAGAGTGCCGTGGACCCAGGCTTGGCTGTGCACAAAGGATTTCCGCCGGAAGTGCACAGGGGCCGGAGTAGCTGCAAAGTCGCGGTTCCCAGCAATGCAGCCCAGCGAGGTGAGGCAAGGACTTACCTCCACCAAACTTGGACTGAAGAGTCACTGGACTGTGGGGGTCACTTGGACAGAGTTGCTGGATTCGAGGGACCTCGCTTGTCGTGCTGAGAGGAGACCCAAGGGACCGGTAATGCAGCTTTTTGGTGCCTGCGGTTGCAGGGGGAAGATTCCGTCGACCCACGGGAGATTTCTTCGGAGCTTCTGGTGCAGAGAGGAGGCAGGCTACCCCCACAGCATGCACAAGCAGGAAAACAGTCGAGAAGGCGGCAGGATCAGCGTTACAGAGTTGCAGTAGTCGTCTTTGCTACTATGTTGCAGGTTTGCAGGCTTCCAGCGTGGTCAGCAGTCGATTCCTTATCAGAAGGTGAAGAGAGAGATGCAGAGGAACTCGGATGAGCTCTTGCATTCGTTATCTAAAGTTTCCCCAGAGACAGAGACCCTAAATAGCCAGAAAAGAGGGTTTGGCTACCTAGGAGAGAGGATAGGCTACTAACACCTGAAGGAGCCTATCAGCAGGAGTCTCTGACGTCACCTGGTGGCACTGGCCACTCAGAGCAGTCCAGTGTGCCAGCAGCACCTCTGTTTCCAAGATGGCAGAGGTCTGGAGCACACTGGAGGAGCTCTGGACACCTCCCAGGGGAGGTGCAGGTCAGGGGAGTGGTCACTCCCCTTTCCTTTGTCCAGTTTCGCGCCAGAGCAGGGCTAAGGGGTCCCCTGAACCGGTGTAGACTGGCTTATGCAGAATTGGGCACTTCTGTGCCCAACAAAGCATTTCCAGAGGCTGGGGGAGGCTACTCCTCCCCTGCCTTCACACCATTTTCCAAAGGGAGAGGGTGTCACACCCTCTCTCAGAGGAAGTTCTTTGTTCTGCCATCCTGGGCCAGGCCTGGCTGGACCCCAGGAGGGCAGCTGCCTGTCTGAGGGGTTGGCAGCAGCTGCAGTGAAACCCCAGGAAGGGCAGTTTGGCAGTACCAGGGTCTGTGCTACAGACCACTGGGATCATGGGATTGTGCCAACTATGCCAGGATGGTATAGAGGGGGCAATTCCATGATCATAGACATGTTACATGGCCATATTCGGAGTTACCATGGTGAAGCTACATATAGGTAGTGACCTATATGTAGTGCACGCGTGTAATGGTGTCCCCGCACTCACAAAGTTCAGGGAATTGGCTCTGAACAATGTGGGGGCACCTTGGCTAGTGCCAGGGTGCCCTCACACTAAGTAACTTTGCACCTAACCTTTACCAGGTAAAGGTTAGACATATAGGTGACTTATAAGTTACTGAAGTGCGGTGTAAAAATGGCTGTGAAATAACGTGGACGTGATTTCACTCAGGCTGCAGTGGCAGGCCTGTGTAAGAATTTTTCAGAGCTCCCTATGGGTGGCAAAAGAAATGCTGCAGCCCATAGGGATCTCCTGGAACCCCAATACCCTGGGTACCTCAGTACCATATACTAGGGAATTATAAGGGTGTTCCAGTAAGCCAATGTAAATTGGTAAAAATGGTCACTAGCCTGTTAGTGACAATTTGAAAGAAATGAGAGAGCATAACCACTGAGGTTCTGATTAGCAGAGCCTCAGTGAGACAGTTAGTCACTACACAGGTAACACATTCAGGCACACTTATGAGCACTGGGTCCCTGGGTTACCAGGGTCCCAGTGACACATACAACTAAAACAACATCTATACAGTGAAAAATGGGGGTAACATGCCAGGCAAGATGGTACTTTCCCACACCCACACAATACAAAACTACAACATACAATTCTCTCAGTTTCAGTCTCCCAGATACACACTCTCTACTCATACTAACCAAAAACACTATCCGCTGTTCGCTCCACACAGACCACCTGTCTTCATAACAATGCCCAAACCCTGCCTTCAAACACATCATCTACAAACACTCTTCCCCTCTCCTCACCAATTGCACACAACCATACAATCCCCACATTTCACTCCAGCACACATATTACCCCTTCCAGTCATCTCAACTAATACTTATTTCCCTGACACACACCCATCACCTCTTAAACACCTCATACATTCATCTCCAAAACACAGCAACACCCCATCTAACACTCAAATTCCACTTAACAGCACTAACTCACATACAAATCCCTCACCAAAAACAACTACACAAATATCCCCTCTCACTATTCCACAAAAACAATACAGACCACACACATCAGCACATCAAATCAACACAAACTTACATTACACTCATCATCATACCCACTCCCACGACTACACAAAGGATACAAATTCCATCCAATCTCCACCCCTACCCCCTCACTCTTCACAAACACCTCCCACAAGCACCCCATCCCAGCAACCTTCACTCACTCGCCTCTCCTCCATTGCACAATTTAGAGCCTTACATCATGATCCACATGCTCCCCCCCACCCCTAACCCATACTCCATCCACACTAAATAAACGCAAACAAAATAAAATACATGCCACTCATAGCAACCTTGCATCCCCTTGTTTGTTACATAATAAAACTACCCTACAAAAAACACTACACTCCTCATGGCTCTCTCAACCACCAAGTCCACCACCCACACCCACACACACAGACCCAACAAAATGCCTCCTTAACCTGCTGGAAGAGGAACACTATGTTGAAAAGCAAGACTATTGTGAGCCTCAAACAGTTAACACAACTAGCAACACTCCTGCTTCAAGCTCCCATTATACTACTTACCCTTCTACTAAACAAAACAACACTACCACTAACATACCTTATCTAAACTGCCAGCTCATAAATGCTCGATCACTCTCAAAAAACAAGCACCACATCTACGACCTGCTCACAGACACACAACCTGACTTACTATTCATTACGGAATCCTGGTTGGGAGATGACATGGCACCAGTGTTGCACGAAGCCCTTCCTCCGGGCTATCAAACCATCACACAAAACCGTATAGGCAAGAGAGGAGGTGGACTAGCTATTATATTCAAACAGGCAATAAACCTCAGTAAAACAGACAACATCTCCATACAAGGTTGTGAAGCCCTCCTTACCAGATGCCACCCTACTCCAACTTCCACCTGTAACTTTCTCCTCCTTTACAGACCTCCACCTAACAACTCCACTTTCCCAGATGCTTTTCTTGACACAGTCTCAAACCTTATTACACTATACTCCAATCTATGCATTCTTGGGGATCTAAACATTTGGTTTGACAAACCCAATATGCCCCATCCAAAAGCTATCACCGCTGGCCTACTCGCATTGAACCTTCTTCGGATTGTACACAATCCCACACACATCGCTGGTCACATCCTAGATGTCATTTTTGCTAAGCCTGAACTCGTTACTATTCATAGCATCACACCAACCACCTGGTCAGACCACCATCTGATAACTTTCCGACAGACAACTCCACAAATCAACACACCCCACAACCACTTACATACATACACCTATCGACCATGGAGAAAACTCAATTTGGATCACTTAGAAACACAACTAACAGCAAACACAGATCTAGATACAATCAATTGTGTACCAAAACTTTATGAGTGGCTACAGGAAGCTTTTGATGTCCTAATACCACTCAGAAAAACTAAACATAACAAAAGAAAACCAACACCTTGGAGAAACACAGAACTTAAAAAGATAAAGCAACAAATCAGAAAGTTGCAGCGGACCTGGCTCAAAACAAACAACAGTCAAGACAAGCTGCAGCTACACAAACTTAACAGGATATACAAATCATCAATCAAAAAAGCTAAAAAAAGATACTACTCAGACAGAATTCAAAATGCTCAATCTACAACCAAGGAATTTTACAAAATTCTCAATGAATTTCGAAAACCGACATGCATGGAAGGAAGTCATCCCACCACTCAAGATTTCACAAACAAATTGGCAACTCACTACACAACCAAGGCAGACACATTGGACTCATATTTAAAACAGAAGAAAACCATCAGCACCAACCCCTTTACTAAAATACCCTTTAAGAATAAACCATCCCAACTTCTACAGTCCTTCAAACAAATATCCCAGGATGAATTTATGGATTTGGTCAAAGCAAGCAGACCTTCTGGCTGCCCTTCTGACCCTTGCCCACCACAAATCTTCAAGAACATCCTGCTATCTACTTCTGCTGCCACACCTGTAAGAAGAATCATCAACAACTCTTTAACTTCAGGAACTTTTCCTACAGACCTAAAAAAGGCATACATATGACCATTATTAAAGAAAACAAATCTAGACCCCCAAGACCACAACAACTACAGACCTATCACAAATGGACCTTTCCTGGGCAAATTCATAGAAAGAGCAGCATTCGCCCAGATGTCACAATTCATTGAAGACAATTCTATACTTTCAGACTTCCAAACTGGATTCCGCCCAGGAAGAAGCACTGAATCAGCACTCATGGCAATCTGGGACGATCTTAAAAACACAGTCGACCGAAATGGAGTTGCTGCACTACTTCTCTTGGACCTCTCAGCTGCCTTCGATACGGTTGACCATGACACCCTAACTCAAAGACTCCACGAAGCCGCTATACAAGGGATTGCTCTTGACTGGATTACTTCCTATCTCCAAAAAAGATCGAATATCATCCACTCGCCCCTCTTCTCGTCCGAACCCTACCTCACAAAAACAGGGGTACCCCAAGGGTCAATCATCTCACCTTTGCTTTTTAACATCTACATGATATCTTTACCAGAACTGATCAATGATTTCCATCTCACATGCTTACAACTATGCAGATGACACACAAATACTACTTCAATTAGAAGACCCCAAAAACATTGAAAACTCACATATCTTCAGTTGCCTCAGAGCCGTTGATCAGTGGATGACCTGGAGCCATCTCAAACTAAATACCTCCAAAACTGAAATACTCATATGTGGTGACTGGAAAAATTATGACCCCCTGTGCGTCTGGCCTGACGATCTCGGACCACCTCCTCAATTATCCAAGGAAGTGAAAAACCTAGGAATCACCATGGATTCCAAACTAACTATGAATGCCCAAGTAGACAAATTAGCACGCACAAGCTTCATCACCTTAAAGACTTTACGACACATCTTCCCCCACCTCGGATTTCCACACAAGGTGCAAGCTACTATCTCACTTGTATTATCCAAATTGGATTATGCCAATAGCCTCTACCATGGATCATCTCTATCTGTTATGAAAAAACTACAACGTATCCAGAATTCCGCAGCCAGGCTACTACTACATATAAAGCCGCAAGCCCACATCTCTCCTGCCTTGAGAGCACTACACTGGTTACCCGTTGCCAGAAGATGCACTTTCAAGCTGCTTTGTATCACCCACAAAGCTATACATGGAACAGGACCGCTTTTTATCAGAAAGAAAATTACCAAATACATCCAACAAAGAACCCTCCGCTCAAGACTGGCACCCCGCTTTAGAACACCACCATACAAGAAAAAGACTGTAGGTGGTACATCCTTCTCCGTCCAAGCAGCCAAACTATGGAATTCATTACCCCCAACTATAAGAGCCACAGATAACTTTCTTGTTTTCAGGAAACTACTCAAGAGTTGGCTCTTTCCTTCATAACCCCCTTTTTCAAACAATCTATGAACTGCATATGCCTATGTGGATAATTATTTTTTTCAGATTATACGTATATTTCTATTTATTTATAGTTTCTTTGGAAAATATGTATTTCTATTTCTTTATAGTTTCTTTAGAAAATATGTATTGCTACTGTCATAACAATAAAATACACACACACTCTTTTAAACCTGTCTGACTAAGTATTTTTTACCCATGACTCTAATTATGTATTGTATGTGCATATGTGTGTGTATTCATGTGTGTGTGTGTATAAATATATATATATATATATATATATATATATATGTGTGTATATGTTGTTTCTGTGCCTGGCATGTTTGTGGATCATTGCATGGCTCCTGGTTTTTGGGTTGTTATACTAGATATCTATGAATTTCTGCTCTCATTTTATCACACTTATCTACTCATCACTCTTATGTCATGTCTCTATCAAACTATCCTCCATTCTCACTCTGACTCATCCCAAATCCCTTCGACCACTTTCATCTCCTAAATACCTCTGCCTAAGCTCTTCCCTCCACCTCCACATCTAACTCACCAAACCTCACTCTACCTCTGTGACCTCCCACACAACCCTACTAAATTCTCCTGCATTCATCTCACCCTGCTACTATGCTCTCCCTAACCCTTCCACATCCTCTTTCCCCTCCGTCCCCCTTTTATTCATCCCAAGCCTTTGGATTGAGTAAATGAAGGATATACTCCCAATTAACACTTCTGGATTTCTTTCCTCCTCCACCCCTCCATTACTCCAGTCAATCTAACTAACAAACTCTCATATCCGGAACTCAAATTAACTCATAATAATACTAAAACTGTACTCCTTATTAAATTATACTAATCCATCACTAATTCTTGTTGGATACCGGAGTAGCGTGCTACTCATCGAAAGCGCTTCGACGCCTCGTCAGGGGTAGTAAGCGCTATATAAATACGATTACAATACGATTACAATACACACACGCATACAAACGTACGTAACAGCACACAAATCCACACACACAAATTACATAAAAGCCAGATACCAAATACACACACACACACAGCCAAGCGGATACATGCCAAACATACAGCACAACTCACACAAACACCACCAACACAGTCATACACATCCATACACAACACCCCATAATCACACGACAACTAGACCACAAACACCTCAACGCAGGCATAGACAAGCACGTCGTGATACACCACACGTCCACACACACCATAAACTGTATGTAGCAATGACACACAATCAATAGCAGTGAACACACATCGAAACAATGACACAGGTGACACATCACGAGCAACCAACATACAATGAATTCCACAGATGCAGCACCATACACACGGACACATACAACACCCCATATAATCCCACAAGCAAGCTGTCAGACACATAACAACATGCACATAGCACAACCCATCTACCCAGCGTATGCAACAACACAAACACAACCCATACACAGACAACACACACACTGTTGCATACAGATGTCACACCACCATGTAGAAGGAAGCCAGGACAAGCATCTCAACTTGCCAGCCACAGAAATGTGGGCAGATGCATTTGGAACCATGAAATTAAAATAAACTATATACAAAATGTAAAGTCCAATGTCCAGAAATGCAGGACACATTGTCCATACATCATGGCCCCAACTTGACTCTTGACAGCAAATAGGCCTCTACGTCATAGGGGCATCAATTGGTAATGCAGGCACCTCAGGAGTTTGGGGATGGTGCTGTTGGTGGCTTGGATTTGGACGGGGGGTGTCTTTGTTTGGGCTTGGGAGGGGGGACTTTGCCTCTGGGAGGGTAGATTTTTTGATGGGTGGAGGAGCAGGGGAAACACCAGAGGGGGCACCCGAGGAAGGGGGTGGAAGGACCTGGGAGAGGTGGGGGGGACACGAGGTTTAGGGGTAACACTGGGTGGGAGAGGAGTAGGGAAGAGGTCAAGGGCGGCAAGGAAGACTTTCTTAGGTATACTGGGGCAGTCACATGAATGAGGGATGGTAGTGGAGGTAGAGGGAGTGCTCGTGTGCATATCTTGGAAGGAGGGGGGTAGAGATGCATGGAGAGGGAACGGAAGACGTGTGAGTGAATGTTGGGGTGGTGTGTGCGCAAGTGAGGTGGATGTGTTGCAGGTGACAGAAGGTGGTCATGGTGAGTGCGGATGTGGTGTGTGGGGTGGGTGTCTGCGAGTCTGCTGTTGTGGTGTTTGAGGGTATGGCAGGAATGCTAGCAGGACTAGTGTGTCATGGTGCAATGCTGGCAGGTGTGAGTGGTGATGTGACTGTAAGGGAGGCAGTGTGGGAAGTGTCTGTTGTGTATGCAGATGTGTGTTGTGTGTGTGCATGCCTGTGGGTTCGTTTGTTGTGCTTATCTTTGTCTTTGCACACCTTTATTTTGTAGTGGGTGTATGCTTGTCTGTAGGTGTGCCCTGGACGGGTGTAGGGAGAGGGGTTGTGGATTGGGAACAGGTAGCTGGAGGGGGGGGAACGGAAGATGAAGGGACACTGGCTGCCGTCAACGTGAAGGCCAGAGCCTGAAACCATCTCTGTAGGTCAGACAAGGTACCGTGAATGACTTCCAGGAAGGCATTAGACTGCTGCATCTGGGATGCCAGTACCTGGATGGCACTCACGATGGTTGTCTGCCCCATAGAGATGGACCTCAGGAGGTCAATAGCCTCCACATTGAGGGCAGCAGGGCTGACTGGGGCAGGAGCAGAAGTGCCTGTGGCGAAGGAGACGCCCACCCTCCTGGATGGTGTTGGGGTGGTCCCAGATGGGTCCGCCACCGCCAGGGAGCCTTCATCGGAGGAGGAATCTAAATCGGATGTGGTGGTACCTCCAGTCTCCCCAATGGTGCTCCCTCCGTCCCATGGGTCCCCTTGGCTTTGCTGGTGCCAGCTTCCTGGGTCCCGTGGGCTGCTGCATTCCCACTTCCAGTGCCCTTCCTCCTTTGCCAGATGATGCTAATGCACACATAGACAGAAGTGGAGAGAGGACGGTGGGAGAAAAAGAAAGGGAGGAAATTGGAATAACCCACACATCTGCTTCACATACAAACAATACATATATTTGCCCCTGTCTGGAAAACAAGAGACCATTTTGCAGTCATGGACAATAGTCCTGCAAGCCATACCCAAACCTATCACCGATCACCTCATCCCTGCAGCCTGGACACCTGATTGTAAGTCCTACATGCCTGTCAACTGGCTAAATGAATGATCCAACAATTCAACCCATTAACATACCCAACCACATGTCACTCATGACAAGATTAAACAAATCTGACCTCAGAGGAACTATGCACACAAACTAAATGAAAGGAATGTGTGGAGTACTTTTGGGACAGAGGTCCATTGATGTCTCAATTGAATCGATTGCAATGTTAACGAAACATACCTGTCATTACCCAAATACAGTGCCAATAAGATCACTTTGGACTGTGCAGAGATGGAGTATGAAGCCAGTAAAATGCCTGAGATTTGAGCAACGCATATGTACAGTAGAATGTGTGTTACAGTACCAACACTTCTGTTCCTGCATGGCTGTGGGTTACAGTACCATCACTTCTGTTCCTGCATAGCTCTACATTGCTAACGTTTCACACTCCAACATGATTGGTGTGACAACCAGGACTGTACATGCTCCAGATTTCATATGACCATGTAAATCTCAAGCTCAGTGAGGGTCACAGTACACAACCATGCAAAAGTCACCTAACAGTCTACACTTTCCCCCTTGTGGCTGCTGTGCTGCCCTCAACTGCCCATCCAGTTCTGGGTAGGCCACCGCCAGTATGCAGGATATTGGGGGGGGTGGTTCAGGGTCCGACAGGCACCCCTTCCATGTTGGGACGCCATCCCCAGCTGGGCCTCTGCAGTCTTCCGGGCCTAGCGTCTCAGGTTCTCCCACTGCTTCCTGCCGTGGGTGCTCCGCTGGCTATGGACCCCCAGTGTCTGCACTTCCTTGGCGATGGCTCTCCACAACCCTTTTTTCTGGTGGGCGCTGACCTGCATGGGAAACATTCCAAAAATGGAGGACATGATGTCAATGATACCAATACAGCTGCAACCTTTAGCGACACACAACATACACAGTCCATTCACACTGCCAATATACCACACACATCATGTGCATTCAAAACCCCAAATCAGTAATCACATGTCAACGTGCACACAAACATTCATCGTCAAACACCACCCGAAATGTGGGACAAAGGACTTTGTACTGACCTGTTCCCCTGGAGCCCCATACAACCGCCCATGCAGGGGTAGGACTCCTTCCGCCAGCTTATCCAGTTCCTCAGCTGTGAAGGCAGGGGCCCTATCCCCTGCAGTGAGTGCCATTGTTGCACCAAGATTCAGGACACAGCAGCACACAAAGTAGGAATCTTCCTTGCCCGAATGCCAGGAGTCAAGTGAGCTTGCCCATACAAAATGGCGGTTACGCGGTCATGACCCTCGGCGCCGGCGGTGATCGTCATTGGTCCCAGTTTCCCATGGACGTCAGTGTTATCCACTGAGGAGTTGCACAGCAGTTCCTGACCGCCTTTCGCCTTGATGAATGCTGGAGGCGGAATGAGGTCACTTCCATCTGTCCAATGCATGCAGGACAGGCAGATGCTATTTTAATATGTTACATGACTGTCCTGGGTTCAAACTGCATATCGTCACAAATTCATGTAAGGTTACATTTTGTGAATAATCACATATGTAGTGAGTGTCGGGTGACATCACCACACTTGTCACAACAAATGTCTGTATTGACAATCCATATGGTGGAACACATGGAATGTGTATGTTTACATGTCCTGTACACGTCCCTTGTCACAGGGATTATGTGGCATTGTCTGGCTAGGAATAGAGGGTGGAGTACTGTCTTTCCACAACATGACAGCCAATTTACATGACCAATACTTCGTGATTGTCATAAGTCATACTTGGTGCACAACTTTGTGAGAGGTGCCCAGATTGCCATTTGTCTCCCTGCCTAGATACTGCCAAAATGGAGTGATGAGGAATGCACCAGTTTACCGGCCCCTAGTAGATCTTGAAACCATGGAAGAGCACTACATCATCCTGACCTATCGACTGAACCGTGTGTCCATCAGGGAACTGGTCACCCATTTGGACCCTGACCTCCTGCCGGCTTCGAGAAATCCCCATGCCATCCCTCCAACAGTCCAGGTGTTGGCAGTCTTGCATTTTCTGGTGAGTGGCTTGTTTCAGGTGACTGTGGGACTGGCTGCAGAGATGTCACAGCCCAAGTTCAGTTAGGTGTTGCAGGATGTGCTGGATGCCCTACTCAAGCATGTGAACAGGTACATTAGGTACCCACAACGTGCTATATTGCCCTATACAGCCTTCTACAATATATCACATGTCCCACATGTAATAGGGGCCATTAATGGAACTCACATCGCCTTGGTACCTCCGAGGGCCAATGAACAGGTCTACAGAAACCGGAAGAGTACATATTCGCTCAGTGTATAAGTGTTGTGTCTTACAAGGGTACATAACACATGTAAACGCAAAATTATCCTGGATTGGTACATGATTCCTACGTCCTGAGAAACAGCAGAGTCGCTGCATTGATGTTACAGCTACAGGGAGAAAGGGCCTGGCTAATATCTGTGTTACTGCTCTCCATGTCAGACAATTGATACCCCTCCCTCCACAGTCTGCACTCTGCCTAGCATTGTTACCTATCGCAATATCTCCTTTTCTATACAGGTGACTCCGGATACCCCAACCTGCCCTGGCTCTTGACACCTGTTAGACATCCAATTACAGGAGGGGAGAACAGGTACAATGAGGCACATGGCCAGACGAGGTGAGTGATTGAGATGACTTTCAGCCTCTTGAAAGCTAGTTTTCGTTGCCTCCATGTGTCTGGTAGTGCCCTACAATACCAACCAGGGAAAGTCTGCAAGATCTTTGTTGCATGCTGCATGCTCCGTAATCTGGCCATCAAAAGGCACATCCCACTGTTGGAGGAGATGGGCATTGATGCTGGAGCAGTGTTTGGGGCCGGTGACTCTGATACTGAGGATGAGGCGTACGAGGATGAGGCACATGACTACAGGACTGACCTGATTCGTCACTACTTTTAATGATGAACAGGTATCTGTGATTTGTATGTCATCTGCACTTGGACTATGTATTGGTAAAGCCAGTCTGTACCCAGATCTTGCATGCATCAAGGTGTGTGTGGGGACTACTGCTTTTCATCTTGGTTTCCGACCCTGAAAGGTAGCTGACTTACCATGAGGGGTAGTGGAAATGCATTGCTGCTAATGACGTATGAAATGCTGGTTGCCACAACGGAACATCCTATGGTTGTACCAAAGGTTTTGGATCCTCAGTGTGCCTGTTTGGGTAAGTGTAAGGGAGGCTTATCAGTTGTGTCCTGCTGTGTAGACCTATCATGCTGCATTGTCACCTGTTCCTGACTACTCAGGGGAGGTGAACAGTAGAGGATGTTACCTATGTGATATCTTTACTTTCTTACACGTGTGAGTGACAATGCAGGCCCTTACATATGTGGGATCTTAGCTGCTGGGGCAGTCATCCTGTGTTTGTGTTCCGCTGCTGTTGATGTATGACTATGGAGTACATGCCCTACAACATTGTGCTTAATTCCATGACATTTTCCCTCTTCAGGTCACATGTCTGTTTGCAAGCTGCTTACTGATTTGCCTGTTGGCATCGTTGACACTGGATGTTACTACAATATGGATGTACTTACACACCTGCTGGAGATTCTTACTACATCTGTCACTTTGACATTACTGTAGTGCTGACATGTATATATGATTGTTGCTTGTAAACAGAGTTGCCACTTTAAACAATGAAGACTCATGCACCATGACTTGTGCAAATTGGTGTTTATTGAGTGATTTACATCACAGTCCAGAGGATTGGGGACTTGGTTTAGGTGAAGATCAGAGTGGGTGGTCAAGCTGTTTGTTTCACAGGTCCTATATCCATTAGCCTTGGGATTATAGGAACTTGGCATTGGACAGCCAACAGGTGCAAGAGTGGCACACAAGGGTGACAGTTCAGGAGAGGGATCACTTCTTGGTGAGGGGGATTGGTCTTTGCCTCAGGTACTGCAGGATGTCTGCATGACCGAGCTCTTTTACAGGGGGGTCCCTCAGCTGCAGGGGTAGGGGTGCTGCTGGCCTGTGGGTCCTCCCACTGGGCCACCATTTGAGTAGCAGGTGCTGATGTAGAGAGGAGTGGTGTTGTGTGACTACTGGATAGAGCCTGCTCTTGGGTGGAGGATGTCCGCAGGATGTTGTTCAGTTCTTTGAACTCCCCTAACATGGAGACCATGGTGGCACTGAGTACCTGCCACTGCTGCATGGCCTCCTGTGGTATTCCCCCTGCAGCCTTTGGGTCTCCTGCAAGGTGATGAGTATTTGTCCCATCTTGTCCTGGGATTGCTGATAGGCTCCCAGGAATCTGGAGACGGCCTCCTGGCCAGTCGTGTCATGTTGCTGCCTTGTCCTTTGGTCCACAATTGCCCTCCCACTGGCCCCTGCACCCGGTGCCTGTCCCCCTGGTGCAGTGTGCCCCATCCCAATGATACCAGGACCGTCGTGGTCTTGGGATTGCAATGTTGACTCATGCCCCTGTCCTGTGGGGCACACTGATGTTTGATGTGACCTTGGGACACAGGTTTGGGAAGGTGGACTCTGCTGTGCAATGGATGCCACAGGGGAGGTGGTTTCAGTTGTGGGCAGGGTGAGTCTGGTGGTGTTGGTGGACTAACCACTCATGCCTGATGGGCCAGGTTTGTCATCCCTATCCAGCCATCCAGGGGATCCGCCCACTATTGGACCTGCTTGCAGGCCTGGGCTGTCTGTCACTGGCATCCTCTGCTGTGTGGCAGTGCTTGGGCGACCTGTGGAATGAGAGGTATTGTGTCAAATGATGGTATTGTACAAGTGATACACATGGTTGTATGCCATCATTGACTGGATTGCAGGGCAATAATGGCATTGACAGTTACTAGACTACTGCTTGTGTTTCCATCAGTGGAATGTTGCAGTGGTCCTATTTTAGGGAATGGTTTGTATTTGTCTTGCTACTGTCATTGCCATGTACTGATGTGCATTCCAATTACTTGTTGGTGAAGGGGAGAGTGACCTGGTTTAACGTGCAAGTGCAGAGATGTGAAGTGGATGTAGCAGCCATGCACGTGTAGGGAGTGTTGCATTATAGTAGTTGTAGTACTTGCTGCAGTGTAAGGTAAACATGCACTAGGTGGGCCTGTGAGGGAATGGTGTCAGTAGGGAGCTGTGGCATGCACGGGCAGGTATTGGGTCCATGGTGGGTTTGTGAACTTTAGGGTGGTGTGAAGGGGTGAGAGGGTGGTGGGGGGTACATGCTATGCACACGGACATGTTGGCTGGGGAGTGTAGTTGACCTACCAGTGTCCAGTCCACTAGGTATTCCCGTCAGCCCCTCTGGGTGTAGGATGGCCAAGACCTTCTCCTCCCACAATGATAATTCTGGGAGAGGTTGTGGGGGCCCACCACCAGTCCTCATGATGACAATTTAGTGCCTGGAAGCCATGGCCCGTACCTTCCCCCATAGGTTGTTCCACCTCTTCCTAATGTCCTCCCTTGTGCGTTGATGTTTCCCCACAGTGTTCACCCTGATGACGATCCTCTGCCATAAGTCGTTTTTCCGGGCTACGGATGTCTGCTGGACCTGTGCTCCAAACAGTTGCGGCTCCACCCTGATGATTTCGTCAATCATGACCCTCAGCTCCTTGGCTGTGAATTGTGTTTTTTTTTGTGGTGCATGGTGGTTCTTTTGAGGGTGGTGGGGTGTGTGTTGTGCAGGGATGCTTGGTGTGCTGTTTGTTGGTGTGAGTTTGGGCGATAGGATGTGCATGTGGTGTGTGGTATTTGTGTGCAGTGGTGATGTGCGTGTTGTGTTTTCTCTTGATTTTGTGTACTGTGTGATGCATTTTTCAGTGTAATGGTGCCTGTGATATCTAGGTGCAGTGCCTTCTTTCAATGTGCTCTTGCCTCGCTCTGTCAAACTTTCTGGTTGCAAAGGGTTCTGGGTATGTGTGGGGCTGTGTTTTGTAGTGCTGTGGTCAGGTGTATGAGGTATGTGTGTCAGGTGTGAGGCACTGTGAGGTATGCCCAATGTGGTGCAGTGTTCTGGTGGAGGTGCTTTTTTCCCGCCGTGGTTTGGACTACCAATGGAATGGTGCTGTGCTAAGACCGCGGCGCTGATTTGTAATTTGGCAGGTGGGATGTTCTCGGCGTGGGTGTGCTGGTGGTGCAGGCGCCTCCTTCATGCCGTCGTTCAGGCCAACTGTGTTATTTTTTGGGTACTTTTTTGGTGGTTTTATGTTGGTGACTCATAATACAGCGGTCTTCAGACCTACATCACTGGTGGTATTTCGGCGCCCGCTTACACAGCAGTCTTCGGTAAAGACCGCCAAAGTCAGAATGACTATCTAAGTGCGATTTGCATACAACCGACTCACTGGGCAGAGCGATTTTCTCAACTGTGGTACTTCAACTCCACAGCTGGCTGAGAAGATCTGGCTTTTCAGGGTATGTTCAGGCGAACTTCATGGACATGCCCTTTAATGGTACATACCTGTTCGAAGAGAAGGCAAACTTAGCACTGGAGCGCTGTAAGGACTACTGGGCTATGGCCAAGTCCTTGGGCCTCTCAGTGGCCCAACATCCCCAGTCTGCCTTTCGCCCCTTTTGTAGATATGGAAGGTGTGTTCCACTGTGTCAACCCTATGCCAGCCACTGTCCTGCACAAGCACTCCAAGCTACAAGTGGTCATGGTGTATACCAACCCCGGGGATCAGGTCTGCCACAACCACCAACCTCCCCCCAGCAGCTGCAGCTTTCAAGCCCTCCTAATCTTGCCCTCTAAGGTAATGGGCATCCCGTTGGGGGAAGAATCCGCCATCTCCACCCCTGGCTGTCCATAACATCGGGAAGGTGGGTTTTGCAGGTAATTCAGAGGGGCTACTTCCTCCCCTTCAAATCCTCCCCTCCCCCTATACCTCCAAATCAAGATCAGCTGATGGAGGATAATCTATCCTTGCTCTGTGAGGAAGTTACAGCTCTCTTGGCCAAGGGAGCCATAGAGAGTGTTCTGATATGAGAAGTAGGCAGTGATTGCAACTCCCGCTACTTTCTGATACCCAAAAAGAACAAGGGTCTTCGGCCTATCCTAGATCTCTGAACCCTCAATCTCTTCCTCAAAAAGGAGAAATTCAAGATGCTCACTTTTGCTCAGGTCTTGTCTGCCCTAGACCAAGGAGACTGGACAGTGGCATTGGTCTTGCAGGACACATATTTCCATATTCCCATCCTACCGGTCCACAGACATTACCTGCTGTTCACTGTAGGCCACGAGCATCTTCAGTTCACCGTGCTCCCCTATGGTCTTACCAGCACCCCTCGGTGTTTACCAAGGTGATGGCAGTGGTCGCAGCTCATCTGCGGAGATTAGGTCAGACTTCCCCTATCTCGCCGGCTGGCTGTTAAAGGCGGGCTAGCCGCAGGCTGTCGTCTCCCACCTCTAAATTACAGCAGACCTCCTGCATTCGCTTGGGCTTACTATAAGCATGCCAAAGTCTCACCTGACTCCTCTCAGACTCTCCCTTTCTTCTGAGATGTTCTAGACACAGTGCAGTTTTGGGTTATCCTCGCAAGCAGCGAGTCCAGGATATTCAGGCTATGATACTAATGTTACAGCCTCTATCCTGGATTTTGTGGAGAATGACTCTAAGGCTGCTGGGCCTCATGGCATCCTGCTAGTGACACGTGCCAAACGGCATATGTGGGCTCTGCAATGAGACCTGAAGTTCCAGTGGACACAGGGTCAAGGGAATCTCTCTGACATGGTCCAGATCTCGAAGGGAACTTCTAAAGACCTGCAGTGGTGGCTTACAAAACTGTGATTGGGTCAGAGGCAGACCCCTATCCTTTCTCCAACCAGATCTCACAGTAGTGACAGATGCGCCTTTCCTGGGATGGGGCAGCTATCTAGAAGAGGCGGAGATCAGAGGTCCACGGTCTCCACAGAATTAATATTTGCATCAACTTGCTGGAGCTTCCATTGATCCAGCTGGCATTGAAAGCCTTCTTAGACTCCTTCAAGGGAAGACTAGTGCAGGTCTTCACAGACAGCACCAATGACATGTGGTACTGCAACAAACAGGGTGGGGTGGGGTCTCTGGACCTAGCTGGAAAAGCAGGGCATATCCCTGGTGATTCAACACCTGCCAAGTTCTCTAAACGCCTGGGTGGGTAAACTCAGCTGCCGATGCCTAGTAGAATACAAGTGGCATCTCCATCCAGAGGTGGTGTAAGGTCTCTTTTAGCAGTGGGGAGAGCCTTCGTTAGGTCTGTTTGCTTCTGAAGAGTCAGCAGTTTTGCGTACTGGAGTTTCCAAGGCAGCTATCGCTCAGAGATGCTTCGCCTTGAGTGAATCTCAGGCCTCCTGTACGCCTTCCCGCCCATACCACTCCTTTCCATAGTTCTCAAGAAGATCAGGACCGACCAACCATAATCATCCGTATGGCTCCGGGCTGGGCACAGAGAGTCTGGTATCCTGAGCTTCTGCATATGAGCATTGATCCTCCAATCCGGCTGTCCCTTATGGAGGATCTTTTGTGGCAGCACCAGAGGAGGGTCCTCCATCTGGACCTGTCAACTCTGTCTTCTTGTGTGGAGTTTGAGCAGTGACAGTTGACAGCTTTCAACCTTCCTCCCACAGGTGTCCCTCTACCAAGACTGTGTACACCTGTCTATGGAAAAAGTTTGTAAATTATTGTATAGAAAAGTCTATTGACCCTCTTTCTGATGTTCTTTTTCTCCTCCTTGCCCAGCAGGGCTCTGCTCTGGGTACTCTTAAGGGTTACCTTTCTGTTCTGTCTGCCTTCTTGCAGCAGCCTGACCAACCCTTTTTATTAAGACCCATATTGTAAATAGATTTTTAAAAGGACTTGTGCATATGTTTCCTCCCTTCGCCCTTTATTATGCCTCAGTGGGACCTTAATTTAGTTATAACTTTTTTGATGTGTGCTCCATTTAAGTCTCTTCATAATGGTCCCCTCTGGCTTCTCACCATCAAGAAAGCCTTTCTAGTGTCAATAACTTCTGCCCAGAGGGTAAGTGAGCTGCAGGCTTTGTCATCCAAGCATCCATTCCTGTCGGATTTCCCAGACAAACTGATGCTTCACACTAGGACCTCTTTCCTCTCACAATTGGTGACAACATTTCATGTGGGCCAATCTATCACCTTGCCCACTTTCTCTGCTCTGCCACATCCCTCCAAAGAGGAGCAACTCCATGGTCTGGACCCAAAAAGAGCATTGTTGTTCTACCTTGACCACACAAAAAGTTCCAGGTGGATGACCAAATCTTCATTGGCTATGTTGGAGCAAAGAAATGTCAGGCAGAGCAGAAACAAACCATTTCGCACTGGATCATTCTCTGCAAAACAATCTGCTATGCATTGGCCAAAAAGCTGCCTCCTGAAGGATTACGGACCAATTATACCAGGGGTGAAGCTGTCACCACTGTGTTGGCACGTGGACTCCCAGTCCTAGACATCTGCCAGGCAGTAAAATGGGCATCCCAGCACACGTTTACCAAACACTACTGCCTGGACAGTCGGGTCTGCAGGGACAGGCATTTTGCCCTTTTGGTCCTGCAGCACTTCTTAGTTTAGAAACTTTGTCTGCAGCCCACCGCCGGGGATGGTATTGCTTGGGTATCTATTCAAAGTTAAGGAATATGCGGGTAGATGTCTATCAGATGAACAAGTTACATGCCTTTGGTTGTGCATTATCTGATGTAGACAATATCTAGCCGCAGATCCCTTACCAAACCACCCCACCTCCCCTAACTGCGGTCAGATTTCTAGGGCTAAGGATTCTCCCTTTCAGGGCCCTAGTTCGGACATACCAGTGTCAGTGCACTTCATGGCTTCGTGCTCCTGGCGTGGAAAGTCATGAAAAAGTAACTGGCATTAGCACACCAAGATGACACGACAATGCCGCACAGAGCCAATTGACACTACCAGCGTGCAAGAGTACTGCTCACGCAAAAATCTTCCAGATCCAGTCTAACGCCTGGGAAATTCAAAGGTAAGGTATCTGCTGCTAGATATTGTCTCTACCAGATAATTAATTACTGAAGGTAAGTAACTTGTTCTTTTACTTTCCTTAGGTGTGAATTTCCTTCCTTAGGGCATTTCAGTTCTCGCAGGTCCACTTTTTGGAACTGACAGGTCGTTTTTATTTGTTTTAGGGAATATACATGTTCTGTGATATGCTTGCTTATATTTAGTGGCCACATACTGCACCTGGTTATTACACGCGCCTGCCTTTTCAGGCTAAAACAACAGGTGAATGTTACCTTTCATGAGATTTTTCATGTTTCTGCTAATTGAAGTGTGGTTTGAAATCCATATGTAATGCTAAGTAAGTAAGTTTATTGACACGGTTAATAAAAACCAGCACAATTCCAAAATGCATAATAGTATAAATACTTTGCCTATTCAATATTTATAAAAAACATAAAAGCTTATTTAAAACTAAAACATATCATGATTAAAGATTTGTGCAATCTAAAATGTTCTCCACTAATTTCAACCTTGATCTTGAACTTAACTTTGGGACTTTCTTGCTCCCTTGCGAACATGATAATAGTAAATGAGTGAAGCCGAGTGAGCATCCTAAGTTGTGGCCCTTGCACACTCGGCTTCGACTTTGTTCACTAATTCTTTCTGGGCCTGTACCATGAATTTAGTCCCTCGACATGAAAACGGGATAGAAAGTCCGCTAAACCAGCTAATGATGGCCGGTCTGCGTGAGCGTAAGTTCAGTGTCTTAAAAATGTTTTTCAAATATAATGTCCTGTGGCTTAGCAAAGCCGGGCACACATAAAATATTTGTCCTGATGACTCTTTTCCGTACCCACACAGTCGACAGGAATGTGTCGGGTCCTGCTGTTTCCATGAAGGGACCATATCCTTCGTTTCCATCAACCCAAAGCGGAAAAGCATGAACCGATGTTTCAGCTACTGGTTGAAGGTTGCTGCTAGATATTCCTGTGCCCGTAAAGTTTTGTATGATGTTACTATAATCCAGGCATGCTGTCTGCTTGCCAATTTCTGTTTGTCAGAATTTAAAGATTTCTTCTTAGTGACTGCGTTTGCCTGCCGAAAGAACTCGTTTTTGTCCGGGTTCTGGTCCCAGGCTTCTAGCTGAGCTAGTACTTTAATGCAGTTATTTAAGTGATGACCCCAGGTGCTTTTGTCATTATGATGCTGTTGCTCTTCAATTTCCATCCAACATAGGTTGTTTAGAGTACCGGTCTCAGCAGCACGCATCCTCCAGCATAGTTTAATGAAGGCACATCTACTCTGATATTCATAGTTTCTCAGACCCAATTCCAAACAGACCTGAGCTGGAGGTGCTGATCGTGGTATCTGAAAAACTGTTTTGTAGGCCTTCGACTGGACTTGATTTAGAAAAACTGCCTCCTTCCCCAGCATGATTTCGGCGCCATAGGTGATGGTGGGCATTAGTCGCGCTGCCATAACAGCAAGCAGGTGAGTGTATGAAGGACAGCTCAGTTTTTGTTTTAGAACTTTAAAACCATAGGTTAGTGAGAGGGCTTTTGCTTGAGTGACAGCAAGCTGCGGGTTAAAAGTCAAGAGGCGGTCCATAGTGAATCCCAAGTAGTTATATGTGGGTGCAACCTCCACCTGTGGGTTAAAAGTCAAGAGACGGGACATAGTTAATCCCAAGTACTTATATGTGGGTGCAACCTCCACCCGGGATCCGTTTATGAACCATGAAGCTGATTTAAACTTCCTGTCGACTAGGCGGGCAACCTTGGTTTTACTCAAATTCAGTTCTAGGCCTTGCATGTGTAAAATGTGTCAATGCTATGCTGTAGCCCAACAGGTGTTTGGCTGAGTAAAACTATGTTGTCTGCGTACTGTAGCCATGCAATTCCTTTCTTGGCCAAGACTGGCGGGTGGCTATTTACAGGAGCTAGAGCCTCGGCTAGATCTGCAAGATATAAGTTAAACAGCGTGGGGGCCAATACACACCCTTGTTTAAGTCCTTTTGCTGTTAATGTTCTGTTGGTGAGGTGGCTGCCCTCTCCGATTTTTACTTGCGCCCAAGTACCTGTGTACAAGTCCATCATTGCGCCTAGAAGGCTGCATGGTAAGCCCCAACCTTTCAGTTTCTCCCATAGGCGGTTTCTTGGTACACAATCAAATCAATGAAGCAGGCAAGTAGCCTTTGTTTCTTAAGCCTGGCTTTGTTTCCCAGCAAGGCCAGGGTTGCCAGGTCGGTGTAAGCACCCATGCCAGCTCTAAAGCCTGTCTGGCATTGTGGAAATAATTATCTATCATGAATCCATTCTACTGGTTGTTGCAGTAGACAGGATGCGTAGAGCTTTGCTTCCACGTCTATCAATGTGATTAGCCTGTAGTTTGAAGGATTTGCTGGGTTCCCTGCTTTATATATGGGGTTAATTATGCTGCCTTTCCATGCATCTGGGAGACCAGTAGTGCCCCGGAGATCGTTGAAAAGCAGTGCCAAATAATACGCCCAGAATGAAGGGTCTCCCCTAAACAAGGCGTTCGGAATACCGTTCTGACCAGCTGCCCCTTCCATTTTTAGTTTCTTAATAAGGCTTGTCAGCATTTCTATATCAATAGTCATTAGTGTGTGCTTTCCTTCGTTTCCATTTGGAAATAAGTGTGTTTGTGTTGTCACTCGGAAGCCACGATTAATCTTGCTTAAGTCATTGGTTGTCTGTGTGGCCTCCTCCTTCACATGGTGCTCTGGGAGTGAGAACATAGTCTGTATGTGGGCATCCAATTTGGCTGCATCGATGCCTGCATTCATGTGTCAATTTTTTTCCCTTAGTCCATTTATTAGTTCCCAGAACTTTTTTATTATTTTTCTGTTTGTTGGACATAAGCAACTTGGTCCACAGATCCTCGTAGTAACTCTGTTTTGCCATCCAGCAGTTTTTCTTATATTTGGCTCTTAATCCAGAAAGCCTTGTGTCATCACAGTTCCTCCCCCAGTGTACGTCCTTTAAGACTTTTTTTTAGTTCTCTTGAGACTTGATTTTTCTGATTACGCAGTGTCCCATTGAACCATGGCTTTCCTCCTATGCAACTCTTTACTTTGTTTTTTGACTCTATGACCGAAATTGAGAGATTTTTTTTATGAAAAATGTATTTATTAGGGAATCACACAAGTACGTCCAGGTGATCACTCGCTCTCCTTGGGCATGGTCTACTAGTTTCTGCACTCTTAGCGATTCTTTGAGCTCTTTTGTTGTGCCTGCACTGCGATACACTACTTACATGACTTTGTCTAGGCCTGGCCCCTTCCATTTCAGTTTTTTGGTATCATAAATCGCTGGGGCTGCAATTATGATATTAGCGGTGGGGAGCCGATTCCATTCATTCCGGATCTTAATAAGTTGTGGAAAGTGATCGCTCTCTGTGCGTTGTTGGATCCTATATGCTGAGACCAGTGGTAATGCGATTTCGTTTATTAATGTAAAGTCAATATTGGATTTTTTTGTGCCGCTTGAAAAGGTTACTTGTGCGGATGAGGCGTCATCAGGGAGAGGCGACAGGCAGCGCAAACCCGGGGTTTCAAACTTAGTATATGTGCATGTTCCATTAGGGTATTTTGTGCTGCCTTTTCTCAAATCAATGTTGAAGTCGCCAGACAAAATGAGTATTGCGTCCTTGTTTTGTTTCTGCAGCACTTTTAAAATACTGGTCAATGTTTCAATGTTTCCACTGTTTTGGGTTTTGTTAGGATGTATATATACGTTGATCAGTAGTAAAGTTCTGTTGTTGCCTGATGGCGCCCGATGTTCCAATTTTATTGGTAGCAACCAGTCAATTCCCAGGTCGATCTGTTTGATCACCCAGTTGATTTTTGTGGAGCAATACGTTGTAAATCCCCCCTTGGGGTGTCCATGTTTTTGAGCTTGTTTGGCAGAGAGGTCTATCCCAGAATAACCCGAAATTTGTATCGGCTCCATGCACCATGTTTCCTGCAACATGACAATTTCAAACTGCTGAAGGAAACTCATTGCCGCCCTGTCGGTAACCAGATTTTTTAAACCATATGTAATGCTAAAACCTATGGCATGTCAGGGTACAGTTTGTCATGCAGCATTATGTCCAGTCTGTCTTCTATTTCACAACATATGTTGTGGCAAAGTTATTTGTAAATAACCAGTCAAGTGTGTCCTGCTTTGTGTGTGTCTTGTGTGTAACCATGAACTTCCAAATGGTGTAAAAAAGGCTGTACAGTTCTCTGTTTGAGACAGTGTACTCAGTCCAAGCCACATGCTATAATAGCAAGTTTATAAATTCCTCGATTTAAACTTTTTACGGTTCTGCAGTATAGGGACTCGTTTTTCACAAATCTTTTTACAGGCCAACATTTTCAATGTCATTAATTGTGCTAGTAGAGAGATTATAGTTAAAATAATAGGATGCCTAGGAGTACTATTGCTCGAGCGTCTTGATTGTAACATGTTTCTGTCTAGTGACCTTAAACGGAGTCCATGGCATTCACCAGGACTTGGATCCTTATAACTGTAAAGACACCCCCCATACAAACATTCATTCTACAGTCAGCACACTCAAAAGGTATACTTGCTGAAATGGTATTATGCCCGGCTTTAGAAAATCCACGTAATAATAATCCAAGTGATAACGTGTATACAATGTATATTTTACTTCTATAGCTTCCTTGTATTTATTTGCCAATAATCGAGCAGCATAAATGTGAGACTGTTGCTAAAAACTCAGATAAGCCAGTCGGTGCGTTGCCTTAGCCCTTACTCTCGACTGACATGATGTCAGTGGAAGACTTGTGCTGGGCCAGTGAGAATTTAATTTTCCCATTGCACCCAAAAGGTTGACCTGGTATTTCTGTTAGCTTCAGAGCCAAGCAGCGTGTTCAGTTTAGAAAGTTACCTAAAGTGCCCAGGTAGTCAAAACAAATATATAGACTGGGATGCAACTCTGAGTAATCGCAGTGCCTGAAATTAACTCAAGCATTCCACCCATCACTGAGCACTGAATTACTACTTCAAAAGTAACATGGAGTTATGAGATCTGCATGTGATGAAAACTTGCCCCCCAGTAAGTTTCACATTTATATTCGTAGAAGATACCTGGAGTACCTTCTGATGTTTTAACATGTTTGCCGTTAGACATCCTCCCTATATAGGATAGATGGAAGACATTAGCAGAGCTTCTAGCCTTGCACAATCGTCGTTTTATTGTACAACTTCGCATCTGTGTTTATGAAGCTGTGCACCTGTATGAAGCACACTTGTTCAAACATCCTTATCTGGTGTTGAGATCACTAGCCATAATATAATTATAAAGAGGGATTAGAAACTTTCACATGAAGAGCCATGGCCTTGCCCATATAGTCAGCATATTAATACTTTTACCGGTTATCTTTTATAGTTGAATTCAATTCATTTTCTTGAACTTTAGGTTCTACAAAATATAATGGCTGTTTTACGGCGGATGGTTGAGTTCCCCGCGTTATCTACTAATCAGACCAAATCACCCGACGTGATTGCTTCCCGTAGATTGTCGCACTGAAAAAGGATTTACATTCGAAAGTGCATAGTGTGCTGTAACCACAAAAGTAACACACTCTTTTTAAAAGCACGCCAAGTTGTCACTTCTTTTCACTTAAATAAGAACTCATAGTTCTCTTTCTATTTGCCAGTTACTTTGTCTTGTTTAAGGGAAGATCCCACACACGTCTATTATAAGGTATTTGAGTTGTTGGCTGTACTGAAATTCTGATTTTTGAAATTGTTTACTTTTTTCCTGTTCCGTGGTCTCTACACACAACCATCCCATTAAATGTTGTTACTGAAAGCAACTGATGAACTGTTTTGAGCTTCTGCTCTATCAATTTCCTAGGAGTACTTTCTTGTGATATGGAATTGTGTTCTGGGTAAGGTATATTCCCCTTTATCTGGAAAAAGTGCACTCAAATTGCATAATAATGCAATTGGAGTACAGTATACACCTACAGGAAACGTTTCAGAGCTACTTCCTGCTCCATTTGCCCTGGGGTGGAAATTTGAATTTTTGGCCTCCTTGCCGCTACTGTACTGACTTGTGCATCCCCTGCATACAATACTTGTAGCATATCACTTGCCTTGGAACAATGATTAAGATAGTTATATTTGTTGTTGCAAATTATTATGTCCTTTAAGATATAGCATATCTACTGTCGTAACAAGCCCATTGCTGATCAAGGCCAGAGACCACAATAGCTTCCATCAGAACATTCTGCTCAACCCTAGTGGTGCCGAACCTATTACTGTCACCTAAAGCCTTATTGTTAAGCCCCATCTCTGCCAAGAAAGGTCCTGTTGTCAGTGGATTCTCTCAATAGCATCCCATCAAGAGGTGTCAACATAGACATTATTAATGATGTCACTGTCAATGTGTGATCACTAGTCTTTGAAAACCCCATCAAAGTCACTCTCTCGTCAACTACAACATTCTTTTCCTCCATGCCTCTGGTGCCACACATAAACCATTTTCTAGCTTCCTTCCCTTCTTTCCTTGTCACCCTCCTCCAGCCATTTAGGTATCGTATTTGACATACATTGTGCTTCCAATTACAAATCTACGTGTTAAGTAACTGCTGATTTTAGCTGTTTAGCATTTGGAAAAATAGTTGATACTGGAAATGTAATCTCACCTTTAAAACCACCAAAAATGTTCTACTTACCATGGTCTTTTCATCCCTACTGTGGGCTTCTTTGTTTATTCTCTCACATCTCTTCAGTCAGAGTTCAGCTTTTTCATTAAATGTTTTTCTAAATTCCTTACTGGTTGTTAGACCTGCATTCTTGGTGGGGTTTCCCCTAAATTGTTTGCCTTCAGACCTCTTGTTTTGCTGACCTTGTATTTTGATGGCTTCGGGACTCTGGGAACTTTTCCACTGCTACCCAGTGCTAAAGTGCATGTGCTCTCTGCTTAAAACATGGTTTTACAATACTGCAAGGCCTATCTCTCCCATAGAATAACATTGTGATTATGTGATTACCTTATTACATTTTATATGTGTAATTTCCAATTAGGAAGAGATGGGACCCACCCCCAAGTTTGGTGTCTCTGGAATCACAATTTAAAATAACGTCTTATGGTGAAGTCTGATTTCAAATTGTAATTCTGGAAAAGGCACTTTTAGAAAGTTGTCATTTTCTTACTTTAACCATCGAGTGCTTTCTGCTTGTCTCTGAATACTGAGTGAGTGACAGCTGGGCTTTTGTGTATGTGCTCCAGACAGTAAAACACAAAGGGAGCTTAGGTCTGACTGATGGGCCATCCTGGGAAGGTTGGGAGGAGCTGACACACCTGAATTGTCTGTCTCCTGATCTCAGACAAAGGGCTGCAAAGCCCCTGAAAGGGCTGCCCCTTGCAGTGAGTCTGGAGCCAGGGCAGGAAGGCCAGAGACCCTGTACACTAAAAAGGCCTCTCTTTGAAGTCTCCCCCAGTTCAAATATCCCACTAGATATAAGAAATGGGCCTCAGACACCAACAACTCAGTACAATTCTGGGCCTGTGGATACTCTGCCAGGAAGAAGGACTGCTGTGCCGCTGAAAGGTCTGTCACTCTGATGGACTCCTTGTCTGCTGTGTTGATCTGCTGCCTCCTTGCCTGGTTGGTTTGCCTTCTGTTCTTCTGAAGTCTCAGGGACATCAAAGGCTTCACCTGGACTTTGCTGCAAGTCTTGCCCTGCCAAGTGGTGCCAATCCAGTCCTGGGGCTTGGAAATGGGTATAAAGTGCTGCAACTGCCAGAACCTACGCATTGATGCCGTTGTATCGATCATGAATGGATGCATCATCAACACGACACATTACTGCTGCTGTGAGGATCGAGGACATTGCACTGCTGTCGATTCCAGCGCATCGCCGTTGCAGTGAGGATCGGGATCACTGCATTGCCAACAGTACAACATAACACCTCCATTCCCAACACATCTTTGACTTTGTGAGGCTCGGAGACGACGTTTCGCCTATATCTGCGGGATCAACGCCAAGGCTTTGCCTCTTTTGCTCCTCCCACCTTGTTCTCGATGGTGATGCAACTCTGAACCAAGGTACTGTTTTCAGCAGGCCAAGGCTGTGTCCGACCCGTGCTCCATCGCTGTTGGCTGTAATTTTTCAGATTTGACCCAGTCTAGTGCAACCACATAGCCCCAGTTGGGGCTTTATGCTTCTAAGTACTACAATTAAGTTTATTCTTTAAAAATTCATATTTCGACTTCTACTTTGTCTGTTCATTAAATTAAGCTCTTTTTTTCTAACCAGGTATGGCTTCGTTTTGTGTGGTGTTTCCACTGTTTTACTGTTTGAAGCATTGTACAAATACTCCACACATTACCTCTTCAGTTATGCCTGGCTGCTGTGTGCCAAGCTACCAGAGGGTGAGCACAGGTTAATTTACGGTGTGTACCTGACTTACCCCGACTAGGATTGTGGTTCCTTCTTGGACAGGGTGCATACCTTGGCCAACCTGAAATGAAATTTCTAACATGGGTCTAATAATCCATCTTCCCTCAATTCACTTGCTCCTTTCCTTTCTATTTTCATCTGCGTTTTCTCATGTCTAACAATGAAAAATGTAGTCTATCCCCTCCGTACATTCCAGACATTTTCCATCAATATGGCAACACTTACATTCTAAGCTCTGCTTCTCAAATAGCCTGCCAGCGGCCAAACAAGGGAATATACTTCATACTATTCCTCCCCAGTTTACTCTAGCATCAGGATCGGATTGGGAAGGCAGGCTTTTGGGCAATGCCCGAGGCCCAGTGCCCGAGGCTTGATGTGGGCCGTTTCCCCCCCCCCTCAATGTCCAGTCCTACTTTGCTGCTCTGAACCAGAGTCTGACCAGCCCCTTCCCAACCCAGCACAGATTACTGTGGCCCATTGTCCTATATAGAATGACACTGCACGGGCCCCTTCAGGCACAGCATGTGGTGTGTGCTCCCAGCCTGGCCTTATGGCATGACAGTGAGGCCTCGCCACGGAAGATGCTGCTTCTGAGAGGCAATCTTTTCACTCCCCTTGGAAGGGGAAGTGGTGGGGCCAAAAAACAGGGTTCTGCTTTTGTCCCCAGAGTGGATGGCCACACTCCAATTCATGGTGGCCAGGCAAGCTATCCTTGCTGCTCTACCAACCTCCCATTTCAAACTCAGAATTTAACCAGAAAGCAACACCCCCACCTTACAGGTTTCTAGCAGATTTGCCACTTAATTAAAAGGCTTTGTTAGCAGATGCCCTTGGCAGTGAGTTTCCTGGGCCTTGGTGTCACAGCAGTTAAGCTTTTTAAATTACCTTAGTCAAAGGAGGGCCACACAGAAAGTGTTACTATTTTCCAGAGCGTTCAAATGTTTGATCATGTACTCCTGCCTTTAAAAACAAAACCAGTGAAACTGAAAGTGTTTATGTCTGTAGTTTACTGGCACAGTGATTAATGTGCTGTCTGCTGCTAATGTAACCAGGGCCACTGGAATTATGAGACATGAGATGGCCAAGTTATATAGTAGAGTTGAGTAAATTATGCAGCAAGATAAGGCATATTATGTGGTGTGTCAGCACATTTTATTGATAGTATTAGTTCATTATTTTGTCAGTTTTACACTCGTTAACAGTGTCTGAGCATTGGTTGCACCTCAGTACAAATTTAACACTCAAATATAGAAATAAGCAACAGAAAGGTAAACAGTCAATCACTGCAAAGGGCCTTCTACTGCAAGCCAACACCTTTTGTTGTGTTTTAACTTGCACCACTGTCTGTTGCTCACTTCATTCGTCCTCATCAAACACATCTCCGTCCTTTTATCACATCAACGCGCAGCGATTAATTTGTGCAGATCGGTGGTAGTGGTTGGCATAAGCACTTATTTTTAGACACCAAGGCTTATTTGTTATCATGAGATTTTGACCACAGCAAGAGATAGAAAGTCAGAAAGGGAAGGGGAACAGTCATAGGAAAGCACGGACAAAGGAGATGGGACAGAGGAAAGTGAACCTGCAAGAGTGAAATAAAGAGACGGGAAGAGTAGGATGGTGAAAGAAAGTGGGATAAGGTGAAACCCAGTTTTGGTTGCCTTCGTAGTGAACAGCCCTGCATTCAACAACTTCGACCAAGAGCTCCTTAATGAAAATCCGAGCCCCCGCACACATACATGTGTGTTTCTATATTTTATATGTAGATAGATTTTATAGATAGAAAAAAGTCATGTTTGTTTGTGTTGGTGGTTTTCCTCTTCCACTACAGATCGAATGGTGCTGGCCTATAACTTCCAGCCTTTTGTCCATGCTGTCTCTTCCACAAAGCACTCACAATGAGTGTGTCTCTCATCCATTCCAGTGGCCAGGAGCATAGTTCATCTTTTCTATCTTTTTGTCCAAGGTAAGCACATGTGTCTTTTTAATTAAAATTGGGGAAATCTTTGCATTCAGGGAGTATCTAGTCATTCTTCCTCAAACCTAATTTCAATATTGATACTGCTCTCATGACTTGTCAACGGATGATTTCAGCCCCACAATGTCAGCTATATAAATATCTATCATTCCCTCAATTATTAAAAGGAAGAGAATTACTGCTATCATCATCTTTATTGCTATATATATACAAATACAATCCATACAAATTTAAAACGGTCACCGGCTATTTACATTTTCATCATCCTTTTCTATAAAATACCATTTGGTACAAAGCATATGAAAAAATGAAAAAAAAAGCTTTTTAAAAAAAGTAAAATTCTATTTCAGGCACCCCTTCTCATTCACACATATTGATTGAATAACTGATAAGGGGGAAACAAAAACACCAAGCAATATGAATTTCATCCAGTAGTCCCCTCAACCTTTCCAGACACTTTTTAAACAGTTATCAACTTTGTAGACAACATTTTAGCTCATCATTTATTGCCTTCATTAAGTTATATATGGATTATGATCTAAAATACCGGAGAGGCTTCCGCGATATGAAGGGGAGAATGGGATAATGGAGATTCAGGGACCTTAAGATGAGCATTAGGAGAAGAGTTTCAGTGGAATAATGGGGTTTTCAATCCTGACCAATGGTACTGTCCTTACAAGCAATACCAGGCTTTCTTTACCATAAAGTTCTTCCAAAATTACCCCCCTCATATCAAAATATGAATGCATCATTAAAGGATGCTTTTTAAAATTTACTTTGAGATGGAATTTCCCCAGTCTATTTGCCTTGCTGCCTCTTAAAGTCCTTTTTGTCTTTTACCTGTGTCCTCTTGCACAGCGTGAATGGCCGTGTTACAAGTGTGTTGCTGGGCAAGGACTAGGCGTTAGTGTGTGTCATTTATGTGCTCTTATCTGATGCTTCTATGGCATGTCTTTAGGCCCCTGCCTACAAAATAAAAGATGATGAGAGTAGTAGGAGGGGATACCTTCCATCAAACTTTTGACAGGTGCCCCTCCCCGCGATGACATAGGCAATGACTTAGATAGTGACGTGGGTGCCCCGCCCCATGCTGCCGTAGGCACTGACGTAGGTGTAGGTGAGTCACGCAGGTTTTGACATCAGGGGGGTCACGTGTTAGTCCTGTGTCTAGATCTATGGGCTGTGTAAAATGAGGGCCCTGCTGGTGTGCAACCTGTTTCATGGCCAAAGAGGACAGGTCTCGACATGTCAGACATTCAGGCCCAGCCCAAGTGGCTGCTTTGGGGCCTCCTCTCAGGGAGGAGCATTGGGAGTGCAGGCCAAACCTCCACACTGCTGGCTAATTCAAAAAGAGGGGCTGGACTGCAATGTGCTTTCTCAGAGGGAGGAGCGGTGGAAGTACAGAACCCCCACCCACCATCCCCAAGAGCCTTGCATAACCTAGATGGAATATACGATGGTGACCTTTTAAAAAAAAAATATATATATATATTAATAATAATAATCTTGAAGCCTACAGGCACAGAAAGGGCCAAGCAGGGTGTATATGGACATACAGCATGACCTTTTAAAAACACAAGTCTCAGTTACCTAATGGGGTTAGCTGTGTGTAAGGGGGATATAAGTGCGGCCTAACAGGCCACATGGGGGGTCTTCAGACCGATACGTAGTTTGTAGAGGAGTTGCTGACCACCACCCCTAGTATCTTATCTGGCCCAGTTGTTACTGTTTACGTCAAACAGTAAACTTTCAACCTATGTTTTTTTTGCAACTCAGAGTGACCCATACATGCTTAGCAGATGTCAACGTAGAAAGTGGTAGCCCCCAGGTGACACAATCAATGATTGAGGCAGACAGAGGCTGACAAATGAAACCCTAACACAGGCGCTAGCTCCAAACTTCCCAGGACAGTGGCCAAATATGATTAGCAGATGTCATAGTATAAAGGGGCCCAGTGTCATGGTGGCTGCAGTAGTCAAGGAGGGATGTAAGATGCCATAATAGCATGGCCTAAAATGGTAAAAGGGATGCGAGGGTAGGCGTCAGGGTAAGAAAGAAAAAGAAAAGGAGTGGCAAGCCGATGGTTGAGCAAGAAATCAAGGAGACCTTTTATTTTATTTGATATTACTTAGGGTTTTCTATAGCACAGGCGTAATCAAAAAGATTGTTAGACTGTATTACAGACAAAACATGAAGAGGTCACCTTCTGTTTATAGGGGTCATAATAAAGCACAAGTATCAAGTAGTGTCGGGCAGGTGGCTACAGCATAGGCGTTGAAGTCAAAAATGTTACATTTAGGGATCACTGTATGATGAGACTTTATGCTGTCTGCTAGCTCTGTTAACATTATGGATATTCTTTGAGAAATATCATTAGAATGAAAAACAAATCTCGCTTAGCGCAACTTATAACAAGACCGATGCTCCCATTTGTTGTGCAAAATCTTCAACAGTGTTTGTAAATATCAGCAATAACTTAGACATTGTCAAAGCCTAATCTATTGGCTTTGTCACTGTTTGTTCAGTACAAGTTCAAAACAGCTGTCTGCTATCACCCAAGACTGTGTCCTGTGAAGGACCAGGGAATTCCTTATGTAATGTTTATTTTTTCTGTTTGCTGTACAGTTTTATAGAATCTCTTCTGAATGTGTACCACTTCTATGTTGCGCTTGTGTGCTTGGAGTAGCTTTGACAATTGTTGGGTGACTTGTAATACTGACTTGTGCACTTCAATAAGTTCAAACATCCCTACAAGTCCTTCTTTATTGCACAGCTTATTAATATGTGTATAGCGTAGCATAGTAAAGTATGCTTAGCCATTTTGTTGTCGACCCCTAGTGCTCTGCTTAAAGGATACCGTCTAAAAAGTGGTTTTGAAACCTGTAGCATTCCAGTCCAAGCTTTTCTTTTTTTGTTGTGAAACACTTGAGAAAACTTTCCCTCTGCCCTCTCCCTGCCATCACTCCCTTGCCCTCTCTAAAATTGAAGAGCCCTGCTGGTTAGTACTTGCGGAACATATTGGCCGTTTCCACAAATACTTGCATGCCCAAAATAACTTTCTAGATTAGCTCCAAAGCTGTGCATGAACTAAGCATTAATAAGCTAAACCGCATACATACTGCTTGTACTGTTGAGTTCCAGGAGTGCTTTCTATATTATGTTTTCACTAATTTCACTTCTTAGAGTAGGTCTGAGGTTTTACTAAAGAGTGGAATCCTTTTTAAAGAGGCAGAATATATAGTCAGTGCCCTATCAATGTAGACAATGCATAGCCTTTTGCGCAGGCCAGCATATAATGACTTAAAAGGCTCTGCTATCAATGGATCTACTGGCGATGGAAGAATGACAGTATAATTTAGACTTAACTACAAAACACCCCGTTTCCCAAATTAACATTGATCACATGTACAGATTAGAAACTTTCGCCCTACTAAAATTCTTGTGTACTGGGGTCATGATGAGTCCCATTCCTAAGGTCGTGTATCTGCTTAGGTGACCATAAATAGACACCTTAAGAGGCGAGAGAGTGGCCAAAAGTTTGAGAAAAGGATTGGTGTGGCCGGGGAGCCACACCAAGTAATGGGTGACTATCAAAACGATAGAAAACTTTGAATGGCATTCCTAGAATAATCATTCATTTTCTGCACCAGCATATTAAACATTCATGTGTCTCTCCCTGTAGCTTAAATAGTGTTGGTGAGGTACTAAGGGGGTACACTCTCTTGGCTAGTCTTCAATAAGTGATCTTTATCCACTACTGTTGAGAGCACACTTGTAGTATCCTTCTAAATGGTTAACCTTTGATGGTATTTGCAGTGAGCATTTTTAGGTTTCCTACAAAGGAGCAAACACTATAAGTGTTACGATGTTGTCCAATATTAGTCTGCTTCTTGGGATAAGCATGTATATTCTCTTACAGGAAAACATTAATATACTGTTTTCTCAGGGGCAAGCCTTCTGTTTCTGTTAGGATTACCATGCTTGATTTGTGCCGGTTGGATAAGCATTGTTGAGCCTGGTTCCATAAGGTGTTTTTGATATGATATTGTTAGCTAGCACTTGTAGTGTACCTACTGGGTAAACATTTTGGTAAGGTGCTGTAGAGCAAGCATTTAGAGTTTGCTCATGTTGGGTGAGTTTTCTTGGTCTGCTGCTGTTAGGCAAGCATTGTTGGTCTGCTCCTGATGGGTAACCCCTCCTACACTTATGCTGCTCTTTTTCTGTTGGTCATTTATTCATGTTCTGCTTCTAATACATAAACATTCTTGGGCTGCTTCGATAGACTAAGCAGTCTTCGTCTGCCTCTGTCTGGAATTTGTTTTTAAATTGTTCTAATTTGGTAACATACTTGGTCCTCCTATGTTAAGCAAACATTATTGGTCTGTTCCAGTTGTGTAAATAGAATGGGCCTGCTTCTGTGGGGTTGGGGTAGGCATTGTTGATCTTCTCCTAATGAATACGTTTTCTTAATAAGCATAGTAAACAAACCATAATAATAATTAAGCACTCAGATGTTTGCTTGGGCTGTAAATACCAGTTGTTATTTTCCAGTTTCATGATACTCTAATTATTGACTCTGGAAAGATGGAAGACTGAGCGGGCCCTGCCAGGATTCTAGCTCAGGGTCTGCAGATTACAGCAGTTGTGAGCTGCAAGTGTTTCCCTTGTTGAGACATCTTGCCTTAGCATGGTTGTGCAGGGTCAAGTGTTGTCTCCCACTGTGTAAAAAAAAAAAAAAAAATCCTGTTCTGTTATTGAGTAAGCTGTTTCAGACTTCAGTTGTGTAGGTATTTCTGGGCTGATTCTGTAAAGTCTGCTTCCAGGGTTGAGTGTTATTGGTCTGTTTAGGTGACATATTTCTTCCTCTCTACTAAACCTTTATAATTTGCTTCATTGGGATAAACGATTGAAGACTTTACCGCCAAACCCCTGTTTGTGAATAGTACTTGGATAATAAAAATATATATATATATAGTGTTGCTCAGAAGAAACACAACGTTTGCATGATTACAGTTGTCTGCTTGTCACACTCTTAGCAATTTTGTTTTTGTGATCAAAAATATGGAGGCTCGTGTGAAATGTTTGCCATTTTTAACAAGGAAAAAACATTTCATAATTCCTAACACCAGTAACACTTGACCAGAACACTAGGTCAGCCTCTTACAGATATTTGCAATCTAGAAAGTAGATTTAAAAAAAAGAATACCCATATGGTAATGTGAGAACCTATCCAAGCTGGCTTTAACATTGACAATGATATCTGCAGGGATACTGGTCTAAATGTAGAGTCAAAGAAGACAAATGGGCAGATGTACCAAAATACAGTACAAAGGTCCTCACGAAATCCAGACCTTTTGCTATCTGCTTCTGATTTTGTGATGTGACCCCTGTACTAATAGGTCCCACTCCAAAATCTATGAGCTGACTCATGAACTGATGGATATTATTAACACTAGCCCCACACCAATCTTGCCATCAAAGGGAGAGTTGGTGGCTTACAATTATTAGCATGCCACCTTCCGCATGTCTGCATTACCAAATGTGAAAGTTGTATTTTTTGAAGCAGCCCATGTCTCTTGAAGGAACTGGTACTGCATTAAAAAGTTACCCTTTTGGGTGTGTATATATGTATTGCAATACCAGATGCTAAATCTTCCCTTTTCCTGTTTACTTTGCACATCTTACAGTATAAAACGAACAGCTTGGCCAATGCGGTCTAAGTGCTATTTATTTTCGGTACCTGCTCCTGGTTGTGTAATTCTATTACCAGTCATGTCCCAAGAAGCTAACTGGGAAACATCTTCCAGCGTGTACAATTCTCTGAGTGCGCAAATACTAGAAGTAACTCATGAGTCAGCACACCCACTTCCACCCTTTCTGTCCCATCTTTTCGGGTTCACTTCATAACCTGTACTTAGGCTCTTTTCACAGAGTACGCCAATCACACAGAATACCTTTCCCAGAGTGTCCAAGGGGCCATGATGCGTTTAAGGCTAATCAAAATTCACCAGCTTTTGTCCCAGAAGTGGACAGTGTCTAGAGGCACACGTCAAAGCTGTCATGTAGGGTATAGGTACTCAGTAGTAACGGCGCATGGTGTCGCAAGCTCGCGCTACTGACAGCCCTGTCAGAACAGTTCACCAGCGAGGGCCTGGCTGCCAAATAGTGGAGGAGGGGCACTGCTACTGAGGACTGAGGGCTCATTTCACCTTATTTAAGGACGGCACTTACAACCAACATGCAAAGTGCACCAATAAAAGTATGGGAACTGTGATCCTGAGTACAACATTTTCTGCAACTGTTTAGCTGCCTTGCATCTGCAAGTTACAGCATATTAAATATGATGCCCACACTTTTAATGAAAAATAATGCAGCCTAAATTTACCTCGGAAGATGTATTTTTTCAGGTAGGAAAAGTGGTTTGTAAATTCGATCACTTCAGATGTCGGAGGGTGTCACGGGACATCACCGATTTGAATGCTGGTTGATGCAATGGGGAAAAAGTGACGTGAACTTATAGTGCTCAGGTCCAAGCCAGTGGCAGAAAGCGGTGAGAATGGCATTCGTTTAAAAAATGTATTACTCGCAGTAAAGAAAGGCTGCACTCAGTATAAATAGGCTGTGACAGCAAGTGTAAACAGATGGGGTTTAAGTGTTCACGGGTCTTTCAAGACCTTATGGCTCAGTAATGTTCCTAGTGTACATAGTGCAAACCTTTTTCTGGTTTTCATTAAAATGACACATCATGAATATATCGATTAAAAGCCAGTACTGGCTCCTACAACAGCTTTTAGAATTGCTGATTTAGCAGCTGCACAAGTTTACAATTCCTTCCAGTAGCAGACGCCCCAGTGAGGTCTTGTTGCTTTTTTAGCTTCCTTTTCTGTCTTTCACTTCACAGCAGAGGAGCTCCTTCTTCTCCCCCTTTCAGCCTGGAACCCAACCATTCAGGAATAGTTGTTGTTTTGTTTAAAAAAGTATGGGAACTGTTTTGATCAAATTAACAAAGGGTGGGAGCATCGTTCCCCGTTCTAAGATTGGAAAGAAGATTTTCTTCGGACAGTAATTTGTTAGTACAGGCAACCACAATTGCTGGGTTACGTTTTATATCCTGACTTTGTTTCTCCCAATCATTCACTCTTAACATGTACTGTCTACAAGTATGGATGGTACATGATTCCTACACCTTATAACTCTCATTCTCCTAGGTAACATTTCATGTGCATTGATGTACTTATTTGTAGGGTTGAGGCACTGTGCCTCTGTGTGTGATGTACAGTTCCCTGACACCAAACACTGGGCTGAGTAATGCTATAAATATCATGATTTGTGTAATTACTCATACAGAGACGTCTTGCATTCTTACAGTGCAAGCACATATCTTACACTGGGAGTTGAACAAAGGTAAAAACCTGCCTCTAACTGTTTTTAAGTACTTGTGAAATGGTAACAAGCTGTGTGCCTTGGTAAGGGTTCAAAGACTGCCTAGCAGAGGAAGTGACTGAATCAAATATGCAGGCCAAGACTGGGTGGCGGTGGGGACAGTTCTTCATAACATACAGTGCAAACAGAGCTGATTTAGATGGGAAAATCACAACTTTTAAAACCACAAATGACTTCAAATTATCTTTCTCTCACCTAAAATCACCCCCACTTCCGTGCAATTTGGTGGACAAAATTAATCTCAACTATTTCAGAAGCTCTCTTTCCAAATGTTGACATAATAGATGTGTTTTCGTATTTAAGAATACCATGGTCCAACATACAGGAAGAGGCAGTTCTGAATGATGGTATATGTTGAGGTTATGTTGACAGAGTACTGGCCAGTGACAGGACACTTCATCCCTTTCAAAATCTCCCAGGGGCCTGGGGAAACATACTGCCTGCATCTCCAGCTAGAAGAAGGCCAGCATTATAGCCACCACAGCCTCGAGCTAACATGGAGTATGATAATAAAGTTTCTATTTCATGGCTACTGCTATCTTAATTTGTTATAAGGCAGTTTTAGGAATGTTGTCTGGGTTGGAGGCAAAGAGGCCCACATTTATCGACTTGAAGTGGTCCCATTATTTATTTTCACCAGTCCTACCCCGGGAACTGACCTCCAACCCCTTTACATTTTAGCTGACGTTCCATGACTGATCCATGCTCAATTCAACATGAAGAGAAGGCAGATGTTATGGTTTCAGATTTAAATTTGTACTTATTTAACTCCAGAACAACACAATCCTAAAACATGGATGTCAAGGCATTGCAAAACTATGGGTAGAGTCCTTTTTTACAAAAGTAAATGAATCAATATTCTCCTAATAATTTAAAACAATAGAACAAACGATTCGTAGCATTATCTCAGGGTTTGACAATAATATAGTCTATTTCATTTCACAATATTCTATGGCCTATTTGCACATTGAAAGTATTTTAGCAGACTTGAGATCAGTAGCCAGCTGGGCTCATTCAAATAGTAGAACACTGCAGCATTGTGCCTGTGTATGCCTACAGCATTAAACATCAGTTTCAAAAATATCAGTAAGTAACGTTTATGGATTTTAAATGATTTTTGATGCAGTTCTTAGATTACACATATATGTTAGGAACACTTTTCAAGAAGAAACCATGGTATTTAATGTCTGAGTATGTCAAACTTCCATGAAGGTAATCATTTCATGTAAATATATACGTGCCTGAAAGCAAACGTGACGTAAAACCATGTCTTCCACAACCAACGACTACATTTTAGGACCATGTGAGAAAACGAAACCGCAGCAGTGAATATCGGGGAGGAGGACCTCATCCAGCCTACTGGAAGTAAGCAAGCCTTCCTTAGAACTATGGCTTATATTCTGAATAAGTGAATATCAGGGCATCAGTTGCTCTTTCTTGCCTATGGAGTATTTATGGTAAGGAAACCCAACTTGCACGAATACCCTGCAGATGCATGTCGTTTTATCCACATATGTCTTCAACCTTTAACATAGCACTGCTGTCTTATTCTGAGCGGACTGATGTTTAAAAAGGGAAAGTGAGGGAAAGAGACAGAGATATTAAAAAAGATAGATTGTGTCTTTAACCTGCCAGAGGAGTAACGTTAATAATAGTTTTAGAGGGATATTAGGCCCCAGAGAATCCCAGCAGAGGAGCAGGCAGTGCCTCCTCGCCCTCTGGCAGTCTGCAGTCACACTGCAGCCTGCCTCCTACTGTTGTATTTACTTAGGGGACCCCCCCAGCTGGAGATAGTTGAAGCTGTTGGTACTCTCTTTCATCGCCATAGGTGCTCTGACTGGCAGGGCAAAGATGTCATGGTTCGAGGATGAGTGTTCGTCAGGATACTGACTGGTCTGCCTTGGCCTTCACCAAGATTAAGATGGTGTTAGTTAGGCCACCAGGTTTAGGAAGCTGTTCCCGTGGAGCCCCTTTGTCCTGGGTGCCACCAAGGCCAGGCCTGACCATGGCTTTGGTTTGCATTTGGGCACATTTGAAATGCGTGGAGGGACACAGTCCACATACCCTCTCCTGATTTGCTATAGGATTTCAGGGACTTGAGCTGCTAGGGGTGAATGATGTAATGTTATTTTAGATTGGGTGAGAGTAAGTGCAGTGCAGTGCAGTGTAGTGTGTCTGGGCGAGGAAGATACACAAGCCCCCATCCTTGCCTGTGTTGGGCGGTTAGGGGAGAAAGATCTTATTTCCATGTGGTGAGAGAGTGAGTGCAGTACAGTGCATTGTGATATGTACCCGTGGGAGGGAGCCACACAGCAAACCTCTCTGTAGGAGTGGACATAGGAATAGGAATGTGATAAGGCTACAGATCCCTTTTTACACCTCAGTCGGGCTTGCCTTAAATTAAAAATACATTGGGCTGATATTTTTTACAGGGCTGGTTAGATTGCTGATTTAAGACCTCATGCTATGCCTTGGTGTATACTTGTACATGTTGTGACACCTCGCTTAAAATTACTGGCATTTCTAAAATAAAAAATATATAGCAAATATGCCTCTATTTATTTTGGTCAATGCCTTATCTGTTATCTGTCTTTCTATGAACTGATCACTTAGTTAATAATTAGTACCCAGCACACATTAGGAATGGACTCAACTGAGCTTCTAGGTGCTTGTATTTAATATGTACTTATAGATGGTGTTTTGTAGAGCATTACCTTAACCAGGGATATAAGAGTACTTTTCAAACAACAGTGAGTGATCTGAGTGATTGTGAATGAGGACTGTGCTAACACCTTGCACTGCGTCCCTGGTGGGAGGTCAAAGACTAATCATGCATTTATACAGGGCTTTACGGTAGAATAGACCACTGGTGCCCTTGAAGAACAAGGACACTTGGCAGCAGGCTAGTGGAGACCCCATCAAACCGGGGAAATGGGCCAGGTTTTACAGGGAGTGTGGGAGGTGTCAGTGAAAGCAAGGTTTAAACATATCCAATTTATTAAGGGTCACATAGCCTACCTCTCCCCCAAACACCTGTATGCAGGCCAGGTCACCAGAGACTCAGGATGTGCAGGATGTAGACATCCATCTGATGTGGAGCTGTCATAGATCAGGCATTACTGGGAGGAGGTCCTAGATCTGATCCGCAAAGCCAGAGGGTGGGTAATCCCAGTTATCCCCAGGGAGATAAAACAGTGCCTCCTTGGTCTGATACCTGCAGACAAACAGGGAGCTTAGCAGAAAATGTGTGCTGCTGGGATTGACCTTGGTTAATTGGAGTATCACCATTCGATGGCTGAACCTGAGACCCCCCCCCCCCCCTTTAGCAACGGACTGGTTGAAGGATATGATTGAGAGGGCAGGGACGGAAGAGGCCCACATGAAAAATGTGAGGCGTGATGACGGACTAACTGATGATCTACTCGCATGGGGCACTATGATACAAGAGCTGACTGTGTTAAGTAGCAACCCTATCCTACTGGGGTAAGCGGCCGTAGGCCAAGGAGACACCCTAGAAGTGCATACACAGACAGTGACGTGGAGGAGGGTTGCGGGGTCGTTCCCTGAGCGTGCGCTGTGCATGGCAGGTTGGGGGGGGGGGTGTATCACACTTCACAGTATGTAGAGGTCTCCTAGCTGACGTTTTAGGTACTGCGAAGAGCACGGGGTGGGAGTGGAAGTGGCTGGAACCGTTTATTTACTCGTTGGTTGTTGCTTTTATATTGGTTTGATGCACAGGGGAGCTCCAATAGCGGCCCGTGGAGTGCGAGTTCGGCCCAATGGCATGATGCAGGAGTTCATAATGTAGGATGGTGGACGGAGCATTGCTCAGTGATGTAACTTGTGTATTGTAAATTTTAAGATATTGTGTGCTGACAAACCGCTAATAAAAAAAAAAAAAATGTAAACCCGCCTTGCACTGTCTGCAGGCGCTAGTTAAGGGGAGACCGCACAATCCAGGGACAGCAATCATTCTCGCAGCACCTTCAGAAAGGTTCCCTTAAGATCTAAAGAAGTCTGCACTATTTAATCGGTGCCAATTACATTTTTAGTGCAGATATGTGACCTTACAAAATCATCAAACCAGGGTGGCCATTTTTTGTCACATTCGAGTGTAAATGTGGTCAACTGGATTGTTACATTGGAAGAAAGAAATTATCCTTTGCTTAATAATTGTTTTGATGTTTGTGACCTGATATTAGTTATTTATAGAAGGCTGTTACTCTTGCTGTAAATAAATTGCAAGATCTAAAACAGGTCTATTAAGGCCTATTAAGTTATATTACCTCATTCAGGTTGTTAGTAGTTGAGACTGGAAGAAAAGGGATCAATGCCCCTGAAGTGAGTTGAAAGATGCCTTTGTGCACATGTAAACCATTCTACTATGAAGCATTATTGGAACAGTTGAATCATCACTTATCTGAACCTTGTTCAGAAAAAAACGAGATTTGGCTTTCTAACCTAAGACAGAAGACAGATTTATAGAATCTTCTGAATCAATGCATTTATGCAGCATAAGTCGGTCCATATCTAATGATGAGAGAGTAAGAAGCAGCTGGAATAGTTTATATTTGTACTGTGAAATGGCAGCTAATTTTGGAAAAGACTGTATCAGTATACCCACTGCAACATTGCCTATTGAAAGGTCACAGCCGGAGGAAAACTAGAGACCTCGACAATGAAAGGAACTGCTTCGTCGAGTGAAGAAACTCACTTTCTAAACAGGTTGAGAATACTCTGCAGTCCGCTATGGCACACATGATAATTCTCATGATGCGTTTGCCAGATTCCCAGTGAAAGGTTATTTCAGTACTTGCAAATTCAGGAGCTGTTCGGAATTATGCAACTATTACGTAGCTAAATTAATGCAGATTTAAATAATTAAGAAAACGATTCCTGTGGCTGTTAAGGCAGTGTATGGTTCTAATTTATCCTCAAGTCTAGTGAGTTTTCATAAGAATCTGAGTTCTTTGGTTTGTGTTGAAAACCATCCGGAGAATATTCTATTTGATTTGAAAGATGCTTCTCAGTTTAATGTCAGTTTGGCCTTTCATCATCCCTGTTTTGACTAAAATGCCAAGACAGTCCAATCGAAGTCCGATTAGTGTCGGACTAATTGTGCGATTTCATTTAAATCCAGAGAGTTGTCTTCTAGGGTGCACAAAACGAGTGTGCATTTTGTCAACTATTGGGTGTATTATCGTGTAACCTCCTTGTTATGATGATTTTAGTGATGTTTTTGACAAGAAAAATGCATTTTTGTTAATTTCATGCAGAAGCTATAATTACAAGATTAATTAAGGACCAGATGTATACATTCCTAGTAGCTAAATCTATTAAATTACTGAATCTGAGGTAGAACATCTCGGACAATATTTAGATGAAAATTTGGCTAATGGATTTATTAGGGTCTTATAGTTTTCAGATTCCTCTGTTAATTTTTTGTTTTAAAAAAGGGGCGAGTGGAGAACGAATATAAACTACAGAGCCCTCAACAGAATTACTGCAAAGAATCAGTATCCTTTATCATAGCTATCAGTTCTGTTAGATCAAAATAGAAACGCTAAGACATTCATATAAGTCGATCTGAAAGAAGCTTATCTAGCCAGGCTCCTGGAGTGTGATGACAGAAAAATAGGATTGTTCAGATACCAGGTGATCTCTTTGGAACTATGTGATATTCCTGTAGTATTTCAGTATTTTATTGATTAGGTACTGAGAGGATTATTGGATGTGTTCCATATTGCCTTCTTAGATAATATGTTGATCTATGCAAGCAGAGTAACCCAAAGGTAGTAGTGGTATATTCCACAGCACAACTCCAGCAATGCAGCCATGCTTATTTAAGGACTCAAATAAATTAGGACCAGGACGTATCATGGTCTCAGTGTGATTAGTGTATATTATAGTTTTGATTAATTTATGCTGACTTGTATAGTTGGGACTTTATCCGGTAGACGTATGCTCATCTTACTATCAAAACGTGCGCATACTTCTTGATTAATGTAAACCGTTACTTGACCCATGAGACACATATGCCAATGTGGCCGTATTTTTTTACATATACATTCATTGTCTGGAAAAGTCACCTGGTGTGGACGAAACATCTGTTGGCTGTTCATGTATGATTTGGCTGGTTTTGTACGACTTGATAAAGCAAGGATTGATTCATTTATCATAATAGGTGATATTGAGGGACTTTACAAGATGATTTAGACATCTTTCAAAGTTAACAATGGACTGAGATCTACATGAATTTCCCTCTTTGGATACATCATACTAAATGTAATTGAGTGCTGTGGTTTTGCTGGATTATTGTGCAATAGTTTGATCTACTCTAAAACCTTAGAAAGTCACATACCACATGCTAATGCACCATTGCAATGATTAAGAGTGCATTACCTTTTTTATTAAGATGGATACATTTCTATTTGACATCACTACTGTGGTGTTTGTAGGTTACATCATTACACCTGGGGGCATAAGGGTGAATGAAAATAAGGTGTGAGTCATAGTGCAATGGTGTACACCAACACCGGTTAATACAATTGGAAGTTTTGTGGGTTTTGCTAATTAACATAAACAGTTGATTCACCAATTTTCTGAAATCATAAGACCTATCACTAAATTTCCATGGAAAGGAGTGGTATTTATTTGATAAGCAATCAGGCGTTCTGTTGTTTTAATTATTGTTTTTCTAGAGCCCACATTTTCAACATCTTTATTGTAGGAGGCTGGCCTGGCTTGTAGTGGGTACCAGAGGTACTTACACCTTGTGCCAGGTCCAGTTATCCCTTATTTAGTGTAGAAGAGGTGTTTCTAGCAGGTTAGGCTGATAGAAGGTAGCTATGGCAAAGCAGCTTAGGCTGAACTAAGAGACATGTAAAGATCCTACTATACCACTGGTGTCATATGCACAATATAATAAGAAAACACAATACACAGAGTTACTAAAAATAAAGGTACTTTATTTTTATGACAATATGCCAAAAGTATTTTAGTGAGTACCCTCAGTAGGAAGATAAGGTATATACACAAGATATATGTACACAAACCAAAATTAGGTAAGTAATAGCAAGAAAAGTAATGCAAACAGTGTAGAATTACAATAGATTGCAATAGGAGCACATGAGTATAGGGGCAACACAAACCATATACTCCAAAAGTGGAATGCGAACCACGAATGGAACCCAGACCTATGTGAGCTTGTAGAGGGTTGCTGGGACTGTAAGAAAACAGTGAGGGTTAGAACAATAGCCCACCCCAAGACCCTGAAAAGTAGGTGTAAAGTGCACCTACTACCCCCAGAGAGCACAGAAGTCGTGATAGGGGGATTCTGCAGGGAGAACAAACACCAGCAATGCATCAACAGTGGACTTCCGGACCTGAGTACCTGTAAGACAAGGGGACCAAGTCCAATAGTCGCGACAGTGTCGAGAGTGGGCAGGAGCCCAGGAAATGCCAGCTGAGGGTGCAAGGAAGCTGCCACCGGTTGGAAGAAGCTTGGAGTTCAGCAAGAAAGAAGAGGACTAGGAACTTCTCCTTTGGAGGATGGATGTCCCACGTCGCAATGAAGATTGCAGAGGTGTTCCCATGCAGAACGACCGCAAACAAGCCTTGCCAGCTGCAAGGGTCGCAGTAGAGTTTTTTGGGTGTAGAGGTTTTTGGGTGCTGCTGTGGCCCAGGAGGTACCAGGATGTTGCCACTTGGAGGAGGAGACAGAGGGGGCACCCAGCAACTCAGGGAGCACTCACAGAAGCAGGAAGCACACGCAAAAGTACCTGAACAGGCACTTGGAAGGAAAGTGAACTGGAGTCCACGCGAAGTCACAAAAGGGAGTCCCACGACGCCGGAGGACAACTCAGAAGGTTGTGCACTGCAGGAAGGAGTGCCGGGGACCCAGACTTGGCTGTGCACTAAGGAAATCCTGGAAGACTGCAAAGGAGCCGGAGCAGCTGCAAATCACGCGGTACCCAGCAATGCAGTCTAGCGTGGGGAGGCAAGGACTTACCTCCACCAAACTTGGACTGAAGAGTCACTGGACTGTGGGAGTCACTTGGACAGAGTTGCTGAGTTCCAGGGACCACGCTCGTCAGGATGAGAGGGGACCCAGAGGACCAGTGTTGCAGTCTTTTGGTGCCTGCGTTAGCAGTGGAAAGATTCCGTCGACCCACGGGACATTTCTTCAGAGCTCCTGGTGCAGGGTGAAGGCAGGCTACCCCCAGAGCATGCACCACCTGGAAACAGTTGAGAAAGCCGGCAGGATTAGGCGCTACAATGTTGCTGGTAGTCGTCTTGCTACTTTGTTGCGGTTTTGCTGGCGTCCTGAGCAGTCAGCGGTCGATCCTTTGGTAGAAGGTGAAAAGGGAGATGCAGAGGAACTCTGGTGAGCTCTCGCATTCGTTATCTGAAGAATTCCCCAAAGCAGAGACCCTAAATAGTTAGAAAAGGAGGTTTGGCTACCAGGTTTGGAGGATTGGCTACCAAGAGAGGTAAGAGCCTATCAGATGGAGCCTATCAGATGGAGCCTCTGACGTCACCTGCTGGCACTGGCCACTCCGAGCAGTCCAGTGTGCCCCCAACACCTCTGTTTCCAAGATGGCAGAGGTCTGGGACACACTGGAGGAGCACTGGGCACCTCCCCTGGAAGGTACTGGTCAGGGCAGTGGTCACTCCCCTTTCCTTTGACCAGTTTCATGTCAGAGCAGGGCTGGGGGATCCCTGAACCGGTGTAGACTGGCTTATGCAGAGATAGGCACCATCTGTGCCCATCAAAACATTTCCAGAGGCTGGGGGAGGCTACTCCTCCCCAGCCCTTCACACCTATTTCCAAAGGGAGAGGGTGTAACACCCTTTCTCAGAGGAAATCCTTTGTTCTGCCTTCCTGGGCCAGGGCTGCCTGGACCCCAGGAGGGCAGAAACCTGTCTGAGGGGTTGACAGCAGCTGCAGTGGAGACCCCGGAAAGGCAGTTTGGCAGTACCCGGGTACTGTACTAGAGACCCAGGGGATCATGGATCTTAGACATGGGGTGACAATTCTATGATCTTAGACATGTTACATGGCCATGTTCGGAGTTACCATTGTGACGCTATACATAGGTAGTGACCTATGTATAGTGCACATGTGTAATGGTGTACCCGCACTCACAAAGTCCAGGGACTTTGCCCTGAACAATGTGGGGGCACCTTGGCTAGTGCCAGGGTGCCCACACACTAAGTAACTTTGCACCCAACCTTCACCAGGTGAAGGTTAGACATATAGGTGACTTATAAGTTACTTAAGTGCAGTGGTAAATGACTGTGAAATAATGTGGACGTTATTTCACTCAGGCTGCACTGGCAGGCCTGTGTATGAATTGTCAGAGCTCCCTATGGGTGGCAAAAGAAATGCTGCAGCCCATAGGGATCTCCTGGAACCCCAATACCCTGGGTACCTCAGTACCATATACTAGGGAATTATATGGGTGTACCAGTATGCCAATGTGAATTGGTAAATTTGGTCACTAGCCTGTTAGTGACAAATCTGGAAAGCAGAGAGAGCATAACCACTGAGATTCTGGTTAGCAGAGCCTCAGTGAGACAGTTAGGCATCACACAGGGAACACATACATGGCATATACGTATGAGCACTGGGGCCCTGCCTGGCAGGGTCCCAGTGACACATAGACTAAAACAACATATAAACAGTGAAATATGGGGGTTACATACCAGGGAAGATGGTACTTTCCTACATTTATGTAGAATAAACTTTCATTGTTGAGATCGTTGCTTCTTATTTTGCAAGGGAAGGTGTGTTAGCTGAGAGAAACCCACACACTGGTCAGGTTCCTCCAGTAACTTACTTTTCTAAGAAATTCTCTCCAGCAGAGTTGAATTATGCAATCATTGATCAGGAACTCTTAGCCATTAATACATCTTTTGAAGAATGAATACATTATGTGGTAGGGAGCAAACACACAGTAGAGAATACAGATCACTGAAATTTGCAGTTTTTGAATCAGCCCATGCACTTACCCTTAGGAAAGGTAGATGATTTTTGTTTTTTACCAATTATGAATTTCTGATCATTTATACAGCAGATTCTAAGAATTCAAAACTTGATTTTTTTCACAATATAAAGTGAAAAATAAGTGACTGAAGATCTACCCTTAATTTTGTCTTTAAGTGTTTTTATGTCTTTAAGCTCATTCCATTTATAATTAATGTAGACTAATTTCAGACTTAAATACGTACAGAAAGTCACTTCACAGACAGAGACTTAAAAAAAACAACAAGGAAATAGACATGGAAAATATTGATTGTTGAATCATGATAAGGTTGTATATTTACCATCAGATCACATAAGGCAACAGGCCACAAGTGGTCTGTTGCCTTACTTGTCTGGAAATGGCAGAATGTCTAAGACTGTCTGCAGCAAGAAGATATTTTTGGTAGTCAAGCTTATTTGGCTATGTTAAAAGTTTTGTGAAACATGTTAAATCTGTAGTAAATCAAAACCCTTGTTGAGATCCTAGCCTCTTCTAATGAGGCTGTTTCAGGCTGTGTCAATGGATTTGTATTGTATAACTACTCTAAAATCAAGCTAACGCATTTGGTGCGATTTCTGGGTTCAAAATGAATGTGCAGAAGTCGCAGATCTTGAATCTTCGGTATCACCGGCCCACGAGGAAGAGTTGCGCTTTAGATTTCCCTTTATGTGGGCAGCGTCGCATATCCCGTATCTGGGGATAGTCCTAGCGAAGACAGTGTAAAGGACAGCTTATTTGAATTATATGGCCCTCTCTAAGGATATACACAGGGATCTAGAGACATGGAGGAATTTTAAATTATCGTGGTTCGGTAGGATCGCAGCAATTAAAATGACGATCTTGCCGCGCATACTCTACCTGTTCCAAACAATTCCTCTCACTCCGCCACCTCACACTCTGTCGGCGCTCATGAAGTTCATATGGGACCGGAGGCCTGCGCAGATTTCCCATAACCCTCTGTTCCGCCCTAAGTCGGAGGGGGGATTGGCGGTGCCCTGCCTGTTAAAATACTACCAGGTGGCTCAGCTACATTTCCTAGTCGAGTGGAGTCGACCGCTGATGGAAAAGCATTGGTGTTTCATGGACCAGGCGGTGGCTGGTTCCCATGTCTGGAGAGAGCCTTGGTTGCGGCGTCGGCATAGAGCGACGGGGCTCTACTCCTCTCCTATCACGGGAGCGACTCTTGGGGTGCGGGACGCGGTGGCGCTCTGATGCGGCTTGACGACCTTCCTTTCCCCTATGACACCGATGTGTGCGAACCCAGTTTACGCCCGGCTTGAGTTCTGAGCGCATTCAGCGTCTGCATGCAAAGGGATGCAGAAGGGTGGGGTGCCTCTTTGACGAGGATGGTATTATTCCCTTTGACCAGCTCCGGGAGACCTATGGCTTAATGGAAGTGGATAGACTGTCTTACTATTAGGTTCGCCATTGGGTGCTGCAACCAACGATCAAGCCTTTAGTTGCTAGAGCGCTTACACCATTTGAGAAATGGCTGGTAGGGAAGAAAGATAAGTGGTTGGTGTCAGAAATATATGCACTCCTTCTCAGGGCCGTTCCCGTTGACAAGACGAAAGGGCAGCTGCGCTGGGAGAGGGAGCTGGGGAGAGAACTTTCGGAAGAGGAGTGGGTGGAATCTACTTTAGGGTGCACGTGCACCATATTCTGGGGTTAAAACGGCCTACAAGCTTGCTACTTCCTGGTACTATACTCCTGTGAGGATACGTGAATGGGACTCTACTAAATCTGGGCTTTGCTGGAGGGGGTGTGGGAATCCGGGTTCGCTCATCCACCTGTTGTGGCACTGCCCGAAGCTGACGAGATACTGGAATGGTATTCTGTATGAGATTAACAGAGTGTTTTCCACAGAGATCCCAAGGTTCCTGTCATACACTATTCTGGGTTTATCTAACCCTCTCACCTTTCCCCTCCGTTTTCTGTGGGGATGGCAGATTGCCCTTGCCCTCAATGCGGCACACCAGGTGATTCTTGGATTGTGGGGCACGGACGGGGTCCCAAGCTATACCTTCTGGCTTTATAAACTTTGGTATATTCTGGCCATGGAGAAACTAACTTTAGTGGCTGACCAGAGGGCAGATGACTTAGCTGAGCTGTGGAAACCTTTCATTCAGATTCTATCTGCTGAATTTAACGAGCTCTCATGCCCTGTATACCTGAGGGTGCTGAGGCTACTGGGAGCTGACTAATTGGGGAGCTGGAAGTGGGGCTTGCGGTGTGCTGGACAGGTGAGGCAGGGGATCATGGGGGGTCCGGGTGGGCGCGGGGTGGACCTTAGCCGAGCATCGCTGTGAGGGATTTTGTTATGTCTCTTGTTATGGTTGTCTGTGACCTTTCTTCTGTTTCTTTACTTTTAAGATGGGGCTTCAGCACTTGCTGGGTCTCGTTCTAGTTTGGAGTTCTTCTGGTGGAAGGGATGGGTTTGCACTTAGCTGTGGCTGTATAGCCCTTTCCTTGGAGCTTCTTCCTGGGTCATGTTGACAAAAGATGTGAAACGCCGCCGGCCCGTGTGGTTGCATCTTAAACTGTTAATAAACAGATTTGATCCATAAAATCAAGTTAGCACTGTGATTTTAGCAATTGTGGATAATTTGCCTAAGATGAATCAATTTATATCACTGCCTGCTTTACAAATTTCATATTTTTTTACAGCAAATTATCCTACTGCAGGGTGTTCAACAGTTCTGATTAGTGACAATCTCGGTTTATTAAAACAAAATGGTTTTCTCTGCATAAAGAACTAGATATGGAAGTCTGTCTGTCTACTAGCTACCATTCTTAGACGGACAGACAGAAAGATTGAATCATGGTTTTCAACAGTATTTCCAATAACACATCTTTGCACAAGAGAAGGATTTGGGCAAGTTGTTGAGGCTGGCAGAATTAGCATGTTTTAGCACGGATCATTCACCAATTGACCCTTGGGTAGGTCGCTGCAGCTCTGCCTGCTTAGCCCCCAGCCCGTTGCTCTTGCGTCTTCCTTTCCCGCTGCTGCCTCCCGTGCGGCCCGCCCCCCTGCTCCACCTGCTTAGTCCTGCCCGTTGTTCGTTCTTGCTTTTTTTCCTTTCCCGCCGCTGCCTCCCGTGCGGCCCCGCCCTCCTGCTCCACCTGCTTAGTCCTGCCCCGTTGTTCTTGCTTTTTTCCTTTCCCGCCGCTGCCTCTCGTGCGGCCACGCCCCCTGCTCCCATTCGTTGCCCTACCCTCCCAGCTGACCCCTCCTCCCCTCCTACCTTCTTATGGCGGCTGCTGCGCGGCAGAGACAGCGACCCTTGACCCTTGGGTAGGTCGCTTCCCCACCGCTGCAGCTCCGCCTGCTTAGCCCTCTGCCCGTTGCTCTTGCGTCTTCCTTTCCCGCCGCTGCCTCCCATGTGGCCCCACCCCCCCTTCTCCACCTGCTTAGTCCTGCCCCGTTGTTCGTTGTTAAAGGCATGCCCGTCTGCGCCCGTCCGCGCCTTGACCGCGCCCAGCGCCAGAACCCCTGGCCCCCACCGCACACAGAGCACCCGACTGAGATACGACTCCGCCTCCCTCAACTCCCTCAACACCGGACGAACAGCCACCTGCTACCAAGCCAGCCCAAAGCGTACCGATGGACCCTTCACCTGTCAAGCCTGCAAATACACATGCCTCCGAACCTGCAGACCACCCACCGGCCCTCGCAACCACAACAACCACCTCAAGTGCATCCTCCTCAACACACGCTCCGTCCACAAGCACGACATCGAACTATGGGACCTCCTGGACACAACAGCACCAGACGTCGCCTTCATCACAGAAACCTGGATGAACGCTTCCTCTGCCCCAGACATCGCCATAGTCATCCCCGACGGCTACAAGATCGCCCGGAAGGACCGCGTCAACCAAACCGGAGGAAGAATCGCCATCATCTACAGGAACACCATCAACATCACGACCACCACCGAAGACACACCCCTCGCCGCCGAACACGTACACTTCCAGATTCACACCGACCCCAAAACCACCCTCAGTGGAACACTCATCTACAGACCCCCGGGCCCACGCGCGCAATTCAGCGAAACCATCGCAGACTTCATCAGCCCGCACGCCCTAGCCTCATCAGAATACATCCTCCTCGGGGACCTGAACTTCCACCTGGAGAAAAACAATGACAACAACACCACCACCCTGCTCGACAATCTCGCCAACCTCGGACTCAAGCAACTGGTGAGCACCCCCACCCACATTGCTGGCCACATACTCGACCCCATCTTCTCCGCCAGCAACCACGTCTCCTTCAGCCACTCCTCCGGACTACACTGGACCGACCACAGATGCGTCCACTTCACCTTCAAATGAGAGACTCACCACCATCGCACACAACAAATCCCCCGCAGATGCTGAAGCAAAATCACCACAGACCAGCTCCTCTCAACACTGAACCAAAACCCACCATCCAACATCACTGACGTCAACAACGCAGCCCACAGCCTCACACAATGGATCACCAACTGTGCCAACAACCTCGCACCACTTAAGAAAGCCCCAGGCAGGACCAACATCAGGAAAACCCCATGGTTCATGGACGCCCTCAAAGAATCTAAGAAATCCTGCCGAACCCTCGAAAAAACCAGGCGCAGCAAATGAACCACAGAAAACATGACAGCCCTCAAGATCGCCACCCGTGAACACCACCAGCTGATCCGCTCCACCAAAAGGACATCATTCAAAGAGCGACTAGACAACAACACCCACAACAGCAAGGAACTCTTCAACATCATCAAAGAGCTCTCCAACCCCAGCTCCAACGACATCACACCATCACAAGAACTCTGCAACTTCCTCGCCACGTTCTTCCACCGAAAGATCGCAGATCTACACGACAGCTTCGGACCCCAGACCCTGCCTCCTACCACCAAACCAGCATCCCCCACCACTACCCTCAGCTCCTGGACCCCTTTCAGCTCAGAAGAGACAAGAAGCATCATGAACACCATCCACTCCGGCTCCCCCTCGGACCCTTGCCCCCATCACATCTTCAACAAAGCCGACACCATCATCGCACCCCATCTCCGGAACATCATCAACAGCTCGTTCGCATCAGCCACCTTCCCCGAGAGCTGGAAACACGCAGAAATCAACGCCCTCCTGAAAAAACCCACGGCAGACTCCAATGACCTGAAGAACTTCCGCCCCATCTCTCATCTTCCCTTCCCGGCCAAGGTCATTGAGAAGACCGTCAATAAGCAGCTGACCGCTTTCCTCGAGGCTAACAACTCGCTCGACCCATCCCAATCCGGATTTCGAGCCAACCACAGCACAGAAACCGCCCTCATCGCAGTCACCGCCGACATCAGGACCCTGATGGACAACGGAGAAACAGCCGCCCTCATCCTCCTGGACCTCTCGGCAGCCTTCGATACCGTGTGCCATTGCACCCCAGTAACCCGCCTCCGCACCACTGGAATCCTAGGACAGGCCCTGGCCTGGGTCATCTTGTTCCTCTCCGACAGAACCCAGAGAGTCCACCTCCCTCTCTTCCCCTCAGAACCCACCGAGATCATCTGCGGCATACCCCAAGGAGACTCGCTCAGCCCAACCCTCTTCAATATCTAAATGAGCCCCCTCGCCGCCATCGCACGCAAACACAACATCAACATCATCTCCCACGCCGACGATATCCAGCTGATACTCTCCCTCACCAAAGACCCAACCACCGCCAAAACCAACCTACAGGAAGGAATGAAAGACGTCCCGGAATGGATGAAGCTCAGCTGCCTAAAACTGAACTCAGACAAGACGGAGATCCTCATCCTCTGACAATCCCCTTCCACCTGGGACGACTCCTGGTGGCCCACGGTGATGGGCACCGCACCAACCCCCTCGGATCACGCACGCAACCTCGGGTTCATCCTGGACTCCCTCTTCATGATGACCAAGCAAGTCAACGCCGTTAGGTCATCAAGCTTCAACACCCTACGCATGCTCCGGAAGATCTTCCGATGGATCCCCGCCAAAACCAGAAAGACGGTTACCCATGCCCTCGTCACAAGCCGACTGGACTACGGAAACACCCTAAACGCAGGAACCACCGGCAAGCTTCAGAAACGACTACAACGCATACAGAACGCCTCCGCACGCCTCATCCTCGACATTCCTCGCCACAGCCACATATCCGCCCACCTGAAACACCTGCACTGGCTCCCCATCAACAAGAGGATCACCTTCAGGCTCCTCACCCACGCACACAAAGCACTCCACGACATGGGCCCCGAATACCTCAACAGCCGCCTCTCGTTCTACACGCCCACCCGTCAGCTCTGCTCAGCCAGCCTCGTCCTTGCCACCGTCCCACGGACCCGCAGAACCACCGCCGGAGGAAGATCATTCACCCACCTGGCAGCCAAAGCATGGAACTCCCTCCCCGCACACCTAAGAACTACCCAGGACCATCTCGCCTTCAGGAAACTCCTCAAGACATGGCTCTTCGAGCAGCAGTTACCCCCCACCCCCCTCTCCAGCGCCTTGAGACCCTCTCGGGTGAGTAGCGCACTCTATAAATGCACTGATTGATTGATTGATCAACTTGGATGCTAACTTTATTTTGTATGCATGGCCATCGTTTCTGTATGTTTCCTCTGGCTCATCTGTTGTCCGCTTCAGTTCCTTCTGTACACGAACATTCAACTGAGTTACATGATATTCAATAATCTCCACAAGGGGCCCAGGGAAAAACGAAAGATTTTTATAATTTTTATGCTGATCTTAAGAAAAGACTGGCATATGAAAATGTACTGTTTTCATGTTTCTTTGATAAAACCTTGTTCTGCAAAAACACATCTCGCTTTCACATCCTACGCAAGTTCAGTTCAAATCAGAAAATGAATACGAGGTATATATGATTTTGGATGCAAGAACTGCAAGGTGAGGGTTGCACTGTTCAGTGGATTGGAAGGGGTTTATTTGGTACTGAAGAATGATCACGGGAATCTGCTTCCAATCTGTGTTTGTTGTGAGACTTTTAGGCAAGACACCCTGATAAACCAGCAGCCCCATTGCTGAGAGGACAGTCATAGTTAGGTTGATTTGTATGGCGCAACTTATCACCCTTGAGGGTCTCCAGGTGCTGAAGCAGGAACGTAGGTCAGGCGGAGCTCCTAGTTGAACAGCCATGTCTTCGGTTTCTTGTATAAGTTGAGTAGCGAAGGTGCAATCCTCATGTGTTGAGGGAGTTCATTCCAGGTATTGGTGACAATATAAGAGAAAGAGCACCCTCCTGAATTGCTTCTGCTGATACAGGGGACATGTTCTGGAGCGAGTGAGGCTTAAGTTAAACTGTCCGGTTGGATGGTAGAGTTGAAGACGGTCATTGAGGTATGCAGGTCTGGTGATGTGGAGGGCTTTGTAGATGTGGACTGAAGACACTGTTTACTGCTCAGTGTGGCTCATATGTGAGGAAAGAGTAATTCAAATCTGCTCACTCTGTTACTTTTAGTGAAGGAAAGGCATGGTGTACTGGCACTGTCTTGCCTGAGACGGTGTGCATGAGGAGAACATGCTATGCAGCAGTATGCTGGTGACAAATTAGGTCAGGAGCTTTTCCATGCTCTAGAAGGGAGAAGGCCATCTTGGATAGTGGAGTAGTACTTTCCTTGTAGTTCATCTTGTCCTTTGCTGGAAAACCATGATAGAACATAGCTGAAAATGGGACTTTGCTACGTGGATCTCTTATTTCCTTTACTAATACCTATGGTTTCTTTAAAATTCGTATTGGCAAACACTGTGAATAAAGAGAATCTCTCTCAAAACGTGTTTTATTGTGAAAGTAAACTTTGAACTATCTCATATGATGAGATACCCATCCTTTGCATGTTTAGAGCTCATGCATTAGTAGTCTTATTGCAAACGACATAAATAAATAACAAAAAAGATACTTCTAAAACGCAGTTGTACATCTAAAAACAGATAAAAACCGAGAAGAAAGGAAAAGAGGATAGACAAACAAAAGCAAAATCATTGAGACAGAACCCCCTTTCGGTAAAGAGATATGTTTTATGTTTTTAATAAACTGTGGTCAGCAATAGCTTTCAAAATAGAGGGCAATTAGTTTCAAGCTTTTGCTGTCAGCACTGCAAATGACCTGTGCATACGCAGTACTTTCTTTACTTGTGACAAATCCACCAAGACCTTGAACAAGTAGGAGGAAAGTGGTCCTCTGTTGGGCATGCCCCAAAGAGGACTCTAAGGGCCAATAAAGACCTTAAACTGTGTCTGGTAGTTTAGAGATAACCAGTGTAATTTTCTCCTTGCAACTGAGATTCAATTCTGCAATCCAGACACCAGTCTGATAGCTATGTTATGAATTACCTGCAGAAGAGTCATACTTTTGAAAGGGACACCCACATAACATGCATTTGTGTAATCTGTTCTGCAGAGAAATGAAATTGCCACTACAATAGAATGACTTTTAGGGAGATTATTTTCAGCTCTATTCCTAAGAATTCACAAGCATAGTGCACAGAACACAGCAACCACACTAATCTGATCTTCTAAAGTCAATCTCTTATCAAAATTAAAACCAAGGATGGACATGGACAATCTGATGACAATTTACCTAAACATCTTTAATGTCGTTTAGATATTCACTACATTTTGCAGACATTCTTGTCTAACAGAAGGAACATGTTGGAGTACTGGAGTCGTGTCACTCTGTTTTCTCTCTTGTCCCATTACCCCTTCCCCACGTTTACCACTGGCCTTCATTTTCCTGTGTATGTGGTCACTAGCTGGATGATTGGAAACAAAAAAAGGATATTGCTGTTGTTGGATAACGGCACAAGGTTATTGCATCTCGACAGCCATCCACCCTAAAGGGCCCCCCTCAGCACAGTACACTGGGCATGGGTGGTAGGCACCTGCCTGGGTCCAGAGGGAAGAGGCCCCCTGCAGGGGGCCCCTCACGTTTTGCCATGCCACTGCCAAAGGTACAGGCCAGGATGAATGGTTAGGAAGAGAAGGTTGCACACCAAGTCAGAAGAGGAGACCATTCACCCATAGGTGCTCCCCGGGACGAACAGAGCACCCATATTCATCCCACAGGGTGAACACAGGATGCAAGTGGCTATTAGAAGAGAGGTGCTAGGCTAAGGATGCCACCCAATATAATGGTACATACTAGAAATAGGAGGCATAAAACACTAGGAATTAAATCTTGGTAGAAAAGCACACACACACACACCAGAAGTACATGTTAGTAGGACAAAATCACCCACCAAAGGGATGCATGCTAAAGGAAGACCTCTCATTCCTTGTGATACAGTAGGCCAAGAAGACTGCTCCTCACTGTATTATATTGAAGGGATGACGAACGGTTTGTGTTTCCAGGCAAGATGCAGGGATACTTCTTGGCTCTGGACTTACAGCAAAGCTGGTGGACGGACTGAATATAGTTCTTCCTTTTAGTCTCCAGCAAGTGAGAAGGTTGGGGATCAGCCATACAGCCCAAGAATATGAACCGATGTTCATCTGAAGTTAATGCCTAATCTTTCACACTTGTGTTTGAAGGTGCAGGAGGCAGAATGGTGCCTGGTAACTTAGTCATGTATGGTTCATGCACTGTTATCAGATTTTCAGCACAACCTGTGGTCCATGTTCTTCCTCGTGGTATGGAAAACTCAAACTTTCACTCTTGCTAGGTTCATAAAATGTGAACTATGCAATAGTGTACGTTTCATCAATTACAACATCACCAAGAAGCTGGATGAATTCTGTATGAGGCTATTAGTGAAAACAAATATTCTTATTTATTTTAGAGTATCTGCTCCACATGATCATCAGGTAGAGGAGTCGACATTACTGGAGACGGATTTGTGATTTAGTTTCCTGCTGTGGTTACATTTACCAACTCATTTATGTGAATGAGGATTTCCATGTTTATTCCAGAGGCATAGCCAGTGTGCCATAGCCTCTAGGCAAGAAAGGTATTGGGACCTGGGTACGCTCAGTGAACAGAGAAATACAGCAATAATGTGGTGGGTTCAGTAGGCCCCTCAGGTCACTGCACCTGTGGCACCATTGGAAGCTACGCCCCTGGTTTATCCTCAGTCTTCAGCCAAGTTTTAGAGTTACGTAACTTCTAGGTGATACGTTTCCCTCACTTAGTTGACAGCAGATACTGCTGCAGATGCAGTTCAGAGTCATACAGGCCTTCACACCTGCCCTTGTCCCTTTCAACACTGGGACACATCTGTCTGCTAGTCACTCACATTATATGGTGTGGTGGCAGCCCTGTCCTAGAATCATCACTGTTCTTCTTTCTATAGCACTTCATGCCATAAGACCGGTCTGTTGTGGGATTTGTTTTCAAATTGCAATGCATAATGCAAAATAATTCAAGCTTTCACTAACTTATGACGACTTTATTCTGTTATCCGTCTTGGATTCGATATACATGATTATTATTGTTGCTTTTACTTAACTGTAATAAAAATGTTAAGCTTTATTATGAGAAGACTAAGACTTTCTCAACTAAGCTGAATGAAAAGTGTTTTTCCAAGGACAACCTAACTGTCGCAAACTGGACAACATAATATGTATCGAGTCATGTTGCATGTGCAGACTCTGGGAACACCCGAGTTTACTGTAGCAGAAGGGTATACAGATGGGAGTCCAAATGGGGAATGCAATCTAAGTACTATTTTCCTGCCAATGGAATTGTATAAAAGGTCAAGTCAAGGTTACATGCATGCTAGCCGAGAACTGCATGGAATTAACGAGGGAACATCATTATTTTTGGACAGCAACTGTTTTCCATCACTCAACCTATTGAAAACAAGGCCAGTGAGCATGCAGTCGAGAGGGACAATTATGACTTTCCAACTACGAAGGCAGATCGAGAGCTATTCGGTTTTATGTCACAATCTCTAATGCGCTGTTGCAGGCCCTTAGCGAAGGTATTGCCTATATAGAATACCATACTGTAGTGTAGTGTGAACCTTGGTTTAGGAGATGGCAATCTGATCTTCTCACTCTTTGGTGAGTTTGTGTACTGGTCCTTCGAAAACATAACTTGTCCTCGAGTCATTTGTGTTGTAGCAGAAATTACGCTATTGGTGCCTCCACTGCTGTTTCTTTGAGGTGACTGTAAGTTCTGGTTTGGGTCAGTGGGTGGTCATACCAAGGTACATTTAGTTTACCTTATAACAAGTGGCCTACACCTGCTTGAGCAAAACTCAACATCTACTAGAACTGCTAAAAAAACACGAATCTGGACTAATGGCTCGACATTTCAACCTGTACATTATTCTGTTTGGAATCCATTCAGCTACAGTTTGGTGTTGGCCTGATCACTTCTTACTTCATATGATGATTGCTGGCAGCCAAAATGGGGATAGCTGATCCACCCCCACCTTAAAGGGCATGTCTAACATAAAATCTCTCCCAATGCTTATGACAAAATTATGCTCAAGCATCTGGAATGCCTCTCCGGTGCTATTTCATCCACTAGCAGAAATCGTGTTTTGTTAACCTACTTTCTTTTGCAAGATGTTTATACCAATATGTCCTCTCAGATTCAGCCTACAGTTTATTTCCTTGTTATTAGTTGCCCCATGAGGTGTTTTCTCGCGAACGCTAACTTGGTCATATATCTCATTGCATTCACAAGATGGGACTGAGATGGCCTGGCTGTAATTGTTTTCATCTTCTGCCAAATGCACTGAGCAGGACTTTGTCACTTTACAGTCTCTTTGCTGCCATGGACCCCCACCATCCTTGAGAACCAGGTTGTCCATCCATGATGCCCACCTCCCTTGCTGGCCATAATGGATCACAGTCCTTTCTGTCCTAACAGCAGTCACCATACCAAACGTTTGTCAGACAGAAAGCTTCTTAGTCATGATTTGGGAATACCTAATTTATTCTTCCAGTTGTACTCTTACATACCTTGTTATGCACTGTGAATAGTCTGCACTTGTGGATTTCAGAATTCAAACTAAATTATTTGTACTCACAGTACGCTGCTCATGATCTTCAAGTTTCAGGATGACATCGCCCACCTTTCTGTAAGATATGGCTCCTAGGTGTTGTAATCTCTGAGTAGTGAGGGGGTACTGTGTTGAATAATGGATGTCCACACAGATAGGTAACATTGCTATATATATTTATTTTAATACCTCAACAGCTTATTTTTATTTTACTTCACATTTATGTACAAACAAGGAGCCGTGCCAGAAAGATCGGTGAGAGCAATGACGAGCAAACATCCAACTGCCCCAGACACCTCAACCGCCGCTTAGTACCGTTCCACAACATTTCTCTTTAACATTCCAAATACCACACATCTTTCCCCTTTTTTTAAAAAAAACATTAGGAAGATATGATATAACAATATAAAATTCAAAAATAACTTGTATTAATGAGAGGGAGAGGTTTTGGTAATTCCAATAAATCAAAATGTGCAGGTAACTTATTTGTTCTTGTACTCCACCTCAATGCTTCATTGACACCTACACTATCTCTACCACTATTCACACTACCATCACCACTGTGACCATCCGTGTTTATTCTAGGTAGACTATCTGTACTACCAACAACATGGTCAGTCCACATATATCCAGTATTTTCACCCACGTCATTACCAGTCACACTATTTGTGGTCCATTCTTTCTCTTTTTGACAGAACATGTTCCCATGATGCAAATTCCACACCCTACCATCTCCCAGTTTCACAGCACTGCCCATGACCTTCACATTTCTAAAGGTTCTGACCACATTACAGCACCTTTCTCTACAAATCTTGGACTTCTTACTCTCACATACTTGCCGATTTCTACCTTGGAAAATGTATTGTTACCACCCCAATACAATTTGGTACATTCCTGGAATCTCCACCTGCCTATTCACTTACTGATGTTGTTCTGTCCCACTCAATTTTTCATTAATTTTTTTCAGCCACCATGGCACCATGTTAGTAGACGGTTTTCTCCCTCTCAACAATTCAAACAGCATTTTGCCAGTTACTGCATGAGGTGTGACCCTATATGAAAACAACCTCTCCTGAAGTATTTTTGTCTATGGTAAATCTGATTTAATAGCCAATTGTATCATTTATTTTACTACTCTATTAAATCGTTCTACTTGACCATTACCCTACTGGCAGTATGATGATGTTTTTACAGGTTTTAATACCTGCATTATTTAAAAAACATTTCATCTTGTTAGATACAAGTTGCACCCTATTATCCTAAACCAGTACTTCAGGGATACCATCACATGCAAAAACATCTTCTAAAAATTCTATCACAGTATCAGTGGTGATATTATTTACCATCCTTACTTCTGGGCATTTTGAAAAATAGTCAAATAGATCTATGGCATAATTGTCCATACAAGACAACGTAGAGAAAGGCCCCATAAAATCAATTGCTAGTTTCTGTCACAGACCATCATTCCACCATGGTCAAAGGTACATTCAAACGTTTAACTGCTTTATCACTCATGCATCACGCTTTACAATCTCTCACCCAACAATCCACCATGCTGTTCAATTGAGGTCACCAAATATTTTCTTTAATTTTTCTTTTGATACTTGACATTTCTCCATGTCCTTAATGCCCTATTTTAATGATGCTTTCCCGCATGCCCCACGGTCGAACAATTTGTTCGCCTCTTAAAATTCTCTCTCGATACACAGCCAATTCATCTTTGGCTTTCCAGAATGAAGCACTCACCCCTTAATTGACTTTCTCTAGGCCAACTCTTTAAAATATACCCTTTTACTGTTTCCTAATTAATGTCCTTTTCCATTTCTTGCATCCATTTTTTTCTGATTATTCACTTTCACACGCATTTCTTCTACTTCCTACAATGTCCACATTTGTGAACGCTACTTCACATTCTTTTTCAGGCACTTCATTTCCATCCAAGCCATTTCTTGGTAACCTTGACAAGCCATCCACAATCCCATTGATTTTCCCAGGTTAGTAATATATGTCATAATGAAACATTTGCAGCTTTGAAGCTAACCTTGCTAACCTAGGTGTTAAATTCTTCCCAGCCCCGGGTTGCAAAATATTCATCTGAATTTTGTTCCCCACGCATACATTCTAAATCTCTCTGCAGCCCATGGCACAGCAAGTAATTCCTTTTCTATGACTGAGTAATTCTGTTTGGCTTGTGTTAAGGTAAGTGATGCATATCATTACAATCAATTTATCTCCTTTGTATTCTTGCGGAAGACCAGCTCCAATTCCATAACTACTCGCATACACAGATATCACACATCCAAAACCCACCACAAAAGATTTTAAACATGGTGCCATGGAGAGTTCTTTTTAATTTTCTGGAAGCACTTTGATTGTTCTCGTGACCAATAGAACTTAGATTTGTTCTTTAATAAAACACATATTGGTTCTACCTTGGTTGAATAATTCTCAACAAACCATGAATAAAATTCTGAAAGTCCTAAAAAGGACCTCAGTTGTTCCTTGTTCTCCGGATCTGGAGCTTTAATAATTCCATCAACATGGCTGACTTTAGGACGGATTTCTCCCTTAGAAACTGAATGCCCTAAATACTCTACTTTCTCTTTGCCAGGTACACATTTCTCATTTTTTACTGCCAAGCCATTTTCTTTAAGTGCTAACAAGGCAAAATGCAATGCCACATTATGGGATTGTTTTTTTCAAAGATTAAAATGTCATCTTTAAATACTTTTGCACCTTGGTTATCAGACAATATTCTGCACATTTCTCTTTGGAACACCACCGATGCACTTGCTAGATCGAATGGCATCCTAGTGAATTGATACAACCCTTCTGGAATTATAAAAGCTGTACAATGCTCAGACTCCTCCTCTAACTCAATTTAATGGTACGCACTTGTGAGGTCTATTGTCAAAAATATTGCTGCATCACCTGTGGATGATGTTAACTCTTGCAGGTTAGGTAGCAGAAACATATCTATCCAAATTGACTTGTTTAAACACCTCTAGTCCACACACAGCCTCAATTCGCAATTAGATTTAAGAGATATCATGACAGGTAATACCCAATCGGAACTCTGCTGTGGGTCTATAATTTGTTTTTCGCATAACTCCTGCAATATTTCCTTCAATTTACTTCTGTAGTATATAGGTACATTCTCAATTTCTGCCTAACAGGTACCACTTTCATGCGCAATACAATTTTGTGCTTGAATCCACGCATACTTCCTAGTGGGTCACTAAACACGTTAGGGTACTCTTCCTTCAATGTTTGGTACTCACTATCCTCTTGACAACACTCATTAGCTTTCTGAATAGAATACACTGAAGGATTGTTACATGGATCAATTTTTATACCAAGTTCTATTATATGTGGCCACCCAAGAAACATGGTCGCTTTATCTGCAACGTAAGGTTTCCCATGACACTTCCTAGATTCAAACTCAATATTTGCCCACATAAACCCTTGCAAGGGAATTCTGTGACCAGAATAGGTACTAGGATTGACATAAGGATTCTGCAATTCTTTTCCTGTCCATAACTCAAAAATATGTTTACCCATTATAGTGTACCATGCGCAGGATTCTAGTTTTAGCTTGTATACCGCCTTTCTTTATGTAACAATTTGGTAACTTCAAAGTCTTCTCACCCCTTGATGTTTGATTATTTTGTATACAATCATCGTGCACACCTAATATCAATCCCTGCAAATTTTCTTATTCATCCATCACATTACCCACTATTTGATTACCTTTCTTGGTGGTATTTTTGCACATCGTATTGAAATGACCTTTTTTTCTTACATGCATTGCACACTGTTTTTACTGCTGGGCATGTCTTGGAAGTTGCATGGTTGTTTGATCCACATCTGAAACAAACGAAACCCTTACTATCTGATGCACCTAATGCAAGCCCACCATCATTTGCCCTAAACTCCACATTTCTATTTTTGTTCTTACTATCTTTTTCTCCCTTCACTACACTAGCCTGAGTATTACCTGTTTTACAGCTTGTATACACTTATCCGATATCTCAATACTTCTAGTAATGTCAACAGCTGCTTTTGGTGACAACTCGTCACAAGACCATAGTTTTTCCTGAATTTTCTTTGATTTTGTCTTCATAAGAATTTGGTCCCTCGAAAACTGTTTATAAGAAATGTGTTCAAAATCACAAACCCCTTAAAGCTGCAACAAACTGTTCAATGTCCTCATCTTCCTTCTATGTTCTAGAATAAAATTTGAACCTTTCCATAACTACATTAATTTTCCTTCCAAATCTTTCTTGCATTGTTTAATGGCATACTGGCATACATTTATCTCATCCGCATTCTCTAAAGGAGGTAAATTCTTAAATTCCGTTAATCCAAACGCTCCTAACCTGTGTCTCAGTAAAGCTAAATATCTTTCTGCTTAGAATTCTTCCTCCTCCAATACTTCCACATAGGCTCCAAACATATCTAACCACAATTACCACGCTATTGGTGGTTCTCCCTCCTCTGCTAGAAAATGGTGGTGGTTGAATACTAGCCATTATATAGTTTCCCTTCCAACAGTACCTACTATACTCTTACCAATTACATAATATAATATTCCTCAAGTAATGACTCACGTAAGTGAACAATCACTATTGAAAGATCAGCACAAACGTAAAACATACAATAGAACATTAGCAGTTAAAATAAATTCCAACAGTATGCACGTAGTATCACAAAATCATGAATGATGGTGGGAAGATTGCAAAAAAAAAAATTGAAATGCAAAACGGTGTGCTGATCACCGTAGAATGAATAGGGCGTGCTGATCACCATAGAATGATCATAAAATACAACTCGTGAGTTAGAAATTGCCAATACAGTTCAATTGGTATGCTGATCACCAAACAGACAAACTGTAAAATGGTTAAAAATAAATTGGTGTGCACATCACTGAGTAAGTACACTTTGAATATGAAGCCATTTGTAAATCTGCACACCAGCTAGGATATATTCCAAGAAGGAAACACTCAACAATGCAGGCCGAGAGTCTCTGGAATACTGTAATATTCACCCAATAGTACCTTAACCTGCCATTCATGTTGTGATGAATTCACTTGAAGGCAAAGAAAAATCACTTGCATTAATGAGATTCGAGAAAAAGGGGACACAAGTGCCAGATGCAGCACGGTCAAAGCGACTCAGCAGCACGTTTATACTTTTAAAATGGTGGCCATAAAAAGAATAGACCAACACATATGTGCGTGTCATACAAAATGAAAGACGCACACCAGCAAACTTCCGTAGGTGGCGCATAAGGGTTAACACGCTTCCAGCCACCAGAACAGGAAGAAATACGCAGATCTCCGAATCACCAAACGCTCTCACACAGATCTGATAACCTCTGCTGCAACTCTTCGGCTCCGAAACGGTCAACCACAGGAAAAATTACGAGGGCCCATCAGCAGACAACAACCACACTTCTCCGTTTCATGCTTGTTGCCATTGTTGAAGAATGGATTTCCATAAAGGTAGGTAAAATTGCTAAATATATATTTTTTTTAGTTTGCATTTATGTACAAACAAGGAGCAGTGCCACAAAGATCAGTGAGAGCCATGACAAGCAAACATCCAACTGCCCCGGACACCTCAACCTCCGCTTAGTATTGTTCCACAACATTCCTCTCTAACATTCCAAATCCCACATACTGTTAAGTAGTGAAGGTGAAGGCAGCAACGTGAGTACAAGTCTTCTTTATTGATAAAATAACATATTGAAGAAAACAGGCAAACCAGATGAGGCGCCCACCTCCAGCCCTGTCTCTGCAACCGTTGCCTTGTGTTGCCCATGTGCTGCATATAGAGTTCTTGGACGTCAGAGAGCAAGGATTCACAGACTAAACAACATTATACATCTTCCCCCTTTCAACTCAATAAAAAAATCTGTATATGACAAGAGAAAAAAAACAAATCAAGAGAATAATAACTGGAACAATACAATATGGAACACTATAATAAAATAAATAGAGACATTTTGTATCATATTGAAATAGGCTAGAAACAGCCATTCACTCTTGGATACAACCATTAAACCTAGCAGGACGTTTGATCTCTATTTTCTTGTTATTGCAACTGTCACCATGATGACACTCAGTAGCTCTTTTTCTCTCATCTTAAATTTCACCATAATTACAGTCATCATAATTGGATCCAGGAACACAACACGCTAATCTGGGATCTTCAACGTTAGCAATGACTTTGACCACACATGCAGAATGCCACCACTGTCCAGTCTTTAATTTTATGGCACTCCCACCATCATTGAATTCATCAACCACATTTGGAGAGCTAAATCTCAACTTGCCCTTCAGGACCTTTGACTCTGAGAATGCTACATGTACAAAATCACCCTTCTTGAATTTCACATGCTTGGTTCCCTTCAACACATCATATCTACTTTTAATAGTTTCACAATTTCCTATCTTTTTTCAAACATCACTCCTCATATAGTCTTGGACCAAAACCTCAAACCAGGCTTCTTTGAATTTGTTCAACCAGGCAGGTCTTGAGATATCACATGACATTCTTCTCCTCAAAGCTTCAAAAGGAGAGATGCCTGTAACTGAATGTGGTGTGTTACAAACATATCATAGCTAGCAGAGCATCATTCATGCACCCATGACACACTCGGTATTCTCTGTTAGCTCGTTCCACTTGACCACTGGGTTGAGGGTGGTACATGCTACACCTCTTGGGCTTCTGATGGAAAACCTTCTCTTGCAAAAACATCAGTAGGAAATGGAATCACAGATTTAGTGTTTGGCTCTCTCACAAATTTGACCGTTAGCCATTCAGACAAACTATCAATCATCACAATAGCAAACCACTGATCAGCTGGCAACAATTGGAAAGGGCCAAGAAAATCAATATATTACTTTTCCCAGACGGTTTTGGAAATCTCACTTCCTTATTTTGGAGGTGTGACACACGTGAGGCCTTTGTTGTTCTGCACACGATACACACATGCAGACCCAGTTTTCAACATCCCTGTCCATTCCCGGCCACCAATATGTTTCTCTCAGTCTCTTTATTTATTGTCATACCCAAATAACCATGATGGCTAAATTCCAATAAAGTATTCCTGATACTAAAAGGCAGAATGAGTTGGTCAGCTCGAAAAAATATACCATCTTCTAGACTCAGTTCACTCTGAACTTTACTATAGGGTTGTAACTCCATGAGAAGTATGCCTTCTTTGGGGCAACCCTTTGAGGAAAACCCAATAACTTTGTTCAACACTACATCCATGCCAAGTGCATCCCTCCAACGTTCTTCACTCACAGTTTTCTCATCACATTTATTCCAGAAAACTCATCCCACAAAACAATCAATACATTGATGCTCATCATCTTCCATGTTCTCTTCATCAGAATCTGGTTATGGAAGATGATAAAGATAAGCCTTTCTATTTTTACCTCCTTGAATGTGCTCAACCTTAAAATGATGCCCTGACAATTTTATACTAAATCTGATCAGCCTGGAAGTGGCTTTTGTCGAATGCACATTGGTGCCATCCAAAATGGGTACCACAGGTTTGTGGTCTGTGCACAATGAAGATTTGGTTTCCCAAGCATAAGCTTCAAACAGTTCATTTGCCCAGGTACAGGCAAGCATCTCTTGTTCAATTACAGTGTATGATCTCTCAAGACCCTTGACAGTGCATGAGACAAATGCTATGATGTGTTCTGAATCACCCTTTCCTCGTGACAACACTGGCGCCAAACCCACAGCACTAGCATCAATCATAGTGCATAAATCATTTCCTAGTGTGAACAGCCTTAAGGGTGGCATAGCCACCAAATCTGCTTTGAGTTTGTTGAAAGCCTATTCTGTGCCCCACACAAATTTCACATTCTTTTAAAGCAGTGAATTAATTAGTTCAGCCTTAGTGACAAAAATCTCAATAAATTTGCCCTACTATTCCCACATCCCTAAATACACTTGAGCTTTCTCACAGTCAGTCGGTACGGCACTTCATCTATAGCTTTCAGCAACCCAGTACGCAGAGCAATACCTTTTCCAGAGCCTACATGTCCCAGATATTCCACCTCTTGCACTTGAAAGATAGATTTGTCTTTTCTCAGTCTCAACCCCTTGCATCTGAGTGCATTGAGAACTTCACCCAATCTCTGGTCATTTTCTTTAATATCTTTCACAAAAAACAGTATATGTCTCTGGAACACAGTAACCGAAGCACAATCAAAAGACATTCTGCCTAATTGAAAGACCCCAGATGGAGGCACAAAAGCTGTGAGATACCTGGATTCTTCACCTAACATTACTTGACAAGCTGAATGCATGTCAAGTTTGGAAAAGATGTTTGCTCCAGCTAACATAACAATTATTTAATCAATCTTAGACAAAGGATAAGCATCAACCTAAATTTCTTTGTTGAGACTTCTCAAATTCACACACATCCTGTTTTCTTTTTTTTTTCATGCAACCACAATAGGTGACAACCACAAGGAAGATTCAATGGCCTCAATGACACCTTCAGAACACAACTGTTAAATGAGTTTCTCCAATCCTTCCCTGACTGGCATGGGTACACAACTCGGTTTATGCTTACTGGTATGCTTTACTAGCATACTCCCTCCCTTAAGCTTGATAGTGTGTACTGAGGTTTTCGAAGTTTATGTTCAAAGACCCCAGCATTCCTTTCTAAAACACCATACAATGTGAACATGTTAACAGTCGCAACATTCATGTCATCACTCTCCAAAACTTGCTGACTATACCCTGGTTTCAAAGTTCTGCGTAAACAACCTTGCTGACGCCACCCAAGGATGTCAGGACCAGAGTGTGAATCATAAACGTTTCCCACAACCTCCCATCCTTTGAATTTCACTTTGGTGTTAAAATACCAGTACAAGTCAAACTCAGACCCATCATCACCTTGGAGAATGATATCAGGGAAGATTAACTTTTTGTTTGAAAAATTATTGTCAAAAGAGTCCTCAGAAATGATGTTATCAGTCAACAAAAGTATCCACATTTGTCCAACCCTAAAATTCTCTATAGGATCTCTTGACTTAGGAAAGTTGTCTTCATTAACTAGCACTCATAAAACCAAATTGTCAATTTCAGTGGTTAAATCATTCTCATTACTAGCTTGTACAATTGTAGGTCCTGACTCACCTCCGCCTCGCAGTCCAATGTCCAGCGGCAGCCCTCATCTCAGTGCACCACATTGGAGTTGCAGGAAATTGCTACATTGTGAGCTGAAAATCAATAGTTCTCCTCATCACCAATGATGAGTAATGAAGGCGAGGACAGAAACATGAGTACAAGTCTTCTTTATTGATAAAATAAATATCCAGGAAAACAGGCAACTCTGATGAAGCATCTGCCTCCAGCCCTGTCTCTGCAATCGTTGCCCTGTGTTGTCCACGTGCTGTATGTAGATTGCCTGGACGTCACAGAGCACAGATAAACAGATTAAAGGACATAAGAGGTACGCCTGCATTTCAGTGACTTAAAGACTGTATTTTGGGGCATCTCTTCTGTGGTCAGCCTCAAGCTCAAAATGCTTCAGATAACAGTTGGTCTTTCAAGGGTAATATAGCACAGGTGGTGCCATGAAACAGACTCTTGGTTAGTAGATGGAATAGAAGTGGTGCTGCACAAAACACCAAACTCCCTTTTAATGAGTTTAGTCACAGGGATTATGATGCAGGAGAAGGAATGTGTGTGTTGCTATGAGCGACAGCTCATTAGGAATGTGGGTTGTCCTCATGGACTCTACATTGCTCCCAAAAAAATGAGAAACAACATAGTGCAAAAGGTGGATGAATAATACTGCTTACAATAAGATATTGTCAATTGAGTTTAATTAGTCCATATGGTTGTTCTGGGTGCGAGTGTGGGTGCGCGATTCCCCTCAATCCTGAAGCTCCAAAATGTTTCTCAGTCGGTGCCCACAATTTGATGAATCTTAGATAGTGTTAAACCTCAATTTCATGAGGCAATGTGTCCCTGAAGTAAGGCAACTTACAGCACATCACCAATAGCAGAAAAACAGCTAATTAACAGAAAGAGCCCATTAAATAACTGAGTTCTAGATCGTGGAATAATTTAACATTCATTACAAACATTCACAGGAAATGCGATACAATGTCAATGCCATGAAGGCTCTTAGTAAATAGGGCATTACCGAGAATTGCAGATTCAAAACATTTCTAAGTCATAAGTGGGCAGCAAAATCAGGAGAGAAATGGACAGCATCCCTAGCAGCATCCTAGTCTGCAGGAAAGTTTTGTGGCTCAACCCCAAAATCAAGGAGTGATATACATTATTTTTCCATATGAGATTACCAAATTGCAGAATCACTGTGGTGTGAGCAAATGTATCATTTCATAAGCAAGTCAAAGCACAGGAATATTAAACATCATATAAAAAGCACTATCCCATTACATGAATATGTTTTCTGCCCATTTTATGCTAATAGCATCCGCAGATGGTAGAACAGAGTAGTTACATGAACAACAGAAAACTTTTATGAATGAAAAGGGTACAGTGAACTAAGGGAAGGACCTTGGAATAGTGTAGTTAAAGTTTGTGACTGAGCCAAGGAAAGTTCATGAAAAACAACATGAACAATGACAGTGGAAATAAACTGACATGAATCTGCTTCAGAATGTACTGCAGATATAATAAACAGTAAGATATGCAGGGGGAAGACAAGGGTAGCATCCATTTTGAAAATCATGGCTCTACGCCCATATTAAGGCCTAGTTAAAAGTCAGAAAACACACTTCTGGACAACATAGGAAACTCACTTTAAAAGCATTAGTACTATATCAGTATGTACATGTGTAATCAACGGTGAAACTGCATTCTGCATGGTGTTAATGATGTACAAAAATATAGATGCGTAAAAATCTCTAACATAAGCCCTGGTTGCAGATATGTCCAAGATATTAACAGTATAGTAGAATGATACCTGGACACCTTGGAGTCAGTCATCTTTGCTGGTGCCTGTCATAGTTTGTCTTCATTGCCTAAACTGATCAGAGCTGCAAATTGAAGAAAGAGCGATGCCAGAGTCATGCAGCAGTAATTCCAATACTTGGCACCTGAAGAATCCCAGGGAACAACCGGGATAAGTGTTGACAGTATTTCTGGAGCCTTCATCTGGATGTCTCTGAATCTGACATCCTTTCATTTGGGCAGCACTAGGACCATCTCTTGGGTGAAGTGGTGCCTTGGATGTGCTATCTATCCTGGGACTGCTTGAGAGCTATGTTTGGACGATGCAAGGTCACCGATGAGCCATTGGCAACTCAGCTGTAGAACTTTGTAAGGAAGGTGGTTCCTGGCATGCTGTAGACTGCATCTATAGAACCGTGGAATGAGCTTGTAAAATGTTAATGGTCTTTGATGCTTGTTGCATGTAATCTGCCTAATACTGATTGTCTGACACCATTCAGGTTGTGAGTCAACCAACAGGTGGTCACCAGTTTGTTGTGAGGCACCATTATGATGAAGTTGTGACAGCTGTAAGTTTTCTAGTGATTGTTAATCTCCTAGCAATTGTACTTTTTAAAAAATGCTGCAGTGGTTGACTGCTTGTCCACAGACTTGAGGTGTTCATTCGATGGTGCATTTGGGCCTCCACTTAGAGTGAAGGTTGATATGCCTTTTCTGGATGGCTATTGGCAGGCTAGTATTTTGCTTGAGATGGCACACGTCTTGTCCCGGTGGGACAGTGCAGTGGTGCACTGTTGGTTGACTCACAGCCTCAATGGTGTCAGACAAGCCGTATCAGGCAGAATAAATGCAACAAGCACCCAAGATGTTAAATCTTGAAGAATCCACACCTTCGCCCTATAAGGGGCATTGATAGTTCTTTTTTTGTTTTTAGTGCCATGGCTGATATGGCTACTGGTGATGGGTGTCAGAACAGTTGCTGTGGGAGATTTACCTTTGATACCCTGCCTGCTCATCGCCGAACTGTCATTGTGAGAGGGGAGAAAAGCTGCAGGAGTGCTTGGGGCAGCAGGGTTTTCCTCCTGTAGGAACAAGCTCCTGGGAGAGCAGTGATACCTTGTTCAATAATCCTTGTCTGCTGAGGACTGTGTGGCTCTTTCTGGAATGTATCAAGAGCGAATTGCTTTTTTGTTTTTCACTGTCACTCAGAATTTACATCGTCTTTGACAAAAGTATATCTTCAAACCTGGTTTAAATCAGAACCTAATCTTCATCTACTGCACAGGCATGGAGGCTTTCTTAGGTTTGCTGTAGGCCCTGGAGATGGAGCATGAGTAAGGATGCAGGAACCCAGGAAGGCTGGGTGGCCATTTTAGTTGGCGGATTGGTGATACACGCTAATCTAGCATTGAGAAAGTCTTTCAGGGTGTCAAGGTCGTCAGGGTGATAAGGCCTGATTGGTGGCAGCAGTGGAGTTCTTCTTTCTGGGTGATCTGATACAAAGTAAAGGCGGAGTTGCTTCGTCAAAGACATATGAGTACATCACTCAGTCTAGTTTTCTTCTTTTGTGCAGGAGTGACTTAGTAACTTGCCAGTGTGGACTGACAGGTCACTCGCCTTTTCTTTGCTGCTAGTGCGTGGCACCCTTTTTCTTCCACAATCCAACAGGGCATCTATGAGGCAATGTCTGTCATGGTGACGAGAGTAGCACCCTGGCACAAGCACTGAACCTCTCTAAATGTTGTAGTCCCAACCACTTTGGGTAGTCATTATGCAATATCCTAATCAAGGCCCATTGGGGTCACAAATCTTTGAGCAGAGCAGAGGTGTTGGAAGCAATCGGCTATAGCTGGAGTGGCAGCATTGGAGAGTGTTTCATGATGCTGTGGCCTGATCTTGATGTACAGAGGCTTCATTGCATCAGCTGCTCCCTGCTAGTCCCTCCAGTCTATGGTGTCAGCCAGGTCACAGCTGAGGGATACCTGGCTAACGAGACCAGAGTTGGGGATGCATGTGGGCTTTCTCTTTCTATCCACTTCTGTTGTGTCCGCATTCACGAGGCCAGACTCTTCAAACCTGGGAGGATCTGGTAGTCTCGATGGCAAGCTCATGGGGGGCTAGCAGGCAGGAGCAAGCAACAGTTTGGGGAAAGTGTTGACACTGGTAGCTGCCATTACATGCGTGTGTGGGGGGCACATGTTGCACTGGGTATTGGGGAGATTATTATGGCAGAGGGCGGGACCCTTATTCTACAATCACTTTCAATTGAGACCAAGGAGTAGTTGTGAATCGCTTGGCTTTTTTTTTTTTTTAGAGATTGCAGGAACTATGGAGTCTAGTGGAATCGCTTGGCTGTTTGAAATTGTAGGCGCTATGGAGGCCCACTCTCTCCAGCCTTTGTATGTAGCTCAGACACAGGAGGAGGTGGTAGCTAGATGGAGTAATGCTCTGCTTTTGAAATGTGCAAGCATTTCAGGTCCGGAAGAACTGCTGTTATGAGGTGCTTGCTACTGAGCCCGTTCTAGCCAGGTGCTGAAGAAGTTTGTTCAGTTTCTAGGGCACCACTTCCTCCTCCTTCCAGACCACAACAATCATTCAATTATTATTCTGCCAGCAGAATTAGAAGGTAACAAAGGGTACCACCATGGGACATAACCTGTTTTCTTCTGGGGCAGGATAGTAGGTGGGTAACACTTTACACAGTCGCGGCTTGTGGTGTTAGAGGGGGTGGGGTAGCACACGCGCAGGGGGGAGCAGGGCAGTTGCGGGGGAAATATTAACAACATTTTTTTTAAAGAAAATAAACCATGCAACTTTATGAGTCAAACCGTGACTAGACAAAAGACAAAGCTGGGCAAACAGGGTAACCGCCAGAGAAAATTGCTGACCACATAAAGATCTCTGCTGCAAGCGCCTTAAGCCCACAAGATATATTAAAATACAGTCTCTTTTAACCAATTAAGTAAGCCATACCAGATTCACTGTAACATTTGTTTTGGTTGGTAGTTGATTTGCAGCAGTGTGTTTAAAAGCGAAATGAATAAATTGACGATTAGACTCTGCTTTGCATGACTCCGCCCCCCCCCCACCCCCCCTTACTCCACCCCCTTTCCGCCGCCCCAACTTAACCCCGAATTAATGGGTTCTCTGAGTAACTTTTGTCTATTTCCTGCACTGGTCAAAAATGAAAGGCATTTTATTTTATAGCCTCCTTATCGCCTCAAGATGCTGAAGAACTCTGTGTTGCCATCTACTCGCCAGCAGGGGTCGTTGCGTCGCAGCGTCTTAAATTTTCAACAACTCTCCGGGTAGAATGAATGAACCTCTTCAGAGCCACGCCCGACCACCAGAAGCCCCGGGGGCTTGAGAACTGCAGGCTCCTGCTCAACACGGGTTTTCCCACTTGGCACAGAAATGCATCCGTCTCGCAACTCTGTGATCTCTGTTTGAATTTATAAATGTTCTGAATGAAGGAGCCTTCCCTATCACACGTACATAATCAAACATCCTGCTTTCGTAATTAAAAGGGGAAAGGCAACTGCCCAGAAATATGCTTCAAATAAAATACCTAATGTTCGACATTTTAATGTAAAAATTGATACTTGCCGACGTGCTGTTCACATTTATTTTGAAAGCAGATTGCTTGGGACTCAAAAGGTTAAAATGTGTCGTTATTTTATGCAGTGTTGCAGCAGTGGTGGACACTTAGGATTGGAGGAGCCACAACCGAGCCGTGGGCCTTGTTTAGCGCTGGCACCTATAACACGAGCGGAGCCATGAACACATTTAGCATATACATTATTAACAAAAACGTCACGCAAAAAGTTGTTGTTGAGTCATCAAAATTCCAAAAAGTAAATTTCTTTAACATGTCAAAGAGCTTCACTTTAGTAAATTTGATTCTATCACGGGATTGAATGGTGTTTATTGCAAGAGATGGTTTCTAAACATACATTTAGAAATGTTCATACACCTCCACTGCCCTGCCGATGATGCCATTAGTGAACCAAGAGACAGGTCTCAAGTGTACTCTTTATGTGGCCTAAGGTTATATTATACACGGTGCATTATTGTCTATCAAATCACAGCACCCCCACTCCTCGTCCCTGGAACGAGCTTGTGGCTGGCGTGGTCAGGACGATTCACAAACTGAGATACGCACGAAACTGGGAACTTCATACCATCACCCACGATCGATCGGTTACGTTAGTTCTATATGGTTTATCTGTTCATGCCCCTGGGTGGTGTTTGTCCTTGAACAGCTCTTAGTGCGTCATCCTGAACATAATCAAATATGTGCTACAGGTAGGGAGCTGGCTATCTAGTGTACCAAATGTGGGTGTACACTATGCAGACAACCCTTATTGGTTTACATTCGTTAAAGTGATAATCCGAAAAGCTATCTTTTGTGGTAGTGTGGGTGAGCAGTTATGCTTATCAGAGGGTAGGGCTAAGCATTTGTTGAACACAAAGAGTCAATTAATGAGAGACACAAGGAGAAAATGGGGAGCAATGTTTAGAAAACTATTGATAGTTATATATAATGTTTCAACACTAGAAAACTTCAAAGACGATAAGTAGTGTTGCAGTTACCGAATTTAGGAAGCAAGTAACACTTTTACTCAAATGCGCATTTACGCGTAAAGGCATGTAGGTACTTTTGCTGATAGGGAGTCCTTGCAGGCAGTTTTCTGGGATCCCCTGAAGACTGTAGAGTGTTAGGGAAGCAAGGTCACTAGCAAAGCCAGGTATACAGTTTTACCTGCTCTGGGGCGTCCAGGAGCAGTGGTGCTAGTTGAGTCGGCTGCCTTGTGTACCATTCAGTTGGTCCTGATGTCTTCTCACTTGCTAGGGATTTGGGCTTGGCCTCTTGGAGCTCAGTGACCTCCTCCTTGGTGGCTGCCGTGCCGGCAGACCCTATGGTCAACAGGACAGTGAGCCAGACATTGCAGTTGGTGCCTTCAGGAAGAAGAAAAGTGGCTCCCCCACTCCTAGGGTGATGCTGACAGTTTGGCGAAGTGCTAGATGCCCTTCCGAGGCTTTTGGAGGATGCACAGCTGCAGGATGAGTTGGATTGTCACGATTGTCGGGACAGGAGCAGCTAAGAAGGCAGGGTTTCATGCCAAAGTCCATCAGCAGTCCATAGTTCTCGCTTCTTTGGCTCTTCTTGGGCCTTCTTGTTTTGTCAGACGAATCTGTTCTTCTGGTGTAAGGGGGCCACCTAAATACTGAATTTAGGGGCATTTAGGGGAGTGTGAAGTAGTTGCCAATGGTCTACTTACCCTTGGGATAGCTAAACCCCATATATGACCATTTCCTGTGGGAAGTGGGCATGGCCCTGTCCCAGAATTCCTAGTGCCACTAAAATCAAGATGGTGAAAACCTTCCTCGAGTGTTCACTTCAGGGAGCCAACCTTAGGGGTGCGACTAGCCCAAAGGTGGGACGCGATTACTGAATAACTAATTTCATACCAGCCCTGGTGCCAAATGGGCCTCAGGGCAGGGGGTGGCAACTTTCTGGTATAGGGGAAGCCAGGGTGCATATTAAAGGGAGCAGGGGCTTTGAAGCCTTGGCTCTGATATGCTAAATCACTAGTCATCCTGGTGGAGGAGGTATGATCACCTTCCTCCGGGCACACATTGTTTCTGGCCTCTGAGAGCACAGGCTCTAACCTTCAGGGGGTCAGAAACTCATCTGTGGTGGCAGGTTGGTTGGAACCAGTCACCCAGCACAGTAGAGGACTAGTAGGTTTCATAGGGCATCTCTAAGGTGCCCTCTGGGTGCATGTCACAAATCCAATACTGGAATCATTCTGGATTTATTAAGACAAAGTGTTTGATACCAAATGCCATAGGTTTCTGAGAAGCCATAATGTAGGTGGGTAACTCGTGCTGACTAGTGCCCAATACATACCTTAAGATGACACTTTACTGTTCACTTGCAATGTCTACGTAATTGAAATAGACATCACAGGGGCATATCTGCTCATGCAGATATGTCCTCACATCAAATATAATGCACCCTGCCTTTGGGCTCTCAGGCCTGCTGCAGGGGTGACTTACATATTTTTAGATGCTGTGACTGGGGCAGGGGGTGACCATATAAAAAAGGACACTTTCCTAAACTACATTACTGAGACACATTTCTAAAAGTGAGCCTCTAACATATGTATATTGCATTAGATCATCATGAGAAGGTAGTGGCATTATCATAAAATTGTAAAAATTGCACAAATAAACTAAAAAATATATATATTGTCTATCAAACCACATTCAAGAGATTTTTATACACAGCATGCCTCCCAATCATATGTATTTCAAGGTGCTCTAAATAGTAATTATGAAGGAAAAAGAGGCACAGTTAAATACATTATTTTCCTTGGAACACTCACTTTGTTCATAAGAGGAAGCAGGGATTTAACCCAGGTACCCTGGTTTTAATTGTGCAGTTCAGTGTGTGTGTGTACATACATATATATATATATATATATGTCACTCTCATTTTACCCCAAGACCCTGATGAGAAAGGGATCAAGGAGGGACATAATGTTAATGATTTCCACATCATCCACTGTCATAGTAAACTGAAAATCATTAGCATAACATCCCTCTTCAAGCACTTTTACAGCACTCTGTGTTGTCTTCCCTCACCTTCTACTGCAGGAGGAATGCCACATTGACAGCTTGGTTTGTTTCGTCTCGAGCCTCCAGTGAGTCGCCCAGAGTTAGCTGCAGTAGATATAGTTTGCAGCGTGTGGTTAAAATAGTGACAAATAAAAATAAAGCTGGCCCTTCACCACCAATACCATGCTGTCACCTTATTGTGCCTGTGTTATCAAGACGTGAGGAGACTCATTCTTTCTATACATTGCTTTGTCCCCTCACATTTACCCCTGTCAGACTGGGAACTGCAACACTGTAAATATCACAAGAACGCAGATCTGGCAATATTATGTGATAGGAATCATTATGTAATTTCTGTATTGCCTGTTAAAAAAATTAAAACATTCTCAGTTTTCTCAGTGTTTAAGATCTTTAATTTATAGGGGTGCTTTTTTAATTCCTAAGATTTATGAAAACTATAGCACAGAAGTAATGTACCTGTCAAATATGGTTTGAACCCGCTGCTTTGTCACTATAACTTAAGTGAAGGGACACTGAAGTTACAAGCAGTAGCCTAAAACTATAAAAGTTCACTTGAGTAAGGTTATGATGATGTAATTGGCCATGCCATATCTGGAGTTTGTGCCGCAATGTCATAAATAATGTTATATTCAAAGTCATGGATGAGGTGGTGAGCAGTGCATTATGAAGTTTTTGTCTTATAGTTGGGTGACTCAGGTTTCCGGTATAGCGTCATTATTCATAAAGGTGTCTTCTTGTAATTTCTAAACTCTTCTAACAACATAATTTGGCCCTTATACCCACCAGGGAACTCTAACAGCACCTCAGCTCAAGCTCTTCTAGCCAATGTCATGAGAGTTTAGTACAGCATGAGGCCTCTAATGTCGAGTTATAATCCTGAGCCACACGCAAGAGCCTGTAATGAGCGAGAGGGCCTTTAGCAACCAATATAGCCCCTGGCAGAAGGGTTATAATGCTATTAGAACATTGCACCTACTCAGGGTAGAATGTTTTAAATTAAAAATAGAGAAACACAAACATTGAAGCATTACACATGCATTAACCGTCCAATATACATTACAACATAGGAATACTGGGAGCTGTTAAACACAATGGAATGGCTCGGGGCCAATTCGCGCAAGTGTATACCTTTTGTTCTTACATTTCAATGTTCGTTTTTTTGGTTTCTCTCTATTTAATTTAAAACATTATACCTTCAGTGGAAGAAGTGTTCTAATGGCATTAAGGTCTGTCTACCTCGTCTGATACTTGTGACTTGTTCCCATAATAGCTGTCTGTGAAGATCTCTGATTTGTAAAAATGACTAGAAAGATGGCCTAGTTCAAAGCATGGCCTGCACAGAGAAAGATGCTGCAAGCAAGACATCTAGGCTTTATAATCTTTCACTTTCCAGCACAATAGGCTGAATATGTCCATGAAATGGTTCTCCTCTCTTCAACTACAAGTTTCTGACATAAATGAGTTTCCCAAAATGTTATTTTTATCTCCATGGGCTTGTTTTATATGTTAAGTGTTTCCAATCTGTGAACATGTTTTAAACTGTGCAACCCATTACCATTTTCACAGTTCCTTGTCTATTTTCTCCTGTGATCTAGTCATGTAGCAAAATACCCAAGAATATAACTCATTTTATTTTAAAATATAGTTAACGTTAAATATAGCCATATATTTAAGGTATACACAGAAAGACATATTTTAGAGGCAAAAAGTATACATCTTTAAAAGTAGTTTATTATTTCTTATATTTTGCATACAATAAATATAATTTTGAAGCCAGCATACTTTCATGCAAGGAGGTGCAACTAATAAACAAATGAATAAGTAGAAAAAAAATAATAATATGAATGTCCAACCAGAAACTCTCTCAGAGAGTGTAACTAGCCTTATAAGCACAACCCTATTCACTCTAAATATGGGATCTGTCTGCAAATAGCTTATTGCGATCCACCTAAGGATTTATTCCCATGTATTTTAGTGGAAGATTAAAAACCCTTCTCTGTCCACCACAATATAATTTTGATAATACAGGATGTTTTAAGTGACAGAGGAGGTACAGTCAGAGGAAACAGATGTGAACAGGGCAAAGGTCTCCAAACTGGGTTCAGCCCACCCCAAGCAGGGCCTCAAGGGAACCCAGGAGGGAGGGTGCTAGGATCTGGCCAAAAAAGAGAATTATGCTGATAACAGGGCTCTGTTTTAAGCTGCAAAAATGAGCAGCAGTAAACCGCTCTGTAATGGGCTATCACTAACATGTTTTATCATTTATATCCAAGCTGGGAGTATTTGTCAAAAGGTAAGGGACTCCAAATACTCTTTATAGCCCCCACCCCCACCCCCACTTCTAATAATCACAATGTGAATACTTTTTTCACGTAAGTAAGGCCTGCCTGACCAGAATAGTATGATTGGCATCATGTATTTGATTGCATTTTTTTTGAAAACAGTAAAAAAACGTAACTGCAATTTTTAAATAAGTCTGCGCATATTGAAACATTGTCAATTTAATAGAATAATTGTAAAAAATGAGTAGGAGGGGGCAATACGTTTTTTCACTGAGGGGGGTGCGCAGCATTAAAAAGTTTGAAGACCACTGGTAGAGGGGGTGCTGCACATAGGTAGTAATGTCTCTCAATAACCATTTCTAAACCCCTTAAATATATTATGCCTTAAATACTTGTACCCCATATATCTCTTCATAGTTTGGGAAATAACTGTTTCATATGCACATTAACCCACAGCACTATTTTACCACAGCCTGCTCCATACAAATTGGTTTCAAGTCAATAGCTTCTATTCAGGGCACTCTGGTGTGTCTCACTTTTGTCATGCACATTGAATGTTAGCGTTCTAGTTCTTCAGTAGAACTCTGTAGTGTAACTTTATGAAAACAACAATGAATCAACTGACATATTGCTGCAGCTATTGGGAATACATGTTTTACTCTGAATGCCTTTTCCCCACATTTATGAGAAAGACATTTGTAAATTTATAGAAAATGTGTCATCGTCCTGGCTTTCTGAAGCACCAGACAACATTTCTATGAGAAAACCATGACAGAAAACTGTTTTGTTTCATAGATCTTTCAACACACTTTAGCAGAGGATCAGCACATTTCATATAGTGAAATCACTGTAGACTTCCCCAAAATTCCTAAAAGTTAGTGTGGCACCTCCAACAAAAGATACCTGTTGGGACTAAAATCTGTTATCAGCTTTTTTATATCCTCCTTTTTGTAACCCTCAAAAAAGCAATACATTCAATACATTTTAACAGAAAAAACTTGTAGTCTTATTAACAAAAAATCATTAGTTATGATTTATGTAACCTTCCACCTAAATAGCACCAGGAATCATGAAAAATCAAACCATGTAACAAATTACTTTGAGAATGTCTCCCCAAATTTTATGAGTCTGATTTACACTATCAATATTATTGAATTCTGAAGGGAACTCCCAGTTGGTTATTAACCAGGGTGAAGCAGTGCCCTCAGCTTTGCCTCCAACACTTGACTCCATCCCAGTCAAAATCTACCTGTAGGTCACCCTTAAACTCCTAGATAAAATTGTTTAAGTAGCAAATCCTTATGAAACCAACCCACAGAACACAAACATACTCATACTGTGCTCAGTTCAGTGTATGCATGCATGTTTGTGTGTACACTGATAATGTGTAAGTCTCAGTTACACCACATAGGGTTTTGGCCCATTAAGAATCATGTTTATGACATATATTATAGTAAACAGTCAGTCGTTGATTTATTCTGAACTAACTGTATAGCCTGCTTTCCAATTTGTTTACATTTCTGGAGGAGATGTTACAGAGCTTTATTTGAGGCCATATTGGCGTTAATGTAGCTGTGTTATGGCTGAAGATAAATTAGGGATTTCATGCCATCCTGCTTCTTTGTTCATAACTGAGGACTTTGACTTTCTCCTGCATGTATGTTGTGAATTGTGAGTGTACAGATATGGTGTGTGTTGTGTTTGTGTGTAACATGGCTAGGAGCACATGCTCTGTCTTTGAGGTGTCCTTCCTGAGAACAATGTGGCCTCCGTGGATGACACATACTTGTTTATATTCTGCCTGTAGAGGCCAATAACATGCAGGTGTTATAAGGAATTCACATCTAGCCATTTTTGGACCCAAACCCTACTGGCGAAAAAACACAAGGGACAAAAGCATTTTTGCAGGTCTTGCAGATCTGTTCGGAAGATAACTTTACCCTGCTTTGGAGTTCTGGTGAGGTACTCTTGTGCTGTATCCATCTCTGGCCTTGCACTTTCTCCTGTGTTGTGAACAGTGTTAAGGGCACAGTTCTCTGAACAGTTGGCACCTGCCTCATCTCCTTTGCAGAGAAAGTCAGAGAAGGTGTGCTCAGCTTAGATTAGTGACACAGGTGGATTTTGATCATGACACAAGTTTCATTTGACCAGTCTCCCACCAGTGCCACATGAGCAGAAGAAAAAAATGGTCCACTAGGACCAATTTCATGAACTTGTCTGGAGTGCAAAAACACCATCTTGATGTCACCCCAAAAGACTGGAACAAACTGTAGCTCATCGGAGTGGCTCTACTCCTGCATTCTACTTTGAAAATTGAAGCTGTACAGCCCTGGAGATTAGCTACCTGTCCCTCAAGAACAAAGAGCAGGACCCAGTTATCTGAATCTGTGTGGAAAATTGCTCAAGGAAACCACACCTTCAATGAACCCACGACAAAATGCAACGAGCTAGCTTTGATCTACTTGAAATATATTTTCTTATCTGAAAGGCCTAGCTCAGATCATCAATTACTTTGCTACTCGTGGGCACCTGTATCCCACATATTCAAGCCTGAAGGGACATAGGAGTTTTGCGCTGTTACAGAACTCTTTGAATAATTCTTCTATGAATTATTGCTCCTGGCACATCATGATTTAAAGACAGCAGCTGCCCGTTGGTAAGGGTGGAAGGGCAACCCCTCAACACTTTTTGGGTATAAAGAGTGTCTCTCAGGATGAGCAAAGGTCAGCCTGACAGATACTCTTTATTTTGACGTCAGGCAGCCAGGAGCTTGACATGTGCTAAATGAGCAGGTTTCTGGCTACCTTATGTGAACTTGCCGGGCTGAGGATGTCACAGCTCCTGTGGGCGTGACCTCCTCTGCTCGACCAAAGCCCTCAAGGCACTCGACCAAGGCCCTCAAGGCACTCCCCCTTGTGATGGGTAGGAGCATCATTGATAAACATGTGCCTGGGTGCTTCAGTTTTTAAGCCCTATCGCTCCCAGGTTGAGTGTCTATCACTGACACTTATCATAGAGCAGATGGGTCAGCAGTCTCTCTGATCCCATCCTACTCTGTGACGAGGTAGGGGCTGCTGCCTCCCCGAGACCTGCAGCAGGTAAGTGTTGAATTTTAATTGACTGTTTGGTGTGTGTGTGTACATATGTATGAATGCATGTGTATTTTTTAGTGGGTGCTGTGAATGGTGTGCACGCATCGGCATGTGAATGCATGGGTGTGAGTGAGTATGTGTGTGTGTGTGTGCAAACCACCAACTCTGTATTTATTGGCCACCACTGTTTAAAGATAGGGTAGGGCCTTGACCATAAGTCTCAGATCCCAGTTGCTAGTGGGAACCAGCTGATCAAGTGAAAGCCCAGGTCTAATGGATGCCCTCACCACCTCGAAAACCCAAAAATGTTCAACTGTAAAAGAGATGAGAATCCCTACAGTTGGAAACCCAGGCACACGCGGTTTGGGTTTTCATGAGAAAGTTATTTGAGAGGTGGCAAATATTTGGTCAGACTAGAGTTCTGATGAGAAAAATTAGTAGAGACCTTCTTATTGGAACGCAAGAGGAAGAATGCAGAGCCTCGCCTTTGGTGAGGAGGAATTCTGTGTATGCATGTTTGGATGCTGTTTAAGAAAGGCATTTGCAATAAACTTGTTGCTTTGCATGTATTTAACCATCTGTAGAATATGTATTTTTGATTCCATTTGAATATTGGCAGATGCTGCTTGGACCATGCCTTGTGAAGATCCACAGCTCGTTGTTCCTAATAAAGCACTTTATCTATACATCAGTGAGTAGCTTCATCGTTTCAACACTGAGCTACCAGCACCATTCTGATTGCTTCTTCAATATATTGTTTTGATATAATGGACCAAAAAGAAAAGAAAAACAAATCTAGCCTGAATCATTCTAATCAGTCTGTACAATGCCCCAGCAACGTGGTTCATAGAGCGAATCTCAATAATAACGCAGTATATCACTTTATAATAATGTATTGCATGGACCCGGACTGAAAACGTTTCAGTGAAATGTTGTAAACCTAAACACTTGAAAATGCCACTTGAAACACGCATTTTGTGCAGATTGTGTTATTGTAAGATGATGAGGCTGGAAGCACAGGCTCTCATGTTTGTAAGGATATTGGGTTTATTAGTCTTAGTTGCCACACGGTACAATGTAATTCTATGTCAGGACTGGAGGCTTCAGATTATGCTTATCTCTCTCTTTACTGCAAAAAACAGCAGCCAATTAAAACACTTAAAACGAAAAAACATTTCCCATGAAACCTGTAGTCCACAATCTACCCAATCACAGGCCTGAGCCTCATATATCTGTCACTGCAAACATAGTCCTTCCTCTTTCTTTGCTGCTCGCAGTCCTCAGATAAGCAATTCCTCCGTTTTATTTCATTACAATGTTTCTTGAATGGTGTATACTTAATAATCTGCAGCGTGGAGCGGGAGCGGGGCTTTCTTGCATCGTGGTGCTTATTGCCCCGACAAAGCTGCGCACGCAATCACTATTTTATTTTCATTTAAATTACTCGTATTCGTGGTCGCGGCCTAGCGCTCCTTAGGGGTTTCTTTTTGGGCAGTGATCCGCTCAGTCAAGCGCGCTAGCCCTAAAAACATCCTTTCAGATGAAATAAAGCTTCGGACTCCCTGACTCAGAGACCACATATGCTACACGAGAGGACTAGTCCTCTCTCTCTAGTGTCGTGCATGTGCTTTCTTCGACTCTCATTAGCGTGGGATCGATCGGAGGAGGCACAGCGCATTAACTGGTGTTTTTTGGGCTCAAGACCAAATAAGGCCTAAATTTAGCCCCAGAATGCCCGACGGGGTGAATAATCGTGATTTGGCTCTGCCTGGGGACTTAGCAGGAGCTCCCTCCACATTCTAATCTGCAGTAAACATTTTGAAGTATTTTATATACTTTGATGAACTCTTTGGAGTTTCTTCCTGCCGAATACTTGGTATCCCATTGAACTCCTTCATCCATCCTCAAAGAAATTATGGCGTACTACGCTGAGGAGGATGAGTATGAACAGGGTCTCCCTGAGACTGCTGAAGAACAACATATGGAGGAAAGACTAGTGGAAGCCTTGGATTTCCATGTCCAGGATTCCGTGAATCAGGCTCTTATAAAGGCTTTAAAGCCCTTTATTAAATCTCTGACTAAATTTGGGCAACTTGAACTGCAAGGACGTTCACTACCTGATACTGGTTCCCAACCGGACCACAATACGAATATGGGTTTTCCCAGACAAGCCTCGAAAGGACCAGCCTCATCCGCAGAGATCTTTGCACATATGGCTCTGTCTGTTTTACAAGACCACAAATATGGTTCTCTTCCGAACCCAGAGACCGGCATGCTCACAGGGGGCTATCACTCATCAAACTCAATATCATCTGATTCTGAGCATGATCATGATCATAGTGAGCCCAAACCTTCTGGTAAGCGTAAACGCAAGGCGCATAATACTCAAGAGAGTGATCAGACTCTCCGTACTTTATCCTTTGATCCGAAGAATATAATTCATCTGCGATCTACGGAATGGGTACCATGTGCAGAGGTAGTACATTACGTACAGGATCATATCAGAAAGGGTTTTGATTGTGACGTTCGCATCACCTTACGTTAGGAATGTCCACGTCCTTCGTTGCAAGGCAACATGGCGGAGATGCCAGAACTTGATCCCAATATGGCCACCTTCATTAAGAGGTTCTCCAAGGACCCTAAAAAAGGTTTAGATCGAGCCTGGAAAAGCTGTCAAGACAAACTTTTGGACATTTCTGGTCCCTTAATGAAGATCTTGGAGTTAGCTGTCCAAGCTAAAGAAACTAACTCCCCCATTGACCCGCAAATCATGTTAGAATGGGCTCAGCAAGCCATGTGTTTACTAGGCAATGCTAATTATGCTATGTCCACGAAGCGCAGACGCTCTTTCCTAATGAGAATCGACTGAAACTAGCAGAGCAAGCGACTAATGAGGCAGGGTCTCTGGCGAATGGATTGCTGTTTGGAGACAAATTTGTCAAAAATCTGGGGAAGTATGTGGGTACCTTTTCGGCACTGGACAAAGCCCAATTTTCCATGAAAAATATGTTCAGCATGGGCCTTTTTGCAAGGCCGGACGCTAAAGAGGTCGAGCGCCAGGCCATGGTTCCTACCAGACCTCGGGAGGATACAATCAGCAGGGTCAATCCTCCTACTCCAGAACGGGATTCTACCCCTCTAGAGGCTGAAGGGGCAGAGACCGTGCGTTCCAAGGTAATCAAGGTGACTTCAGTTCTACAGATGGAACAGCTACAGGTGAGAATCATCCCATTCTCAGAAGTTTTTCTGGGGGGGAGATTGAAGGAACATATCAGTGCTTGGGAACGCATTTCCCAAGACCCTTGGGTTCTGCAGACAGTGAGGGGCTTTCAGATGGAATTCTACTCTCGTCCCCAACAGACATTCTTTCCTCGCCCCATTCTTTTTTCCCAGAAAGAGAGTTCTTTCATAGATGCAGAGTTTCAAGCCCTACTTCTCAAACGTGCCATCATCAAATCAAACTATCAACCTTCCGGGTTTGTAAGTTCTGTTTCCTAGTACAAAAAAAGGGAGGCGGTTCGCGCCTTGTGCTCAATTGAAAAGATTTCAATTCCTGGGTAGTTTATCGCCATTTCAAAATGGAGGGTATTCACCTGTTAAGAGATCTTCTACAGGAAGGAGATTACATGGTACGTCTGGATCTCAAAGACGCATACCTTACAGTCCCCGTATTCGAACCTCATCGAAGGTTTATTCAATTTCAGTGGCGAGACCGTTGATACGAGTTTTCCGTTCTCTCATTCGGGCTGTCTTCCGCTCCCTGGTGTTTCACCAAGCTTTTAAGACCTGTGATGCTTTTTCTCAAAGAAAGGGACGTGCGCCTGATCATTTATCTAGACGACATTCTGATCATGGCCCAGACAGTAGACTCAGTATTGTTACACCTCTCTTGGACGATCCATCTATTGCATGACCTAGGTTTTCTAATCAATTCGGACAAATCAGTTTTGATTCCGTCCAAAGTTATAGAATTCTTAGGTTTTAAAGTGGACTCAGTTGAAGCCCAGCTGTTGCTACCCTCCTCAAAAAGGAAGTCTATCAAGAAAGAGTTGAGGAGAGCCCTTGCCCCTCCAACTATATCGTTGAAGACCCTGGCATGACTAGTCAGTCTATTAGCGTCTTCTATTCAAGTGATTTTTACAGGTCCCCTTCACTACCGTGCTCTGCAGCGCTTGAAGATCCTGCATCTCCTCAGGGGTCTTGCCTACACGGAACAGATGTGCTTGTCAGAGGAAGCCAGAGCGGAAATAGCCTGGTGGCTGGCTCACATGGATGCATGGAATGGCAGAGCCATTTTTGCATCAGTTCCGGAGATGATAATCGAGTCCGATGCCAGCAGGTGGGGCTGGGGGGCTCGTTGTGGTTCATTTCAGACAGATGGTCGACAGACGAGCTGAAATTGCATATCAACTGTCTGGAACTTCTAGCGGGAGCCTTTGCAATCCGCTCCCTTTCCCCCGACAAGCGAAGTGTTGCATACTTGTACGTATGAACAACATTTCGGCGGTCCAATATATCAGTCGGTTGGGGGGAACCAGATCTCGTGTTCTGGTAGAGATAATGAAGGAATTTTGGCAATTTTGCCTTCAGCATCACATTTCGGTGACAGCAGAATATTAACTGGGTCGAGCCAATCTGAAAGCAGATTGGAACTCTCGATTCCTCAGGGATGGCAGCGATTGGAAACTCAATCATCTAGTATTCCAACAACTGAATGTTCGGTGGGGTCTCTTTTCAATGGATCTGTTTGCCTCGAGGCTCAATACCCAACTGACTCGATATTTCAGTTGGAGACCGGATCCACAAGCGTTGGGAACGGACGCTTTTCTGCAGTCATGGGAAGAGGGTATTCTTTATGCTTTTCCTCCTTTTTCCATGATTCCGAGAACGCTATCTCAAGCGAGGAGACAGAGGTCAGAATTAATTCTAGTGACCCCAATTTGGAAAGCTCAACCTTGGTTTCCAGTCGTGATGTCAATGTCTTGTGCAAAACCTTTATCACTTCCCAAGAATCCGAACCTATTGCAGGACCCAGTGGGATCTTGTCATCCCCTAATGATTCTGGGGCAGTTGCCACTCATGGCGTGGAGAGTTTCCAGAGACGATGGCAAGTGCCAGGAGTTTCAGACAAAGCTTTGTTTTTCTTATCCTAATCTTGGGCCCCCTCCACTCACAAGAGATATGAACCATCTTGGAAAAGATGGGTTGGTTGGTGTAGTGAACAAGGTTTTAATCCCCTGGGGACAGACATTACAATAATTGTTAATTTCCTTTCTGAGTTAGCTTCTCAAGGTTTAGCGTACAGGACCATTAACAATATCAGATCCACAATTTCTGCGGGTCATCCTCATTTAGAATGGAAACCTATTGGTGAATGTCCATTGGTTTGTAAACTGTTGCGAGGAATAAAAATGGTTAAACCTCCTCAGCCTAAATACTCAGTGTTATGGGATGTGGATGTGGTCCTACAATTCTTAAAGAATTGGCCATGTAATGAAGATCTTTCACGTAAACAGTTGTCAGCTGTATTACTTTGCCTTTTGTCTTGTTGAAGAGTATCGGATGTCAGAGCTCTTGACTTAGCAGGTAGAGTATTTACTCCTTCGGGAGCCTCATTTACTATTTCTAATCGTATGAAAACAGCTTCCAGATGCGTGTCTTATCCAGCTTTTCCCCATCATCAGAAATTGTGTATTGTCAAGTATTTGAAGGCATATGAAGAACGTACACGCATACATCGTAGGAATATTCAAGGTCAATTACTAATTTCTTTACAGAAACCTTTTGTTCCAGTGTCAGTGGCTACCATAGCCACATGGGTCAGATGGATTATTGGGTTGGCTGGAATAGATGTATCTATGTTTGGACCCCATTCAGTGCGTGGTGCTATGGCTTCTAAAGCATTATCAGTAGGTTCTCGTTTGGAGGATATAATGAGAGCAGCTGACTGGTCTTCAGATTCCACATTTAAAGTTTTTTATCACAAACCAATTGTTGATGTTTTTTCCGCAGTGGTAGATCAGCTTTAAAGTAGCATAATCTGAAGCCTCCGGTCCTGACATAGAATAAAAAAAATTATAGCTTAGGCGTCAAGAATTTTCAATTCTATTAAGGACACGGAGGCGAGGATTGTCCCACTCTGCAAATAATGATGATTTTATTCTGTTATATTGTTTGACGATATTATGGATGTTTGTAATTTTATATGCCCTCCCATTTATTGGAATATTTTTATAACAATATTTTATTCAGGATTGGATATTATTGCACATTCTGTTTTACTCTTTCTCCAGGTGCAGATAACAAAGCTACCTGATTTCTATTGAGTCTTAAAGGAAGAAAGTTGGTCTTCAGTCTAGAGGTCCGTCAGTGTTCTCCGGCGGCAGTTCAGTGTTCCAAGAATTCCAAGTTCACAGGAGTCAAGTATTGTTGGACTTTGATTGCAAAAAAAGAGGAAGAACTATGTTTGCAGTGACAGATATATGAGGCTCAGGCCTGTGATTGGGTAGATTGTGGACTACAGGTTTCATGGGAAATGTAGTTTTTCGTTTTAAGTGTTTTAATTGGCTGCTGTTTTTGTGCAGTAAAGAGAGAGATAAGCATAATCCTCGCCTCAGTGTCCTTAATAGAATTGAAAATTATTGAAGAGTAAGCTAGAATTTTTTTTATTCTGGGTTATTAGTTTCTAAAGTTCATCTAATTGCTCCGGTTCAGGTAGTAGTCCTGTGCAGTCTTGAGGCACACCGAGAAGGACATTAAAAAGAGAACACCCATGACTATTAGGAAGAATGGCAGCCACAGTGCCAACCTGCACAAATAATATATGTGATAGTGTGATAGCATTGGTGATAACAGCACGGCATCATACTACTCTTGAACACCAGGAAGGAGAAAAGAGCCAAGCAGCTATAACAGATCCAAGAATATAAGATTCTGAAAGACTTCCAAATGCCTGAGAAAAAGGCTGATAACAAGGGTTTAGAAGCACCGAGCAGGAAATGACAAATCAAAAAAGGATAAATCACAAAGGAAGAATCCAAAAAGTGAATGATAAACTCAAAGGCAAAAATAGATAACAATTGGGTGTTGAACTCGACACAAAATCAAGGCTTGAGATGAGTGGCCATGTACCATGCCTGTCCAAGTGCTGCTTTTAGGTTTCACCTGCACGGTGCACGTTTGCACGCTGTGCTTGTGAAGTATTTTGTTACTAATAACAAATCTTAGGGGGCTCAGAGACCACCCATTACTTACCTCTACTTACCATTGGCTGGCTCCCAGTTCACTATACTTACCATTGGCTGGCTCCCACGTGGGTCTCATTTTCTTGCATCCTGTTTGTCAGCAGCTCCTTGCTCGCCATGGCTGGCTCCCACCTGCGTCTCCTTTTCTAGCTCCCGATTGGTGAGTGCTACTCCAGGCCTCGGCTTCTTGCTCCTGGGCTTGGAGTCTTCGTCCATGCCATGGCGCTTGGACCAAGTCTTTTTTCTGGCCAGTGTTCTTCCTCTGACCACATTCTTTCCCAAGGTACTCTTTTTTTAATTTACTTTTACAAATGCACTCTCTATGAATGGATGTTTGTAATCTGCCTCCCTTGCTACTGGACCTGACCTCACACGAATAAACTATGTCACCTCTTTGATTGGGGTAATCCACCAACTCCCACTGGACTGAAACCCATTCTAAAGAGGACGATTTACATTGGTAAGCACCCGACTCTTTCGGGAAGTCATTGTGTCAGCACTTTAGGTTGAACATTCTGTGCTCTACGCGAGGCTCTGGGACTCCGCTGCGGCCACCCTGGTTCGACACTACTAGCAACACATGAGAATCTCATTGGGGTCCCCCTGGGCGCAGAAACACTGCAGCGGCTCCAGCTGTGAGGGTGCCCCATGCCCGACAAGTAACAGCATGCGAAAACGTGCTGAAGTGTGACAGACACTTATTTCCAAAATCCTGGGTAAACTGGTGGTTCAGGGCACTGGTGTGACAGTGGTCAGGTATTAGTAAGATATGCCGTACCCACCTTTTGCACAGTCGTTTTTATCAATAGGACATACTCTGATGAATAACAGCCCCGCGCTCTTATACTCAAATCCATGTCCAAAATAAATAAATCACAGTGATTTATGTACATTTCACAGCTGCTTGGTCCCAGGTATTTTATCTACAGAGAGGCGTGCACAACCTACTCTCCCTACAACTTTGGTCGTACTTACATTACCTGATCGGGCCACATAGTTTCAGTGCGAATAAACACAGCACCCAGCTCTGGCAGTTGGTTAGTCCGAGCACCAGCCAATAGGGTCCTGGCGTGTACTCTCCTTTGATGTGCCTTTTCCTCTGTCTGATGTCACTTTGTAGTGGCTTCGATAGCAGCAGAAAACTGCTGCGCGTGCTTGTCAGCTGTTCTACGGTTTCGCACGCGCAGCAGAGACGCTCGCACGAGGCCGTTCTTTGCTGTTGGGGGTTCCTTTTCGCGTTGTGAGCGCGAGGAACGCCGAACATTCAGAGAAAGGCAATGACCGGACGCAGTGGGGATCTGCGACACCGAGGGCCGTCTCAACGTTGCTCTGGGGTGATTTAGTTGCAACATTACTCATTATTAAATAAACGCTTAAACTTCACCGACCTCACGTTTGGATATTTTGTTCCCAGCTTACTTTAAGTGGCGACGAGCTGTGGAACTGAATCACCCCAGGCTGTTTCTTCGAGGCCCACTCGTGCTTGCACTTTTGCTCGTCTCATATCCTTGAGGACCTCCTGGATAGCTGTAATTACGGTGAGACTTTCTCATTACTGCCAGCCTTTCCTCCTATGAAACTCGGGTCAGAAGGTGTATTTACAGGAAGTCCCCATTCCTATGGAAATGTGGCAGCCATCTTTGAACGGCAATTCTAACCAAGGATTCTAGGGTTTTTTCAAGCTAAAATTTATGGTGAAGTTGTTGAATTGGTAAAAACGTTTCTGTATTTGTTTTTATATGGTCTTAAGTGACATTCTTTCTTCAAAAACCAGTCATGCAACCGGTCAACCCTCCTCCACCATTCTTGGAAACACCTGGGGAGCCAGCTATACCATGGAAGCAATGGTATGATGCTTTTGAAACGTATAAGGGTGCTATTGGAGCATCAAGGTTCAGACCTGAAAGAAAAACAAAATTGTTGCTGCATTCATTAGGTTTCGAGGGAAGGTCGTTGTTTAAAAATGTAACAGATATTCAGGTGGAAGAAGGCGAGGAACTCAATGAATTTGATGAAGCTTTTAAGAAATTGGCCACCAGATTTGATGCTCCACCAAGCTTGGTTATAGCAAGACATAAGTTCTTTAGGAGGGAACAAAAAAGTGGAGAAGATGTCAATACCTACATATCTGCATTGAGGGAACTTGCTTCAGATTGTCGTTTTGACACATTTACTGATCAGTTAATACGTGACCAATTCATATGTTACTTTTCGGATAAGTCTATCAAGCAAAAGTTGTCCTTAGGAGATCCACCTTTGTCGGATTCCATCAGAATTGTCAAAAGCATTGAAACTGCAATTAAATCAGCTAAAGAATTGGAACGTGCACAGGTGGAACAAGTGAACGTAGTTCAGAGACCTGACGACAGACGCAAGATGAATGTTCCTTCCCACAACAAAGGAGAGGCGGCCAAATGCAATAGTTTTTTCAAGCAGACTAACATATGTTTTAGGTGTGGCTATCCATCACATATAAAAGGAGGAAAGATCTGTCCGGCAAAGAATGTACAGTGCAGATTATGTGGCAAAACAGGTCATTTCGCAAAAGTGTGTCAAAGTAACAAAAGTGGTAACACTAAGGTTAATGCTGTCATTGATGATAGTGATGACAGGATGGTTGAGTTGATGCGTGAAATGCAAGAAATGATTCTGGCTGTGGGGGACCATGACATAAGATCTGGTAACCCCGATCATTGCATTGATCTGTACATTTTAGTTCAAGTAGGTGACAAACATATAAAGTTGTTGGCTGATTCGGGCGCCAGAATCACTATGATTACTCAGGAGCTATTTGAACAAAATTGGGGCACCCGAAAATTGAACCCACCAGACAGGACTCCGATTTCGTATGAGGGAAGGAGGATTGATTTAGTTGGTTTCTTTGAAGACGTTTTGGTCTTCAAGGGACGACGCATTTTTGGGAAGGTCTATGTGTCTGTAAAAGATTTGAATATTTAAGGGTGGTTTCACCAAGGGTTGTTTGGAATGGTCTTGCGTCCAGGTGCAGGTGATCAGGTGACAGTTATAAGAGATTCCTCCGATATAGAGAATTTGCTTAATGAGTTTCCCAGGGTTTTTTCGGGTGAACTAGGTAAGATAAGAGGCTTTACACACAAAATTAAGGTCAAGGACAATGCCATTCCTATTAAACATAAATTGAGAGGTGTACCATTTAGTATGAGAGATGAGTTGGAAAAAAAAATTGAGAGTTTACGAATGAAGGGAATCATTGAACCTGTTGATTCTTCGTTATGGTTATCACCTTTGGTGGTGGCAAAGAAAAAAATGGGGAACTGAGAGTATGTGTCGAATTGAGGGCACTCAACAGAGAGATTTGGGTGGACTCCCACCGACTGCCAAAGATTGGTGAGATGCTCTCTTGTATTAATGGAGCAAAACTCTTCACTAAACTTGATTTGGCCACTGCTTATCACCAAGTAGAACTGACACAGGATTCTCAGCACTTCACTGCCTTTGTTTCCCAGTGGGGAATGTACCAATATTGTCGTAAGCCGTTCGGACTGGCGTGAGTATTTCAGAGAATAAAGACTACACTTCTTAAAGGCATAGATAAAGTGTGTATTTTTCAGGATGACGTGTTGATCCATGCAGGTGATCGACATGAGCACGATGCGATTTTGAAGCAAGTCTTGAGTAGGTTTGATAGTGCTGGTGTTGTATTGAAAAGAGAAAAATGTCAGTTCCTCCAAACGTCTGAAGAGTATCTGGGGCACGTCATGACAGCAGAAGGTGTTTATCCCAGACCAGGTCTTGTAGAAGCGATTGTAAGAGCACCTCCACCTCAGGACAAAGTTGGTGTCAAATCATTCTTGGGACTTTGCGAGTTTTATTCCAGGTTTATTGAAAATGTTGCAACCCTAGTCAGACCCATTTCTAACCTGCTGAAAACAAAAACAGTTTGTGTGGAATGCTGAGTGTGCGGAAGCGTTTGACACTATTAAGCAGAGGTTAGGTAGTGTTAATATATTACCATCCTATGACCATAATTTGAAGTGCTGTTTGACTGTGGATGCCAGCAAGTTCGGTGTTGGAGCTGTTTTGACGCAGATCAATGGGAAACAGGAGAATACCATTGGGTTTGTGTCAAGAGTGATCAGACCTAATGAAGTACATTATTCTGTAATTGAAAAATTATTATTGGCATGTTGGTGGGGTATAGAGAAATGTAAGTCATATCTATGGGGAAGACATTTGTTTCTCCAGACAGACCATAAGCCATTAATTTCTATTTTAAATGGTACTAATGTTAAACGTAGCACACCAAGAATTGCAAGAATTGCAAGATTTGCGGCCAGGTTGTTACAATTTGATTTTTCTGTTGTACACATTTCTGGGGGAAAGAATGTGAGAGCAGATTACCTCTCCAGGTATCCTGTTTCTGAAGACGTTTTAGAGGAAGTGGACATTCAGGATGAAAACTTTCATTGCTGCCGTCGAATTAGAACATACTGGGTTGTTTTCCGAAATGCAGGTGAAAGATGTGTCAACAAATGATCTAGTACTCTCTAAAGTTTTGACGTACGTTGAGGATGGGTGGCCACATGAAAAAAGTTTGAATCAGTGTGCTCAACCTTTTTTTCAAGGTGTCTGACGAACTGTCAATTGAAGATGGTGTACTGTTGAGAAGTGATAAAATTGTGCCTCCTGATGTTATAAGATCCGGTATTCTGGAAAAAGAACATGATGGTCATTTGGGGGCTACTCTTACAAAAAAAAGGGTGAGAGAATACTATTGGTGGCTGCAAATGGACAGATACATTGAAACATTAGTCAAATCGTGTCACATTTGTTCTACTAGTGATAAGACTCTCAAAACATCAACTACTCCGCTAAGGCCAATAGAATGTCCGTCAGGTCCATGGGAAAAGATAGGTATCGATTTGTTGGGACCGTTCAATTCTCTTCCACCTAAATCATGGTATGCTTCTGTTGTAATTGATTACTTTTCCAAGTGGCCTCTTGTGAAGTTCGTGGGACATGCAGATTCCACGTCAGTTTTGTCATTTCTAAAAGATTTATTTTTGGAGGAAGGGTTTCCCAAGGAACGTGTGTCTGATAATGGGGTACAATTTGTATCTAGTGAAGTTGAAACTTTTCTGAATGATTGTGCTATCAAACATTTGAGGAGTTCTCTCTATCAACCGCAAACAAATGGTTTGGTTGAACGCTTTAATAGAGCGGTTGGTGAATGTGCCCAGTGGGCGTTAGCTAATGGGTGTGTAGTTGATGCGGCTGTAAAGAGTATGCTCTGGTTCTACAGAACAACACCCCATACTAGCACGGGGGTATCTCCGTTTGAAGCACTTAGAGGGAGGAAGCCTGCCACTCTATTTAGACCAGCTTGGTTGTCCACATTTTTCAAAGATTCTACGTGTAAGGAACACATTTACTCAAAGGTTCGTTCGAGTTTGAGAAAAGCTCAAGAAAAACAAAAAATATATTATGACAAGAAAAGGAGTGTGAAGGATTTGCAATTCACTGTTGGTGATTGGGTGCGGGTCAAATTGCCTGTGTTTGTCAAGAAAGGTGACTCTAAGTTTTCCGAACCATTGAAGGTTGACAAAGTATGCGGTAATGCTGTGCGTGTTGATGGACGTAACTGGTGGAATATGGGGAAAGTTGTATAGGTTGTACCATAGGATGTTTTGTTGCCACCTCACGACAAGGTTGAACAGTCTTCAAAAGCGAAGAAATTCTTGAGTGTACAAAAATCTGGTGGAGTTAATCCTTCGAGTTCAAAGGGGGTGGATACATGCTCGGAAATTGTGCCTGTCAGAAAAAGTGGTAGAGTGCACAATTTACCTATGAGGTACCATTAAGTGGGAATTTTTGGAATTTTTTAAGTTGGGTTTTTTGTGGAACGCTCAAGTTTCTTTATGCATTGAGAAATGTCAAACACACAACATGTATAGTTACCTGAGGTCTGTTCTTTCACCAGTGTTAACAGTGTGTTTTTTTTCTAAAAATTAAATAAAAAAATAAAAAACTCAGGTGCATTGTTCATTTGTTAAAGGGTAAATCTCTAATTTTTTAAAAAAAAAATTTGTAAAAAGGGAAAACTAATTGTAGTGGCTTCGATAGCAGCAGAAACCGCTGCGTGTGCTTGTCAGCTGTTCTACGGTATCGCACGTGCAGCGGAGACGCTCGCACAAGGCCGTTCTTTGCTGTTGGGTGTTCCTTTTTGCGTTGTGAGTGCAAGGAACGCCGAACATTCGGCGCCGAATGCAGTGGGGATCTGCGACACTGAGGGCCGTCTCAGTGTTGCTCTGGGGTGATTTTGTTTGGAACATTATTTATTATTAAATAAACGCTTAAACTTCACCGACCTCGCGTTTGGATATTTTGTTCCCAGCTTACTTTACACTTCCTGTATATTTGTTTGACTTCAGGCCATGATGAAATTGCACTTCACTGCCTGTCCATACCCCACAGAATAACAAGGATTTGGAGAGGACGATGGATCGTTTTGTCGCAGGTACGCAGATAGAACGTTAAAGTAGCAAACAAAAAACATCAAGTTATTATTATGAAGAAATCGGTGGCGGCCGGCAGCTTTAGGAGGGAGGGGGGTAGGCGGGGCACACACACACACACACACTCATTCTTTCATACACACACGCACGCACGCATTCATTAACAACACTCATACCATTCAAACATGCACGCACGCACCAAACATTCATTTTAAAACATCACACACACTCGTTCTTTCACACACACACGCACGCACATCCATTAACAACACTCAAACATGCATGTGCGCACCAAACATTCTATTTAAAACATCACAACATACACACACACACACACACACTTACCTACTTACCTTCAGCCTCCAGGTCCCAGGAGGGCTGGGACTGCTGCCTTTCCTCATTGGCTGACCTGGAGTCAGCCAATGAAGGAAGGCAGCAGTCCCAGCCTCGTCACAGAGTGGGATGGGGTCAGTGAGACTGCTGACCCCACCCCACTCTGTGACGAAGTGTCACTGATTGACATTTGCCCTGGGTGCTTCAGGGCTTTAAACCAATGGGTGACTCATTCCTCGTCACCCAGGGGAGGGCCTCGAGGCACCTTTCCTGAGCCGAAGAGGTCATGCCCATATGAGCTGTGACCTCCTCAGCCCAGCAAAGTTCAGCTCAGGCAGCTAGCAGTCTGTGCAAATCGTGCATGGATCACTCCTGGCTGTCTGAGCTGAAAATGAAGAGTGTCTGTCAGGCTGCCCTTTGTTCAGCCTGACAGACACTCTTCATGAACGGCAAAAGGTGGGGGGGCATGGTCCCTCCGCCCTAGAGGACGGGCCGCCACTGGAAGAAATGCTAATTTTAAGAAAAGTAGCGTCAGCTTTTCCTGACGAAGAACGGTATATTTTTCAATTGCAAAGCAGAAAGTGGCTCAGGCAAATGTGGCGCCCTTCAGAAAGTTCTATTTTTGTAGGCAATAAAACTTTGTATTATGGGACTATTTCTAATTTATATACTGGTTTAAAATCGTAGCATGCTAAGCTAAATTCTGCTTACCAGCAAACTCAGGAATGGCTGAGAGTCGCATGTTGCGCTGTTGTTCATCACCATGGCAACCAAAGGTACTCAATAAACGGGGCCTCCATTGGTTAAACAGACAGCTCTGTGTGGTCAATATATGCAAATCAGGGCAGTTTTGCACTTGTAAAGAGAGATGCTGTTTAGGTGTTTTGCGAGGTATGGGATTCTGCATGCAGCTGGCAATGTTTATGGTGGCATCAAGTCAACAGTAAATACCAGCCCACCAGACTATAAACAGGCCCAGAAGCAGCCAAAAAATGGCGCGCACACTGACCTGTCAGACCAGCCCATCAGGCACTGCCAGATTGCCCCATAGACCAGTCCCACCTTGTACTTGACAATGTGCCTCTCCAGGACATAATTCACACAGCCCTGTGCTTCTGAACTGATGAACAGCACTGAGTGCTATAGTGAAGCATACCACCGATTTTTGGCATACGCATGTCACGTCATGCTCTCCTGAACTGCATCATACCTGTTTTTCTGCTGAATCTGATCATGTGCTCCTTGCTTCACATCACCCTGTGCTATGTTGATGCATATTACTCTGCAGGGGCGGCTCCTCCATAAGGGCGGAAGATTGCCACCCCTGCTCCACCAGCAGCGGTAGCTGCAAAACCTTTAAAAGAAAAGGATAAAAAACTATGTTTATTATCCTTTTCTTTGAAAGTTACGGGGCCACGGGGGTGACGTGCACTGAGGGGGAGTGCTATGCACTCCCCCTCACTGCGCATGTATGTTTGGCCGGCTGTCTCAGGCCGGCCAAAGCCACATGCGCACAGGGGTCTCTCCAGCCCAACATCAGAGTTGCTGGGCTGGAGAGAGCCTGCACAGGCTCCCAGTCTGCCTGGGAGCACCCAGCCAGCCTGCTTTGAGCAGCGTCAGGATTGGCCCCAGGGCAGGCTGGGAGCATGTGCCTGCGTGCAGCAACGATGCGGGAGAGAGGAGTGGCGGACGGCAGAGGAGGTACATCTTTTTCATTTAAATAAATGTAAATGTATTAATACATTTAAATGTATTAATTCCCCCTACTCCGTGCGCCGCCCTGACCCCCCCCAAGAATCCCTGCGAGCCGCGACTGTTACTCTGTGCCCCTTTTGCACATGTTCATGCTTGATTGATAATATATGTGTATTGATGCAAGTACGTTTGTCAGCCTGAGTGCATGAATACCTGTATCTTTGTTGAAATGTGTGAGGCTGTATATCTATTAATGTGTCAGTCTACCTGTATGCTTTTGTTTTTCAATGAGTACCTATATGTTGCATACCTGCTATATCAAGAACTATACAACAAGCATTGGCATAGTCAATAGGTTTGCCTATGCAAGTGGTTCTGGCTGGCTTTGCCAATGTGTTTTAGCCATGCTGTGGTGTGGATTGTCATAGAGTGGAATGGCGAAGAGTGGAGTAGAGTGTTGTAGAGCAGCATGGCAGAGAGTACAGTGGCCTAGTGTAGAGTGTTGCAGAGTATAGTGGTGTAAGTGCAGTGGCATTTGATTCAGTGGCGCACAATGCAGTGTCATAGAATGCTGTGGTGTAGATTAGAGTGGTGCAAAGTAGAGTGCAGTGGTACAGAGTGCAGTGGTGTAATGTGAAGTGGCAAAGAGTGGAGTGACGCAGAGTAGAGAGGTACAGAGTAGAGTGGCATGGAATGCTGTGGTGTAGAGTGGTGTATAGTAGAGTGGCATAGAGTGGTGCAAAGTGGAATGGCGTAGAGTTGTGTGATGCTGAGGGCAGTGCCGTAAAGTTGAGTGGCAAAGAGTGCAGTGCCTTAGAGTGGTGCAGCGTAGAGTAGCATAGAGTGGTGCAAAATAGAGTATAGTGCAGTGGCATAGAGTGGAGTAGTGTAAAGTGGAGTAGTGCAGAGTAGAGTGGCAGAGAGTACAGTTTTGCAAAGTAGAGTGTCAGAGAGCAGTGGCATGGAGTACAGTGGTGCGGAGCAGAGTGCAGTTGCGTAGAATGCCGTGACATAGAGTGCAGTTGTGTACTGCATTGCATAGAGTGCAGTGGTTAAGAGTAGAGTGGCATAGAAGCAGTGGCATAGAGTAGAGTAGCACAGAGTGAAGTACAGTGGCATAGAGTGCAGCGGCATAGAGTAGAATGTTTCAAAGTAGAGTGAAGTGACATAGAGTGGAGTGGTGCAGGGTAGAGTACAGTTGTGCAGAGTGGCATAGATTGTAATGGTGCAGAGTAAAGTGTTGTAGAGTGCAGTGACATAGAGCGCAGTGGAGCAGAGTAGATTAGAGTGGTGTACAGTGGATTGGCATAGCGTGCAGGGGCATAGAGTTGAATGTTACAGTGTAAAGGGCCTTGTCATATTGTGTATTGGCATAGAGTGCAGTGGCATTGAGTGGGATAGTGCTGAGTAGATTGGTGTGGCCTAGACTGGAGTGGTGTAGAGTGCAGTGGTAAAGCATGCATTGGTGTACAGTAGAGTGGCAAAGAGTGCATCGGAAAGGAGTAGAGTGGGACAGGGTAGAGTAGAGAGACGTAGAGTAAAGTGGTGTAAAGTGGAGTGGTGCAGAGTAGAGCAGAGTGGTGCAAAATAGAGAGAGTGGCGTAGAGTGAAGTATTCATTGTGTGGTAGCACAATGCCTTTACAGACAACACATTTTTAATTTAAATGACCATTACATTTGCACAGACATACAGTTTTGCTACTAAAACTATACAGTACACGGAAGAGAATGTGTGGAAATTGCATCACTTAGTGTAATGATTTGTTTTGATCATATTAAAGTATTTGTTTCCAACACACTTCAGAAATTACAGAAATGTGCTTCATTTGTGTTCCTAATTCTGATATATTCTGAAATACTTACACAGTTCATTTAATCGTTGTCATGTGCTACAAAAAACTCTTTCCTACCCTCAGCATCCCGCAAGATCTCACTTTGAAGGCTCAGAAAGAAAAGTGAACAAGTGCCCTCAGAAAACAGCACCTGACATTTGATCTTGGTCTTTGAATGGACAGCAAATATGATGAGAGAAGAACAAGATTTACAGGCCTGTATAGAGAAAGGAAGCACGCAGAAGGATACTGTAAATCGGGTTTGGGCAAGGGAAGGTAAGAACTCAAGTTGAACAGCCTAAAACAAATAAAGCCAGCAAATGGAAAGTAAGAAAATGTGAGCATCAAACCACAAAACCAATGGCAAGCAATGGGCAGAATGTATTTCTAGGTCAGCTTCCTGAATGTCCCAAAGATGTCTTTATCAAACCAGACACTCTGCTGTCTGGTATTCTGCAACCTAAAAAAACATACCTAGTGTCTTTTTCACTGATTGTTTAGACCAGATTCTAAATGTGATGTCAATTTCTCTGTAAAAAAAATAAAAAAATAAAAATGTTTTCTGGTAGCAAGTCAATGGTGATGGCAAATGACGGTCAAAGAGCCGGGCTGTATATCTGTGATCCTGACTGAGGCTTCTTTCTTCTACCACCACCCTTCACTTCCTGTCTCTTTATCACACTCCTGCAGGTTCGTTTTCATCCCTGGTTTCTGCCTTTGCTACTGCTTTTCTTTCTTTGCCCTTCTTCATTGTTCATCTTTTCTTTTTTGTCACTGTTGCTCAAATGAGTGCATTTGCCCATTAACTGCATCCACCTGCCAAAATTCAGCAATGCTGAGGACCCTCACAGAAAAGCATTCATAGGTCACAAAAACACGGTTGTCCATGTATTATGTCGCTTTTGAAAAAGGCTGTTAGTAATGTTTTGAGGCCCTGACTTTGTTTAGTTTCTCTGCATCGATTGTGTCAGGCATCTATGCTAAGGTGAAGGGCTGTAACAGTACTCAGCACTCAATACTGTGGCTGAGAGAGTTATCACAATATTAGTTAAGATGCAATTTAAAGGGCTTACAAACCTTACTTCAACATGTGCTGTAGAGATAATGTATGTTTTCTGCTGGAATGTGTTTTATTATGTTACACTAGTTACTTTTCTTGTTTGACTTTTTATGTCGTATTTATAAAGCTCACAAATCTATAATGAAAGTGTAGATTGTGTAAAGCCACTCACTCATTTGTAATTTTCTCCTTTATTTGTCAGTACTTGTAGTAAGAATGTTATTGCTGTCAATACACCCAGACCATCTGCAACCAGGACGCCATCAGACAAGAAGCACAAAAAAGAAAAAAAACAAGACAACAAACTTTCTCCACTTGTGTAACCATGGTATGGAACCACATCCCTGTATGCAGCAGGACTGCCTCAACCCTATTCATATTTAGGAAAGAACTGAAGACATACATCTTTGAAGGGCAACACGTTATGACAACGTATCAATCCACCTCCACTCTCAGAACTCCTCAAATCACACAATAACTATATATTTGCATTTGACCCTGTAAGGCTCCTCACTGCCTTTTGTCTAGGTGTGTGCTATATGGGTACTGTATACATACATAGTTACATACAGTGCATTTCCATGCATTGAGTCACATATAGAGGGAACCAAAGCATGCATGAGAGCTGCACAGTCTCAGAATTTTCAGAATATGTGGGATTTGAGTTAAGAACCCAGGTACTAATCCACCAATCTTCCTACCTGTGGCACACACACAAGAAAGGAATGGTACAACCGGTTGCTGCAGTTTTCCCCTAAGGAGAATCATGGAAACTTCACGGAGAGGACAAACAAAATATGGGGTTTAGCACTGTCCTCCAGACTTCAAGAATGGCAACTTCATCAGGGATGCGAATGGGTCTTAAGAAGATGTAACGTAACCAGTCCTCCAAACATCAGGGGTGACGGTCTTAAGTAGCAGTTTTAAAGGTATGAGTAATATTGAGGTGTGGTGTGCAATTCACAATTTGTAAAACATGCTACACACCAATAAAAGTGATTAAATGGGAAATTAGTGAATATGAATGAAAAACTCTGCAATTAGTTACATTTCTCCACTTAACAATGTCCCCTGATATTTCATAGTTGCAGCGGTTGATAAGTCTCAGGATGTACCAGCAGTCCCCCGAGGATCATTGAGGTAACACAGCACATCTCACTGCCATGAACAGGAATCAACTTCTACAGAAGCAGGAAGGAATAGGCCAGGTGACTAAGGAACCAGGCTAAGAAACTTGTTGAAAAAACTGAAAGGAAATGGGAACTTGGGAAGGGGAGAAGACAGCAGTATGCATGGATGCCAGACCTTGAGCCAGTACTGGCAGCGAGAACCATTCAATCAATAAAAGTTGTGTGGCATTTCTTTCTTCCTACTGTCTCAATGAAGAAGGTTGTTGCAGGGATGACATCGAAGGCAGTGAGTGGGTCATGGGTTTGCACTGTACTCCTGTTTACTGCCAATAATAAATCATGTACAATGACATTTTTTCTGGAAATGTAGATGTAATAAGATGGGGATTCTGGAGGCTAGTAAAAGTAAATTAGCAAACGTGACTAGGAGGGAGATGGTACATAGAGATTCCGCCTCTGAATACTTAAGACTCATGGCAGTGCCTCTGTGTTTCTACTTCATAAACCAGAAATATAATCTGTACAAATAAAAAGTAGATGGTAAGATCGAGCGACCAGAACATAATGTATTGCATCTCTTCGTACATAGGCAGTCCTGAAAAAAACATAGGCCTTCTGAAACCTAGCCAGGAAGAACTCTTTCAATGAGTGATTCCTGGTGAATGGCCTTCATGCTGGGAAAACACGCAGTGCCCTTTCCCAGGACCATATATAAATCCCCTTTTACGGGCTGGGGAGGCCATATTCTCCACTACTCCACCTTCTCTTTTTAACCTCATATTTTTTTTGTTTGTGGATGGGACCCACAGACCAAACCCTTTTTCTTTCCTCAAGTTTTCACCTTAGTTCGCAAGTCAGTTCTTCCCTCTTTTTCAATCAGCTATGCCCTTATTTCCCCGTCCTCTCCCCCTCCAGGTGACCACTGCCTACTGCATTAAGCCTTTACCCTTCATTGTCTCCCTACTTACACTCTAGCATCTCTACCTATACAATCCTGTCTCTCCCCATACCTATACCAGAGTACTGCTACCCCTGCTTGTACCTTGGGACATTTACTCACCTTCTATACTCAGGGCCCAACCTCCACCCTAGAACCGCTACTCATACTAACCTTTGGCACCTCTACCCCTACCCCAATAGCTCTAGCCCTGTGTGCATTGTATCCTATGTCTGTACTCCCCCTGCTAGTATTGATACCCAAACCTGTATCCGATTACCTCTATGCCTGCCTAAACTCTAGCCCCTCCGACCGGTGGCCATGCCCCTCCTTCCCTACATTAGAATCTGTCCCCCCCTCCACTATATGGTTAAATATTTTGGCAGGTCAGTATTTCAATGACGGTATTCTAGTAGTAAACGTCCGATTTTGGACATTCAGCTATTGATTGTTTTTTCTTTGAAACGAGGTGCAGGCATTCGAGCCCGAGAAGTTCCTTCTTCCACCGGGACAGATACTCACACCGAAGGGGGAACTTAAGGTGCTTGGAGCTAGAGTTGTGCGCGTCAGACGCACCGCGACACCGTAGATAGATTAATGTGATCCCCAGATCACTATACCGACCTCTGTATTGGAAGTGTTAAGAAACTCCGCCCCCCTAACAAAGAATGATATAACTCAACCACTTGAGACTGTTTTTGCCCAACATCACCAGAATCACCTGCACTTCCGTGTGTTTTTTGCTCGCACCATGAATGACTTATGGCCTCCAGTCAGAGGCGATGATAATTTAATGGACTGATGACAAATATTCTACTGCTTGCGGTTCAGCTGAGACAACGGACCCAATAACGGAAAGTAAATAGCAGATGCCAGCGACAAGCCACATTTTTTAACTTTGCAGTTCATAAATTATTCAGCGCAGCCCTAAAATCTAAGCAGGATTGGTTTGCAGGCATAGCTGAAGGCACAATTTCGCAGTGGGCTGCGGGGAGCGGAGGGTGTTGTTTGCGAATCCTCCAGCAGATGACAACCGCTTCTACATCTCCCACTAGCAGACAATATGGCACTGGCATGGCTCCCAAGTATCCCTGGTTCATGTATGATGTGTTGCTCCAGTTCAGGGTTTTTCCTTTGAATTCTGGGACCTGTAGTCTTCTTTTTTAATGGAATAAACACTACAAGTCCCAGAATTGAAAGGGAAACCTTGGGCTGGCGCAGCAGAGTCCACATGTACCTGGGAAACGTGGCAGGGCTGCTCTGATTAAGAGACTGTAAAGTGCGAATTTGAAAGACGTCTGCTCTTTGTCTGTGTTTCAGCTGACAGTCACACCAGATCGAGGAAAGGAAAATCACATACTATGTAACAGGTATCACGATTTTACATTGTCTACGCATCTCTTAGGAATGAAATGTATTCTTCTTCATTTGGGACTGCTGTCTGGCCTCCCCCCTCTCTGAGGTGGGGGTGGGGGGATTGCAGAACTGACCAAGGCTGTAGTCCGAGAAGTTGAAAGTGCACCTAGGCAGAGCACCTCTAGGCAAAGGAAGCTGTGTGAGTGGGTCTCAATGTATTTGAAGATAGAGGTGGTCTGACATAAGAAGGTAGATCATGCGCTCGAGTTATCGAACACTGCCATCTTCTGGTGGTGCTCGCTAGCGATTAGATTTATCATATGGTTCAGTTACCTGCTGTCCCAAATACAGCACCCCCTGTTAATTTCAGGACAGCTGATAATACAATACCAATAATTATACACAGTCTCCTGCACTGCCTACGGGTTTACCCGCCTTTTAATTCAGGACATGATACTGTAAATTGTTCAATCACTGGCCTATAATGGCGACTACAGGGTTGTGTTATTCCCCCGTATTCCATAAACTTTGTTGTAAAAGCAGCTTGGAGCTCTCAGATTGACGTTGCCCTAAGGTTTGCAATAAGAAACTTTCAACAACCGAAATCTGGGCACGGCATGAGCTTATCACAAACAATGAGGCGCAAAGTATTTTATAAATTCACAAAAGACAAATGAGGTGGGAATATCGCAGTGGCATGCTTAAATGAATGTAAATAGTCAAATCTCTAAGAGGTTTTTGGGTAGCACACAACCTTTACTACTTTATAAATTATAGAGAGGAGTACAGGAATAGATGAATACAGAGTGTATTTGTGAATAGAGCTAACTGTTTCTGACCCCCAAAGCCCTGAAATTGGATCTCATTCTGAGAGTTCCCTTCCTTGTTTACATGTTACCCTGGCAACAGCAGCACAGGATCGTCTCATAGACACTGCTGTCTATTAGCTACATATTAATCGACTTGCAAAAATACTCCAAACTTGTAAATAATTCTAAAAGTCAGTCTTAGTGACATCCCAAATGAGGAAACAAAGATAAAAATCTTTCCATTTGGGAAGAAGAGATGATAAGGAACTAGTCAGCAGAAAGCAGGAAATTTGGCTAAAAGCCAGAAAGGTAACAGAAAATGCAAAACGTCACTTAGCACGACTTGAAGGAATAGAGGAGGTTTCACAAGAGCCACAGGGGGAAGGGGAGACCAAAATAAACATGGAAGTGGATGGCAAACTGAGTAGGCATGTGGAGAATAACCCATAAATGACACTTGATTTCAGGCACCAAATGACAGAGGAAGTCTACGTAAGTACTGCTTTCCTATGTTTTTTCAGAACGGAAATCAGTTCATCCATTGCCATCTTGAAACAGCTGAGCTATGGTTAACCTCACCATTTTGGAAACTGGATCCCACCAATAGCATCTGCCTCCTAAGCACCAGGATTCCTTAGTGATAAGTTTTCTGGATTTCTTTCCTGATTACAACCTGGAAATATTTTTTCTAGACCCTCTAACACTAAGGACTTAGTCAATATGCCAACCTGAGCTAGAAAACCTAGTGGACAGCAATCACCCCCAACTTACTGAGCATTACTTAAGTAATGTGCATTCTAGGTAATGATCAGTCTTGTGAGATTTTACAGTGATAGTTATTAGAACCCAAACCCCCTTTCATCATGAATAGACACAATCAACAACCCTAAGAAACCAGGACTACATTTTCAAGATTTGTTCAAATCAAAATCCCATCTGAGTTTACACACTATGAACTGTAATTATTATACAAAATAAACAAGATAGTGTCAGTGATACCTGTCAGGAGAGGAGGTAGAATAATATAAAACATTGTGACATTATGATAGTATTATAAACCATCTTCATATCAATATCACCAACCCTTCCTTTCTCTCGGTTAACTAAGCTCTACATAGCACCAAAGAGACCTGCTTCGAGTGTCATAATAGGCTCACACCTTCATACCTTTACGAACAAAAAAATCAATGTTCAGCAAGGAAACAAACACTGCTGTCCTCATCTGCAAGCTGTCAAGTAAGCTCTGTGAAGGCTGGGTATGTCCTCTCTGTAGCCTTCAATGATTAGGGCTCTTCATGACCCTCAGCATTGGATCCCTAGTAAGAAGTTCCTCTCTATCTTACAATGACCTGTTCTAGTCTATATATTCTGTCTAAACAATGCTGAACATTTTAAAATAAATTAGCGATAAAGCCCTTCAAGCCTTTTACTTGCTTACATTTGGTGAAACATTTTTTAATGTTTAAAATCAATAAGTGAGAAGTCAATATATATAGTTTCATGAAGCCTTATACATTAGTTAAAAACAAAACACTCACTGGGATAGAAAATCCAAACCGTACATCTACACATAAATATATTCAAGCAGGCTGAATTAGCACATGTATATTTATATTTGAAACATTAAATAAATAACCAACAATGTATAATTTGAAAGGGAGATATGTAGAAGAGAAAATATATGATGATTTTAATGCTAGGTCACCACTGCCAACAGTCTCATAAAAGATGTAACTACCGACATTTGCGGCCCAATTCACAAAGGTAAACTTAGACCTGAATTCTAAGTTTACTACTTTTCAGTATTCACTAAGAGACTTACGAGAAAAATCTTTATGACTGTGGAGGTTCCGCACTCGGGGAGGAGAAAGTGAAAAAACACATGTCTGACTAACTAGAAAGTGCATACAACTGGAAACAATTAATGACACCTGAAACCCATCAAGATCCACAAAAGTCCTCCTAAGTTAAAATCCTGCAATCGACCATCTGCCTTGTGGTACATGAGTCACTAAAGGCATCAAATCTAGAATGTAGGCCAACTAGAAAGGAAATGGCGTTGGTACTATAGAGTAGAATATAAACAACGTCTAAAGTCGGCTCTAAATAAGTACAAAAAGGAAATGTGTATAGCAAAAGCTGGCTTTTATACGGATTCCATCTTGACCTCTGCTAACAGCACAAAGAAGGGTTTTGATATTTTCTAGGATTTAGCTAATCTGCATTGCGTAAAACAAGTCAGCATGCCTACGCAGAAGCTGTGTGATGATCTGGCGGTCTATTTTTAAAAAGATTAGCTAGATCATAGAGGATACTGGAAGTTCCTCAGAGGTGAATTCAGCACCTTTTACTGACAGCATTGTCATGAATGTTGCTTCCTTGCGTCAGAGCGGGGAACCTTGATCCACACACTTTGGGAATGCCCGGGACTTGAATGCCATTGAAAGGGAGTAAGGGATGATCTATCAGAGACTCTGGGACCGGAGATACAGGTGACAACACAGCTGGTCACCTAGGGAGTCTGGGGTGAACAAACTCTGGACCGCCATGCGCTAATATTCAGTAAATCTGGCACTGATTTTTGCCCACAGAGATTTAGTGAAATACTAGGGGACACCCCGCCAGCCCACACTGCAGGAATGGAAAGAGAGCTTAGATTGGTGCATGGCAGCAGAAACAAATTGTGTACCAGGCGAGGGGATGCTCACGTAAGTTGGACAAAATACGGGCTCAGGGGAGATCGAGGAGGGAAGAGGGGGAGTAGACAAGCAATGCTGAGACCCGATTACGGGATGGAACTAACAGCTCCCTGGTGGCTACTAATGTGATTGGGCACGACCTACTCTGAACCTGCGAAGGATTGACAGCTACTCCACTGAAGTCCGGTCCACACAGGGCCCAATTTTTGTAACCTAGAACACAGATATTGCATATCTGTCTGTGCGTGCTTGAGAGGAGAAGGGGGTAGAATTTTAATGATGTTTATACCGCTTGAAAAAATGAATAAAGAGATTTCCAAAAAACAAATGTTGCTTCCTTGACTGACACAGATGTTTTAGAAATGTTGAGACTTGGGACTGGTAATACGTCTGATCTCGCTGAGAATACGCGGGATTGAATTCTTTGAACCGTACTCAGAGTAAACCTTTCTAACCATTGACTCACCCATGATGTCTGTATCACCATTAGATCCTCTTCTGCCTAGCCAGTGGAAAAAATGAGACAATGAGCTTATGCCGCCAGTGCTACAAGTTTATAATCAATCTTTAAAATTAGGATTAGTACCACACTCCTGGAAGAAAGCTTCAGTTATGCCTCTGCTGAAGAATCCTTCAGCAGACCCAGCAGTAGGCCTGTTTCCCTCCTACCTTTTCCTGTGAAAATCTTGGAGCATTACATTAGTAGGGTTTTATCATCCTACTTGGAGACTCAATCCTGGCTTGAGGAGGAACAATTTGGTTTTAGACCCGGCCATGATACAAAGACAGCATTACTGATTGCAATGTATGAGATCCGTATGAGAGTAGATAATGGACAGTCCACGATTCTTGTCCTGTTGGATAAGTCGGCCGCATTTGATACGGCAACCACCACACCTTGTTGACAAGGCTGGCGGATTTGGGTGTTGTTGGAACCGTATGGAAGTGCATAAAATCTTTTCTGCAAGACCACTGTCAGGCCGTGGCATTCCCCCCTTATAAATCTGATTTTAGATATATCATACAGGGGGTGCCACATTTGGCCTGGTGCTGTTTAATGTTTATATGCAGCCACTAATCTCTTTGATAAAAACACACAACATTTCCCTGGTTATGTATTCGGATGACAAGCAGTTGATTCTGTCTCTTAATAATAGTCAGCTAGAAGCTGTAAAAACCTTTCAGACCTGTATAGTGGATATTGTACAATGGATGAATGCAAACTCCCTTAAACTAAACAGGGACAAGACAGAGGCCCTCATTATGAACACAGCTGTCTCTACCGCGCCGGCGGCGGTAAAAACCAACAACAGAGTAGGGGTCCGGACTGCCAAATAATGAACCAATCGAAACGCAGGCATCCAGAAAACCACCCTCCGCCAGTAGAGGAGTGCCGACGACAACTACAGAGTCCACCCACAGGCCGACGGAAAGGCCCAACCCGCCCATCAAATTATGAACCACTAGTCCGCCGCCAGTTCCAGGGAGGGAACCACCGCCATGCAAGTCCAGCGTACATGAACCAAATCCAATGAAACACTCACTGGAGGCCCACACAATGCGCCGAAGCAGACATGGATAGAGAGCTGCAGATCATGCCAGCCCTGCTCCTTGCCATATACCTCCACGACCGAGACCGCCGACGAAGACGACGACGGTAAGAATCCGCATCATACGAAACAAGGGAGAAAAGGGCACAGTTACATACCCACCCACCCAGCAATACCCCCCCACAGCAGCACAACCCATACACCCCACAGCAAGAGGTATTTACCAGACACAAGGCAAATTCAACTTGACCATAGTACATACAAATGCCCCACACCCACAAACAATGAAACGAAAGACCAGGGTTCAACAGTGTGCCGCCAAAACACAGGCCACACAAAAATATTTATTACAGCTCACAGAGCCAACTATTTTCAACAAGGCCAATGGCCAGTGCGTAGCGCAAGAAGTCCCATAGGCCCCAACGGCCCCAACCTGACTCCCAAAAGTGCACAGTATTCCACCTCATGGGGTAACAAAGGGGCATCCAGGCACCTCACGGAACGGGGGCAGTGGGTGGTGGGGGTGGGGATTTGCGACAGGTGTGGGGCTTGGACTTGCACTTGGAAGTTGGAGGGGGTGTGGGTTTGTCCTTTGAGCGTGGGGGGTGTTTCGAGCGGGTGGAGCCAGATGGAGTTGGCTCTGCACGAGGCTTCTTCTTCTCTGGGGAAGGGGCACGGAATGTGAAGGGCGGACAGGGGTGGGCTGTGAAGTGGAAGTAGTGGAAAGGGCAAGGAGGTGTGCACGCTTAGGGACAAAACGGGGTGGGCCAGTGGGTTGGAAGATGTCAGCACAGGAGAGGAAAAGTTTTGGTGGCAGAGGGTGCAGACATATGTGGTGTAGGGGTGCGTGTAGTGGATGCAGGTGTCTGGACAGTATGCTGCGGTGTGGTGGATGTGTGATGGATGGGTGTCTTGGTACGTTTGTGTGTTTTTGGAGGGGGGTGGACACAGTGGGAGAAGACAGGCTGCCAGTGTGGATGTATGTTGTGTGGGTGTCTGCAAGTCTGGTGAGTGTGCTGCATGTCTCAACTACAGTAGTTTTGGTGAGTGCAGGTGTGGTGTCTGGGGTGCATGTATGGATGTCTGCTATTCTGGAGAGTGCAGTAAGAGGAGCAGCAACAGTGACTGAAGGTGCAGTGCATGAGGGTGTGCATGTAGAGGGGACAGACAGGGAGGCTGAAGAGGTGGGCACACTGGGGGAAGTGGATGTTGCTGTGTGTGCATGTGTATGTTTGCTGTGTGAATGCTTGTGGTGGGAGGTGTGGTGCTTGTGTTTAGAAGTGTGCTTCTTGTGTGTTGAGGTGCTTGACTGCGTGTCAGATTGTGTGCTTTGGACGGGTGAAGGGAGTGGGGTGCTGGAAGGGGTAGAGGAGGTTGGAGGGGGGACAGAATGGCCAGGGAAACTGGCTGCCGTCCAAGTGGAGGCCAGAGCCTGAAAAGATCTCTGTAGGCCAGACACTGCACAGTGAATGCCATCCAGATAGGCATTGGCCTGCTGCACCATTGATGCTAGCCCCTGGATGGCATTGACAATGGTTGTCTGCCCTACAGAGATGGATCTACATATCTCTGGGGGTTCCCTGGCCTATGGGCCTGAAAAGGTGTGTAGAATAGTGGTGGCCTGCTGCATGCTGCACAGCGTGGCTGTGAGAAATTCTATCCCCCTCTTGGAGGTGGAGGGTGCTGTATGTCCTGACCAGCTACCTCAGAGAGGTGAGGAGAGTGAAGTTTATGATGAGGAAGGGAAAGATGTCAATTCCAGGACCCAACTGATACAACTCTACTTCCAGGAACTATGTGGGACTAAGGGCTGACATTGGGGTTTGTGACACATACTGTCAGTGTGCTTTGTCATCTAGGGGGGTTTGATTCTTATATGTGAAACTGGGTCCAGGTCTGCATTGTACAGAAAACAATTTAGTGCATTTAGTTTGGGTCCACATTTAGGCACACAGGAGTCCTTTCATGCAAAGTATTGACAATAAAGTGGTTATCAGACAATTGCATCCATTCTTCACTTTGTTCACATTTTATGACGGGGACAGTGTTACAGGTGTGATGTGTGTTTTATTGGTGGCAGGGAGTGAATAGTGCAATTTACAGTGATGGAAAGTGGTCATGGGTGGTTGTCCTCAATGCCAACATGGTGGCTGCCTTGTTGGAAGTATTGATGGGTCCATCAATTCTTACATTAGTTCATACTGCTGCATAGCACTGTGTGGTGGTTGATTGAGTGGGATGGTTGCAGTGCAGATTGTTGCTGAGTTATTTCTTGAAGAGGGCCATGTTTTTGCTGGGGTTCCAGTGCCATATCTTGGCCTGAGGGCACGTTTGGGCGCCTGCTGTTGACCTTGAGGGGATGACATGGTTGGCCCTTGGGTTTCCTCTGAGGGTAGTTGCTGGGATGTTTCTGATGATGGTGTAATTGTCCGGTCTGTGTCCCGTGCTGTAGTGGGGGCCTCCTGTCTTGTGTGGGTCTCAGACTTGGTTTGTAACAGCTGCAGCAGTGCTCCTGCTATGCTGGCCATTGTGGCGTTGTGCTGTTTCCACTGCTCCATGGCCTGTTTGTGGTGTTCCTGCTGCATCCTCTGACTGTGCTCCCGGGTGGATACTATCTGTGCCAACCTGTCATGGGTATGCTGGTAGGCCCCCAATACCTCAGATATCATGTCCTGGGATGCGGCATCCATCCTGTGGCCTCCCCCCTGGCCCAATGAGGCCCTAGAACTTGCCCTAGCCCCCTGTGCCTGTGTCCCCTGCACAGGTCTGGCAGTACCACTTGTACTGGGGCCCTCGCCTTCTTGCATGTTGGGAGTGGGAGACTGTGGCCTCTGTACCTGTGTTCCACCAGTCTGTGGCCTGGATACACTGGTGTGGGGACGCTTGCCCTGGGCTGCTGTTCTTGACTGGGTGGTAGGGGTGTCAGTGGTATCCTGGGTGGGGCTGCTGCATGGTGACAGTCCAGGACTGTGTGAGGGGCCTGCCTGCTCATCAGTGTCCAGGGATCCTTCACCAGTGTCCTGTGAGGTGCCTCTGTCTCCATGGGGGGCACTGGCACTCCTTGTCCCGTCCGTGAGGGTGGCATGGGTGGTGGTGCCTGTTGGGGGACATAGACATGTCTGTTATAAAATGCATGAACGGTTGGGGTGCACAGGACTGGGCTATTTTGCGCTGGTGTAACTTATAGTAGCCATCCAGGTTGCCTTTGTAAGGTTTACACTGAATTTTGCTTAGGGTGTGTGGTTGCATTGGGGGGAGTGTAGTTCCATTGTGAATCCTTGCAGGGGTAGGTGGCTGTGCACAGGGGGAGGGATGTGGGCCTGTTAGTGGGTTCGTGGTCATGTGGGGGGTGGATTCAGTGGCTGTTGCCTGGGTGGGGTATTGGTCCTGGTGGGTGTGGGTGGGGTGGGGTGGCACATGCATTACAGGTATGGTGTATATGGGGTAAATGTAGACGACTTACCAGAATCCATTCCTCCAGTGAGTCCAGTGAGTCCCTCAGGGTGCAAGATGGCCAGTACCTTTTCCTCCCAGTCGGTGTATTCGGGTGGTGTTGGTGGCAGTCCTCCCCCAGTCTTCTGGACAGCAATGTGGTGCCTGGATGCCATGGCCCTGACCTTCCCCTGCAGGTTGTTCCAGCTCTTCTGGATGTTGTCCCTGGTGCGTGGATGGTGTCCCACTGCATTGACCCTGTTGACAATGGTCTGCCATAGCTCCATCTTCCTTGCGAGGGGTGTTTGCTGCACCTGAGCCCCGAATATTTGTGGCTCCATCTTCAGGATCTCGTCCACCATGGTCCTTAGCTCCCTTTCTGTGAAGTGTGGATGTTTGGGGGGTGACATGGTGAGTGTGGTGAATGGTGTCTGGGCTGGAAATGTGGTGAGGGTGCTCTTCTGTGGGTTGGTGTGCGTCTCATGTATTGTGGCGTTCGGTGTCTGCTTCTGGTGCTCTCTGTCTTCTTTGGCCTGGTTTCGTTGCAAAGAACTGTGGGGTGTGTCTATGAGTGTTTTGTGGGGTTATGGATTTGTGTCAGGTGTGTGGGTTTCATGCTTATCCAATGTGTGCACTTCTTGCTGTTAACTCCACTTGCCGCCGTGGCGGTCGGCACCCCCAATGGACGTATGGCCTCCACTGTCTGCCAAGGTGATTTGTGCATCATTATTTGGAGGGTGGGATGTGGGTGTGCTCGGCGGTGGCGGGGTGAGGAGGTCCAGCATTTCCGCCGACAAGGTCATGGCGGTGACTGGTGGTCTGGTGATATTTGGCGGGGTTGGGATTTTGGTTCATTATATGGCGGGTTTCTTTTCACCGCCCACGGCAGGCTTCTGTTCACCGCCACCACGGCGGTCGGCGGAGTTTACCGCCGTGTTCATAATGACCACCAGAGCTTTTATGCTGCTCGGCAAACAAGATCCCAATGCCACTACCTTAAAATTTCTGGCCATTCTCTGAGTTGTGCTCCTCAGAGGCAGTACACAATCTTAGAGTCACATTTGATGATTGTCTTTCTTTAGAGAAGTATGTTAACAAAGTGTCTGGTGTCTGCTTTGTGCACTAAGAAAGTTGTTCCCTGTTTTACCTGTTCAGGCTAAAGCCTTAATCGTGCAATTGGCCTACTGTAATGCTCTTCATCTGGGTGCTCTGATTACCTGATCAAGAGTGTGCACAGAGTGCAGGAGGCTGCAGCAAAATTGACATTAGATAGGCCACAGAGATCCTTGGCATCCAAGGCTCTCATGGAGCTTTACTTGCTGGCTCCATGTGGAGCAGAGGATCTTCTTTAAAGCAATGTGTATCATGTTTAAAGCCCTTCAGAACAAGGGGCCCTTACTGCTGCAGCAGAGACTGAAGAGATAAACTCCGGAAAGGGCCCTTCGGTCAGCAACTACTAATTTTATTTGGGAACACAAGTTTCAGAAGGCTGGACAAGGGGGACATGCCTTCTCAGTGAAGGCTGCCCAGCTTTGGTATAAGTTATCATCTGATTTGAGAGCCCAGACAGATTTGCTGGAATTTAGGAAAGCTTTGAAGATCTGGTTGTTTCTGAAACAATGGAGTCTGTTATAATGTACTGGTCTCAGCCTTTTTTCTCCCCTTTAAACAATTGCTGCTTTAAAGCCAGGATACCATTCTGACCACAGTGTGCTCTATAAGTACTATAAATAAATAAGTTCAAACCACATAAAAGCAACTGGCATTCAAAACTTTGTTTCTTCCAACCACATTGGACAATGTGCCTGCTGTGGGACCTGGATACATCTTGACATTCCCTACCTGCTGCAAAGATATTGCCTGCCCTGAGAAGGAAACATAATTTCTCAGAGGAGATGACTGCCATGATAGTCAGATTTGTAGTTCTAAACTACAAACTACACAGTCTACTCCCTCACATTACAAGTGTGAAACAGAAGACAGCTTTATTGCAGCAATTGGCAAATTCTGTCAGTGCATTGGAGGAGGATGTCTGTACCATTACTGAGATCAAGAAAATTGGCAGGATGGGAGGAGACAGGTGAAGGAGAAGTTCAACAGGATAGAGGTGGTTAGAGCTCTTTCTGGGTGACAAACTGGACCCCATCCCCCTCTCACCCCACTTCAAAAGGAGGTTCTCTCCACAATGCATCCCGTACCTGCTGCACGGGCTGCCTGCAACAGATGACCCTATTGTGGTGTCAGATAATACATGAGCACAAAGATCTGTTATATTTGTAAATATGTGTTTTCCCATTAGCAGTGGTGACCATTGAACGCACTCCATGTTTGGGCAATAATTCATAGTATATTTTACTTTTATGTGTATCGTTGTATCTGCCATACTACAAGTCCCAGAATCCTAGGTAAAGATAAATTAAAGTTCCATTATTATCCAGAGTAATACATGTCAATTGTTTCCATGTGGTTTGATATCTGAATTATTACTGGGTAATGTAAATTACCCTGATTATGTTACAATCACAGCTGCATTATATATTTTAAATACATAGATATGTTCACATGTGCACATAATCATCAATTGCTGTATTTTTGTGTAATCTCCTATATTTCATTTTCACTTACAGCCAGAGTGAATCCTTCTACTGGGGCAGAAGTCCACGCACCTTCAGGAGGTCGAAATCAAGATCCAGGCCCATCACAACCACCTGCACAAACCGGTATGTAAAATTGCTAAGAGTCAGTGTGCTCCATGTAGTACTATAAATATAGACATAGATATATTATGTCAATATCATTACATTGTTTTTACATGTAAACTTAACTCGTATATGTTGGTTTGACATGTGATATATAGAAAGTCAATAGAAACACACCAAAATTCTTATGGGGTCTGTGATGCTGGCCAAGACCCCATCCCAGGCAAGAGTGACTTCTGCTCCTCGTACTGATGTCACAACTTGTCAAGCACCAGAGTGGGCGGATGGTAGACACTGGCAAGTTAACTTGCATATACCTTCACATGAGACTAAGGCCCTCATTATGATTTCAGCGGTCTTTACTTAAGACCGCCAAAGCCACGGGTGCCAGAAGACCGCCAGCGCTGTCTGTCTTCTGCCTGCCATATAATGGGTACTGCCGGATTTCCGCCACACTTTTGGCGGAAATGCGACAGTATCTATGCTGGCGGTTGGAGGCACCTGGGTGGTACTACCACCTGCACGCCCCGCCAGAAGGACGCCACCAGCTGTATTAAGACCATTAACATGGCCTGGCAGTGTCCTGCTGGAGGGGCGCTCCAGGCGGTAGCAGCGGCCCTTCCCATTCCTGGCTGGACGACCTCCTTGCCGGACAAGGTAAGTTGGGCATCCGACAGGGGAGGTGGGTGTTGTGTGTGGTGTCTGCCTGTGTGTATGAATGTGTGTGTGCCTAAGTGAATGCGTCTATGAGTGTTGTGGTGTATGCATGTGAGTGAATGCGTGTATGAATGTTGCAGTGAATGCGTGTATGCGTGGTACTTGTGTGTGTGTGCATGTATGCAGGGGTGGGGGTTGCTATGTGTGTAGAGGGGTGGGGGGGGTGCTGTGTGTGTAGGGTGGTGGGGGCACTGTGTGTGTAGGGGTGTTATGTGTGTAGGGAGGGTGGGGGCGACATATGAGTGGGGGGGTCAGGTGCTTGCTGGGGGTGGGGAGCCATCTACCTGTGACTGGGAAGGGATTCCCTGTCACCAGTAGCCCTACCGCCATGCTTTTTGTAGAGGTGCTACCGCCGCGGAAACCATAGTGGTAGGCCGGCTCATAATGCCGCCGGCGGTCTTCTGTGGACCGCAGGTTACAGATGAACACCTCTGGCTGACACTCATACTGTGGCGGAATACACCTCCAGCCTGCTGGCGGTGATACCACCACATTAACCCTGGTGGACAAAAGATCGCCAGGGTCTTAATGAGGGCCTAATTGTCTGATTTCATGGGCATGTTAACAGTAAGTGGTGTGTCAAATTTTCCTGTTATCACCCCACTCAGTATTTACGACTATGGTTTATAGGAGTAGAAACGTTTATAATATGCTGGATAATGTGAGTGTATGACTCAACTATGTAACAAAATAAATCATATTATCTCCTCTAAGGAGGAATGGCTCAAACATTTTAGAAAATGTAGTTAATTGACACATACATTATATCCAACAGAGAAACTTTTGTTCTCTAACATGTATGTGTTGCCTTCATTACAACTGCTCTTTAGACCACCTTGGTCATCAGGAGAATAAATATCAACACATCTTGTGTATCCAGAGACCTACTGACGGCAGCAATTAGACTCACCATCATCCATCTGTCAAGTAAGTGTATGAAATTGTGTAACTACCTATCTTTTTGCATAGAGATCACCATAAATAACTCTTTGAGGGATTACATTGTTAGATGATGTAACTTGTTCCAAGCATGTCATGGTGTTGTGATATTTCAAATATATGCACTGTTGTTCACGTTCACTTATTACTAATGCTGAACACTAATGAAGGTGACCTTAATTTTTAAAGCTGCTGGATTGAGGAACTTGTTATCTAGTCAAGACTCGAGGAGCCAGGTTCAGCAGCTATATCGGAGGATATCTAAATCACACAACTATGTGGCTGACATTGCTGAATTACAGTTTGCATTTCCCATTCGTTTATAACCTCAGAGCTAAACTTAGAGCTTGGCTTATACAAACCACATACCACAAGTAATCATAAATGCAGCAGAAAATGTATGAATTATTCTGTAATGTAGTAGCACTTAAACTAGTATGTCATATACTTTATAGCAATCCCTGTCTTTCAGGTACTGGGTACAACGAGTTGCCCAATGAAGCCGAACCACCGCCAGTGAAGGGTGGCGTGCAATCTGAGGACAAAAATCTGATCCTCCTCCAAGTAGCAATGTAAGCAGCGAGCATTGCTCTGCAAGAGGAGGGTGAAGAGGAAAAAGATGAGCAGGGGCTGTTTGAGGAAGAGGACATAGATGAACGGGAGAGCATTGTTGGCCCACTGCTCAAAAGACTTTAAGCTACATCATGTCTGGCCATTATTGTACCTCCCACTACCTTTCTGAGGAATGCCAGTCCCCAGTAGTCAGCCAACCACCCATGGAGTCTACTGCCCCCAACACAACCATCAGCTCCTCACCGCCCTCATGTCTTAGGTCAATATGTAGATTCTCTCACACACGTCTCCCATGAAGGTGCATCCCAGGCCTACTTTCAAACATCTGAAGGAGAGAGCACCCCTGGTGAGCAGCAGGTATCCCCTAGACATGAATCTCTCCCCTACAGTCTCCCACCTACCACTCATCCTTGTGATGCTCGACCTGATGGTCATATCATAGGGTGTCCCATGTGGAGGGGGATGGCAGATGCTTATTTTGCCAGTGGGAGGAACAATTTTTCCAACAACAAACCGATGTGCGGCAGGACATTTATGCACTAGGGGCTACTCTGTCTGAGGTCTGACATTGCAGACTCACTTCAAGGACTCTCCTTCAGATGTTTGTCATGCAGAGCCATGCCTTGGAAAATGTTGTGAAATATTGCCAAGATTAACGGAGGTCGTAGCAAAACCAAATCAAAATGTATAGGGAAGAAGGTGCAAGGCATTGGCGATTAAGATGATGCAGACAATGATGCAAATGTTCCAAAGTGTCCCTTCACAGTCAACATGTGGAGGAGAATCTACACACCCACCTGCACCCCCCCCACAGCCACCTGCACTGCCACATGTACAAGCACCCCTCACCTATACAGGCACCTGCACCCCCACCTGTACAGGCACCTGCACCCCCACCAATTCAGGCACCTGCATACCCACCTGAAGGGCACACCCCCACTTGTACAGGTGCCTGCACCCCCACCTGTACAGGCACCTGCCCTATGTACAGGCACCCTCACCGCCACCTGTACAGGCACCTCCCACATGTAGTGCATGTACAGGTGCCCTCTCATCTGTACAGCCACCCTCCCCAACTTTACAGGCACCCCACCCCTAAGCTGAGTCAACTCATCTGCCTGCACAGGCAGATGCAACACAGACACATTCACATCGGCAACCACCCAAAATGTGCACTCTCACAAGGATACTCACTTCCACAATTGCAAAGTCGTAAGAGATATCCTGGATGAAGGACACATATGGCCCTATAACTATGTGCATGGGTATTACATATTTACATGTGCGACCATCCTTGAGACAAGGCATTGTGTTGAAAACATAGCGCTAAACACCTACAGATATTAACCACATTGAATACAGCTCACAAAATGCAAACGAAATTACAGATGTTGGGTTAAAATAATATTTGTTTGTTGGTTCAATAAACATAACAATAAATATTTATCAAATACATTTGAAATATAACTGTCAGATGGAAAGGGAGAAATGAACACAAATAAAGTCTTCAGGCAGAGTGGGCAAAGGAACTTGGAGGGTCATGGGCAACATAATAAAAAAACGTCAGGAAGCATCAGGGGAACCAGTCTATCTACAGGTGTTACAAAAATATATTTCACAGTCCAACTGTTCTGTAAACACAAAAACCCATGGTCAACTCAAAAACAAGTCTGCCCCCCACCAAGCTTCAAGCTTGGTGGGACAAAGTCACTGGCCATCCTCACTTTCATCTTTCGCAATGATGTTCAAATCCTCTGCATTTATGGACTCACTGTGGCTGGCCAACGCAGGACAAGACACCCCATGGGGTAAGCCAACATGAGAGATAGCAGGGGAAACAGAAAAGGCTGACATACTTGGAGACACTAAAACAGTAGGTTGGGTCAACACAAGACAATATAGCTGCACTCAAGTGGGTGATGGAGGCACTGATGCTTTCACCCAGCCTGGACTCTGACCCTCTGGGTGGAGACTTCACTATTGGGGTGTAGATCACTACAAATACACAGGAAGTGATATGCAGGAAATTACATACAAGAAGAGAAAGTTGACCATTTACATCTCTATATGTGCCATTCACTCCTTGTCAGCTAATCAATATTCATTGTGCAACTAGACAGGAGGACATGACATATAATAATGTATGCACATTAGTCTTTCATTGAATTTGTGATACATTCACCATCACACAGTCAAAACATCACATCCTTCCAGTTTTTGTTGTGTGTGGGAAGGAGCACATTTATAAGCAGACACGCTACTGTTCCTGACACAGGAACACCTGATCCATGGTGTACGTGTGCCAGCATTATAGCTACACTGCCACATGAGTAGCAGCCACAGAGATAGCATATGTTTCCATTCCTATACAAACGTGTGCCACGGTTCTATTCCTTCATGCAACTCCGCACAGAAACGTCCCATGAGGCAGTCAGTTGTGTCTGGGCATAACACATATGCCGCCTGGAGTATGACAGGGAGGGGAGTTACAACAGTGTCATACCACCCATACTAGTACACTGTAGCAAAACAGTGTCTCACGACCACTTATGTTTATTAATCTTTAGCCTCAGAAGGTATATTCATAATCCTATTTGTTTTAAACATACCGGTAGGCTTCCATCTTGTTCACAGTCATTCCTCAATCACTCAATGCAAAGCCATGACACATTGAGACACCTTTGCAGATAATATTGGAGATGTCCACTGTTCTGAGGAACATTTCACACCTGCAGTGACCTTTACTCCCCTAGGGCACTGGAGTCATTTACTCTGTTGCCCTGACAGATTACAAACATGTCCAAGAAAAGATTTGTATGGCTTATCTTTTAATTCTAGGCGAGAGCTGCTGATTACATCCATTATGAAAGGCTTACAGAGCAGTCTTGGGATAGAATCTCCTGACACAGTGTTAGATGTCCACCAATCATCATTGACAGCAGACTGTGAAACCACATATGGGCTGTGACAAGCCTGTTGGCTCAAGAGAAAAAAATGTCAACCAGCTGGTCACGCACCTGCATACCCTTGCCTCTGGTTTTGACAACTCCACAGTTTCCTGGATTCAGACCTTGGTGAGGGTTCAGAAGTATGTGTAAGCCTTGATGTACTGCAATATTGTGCAAGACACAACTGGCTACTATTATCTTGCACACAACTTCAGGGGAGTTCTGCAGCACATTCCCTGTACGGTCATCATCAGAATTGCGACTTTAGGAGGCCAAAAGTGCACTGTATGATGGCTCAAATACAAATGTGTGCCCAATTGTACCTACAGCTACCATGGTCGTATGTCTGTAAGGTTTGAGGAGATGTAGTTAGAGTGTATACGCTGCAACACCAGAGTGTGAAGATATCAATAATTGTAAATTGCCCTCTTGCATCTGTATAGTACATTATGTCTAGAAAGCTATACTTAATGTCTGTTGGAGTCATGAATGTGGTAAGAGTATTAGTCATTTTGCATGTTTGTGGATATGTAGGCAACATTTATAAACAGTAGACCTATATGGGGCATGAGTACTTACCCAGAAGTCACATGTTCCTAAATTCTACCACTGCCAGGCGGCAGACAAGACATGACCTATGGAATATACAGCTGTCCTGTGTACTGCCTGAAAACAAAGTAGACATATCAGTAAAGCAGCCACTGGCACTACATACACCCTCCACGTCGATGGAGTGCCAGCGGTGTCTGTTGTGGAATATGTGTGCTGTATGGGAAGGTGGCTGAAGTGCTGCACAAGTGTAATTAATTGCACCTACCATACGGGTATGTGGCATGGTTATGCAGAGGTGCTCTCGCCTATTTATTCTTATTGATACAGCTTGAACCTGATACAACCATCGGGACTGGCTTGACTAACAAAAGCCCACAATCTTACTGAACACCCTCTGAAATGACCCAGTAGCAAAGAAATGTAGAGTTGCTTAAAGGTTCGTATGGTCTGGGAGTGGCATGTTGCAGAGTCAAGATCCTGCTCCCACTTACAAACCATGTCTGAGATGACTTCAAGTGGGAAATGGAATTTGGAGGTTACATCTTGACTGGACATATCAAAGGTGTGAATCTTTTGCCTGAAAATATTCTTAGCTCTTTTCCTTTTCCTCCTCTTCAGATCAATCATTCGCGTGACAAGGGGCAAACCCACAAACACATTTAGCAACATGTTCGAAAGTCTGAAAGTATTTGTTTCAGCCTGCTCTTAATTTAAGTATTCAGCGTGGCTGTGATTGGCTATTGCGGTAACAACATTCTGGTGAAGCTGGGTGGGGGGATGATAAGCACATTCACAAGTATGTGTGAAATGTTTGATACAATGTTGGAAATGTGAGATTTGATTTTAATATTTGATACAATGTTGGAAATGTGAGATTTGATTTGAGGTTTTGACTTGTGACACATTCACATTTCAACAGATAGTGGATGGGAATAGAGGACAGATCAGTCAACATTATATTTGCAACTGAAAAAGGGAAGTACTAAATGTACTCTTATTTTTCTGGTTGCCAATGTGTATTAGTTGGTATTTCTTTACTGTTTTAGGGGTGGGTGGTCAATTCAAGTTCCCTCACATTTGAAAGCTGTTGTTTGTGTCCAAGTTACTTATGTCCCTCACTCATTGTGTACTCCAGTGTTTAGTTACACACATACAGACAGTGGCTTGATGCTGCAATGCCTTTCATTACATGTGGCATTTGGTACTAATGTTTGTTATACTACTGCATGTAGGGTATGTGATGTTGTCTGTTTCCTGCCCTTATATGTAGAGGCCTTTACCTCTGCCTGCCTTATTATTTGATTGTTCTGTGTTCTCCCCGAGTGTGGAGATTCTGCCCTGAGTGTGGAACCTCCGCATTCATAAAGATACTACCTGTAACTATCTTTGGAAATACCTAAAATTAAGTTTACTTTTGTGAATCAGGCCCAAGGACTGGTGACAGTTTTACATTCCAAAGCTCTTGTTAAGTGTAAGACTTTGAACTTAGGTCTGACAGTTAAACCTTTACCATCCTAGACCTAATTATCTGCCTTCCCCCATCCTTGACCTAGCAGTCCTTACGCCTTCTGCAGAGCCTTGTGCCTTCTGCCTTCTGCATTGCCCTCACCCAGACTCAAGCTGGCCTGTATGCATTGATAGAAGGCCAACCTTCCCCAGAATTATCAATAAAGCTCTAAAATACCTCACGCCGATATTCCTAGTCAACTCATTACCCAGTGACAAATATAAGTAGCTTTACAAAATTCAAAAAATCGATAGACTCAGACCTGTGACACTAAGCATTGACTTGATAAAGATCCCCATGAACGAAAATAAGACACTTAACTCTTCCTTCCCAGCAGGGAGGGGCAGGGGAGTGCAGCGTTGTTGGCTGTTAAAAACAGAACCAATATCCCAGAGTGGTCCCAGACTTTTCATTACCAAAGACTACTGCACCTTTAAACTCACCAAAACGATGCCGATCTTCAGCTGCGCAGGACCCCACTAGCCGCTCAAACTTACTAGAGGAAGAAATAGTGACTTTCATTCTCCAACTCGCTCCCTGTAAACAGCCCTTCTGGGGAGAGATGCACTGAACACCAATCATCAGTTGTCAATATAAAGGCAATGCTCTTGCTGACTGACGAAACCAGACCTGTCACCCTACACGGCACTACATTGTGCCACGTGATTTGGGCTTCTTTGATCTGGTGAGGGGTGGTAATCATATGGTGGATCAAAAAGGTGGGCTTGAAATCCCTGTATAGAGTCAGTTTCTAGCTCGTTTTTGCAGCCTCCACGCAGCCAACGTTCATTACAGGGCGTGAAAACACCCAGGACATCAGCAGCAGACTGAGAGGCTTTTTTTTTGGGGGGGGGACGATGATTGGGGGAAGGTAGAAATGCCTCAGAGGCAGTGCCTGGAACAAAGCCCTTTCTCTCCAAGGCCCCTTCCCTTCATATTACACAGTGAAAAATATTTAGAACTTGGCAGGTCTGTGAAACAAGGGCACTCGCTTATTTCTGGGACGAATAAGCTATTGGTGTGTACTTGGAAAATGTACCGATTTTAAATGCCTTGAACGTTACCTGGATTTCTCCATATTATATGAAAATGCAGTTCATTTTCACGCTTCGGATACCAATACAAGAGAGAAACAGAGTGCTGTGGTAATGTCGCCTGCAGCACAACTATGCAGCACTGGCTGTTTTTGTAAATGTATCATGACACGGACACATCATCAACTGAGCTATAAGTTAAGTTGTATGGCTGGTGCATGGCCAGATATGTCTACAGAATCCCCCTGGCATTCCATCAAAAAATCACCCCTGTAGGATCATGCACGCCGCAGCACCCAGAGTCCGCCAAGGATTGCGTTGTTGTGTAATATGATTCTCCCGAGGGTGGCATTATCTCCTTGAGAAAATCCTCCTGAGATTCTCTTCCATGGGTAGCTCAGAGAAAGTCTTCCTTTCTAGGTGCACTTCGTCATGGCTTTTATCAGGCTCTATACTTCCAATATGACATTGCTTGTAGAGAATACAAATGAATTTGAGATTATTTTCTAGAGAGTTCACCACCTCCCTGCTGCTTGGCTGGGAGCCGAGTGTGTTCGCTCCTGTGTAGCTATGCCGATACACAACTCAAAGGGAGCATCGGATGTCTGTCACAAGTCTCGTCATCTGGTAAGAGCGGATCCGCTTACATCCAGTGCTTAATTTGTAAATAAAAAGGTGCCGGTGCCCAAAGCCCTCCTCTTAAACACGCGGCTGCTTCAATTACATGTGGGAACACAGAATACTGAGGCGGCGTAATCCTGAAGCCATCTCAGTCCTCTTCAATTCATATAAAGCCACTCCCTGCCCCTTCAGCCCACTCTTGCAGCTTTCTACTTTCTACCTTTGTGACGCCTTTTCGTTTTTCCCTTCCTCCGTCTTTCCCATATGTATTTTGCTCGCAGCAAATGCTTGAGGCAGAAGAATAAGCCCCGGCTCTCAAAAATAAATGCCGGTTCTCAGCACCAGAAAAAACAAGCACAAATTAAGCACTGCTTCCATCCTATGCTGTACAAACGAAACATTAAACTCCTGGACTATTAAATTTATGATTTCTGCATTTTAACCCAGGCCGAAACTGATATTATGATGGCTGACGTGTAGAGCCCTTACTGTCTACCTCGTGGACACTCAGGTCCCCCTGACGTGTGTCAATATTGTGTTTGTGCTGTGGGTCGTTAGTAACACCGATGCCAACATACAATCCAAGCAGGTGTTGTTGGGCATTTCTGAAGTGTCTGAGCGGGCTTTTACATTTGCCCCTAGATGGATTAAGGTACTGCAGGACTTTTCAGAAAGCCATGTGGCATTAAGTAAAGGTTATCATAAGTCTGTTTACTCTAGAAAGTGTCTGGTGAAGAACTTCGGCAGCAAACTTATACAGCATGCACCTCAGAAAAATACTTTCAATAACGCTAGGATCTTAAACCTGGCAGCAATTAGTCTCAAACTAAAAGAAACTATCTGCTTTCCATTCCTGTGCCACCCTCATGTGTGAAGCTTCCTAAATGCCCAATAAGGTTAATTTAACAAGAGTTAAAACCATTATCCAACTGGATAAGTAAGTTCCACTTTAGCACTTACCTTCCATAGACAATATCTTGTAGAGGAAGAATAGAGAGTAACACACAAGAGCAACGAGCTGTTTGGAGGACAGTTCCAACACTTCTAAGAATGTAGTCTGCAATAGCAAGGTGTGTTCCAGTAAAGTATGTCTACCCACTGTCTGAAATGTATATGAACGTGTATCCCAACACACGGATTTTCGCATTAGAAATCCTCACTTCCTAACTTTGGGCAGACTTTTGCAGATTCCAGGCATGTTGACAACTGACCTAGAAAAGATCCAGGGCCCGGCCTACAATAAATTATTCCACCTCCCTTCTTATACAAGGAATATATTGATCGGCCGGAATTCGGGTTTGTTCAGCAAATCTTTGAAAATATAGCAGTCCTCGCAAAATACTACTTGCAGATTACATTCGCACCAGTCAACACCATGAAGGCCCTAATAAAAACAATCTTAATAAGTGCCAACAACCCCTGGTCTATAAACCTCAAGCAGCCAAGGAAAAATTGCAATTGGTGGTGGAAAACTGTGACAGAAACACAATCAGCGATACAAGTATAAAATCAGCAATAAATACACAATTGCAATAACGCTCACGAGAATTGGACATGGAAGCTCTTTGAGCTGAGGCCGTACACGAGTCACTAACGGCGCCGCAAATGTACAACTCAGCCAAGTCCCACCTTCACCAGGAATAAGCACGCCAAGCAAAATGTCATCAGCGAGATTAGTGCCAGTTCCAATTAAAGAAGTGAATCATACTTGGAGAACCCTCAAAAATGCTCCCCTCTGCTGATTGGGTAATTATAGAAAGAAATCTCTCGCACAAATACTTCTCTGTTGTCCGGCGCTGTTACTCACCCATCGAAACTCAATGAGCTCTCTGTTTTTACAACAGGGCATTTGCTCTGCCAAAGAGGTCATTTCTCCTTAATACACCTTGGAATCAGTGACTGACATGGCCAAGTTCGGGAAATTCATAATGCTTAAGTGCCATGTTAAAGGGCAGGAATGGCCAACAGCCTCCGCTGTATACCGCTCCCCATCCTGCATGCACCAAAGGACTGTGACCAAGTGCACTAAAGATTTAAATGTTGTCGCCTCCATCTTACAAGTCATGGCCCTGCAGATTCTACAGCTTGTATATGAATGCAATAGTTAACCACTTAGTGAACATAATTTTGAGCGCACTCTCAAGTTGTATCTTTGATGTTCCCATGCCCTGAATGCCCCTGCTCTGCCTACAAAGATGCTACTATCATACATTTCTATTTCACCTAGCACTTTATTATGCACACACACTAGGACTCACACATTTTTAACTGAGTATTTTAAATGACAACGTGTCTCCCTTGAGTACTATACTTTGTACTTTTAAAACCTGTAACTATTCTACTGCTCTTAGCACTTTACTATAAATATCATCACAGGCTATCATTTTTATTTTATTTTATCAAGGACCTTAAACAACATTGTGTTTTCATGAAACCCTGTAGCTTCTTAAATTCTGTAATGATTTTAAGTAATCACACAATGAAGTTGTCATTGTCATTTGCAGATTGAGATGGATAAATCAGGAAGTGTAAATTAAAGATAGAATGCCTCCTAATTCAGAGGGAAAAATGACCATTATCAATACCACTTGTTGTATATGGATTCACAAAGGCCACTGATCTTTAGAAACAAAACTGCCCTTATGCTGATTTGAACAGTATCTATCACATTTCTTAATCCTAGAATGCTTCCCCTAGGTGATAGATACGTATGCTTAAACAAACACTTGCAACACATTATCCCAGGATATAACTAAAGGCAATGGTCAAGGAAAGTTACATACACTTTATCCCTCATAGAAAATATTGATGATGTCAGATTTAGGTTAAGTTTAATAAGTTAAAGTTGAAATCAAATCAGAGAAATGGCAGAACATGATGATTGAAGGTTACATACTATGCCAGACTAATATACACCATATCACAGCTGAGAAGCTTGTACTGTATTAAATGGAGGATCTTATATACCTAACCTGAAATGTTAGCTCTCAAAGCCACTTGTACAGCCAACAGGGTTGGATCTATGTCTATTTTCATATGAAAATGTCTAATGTACTGTATGTAACGTACTGAAAATGTCAATAAAAAGATTTAAAAAAAATAAAAAACAGTATCTATCACATACTAACCTTAACAGAAGTACTTTGAAGAAGGGGACCATTATCAGTAAATAAAATAAAAAATGAATTACTTTTGGACCTAAAGCATTGTCTTTTTGCATGTTCTTGTTTGGTAGGGCCAGGGGGTAGACACTCCATTTAGTTTTGAAGTTGTTTAAGTCTGATTTTTAAGTCTGATTAAAGAGCTCCTTATTCCCCCTCCTTTATTTTTCAGCCATAAGTGCACTTCCTGACAGAGTTTCCACAATCTAGTCTGCGGAGTTTCAGGTTTCTTAGAATGTGTTGCATAAATAAAATGTACATAAAAGTTGTGGGGCATGGTTCCCAGGGCCATATCTCAGGACCAAAACCCTTACAATCAACCTATTTTTGCAACTGTTTTCTGAAAATTCTTGCATGTAAATGTTTATGCTCATCATATTCACTATAGTCATTCACCTGAATCGGCACAGGAGTTGGAGTAAGACGTGTGTTTCCAGAATATTGCTTCAGTAAAGATACATCAAATACTAGGTACATTTTCGTGAACTGGCGCCATTTCAACCTTACAGCAACTGGATTCACAATTGTTTCAACAAGAAATTACCCCACAAACTTGTATTGCAACATCAATTTCTTCAAACATATATTTTTTGTAATTAACCAAATCTTTTCACCAACAACATTTTGGGGTGCTGGATTTCTCTTACACAAAGCATAGAATTTGTAACTGTCTTTAGCTTTTGTTACTGTAACTTCAGTTAGCTCACTTACATCCCCTTACACAAAAGGAACTAATGTACACAAAGGCTGATCCAGAGGTAATATTCGGGGATGATGGGGATGATGTCCATACACACAAACGAATGGTGCCATTATACCAGATGAGTGTTTGGTATTATTGTAGCTTTAGTATTCTGCCAGCCATATCTTACTTCAGTCCTCATCGAATTACAAGGCTTAATAGCGCCAATACTGTTTATTACATTGATTTAACTTTTCAGTTTGTCTGTCAGGCTGAGGGAGATAACTGGTGCACAGACAGACTTCAATATCTGATCTATCTATATAAAATCCCATTCACAAAGATGACCAAAATCTTGAAGTAAACTGAGAACATCCATCTCTGATCAAAACCTGTGGAATGCTCTGTATTCAAACATGTAAGATGATATGTGCAAAAACCTGTGCCAACTCTCAGGAAGTGTTTAGCTGTGACAAAGGTATACAATAGGTGTCTTCAACCTTTACTGTAATGAAAGCTGGTTCAGTTAGTCAAAAATCATCTTCCGCTGCTGCGTAATATAAGTAAGTGTGTTCGATCAGGGTACATAAAGTCAAAGTAACTTGAACATCTCCTCTAGATTATGCTAGTCCTGCTTCAGTGAACATATACCATTATCAGTAATACATTTTGCGAGGACCATGCAGACTTCATAGGTATCTACAAGTAAACATATCTCAGCAGTAAGCACCACACTGTACAGCACTAAGGCAATAACCACAGACAAATGAATCCATGAAGAGATTACTTTAAGAAGCCAGGAAGAAGAGAAACAAAGGAAAAGAAAAAAAGGAGATGGAGAAATATAAAGGAATAAGAGCGAAATAAGTGAAAAAGAAGAGGAAGAAAGAAAGGAGGAGAGAAGGAAACAAAATACAATGAGAGAAAGAATGTAATGAGTGGAGGAAAGAAATATAGATACAAAAAGTAAAAAGCAGAGAGAAATAAAGAGGAGTGACTGGAAGACAGAGAAGGAGAGGGACAGAGAGAGAGAGAGAGAGAGAGAGAGAAAGTGGAAGAGAGCTTGAGCAAGGGAAGGAGAAAGCAATAACAAAAGAAAAAAGTATGGGAAGAAAGATGAGGGCATTAGAAAAAGAAACAAAATGAGATAATAAGACTAAAGAGACATGAGAGAAAGCAGAGTAACAAAGAGAAAGAATAAGAATATAAATAAAAACATTGGAAAAAGAAACAGAAACTAATCAGAGGTGAAAGAAGAAATAAAGGAGAAAAGGAAAAAGGAGCAAAAAAAGAAAGAGGAAATGAAGGTAGAGGAAAAAAGAAAGAGGTAGAAGAAGATAAGAACAAGGAAAAAGCAAGTCAAAATCAAAAACAAGAGAAGAAAAGAAAGAAAAAACGAAGAGCAAGTAAAATACAAGCCAAGAATGAAAGAAAAAGGTAAAACAGTCAAAGGAGTAAGAGAAAGAAGAAGATAACAAATAAAAAAAGACCACAAAGAAAATATAAAAAGTGAAATAATGAAAAAAACAGGAAAGGACAGGGGAATGAAAGAGGGGAAGAAATAAGACAGTAACGAAGAAACAGAAAGAAGAGAAAGGGAGAGAAGTAGGGGAAGAACAGAGAAAGGGAAATAAAGTGAAAGATAGCGAGAAATTAAAAAAGAAAAGATATGAAGAATAAAGAAAAGAGACAAAGAGAAATTGAGAAAGAAGTCGAGAATAAAAGAAGATAGAAGGAAATAGAAAGGAGAGACGTGGGAAGTAGCAAATGGGCATTTTAAGGTATTGGCAAAGTGGGCTCTGGGCCAGGGCCCCAACCTTTCAGGGTCTCCCGTATAGAGCCAGCTCTGTTATGCAGAGAGTGTTTCCCTGATGACCATGTTTAATTCTTAAACTGATTGTTTTAAATACCATTTCCTTTAATTTATTTTAATGTGAGTGATGTGTGAGAGTCTATTACAGACATTTTGCAGAGAAATACTGTGTTTATGTTTCATGTAACGTTCATAAAAAACTTTCTTTTAGATCAAAACAGGACCTCACATATGTAGTAGTAGTTTATTGTACAGATAATAAAATCCAATACAAATAAGCAAGGCAAAAAACTATCAAAAAATAGTAAAATACCCTCAGAGACTGAGTTCAAACTAAAAGCACACCATAAATTATGCATGCAACATATTAGAAAACATTTCTCCCAAAAAGAAATGAAAAAATAGAATACAAACCACCCGACCCGGAGCCCCACATAAAACACAAGGCAATATACATAGGACACAGCCCTAAAGTGCACGGTGCATAAGGTAGTAATTGCACTAAACATCATCATAACTGTTAGAGCTCCTCATCCTAACCAGTAACGGGCAAAATGGCAAGAGCATGGAAGAATTCCAACTAAACGTGTTCATTGCTCGCAGTGCCATTAAATTTAGATTGAGCAATTTTGATAAATTTGGTCAGTAACACATTTACCATTGGATTGCCTGGGTCCAGAGACTGAATAATAGCCTATCGACAGGAGCGGATTCCCAGTTCGTTCCATTTGCTCCGGAGCAAGAGTCTACGCTCCTTTAATAAAGCTGGACACAGGCAAACTACATAATCAATGGTTTCCTCCGCGTTGCTGCAGCCTCTACATGTCACTCTGTCCCCAAGGAGTAGCTGCCATTGGGGCAGATGTTTTAAAAAAACCCAATCACCCATCCTTAGGGCCAAAAAGGCCTTTTTTAACCAAAACCCGTATGTGCAAGAGAAAAAACTGGAGTACATACTTGGCTTAAAGGAGCCAATTACTGCCCAGGCATGCTTCCGATGAGCAAGAATGGAACAGTCAGAGTGATAAGAATACAGTTGGATAAGCCTTTTAATCTCTGAGTTAACCAAGGAGTGGGGGGATTGCTTTCCCTAAAGATCACCAGCATCCAATCGCTGTTTACATTCAACCAAAAATTGGGAATAGGTGCACTTCAGTTTCAACTCACTAATTTCTTGCCACAGGACTGCCTCCAGGTGGCTGTCAGAGGCCTGACGCAGTTTATAACACAGTTTCAAGAAAGCACCCGCATCAACTGCCACCAAATCCGGAAGCCCGTACTCCAACAGTACCTGCGCGGGTAAAGCCAGGTGCGGAACATGAAAGACTCTCTTATAGATTTTATTAACCAACCTATTTAATGGACAAGAGCCTTTGCCCAACAGAATTTCTTGACCATAGGCCAATGAAGGGGTGATCTTTGCTCTCATGACTTCCATTAGGGGAAGAAGGGACGGCCCCTTTAAAACTTTAGCTAATTTGGAAAAGGCCACCTGCAAGGCCACAGCTTGATGTTCAATTTCCTTCTTATGTTTAACAAAACTACCCCTGGAGTCAAAATGTACCCCTAGATATTTGTAGGACTGGTCGGAGACAAGTTTACGGTTCTTATAGTACCAGTTGAAACCCAAATGTTTTTTCCTCCCAAAGGGGACCACTTTAGTTTTAAACAGGTTAACTTCTAGTTGATTTGCGGAGGTGTACGCCTCAAGTTGGTTAAGCAACCGTTGAAGACCGATCTTAGTACAGCTGAACAAAGCAAGATCATCAGCATAAAGCAGGTGACTAAGCCTGAGGCCACCAATCTTAGGGGGTTTAGAGTTGACGGCGTCAAGAGATGTTGACAAATCTGCAATAAACAGGTTAAAAAGAAGTGGAGCAAGTACACAACCCTGTTTCACACCACGGGTGGTAGGAATTCTCCTAGATAGGGATCACCCGTCACCAAGCTTAATACGGACCCAGGTGTTAGTATGAAGTTCTATAATATCACCCAAGAGTACTGGGGGGATACCCCAGCTTTGTAATTTTGCCCAAAGGGCACTCCGGGGGATCCGATCGAAAGCTGCCTTGAAGTCCACAAAACAGCAATTCAATATCAAGCCTGACGAGATCGCCCTGTCAATCAAAATAGAAAGTGCTAGTAAATTGGTTGAAGTGCCTGAGCCAGCAGAGAAGCCCGTTTGAACTATAGGAATTAAGGCCTTCGATTCAACCAAGGCACGAAGATCCTGCAACAAGAGGCTGGCATAGAACTTAGCCTTGTTGTCCAGCGGGGCTATCATCCTAAAATTGGCAGGATCTGACCTTGAGCCATTTTTATCTAAGGGATGAAGGATGGCACCACGCCAGGACTCTGGTATTGTTGAAGTTAAGAGGCAATGTTTGAACAAATGTGCAAAATGATTGGCCCAAAAGAGAGGGTCCTGTTTGAATAATGCCTGTGGAAGACCATTAGGGCCGGGGGCTCCAAATTGCTTAGCGCTCGAGATAATATGGGAGAGGCGTAATTGGAAGGACTCCCTTACTCCCTGCAAAGGGATTGGAGACCCTGTGAATGAGGGACATGTTTTAAATGAAGCAGGAGTAGGACTATGGGCACCCTCATCCAACAATTCCCCATCATGCTTGCTTTCAGAAAAATGGGTGGTCAAGTAAGAGTTTGAATTTTTACTTGCGCTTCAAAATTTAGCCCAAAACTGACTGAGATAGGTCTGATGGTCATCATAAACAGCCTTCCTATAATCTTTCCTCAGTTGTTTATGTTCAATGAATAAACACCCAGAATCGGGGTTTTTCCTAATTGCCCTCGCTAGCCTATTCAGTGCTTTCTTTAAATTATTGGTTTCCTTGGAGACAACAAAAGGACTAGGTGGAGCACAATTGAATGCGGATTGGTGGAACTTTGACCATAGCAGGCAAGAAAGTTTAACCCATGAATTAATCGGGGACACACAACCCGATCCCTCAGAATTAAAATCCAGTTATCCTCCCAAACCAGAGGCAGTATACTCCCATCCAGTTCAATGGTTAAGTAAGTGGTCAAACCACCCTTGGCGCAGCCATTCTTGCTCGTTCTATGGGCAGGTTTCCATATTTCTAAGAACCCTGGCATTGGACAGCTGTGCTCAGCCCAGGTTTCCTGAAGGGCAATTACATTGTGACTGTTAAAAAATGTTAAGAGGTCTGCTGAGGCAAACTTATGCGCAACCCCATTAATGTTCCATGAACATAGGGACAGATGTCCAGATGTTGGAACAGAACCGCCCACCCCTATGGGTCAGTTGGGGCGGCAGTGCAAAAGAGTGGATGGCAGCCAATCCCAGTTGGAAGACCCCTTAGAACCAGAACCAGTGTGGAGAATGTCATTAAAAGTAGAGGAGCCACCTAGGACACTTTTCAAGATTGAGAATGGTTTCAGAGCTGTGGAAGCCGTCAAACATTGAGATTCTGATAGTAGCACAGGGTAGCCAGACTCCTTAAAGGGAGTTATCGTAATACCACACGAGCAAAATAAATCTCTCCAAGAGAAAATAGACTGAGCAGTTGTAGCAGAAATTAGTGTGACCAAGGTGGAGTCTCTTGGGTAATGGCCCCTAGAATCCATAAATTTAATGGACACAATGTCCTTGGAACCAATGTGGTTAAGATCTGAGATAGCATTAAGATTAAGGAGCCTTAAAATGTTCCCCCTATTCAATATGTCATGGGGACCCCTGGAACGATATTCTGGGGTAAACACAAGTTTTAGAGTTGGGTGTTCCACTAAAGTCATAGAGGAGGACGTGGAAATTGAGGGCTGTGGCTGTTCCTCTGTATTCGGTGGAGCTACAGCTCCCCACAGGACCAGATTTTTGACAGATTCGGTCTGAGGGTTTGGTGGCAGGAATGCAAGAAAACTGCTTCTGTTAACAGATGGCAATTTAGAGGAATTGGTAGAACCAAAGCCCAGAACATCGGCGTTCATATTCCCGTGGACGGTTTTGGATACAAGCAGTGTGGTGGCAGGACGAGCAAGTCCTCAACTACCCCAGGATGGGGCTGCCGAAACCAACACACTACTAGGGTTGCCTTTCTTACCCAAAACCAAGTAGTCCTTAAAGGAAGAATCAGTTTCCTGTGCAGTTGTTCCCACCGAGGGGACATTGATAGGCACAGACTGAGGGAGATTAGAAGGTGAAATCACCCTGGGTGCACCTTGAGACTGCAAAGGCAGCTGCAATTCGGGGCGAGCCAACAGTAGGATGTTTGTCAAAGATCTTTAAGGAGGTTGGCTCTGCCTGCTGTTTCGTTCTTTGCGGAGTCTTTTCTTTTTCTCTCTTGCTCAACGGAGGTTGAGCCACAGAGTCGACTCCTGAGGACGTTAGTTGAACTGGAGCAGATTGTGCAGGGGTGCAAAGAGAGTGAGAAGAGGCAGGCACCACAGGCTCAAGTTCGGAGAAAGGAGAAGACGTAGAGGCACCCTTGGCCTCGGTGACCAACTCCAGAGCTCCAGTAACAGCTCACAGAGGAGGATTAATCAAAGTTACACTCTTGACTGGACAGAGTTTGGCCGATGTTTTTGGTTGAATGGACCCACAAACCAAATCAGAGTGAGCACTTTGATTCGACGGGAGTGCCGAGGACACAGGCGCTAGAGATAGCTTCTTAATTTCACATACAACTGAGCTTAAAAAAGTAGGTAGAGATGACAGGCTTTCGATGATTAGAGAACAGCAGCATGTTGGTTGTACATAGTTGGAGCTTGTCTGTGCTCTGGTAATAAGCTGGTTGAGATTCTCAATTTTTTGATCAATGCCAGCTACATAAGAAGCCAGTGTGTTCAGCAGATCAACTTGGACGTCCAGTTTATCAGAATGATAGTTCAGAGCCAGCACAGTAGATTGAAGAGTTTGCAGAAGCTGGGGACAGGCAGAGCTGGCTTCCATGAGCGTAGGGGGCGACACAGGGTTAGATTCCTTGACAGCGCCGCTCGGAGGATCGAATTGGAGACAGGAGAGGTCAAGGAGTGATTAGTCGTTAAGCTCGCCTTTGATGGGCTCAATTTGAGAGCTGTGAGCGGCCACACAGGAAGACCTTAATGGTAACATTGGATGGATGCTGCCTGTTGAACTCCGGATCCATTGGGCTGCCGGGGGGCTAGATGGTGAAAAAGTGCTAAAGTCCTGCAGGGAATCATGGCAGCCTACAGGTGGCCCAGCCATCCGATGGGGAGCTGCTGGAGATGCCGCTGAGGAAAGCACCCCCTCCCCTGCATTTGAAGAATGGTCACTGGAGATAATAATTAGGGGAAATTCATGTTTTTGCGAAAGTACAGCCCGCTGGTCCTCAGGAGGTGGTGAATGGCTCACTTTACTCTGGGATGCTGACTGGAAGAAAACAGGTGAGGCGGGTAAAACTGGGAAGTAAACTTGGGCCACCGTTGTGAAATAGCCACAAGCAGTAGGTAAAGGATCGGTGACTGCAGGCTCCATGAGAGTACTCTGGCTGAGCTCCGACTTAATCTCCCCTCCATTTGTCAAGAGTTCCAGTTTAGGTTTTTTCTTAAAGTATGACAGTAGAGAGGACTTGTGAAGCTTCGAGGGGTGCAGATATGGCGTAAGAACAACAGAAGATTGAGACTTCGTGATCTCTAAGCTGGACGGATCAGCAGCTGATGAAAAGGGTGCTGCTGAAGTTACAGAGGCTGACTGTGAAGCTGAAGGGGAAGGCAGGGTGACGTTGCCCACATCGACGGCACAGCAGCATTTCTTGTGCTTTTGAGGATTTGGATGCTCCTTCCTTATTTTACCAGACCTCATGGTACAGCAGGTTCCTGGTTCTTCCCTTTAAGTGGGGGAGAACTCCAAGGACGGGGGGTGACGCTCAGCGTGGATGCAGAAAAGTAAACTGTTTTGGTTCAATGTACATATATTGAAATATATGGTATAAGTTTTTCTTATGAAAAGCACCAAATTACAAAGTGGTAAAGCAGTTACAAGTACTTATCCCACCGGTGCACCACCAATGTAGGAGGCTGGCCTGGCTTGTAGTGGGTACCTTGTGGTACTTACACCTTGTGCCAGGTCCAGTTATCCCTTATTAATAGAATAGAGGTGTTCTAGCAGCTTAGGCTGATAGAGGTAGCTATAGCAATGCAGCTTAGGCTGAACTAGGAGACATGCAAAGCTCCTACTATACCACTTATATCATATAGCACAATATCATAAGAAAACACAATACTCAGAGTTACTAAAAATAAAGGTACTTTATTTTATTGACAATATACCAAAAGTATCTCAGAGGACACCCTCCCTTAGGAGGTAAGTAATATACACAAATTATATGTACACAAACCAAAATCAGGTAAGTAACAGTAAGAAAAGTAGTGCAAACAATGTAGAATCACAATAGAATGCAATAGGTAGGAATAGGCCTAGTGACAACACAAACCATATACTGCAAAAGTGGAATGCGAACCACGAATGGACCCCAGGCCTAGTGTAGGTTGTAGAGGGTCGCTGGGACTATGAGAAATCACTAAGGGTGTCTGAGGAATAGCCCAGAGGAGAGACCCTAAATAGCCCAGAAAGGAGGATTGGCTACTGAGAAAGGTAAGCACCTATCAGGAGGGGTCTCTGACGTCACCTGCTGGCACTGGCCACTCAGAGCTGTCCATTGTGCCCCAACACCTCTGCATCCAAGATGGCAGAGGTCTAGGACACACTGGAGGAGCTCTGGGCACCTCCCCTGGGAGGTGCTGGTCAGGGGAGTGGTCACTCCCCTTTCCTTTGTCCAGTTTCGTGCCAGAGCAGGGCTGGGGGATCCCTGAACCAGTGTAGATTGGCTTATGCAGAGAGGGCACCATCTGTGCCCATCAAAGCATTTCCAGAGGCTGGGGGAGGCTACTCCTCCCCAGCCCTTCACACCTATTTCCAAAGCGAGAGGTTGTAACACCCTCTCTCAGAGGAAATTATTTGTTCTGCCTTCCTGGGACCAGGCTGCCCAGGCCCCAGGGGGGCAGAAACCTGTCTGAGGGGTTGGCAGCAGCAGCAGCTGAAGTGGAGACCCCGGAAAGCAAGTTCGGCAGTACCCGGGTTCTGTGCTAGAGACCCGGGAATGCATGGAATTGTCACCCCAATACCAGATTGGTATTGGGGTGACAATTCCATGATCCTAGATATGTTACATGGCCATGTTCGGAGTTACCATGGTGACGCTTCATATAGGTATTGACCTATATGTAGTGCATGCGTGTAATGGTGTCCCCGCACTCACAAAGTCTGAGGAATTTGCCCTGAACAATGTGGGGGCACCTTGGCTAATGCCAGGGTGCCCACACACTAAGTAACTTGGCACCTAACCTTCATCAAGTGAGGGTTAGACATATAGGTGACTTATAAGTTACTTATGTGCAGTGAAAAATGGCTGTGAAATAACGTGGACGTTATTTCACTCAGGTTGCAGTGGCAGTCCTGTGTAAGAATTGTCTGAGTTCCCTATGGGTGGCAAAAGGAATGCTGCAGCCCATAGGGATCTCCTGGAACCCCAATACCCTGGGTACCTAGGTACCATGTACAAGGGAATTATAAGGGTATTCCAGTGTGCCAATGAGAATTGATAAAATTAATCACTAGCCTGCAGTGACAATTTTAAAAGCAGAGAGAGCATAAACACTGAAGTTCTGGTTAGCAGAGCCTCAGTGATACAGTTAGGCACCACACAGGGAACACATATAGGCCACAAACTTATGAGCACTGGGGTCCTGGCTAGCAGGATCCCAGTGACACATATCAAACATACTGACAACATAGGGTCTTCACTATGAGCACTGGGCACTGGCTAGCAGGATCCCAGTGAGACAGTAAAAACACCCTGACATATACTCACAAACAGGCCACAAGTGGGGGTAACAAGGCTAGAAAGAGGCTACCTTCCTACAAGGAGTCCCGATTGATTTAGGAGGCCGAGGGAGGCGGGAGACAAAAGGCACAGGTAACACTGTCCGGACAGCCGCCTCCGTCAGAGCCGGATGCCTACAGCCTAAGTTATGGTTTGCGTGCTGCCCAACACCTGCAGTTGGCTGGGGCCGCCGTCCCCTATGTTGCACCTATGTTGCACTTGTGTGCTCCAGTGTGGCTTCTGCGTGACACCTGTGCAGCTCCGGGTCGGCAGACCAAGCAGACCTGGCGGTTCCAGGGAGATCGCTATTGACCAAAGATCTCTTATGCTGCCGCCAGCACACCCTAGGGCTGCCCGTCACAAGATGGAAGCAGTGGCTAACCCAGCCGGCCCTGGTCCGGAGGCGAGAGACCAGCAGCAAATGCCCAGGAAGTCAGAAAGTCTGAGACGGCCAGGGGTAGAGAATGGAGGGTGGACACAGGAGGGCCAATCCAGCAAAGCGTCGCTAAACAGCACTCTCCAAGGAAGTGGTACAGATTATATCACTCTCTCATGTAGCTTCTCTCGTGCAGGAGCGGGCTCCTTGATGCCTGCAGTCATCCCTTGATCCTCGCGGTCGAGCCCTGGTCAGGCTCCTGGCTCTGGTTCCGACACCAGCTGCAGCGCCTGGCGTCCGGTGTCCGACGTCTCCGGCAACCGTGAGGCAAGCTCGAAAGTTGGAGGACCCGTTACCACGACCCCTCCGCGGGTGCAGGCTCCTTGCTACCTCGCGGCCCCACCTCTATCTTCGTATCGCGGTCAAGTGGTCTGAGCACCGGCACTGGCTTCGGCAGCCGGCGGCAGCTCCAGGCATTAGGTGTCCAGAGTCTCGGCAGCCACGGCAAATCAGAGGCGACCTCTCTCCCGAGTGACTTGTCTGAGGCCACAGCTCTCGGTGAGATGCAGCTACCTTGTTCGTCACACCTTTCCTCGGGTACTCGAGTCTCCGCTCTCCACTCTCCCCTGGTTGCTGCTTCTCTGGCTCTTGCAGTCTCACTGCCTGGCCGTTCTCCAGCTGGACTGCAGTCAGTTCCGCGTCTCTCAATCACCTCTGAGTCTCTCCGGAAGTGAAATATTCACACACCAGTGTTCAAGCCAAGCCATAAAGCGGACATCCGTGACCATCACATATGAGAAATGGGATGGTGTCACATACATTGTCTGAAATAATATTAGTGGGCTGCTGCTTTGCTACAATATTGAAAACACATCAATTATCCCTAAATATTAGATGTGGAACTTGAAGAGTGTATCTGTGCACTGCCAGTGGCCTGGCCAAGAAGGACATGCAAGGAGCTGAAATTGGATCATAAATTCAAAACTGTTGTGAATAGCTGCCCCCTTAATATGTGTCACCCAGGGTCCCCAAAATGCTTAAGCTATCTGTGGGGAAAAGATAGAGAAAGGAAGAAAAAAATAAATAACTAATGAAATAGAGAAAGATGGAAGGATGAAAAGGAGAAAAAGAAACAAATTAATAGCGAAAGAAGGAAACAAGTAAAAAATAAAGAATTGTTCATAAGGGAATAGACTATGGGGGTTATTCTAACTTTGGAGGAGTGTTAATCCGTCCCAAAAGTGATGGTAAAGTGACGGATATACCACCAGCCGTATTACGAGTTCCATAGGATATAATGGACTCGTAATACGGCTGGTGGTAAATCCGTCACTTTTCCGTCACTTTTGGGACGGATTAACACCTCCTCCAAAGTTAGAATAACCCCCTATATGTTCTTACATTTTCATATTCCTATGCACAACAGAAAACGTTGCACTGTTTTATAATGCTGCCATAGCATTTGGGGAGCTGCATATTATCAGACCATCTAACAGTTAATTATCATGTGTGAGCTATTCAGAAGCAACCTAGTAATCAGCCTGTTGGAGATCCCTAGCGTAAAATGATGCATTTCAGACATTTAGGCTCTCATTACAACCCGGCGGTCGGTGATAAAGCGCCTGTAATACCGCCAACAGGCTGGCGGTAAATACCACCAAATTATGACCAGGGCAGAAACAGCTCAGACAGCCACTTCACCACACCGAACGCCAGGGCAGAATCAACAGGCACCACGGCCGTAACCGCCTACAGCCAGGCAGAAGCCAATGTTCCGCCCACTGTATTAAGACACAGGAAACCGCCACCTTTTCCTGGGTGGTACCAATGACATCAAAAGCCTGGCGGAAACAGATCCCAGAAGTCAAAGGACTAACCTGTGGAGACTCAGGGAAGATCCACACCTCCATGGAGCCTGAGCTGCACATATTTCCAATGCTGTTCTACGTCCTGCTCCACCAATGATGGTGAAGACGACCACGGTGAGTACAGCCACCTAGCACACAGGGTAGGGAGGGAGGAAAAAGAGAGTGGCATACACATGCAACACCCCCACCCCCAACACCATACACACAAGCAGATGCAGTAACATAGCATATTGACCCCGTACACCTCAGGAATAATGCAAGGGCAACACCAATAGATCAAAGTGAGTATAATAAGATAAATATAGTAGCAATACGTGCATCCAAATCAAAAAGTATATGCATATGTACAAATGAAGGGACACTGCCCAGTCCTCAATGTTCGTGGACCACAGGGCTACAGTAAAAAGTCCAAGGCCCCATTTGACTCCTGCAACAACATGGAGAGAACACTGCAGGGGCATCAGTTCAAAAACAGGCAGACACCTCAGAGGGACAGGGAATGGGGGGGGCACCTCAGCCGGCAGATGGAACAACGCCACTGGTTCTGGACGGGGCAACATGCCCATTACTCTTTCCTAGGGAGTGCATGTCCACAGTCTCTCAAGTGGCTGACTTGTTCACTGGCTCTGGAGAAAGCAACATCCCTGTGCTTGGTCCTGGGGAGTGATAGGCCACAGTCTCTCAAGTGGGTGACTTGCCCACTGGTTCTGGAGGGGGCATCGTGCCCAGTTATCTTCATCCTGGGGAGAACGGGGTGAGTGGATGGCTTCTCCACTGCTTCTGGAGGGGGTATTGTGCCCAGTTATCTTCATCCTGGGGAGGATGGGGTGAGTGGATGGCTTCTCCACTGGTTCTGGAGGGGGCATTGTGCCCTGTGATGCAGATCTTGGGGAGTGCAGGGTCACAGTCTCTCAGCTGGGCGTCTGACCCACAGGATTTGCAAGGGGCAGGCCGCACAAAAGCCTATGTATGTAGGACTACATACTGTCCGCCGGTGGTGATGGCTGTTCAGTGGTGGCAGTGGTGGGCTGCTGCTGGTAGTTGTGGGGGGAGTCTCCAGCCCATCCCCTGCAGCCTTGGATGGCTGCCTATTGGTGCTACTGCTGCTGGTGATGGTGCTGGTGGAGCTGGTGGTGCTGCTGGCAGAGCTGGTGGTGGTGGTGGGCGAAGCTCATGCCCATCCCCTACAGCCTCGGGTGCTGCTGTTTCTGGTGATGGTGCTGGTGGTGCTGCTGGCAGAGCTGGTGGTGGTGGTGGGGGGAGGCTCCAGCCCATCCCCTGCAGCCTCGGACAACTGCACCACTATGGTTGGTGGTGTGGGTTTCTGCCAGCAGCCGGGGATGGCTCCTTGATCCTTTTGGCAGCAGCTGGGGATGGCTCTTTGCTCCTTTTGGCAGCAGCTGGGGATTGCTCCTTGCCCTTCCTTGCAGCAGCTGGGGGTGACTCCTTGCCCTTCCTTGCACCAGCTGGGGGTGGCTCCTTGCCCTTCCTTCCAGCACTTGGGACAGGCACCCTTTCCGTGTGGCTGCCTGGTACCCGGGATCCTTTCTAACCTGGAGTTGCTGTGGACACTACTGGGCCAGTGGACTGGGTGGCTGAGGAGCTTGCCTGGGTTTTGGCCACACTGGCCTGACGTGAAGGACAGGGGGGAGGAGGGGTAGGGAAAAGGTCAATAGTGGAGAGGAAAAGCTTCTTAGGGACATTGGGGTGGGAAGAGGGAGAAGGTTAGGGAGTGGAGGAAGAGGGAGTGGGTGTAGGAGGTGTCTGTCTGCTGTGTTTGGGTGCAGGTGCCTGGGCAGGATGCTGTTGTGAGGTGGATGCTTGTTGGGTGTCTGAGTGCTTGCGTTTGTGTACTTTGGCAGGAGGGGGCACAGACACAGTGGGAGAGGGGACGTGTGCATGGATGTGGGGGTGGTGACTGCCAGTGAGGTGTGTGATCTGATAGGTGTGCTGGTGATGGTGGTAATAGATGAGGATGTAGTGCATGCAGGTGTGAGTGTAGACGCAACTGGGAGGGAGGTGGACAAGGAGGAGGAGGGGGACACAGTGGAGGCAGTGGATATAGGTATGTCTGCATCTGGATGGTGTTTGTGTGAGTGCCTGTAGGATGAAGTGTGGTGCATGTGTTTGCGTGTGCCACTCGTGTGTTATCCTGTGTGCATGCTCGTCTGCCTGTGTGCTTGGGATAGGTTGGGGTTGAGGGGAATGGGATTGGGTAGAGGAAGTTGGAGGGGGGGACAGTGGAAACAAGGACAATGGCTGCCATCAGAGAGGATGGCAGAGCCTGGATTGATCTCTGTTGGGCCACCAAGCCAGTGTGAATGCCCTCCAGAAATGCTTTGGACTGTTGCATTTCGGCTGCCAGCCCCTGGATGGCAATCACAATGGTTGACTGCCCAACAGAGATGGATCGCAGGAGGTCAATAGCCTCCTCACTCATGGCAGCAGGGCTAACTGGGGCAGGGCCTGTGGTGCCTAGTGCCTTCTGGATGAGCGGGCATGGGAAACTTGCTGAGGGACTGCTGTGAGGGCGGTGCTGGTACGGGGGGGGTGGCGGCTGTACCTGTAGCTGGGGTGGGCACAGAGGTGTCCGCCACCACCAGGGAGCTTCCATCGGAGGAGGTATCCGTGTCTGAACTGTCCCCTCCAGTCTCCGCCGTGGTGCTCCCCTTGGCTTCCGTCCCACGGGTGCCCTCGCTTCGGTAGACACTGCCTCCTGGGTCCTGTGGGATGCAGCTCCCTCCATCGCTAGTGCCTCTGGTCCTCCGCCAGATGATGCTAATGCAAATAAGGACAGGGTGACAAAACAAAAAGGGGGGAGAGACGAAGGATACACTTGGTCAATGGCTGCACCAACACCGCCGTTGGCGTACACAACACACACAGGGAACAGCCCTACGCACTAGGCAATGCCAGTCACCAGGTCATGGGGAGGGACACATACCAAAAACAACAAGTGATGGACGGAATGCTGAACATTGTCAAACATTCACCCCCAGTCACAGATCTGGGTTTAATCCATCGTTTTTTTGCTGCCCATGCCATTCCAGTTTGGACCCAGCCATATGCAAATCAGTCTTGACCCTGTTCCCCATGGGAACAGTCCAGCCCGAACTGCTAGGCCAGGTCTTCCCTGGACTGGAAACAAGCATCCTGGGACCGGTTTCGGGGTTTCACCCCTCATCAGCCAGGCTAGCTTGAATCCAGTGGCATGGGAAGCACGGGACCCACGTCTGGGCATACCCTTCAAACTTAGGGCGACAAATGCAAAAACAACAAGTGATGGACGGAATGCTGAACATTGTCAAACATTCACCCCAAGTCACAGATCTGGGTTTAATCCATCGTTTTTTTGCTGCCCATGCCATTCCAGTTTGGACCCAGCCATATGCAAATCAGTCTTGACCCTGTTCCCCATGGGAACAGTCCAGCCCGAACTGCTAGGCCAGGTCTTCCCTGGACTGGAAACAAGCATCCTGGGACCGGTTTCGGGGTTTCACCCCTCATCAGCCAGGCTAGCTTGAATCCAGTGGCATGGGAAGCACGGGACCCACGTCTGGGCATACCCTTCCCACTTAGGGCGACAAATGCAAAAACAACAAGTGATGGACGGAATGCTGAACATTGTCAAACATTCACCCCCAGTCACAGATCTGGGTTTAATCCATCGTTTTTTTGCTGCCCATGCCATTCCAGTTTGGACCCAGCCATATGCAAATCAGTCTTGACCCTGTTCCCCATGGGAACAGTCCAGCCCGAACTGCTAGGCCACGTCTTCCCTGGACTGGAAACAAGCATCCTGGGACCGGTTTCGGGGTTTCACCCCTCATCAGCCAGGCTAGCTTGAATCCAGTGGCATGGGAAACACGGGAGTGGGAAGGGTATGCCCAGCATATGGGGCATACCCTTCTCTATGACTGGGGGTGAGTGTTTGACAATGTTCAGCATTCCGTCCATCACTTGTTGTTTTTGCTTTGAGGGACACATACCGCCAACTGCAGCATACCTGGGACCCACACACCCCTGCCCAGTAGTGGATGCCTACTAGCTAGGTTGGAGGAATTTCACATCAGAACCCTGCCCAACATGAGACCTACTCTGCAATGTCAGTCCTGGCCTAGGGGCACCCACAGGCACACCTCCCTCACCCAGATACCACCCCACCAGGCGTAAATAGTAATGATGGGCACTGTACTCACCCCCTTGTTGCTGCTGTGATGCCCCCAAGCGCCCATCCAGCTCTGGATAGGCCACTGCCAGTATGCGGGCCCTCAGGGGGGTCAGGGTTCAATGGGCACCCCTTCCTCATTATGAGGCCATCACCAGCTGGGCCTCCGCCGTCTTCCGTGCCCAGCCTTTCATGTCCTCCCACCGTTTCCAACAGTGGATGCTCCGCCTGCCGTAGACCCCCAGGGTCCGTACCTCCTTGGCGATGGCAGGCCATATACCCTTCTTTTGATGGGTGCTGACCTGCAGAGGAAATATACACATGGAAAGGTATTAGTCAGACTGTCCTGCCTGTTACACTCATGGCCCACCATATGCCTTCCCATCCCCTTGTGCACAGACATGGCCCAGCATACATGTTGTATGCTGCCAAGGGCCCATCCACCACCGCCCCTACACGAGGCCTTCACACACACCACTCCATGCATTCATGTCCCATGCATCGTGCTCACAGTGTACTCACCTGTTGGTCTGGCGGCCCATACAGCAGTCAGTACTGGGGTAGGACCCCATCCACCAGTCTCTCCAACTCCGCTGAGGTGAAGGCAGGGGCCCTTTCCCCAGTCACACGAGCCATGGTAGGTTCCAGACACAGGTCACAGCAGCACATGCAGTGGAGGTCCTCTCCTGTTGAAGGTCAGGTAGCAAGTGAGTGAACAGATAGAAAATGGCGGTGACGTCCGCGACGGTGCATACCGTCACCGCCGGCGTACATCACCATTGGCCACTGTACCCCATAGGGGCCAATATTATCCAATGAGGAGTTGCATGGCAGTTCCCGACGCCTCCCACAATCAGCGGAATTACTTCACTTCCACCTGTCCCTCCATACAGGACAGGCGGATTCCATTTCAGGGGAGGTGGGGGGGCAGGCCATGGGTCCTAACTGCGTCACAGTTCACAATTGTACATTCAGGACATATGCCATCAATCAATTGTCAAAATCACATTATGCATTGAACTGTAATGGTTACAATGTACAGATTATGACCGGCTCCTCACTCTTTTGCCCCATAGATTGCAACCGATGTGGATGAATAAGAGATGGAGACATCCCTCCGTGTACAGACCCCTGGTGGACTTGGGAACAATGGAGGACAGGCACATCATCCTCACCTACAGACTTGACAGGGCCACAATCACAGAGCTGTGTGCCCAATTGGAGCCTGACCTGAAATCTGCTATCCGTCACCCCACGGGGATCCCCCCTCTTGTGCAAGTGCTATCAGTTCTCCATTTGTTGGCAACTGGTTCTTTCCAAGTGACAGTGGGCTTGGCAGCATGAATGTCACAGCCAAATTTCTCAATAGTGCTGACATGAGTGTTGGCTGCCATGGTTAAACACTTGTGCAGCTACATTGTTTTCTCCCAGGTGGCAGATTTGGCCACAGTGAAGGCTGACTTCTATGCAATGGGACATATCCCCAACATTATTGGGGCTATTGATGGAACACATATTACATTCGTCCCCCCTTGGCAAAATTAACAGGTCTTCAGAAATCGAAAAAGTTTTCAGTCGATGCAGGAGGCTGGCCTGGCTTATAATGGGCACCTTGTGGTACTGACACCCTGTGCCAGGTCCAGTTATCCCTTATTAGTAGAATAGAGGTGTTTCTAGCAGCTTAGGCTGATAGAAGGTAGCTATGGCAAAGCAGCTTAGGCTGAAATAGGAGACATGCAAAGCTCCTACTATACCACTTATATCATATAGCACAATATCATAAGAAAACACAATACTCAGAGTTACTAAATATAAATGTACTTTGGCCCGTATTTATACTTTTTTTAGCGCCGCATTTGCGCCGCTTTTTGACGCAAAACGGCGCAAACATACAAAATACGATGGCATTTTGCAAGTTTGCGCCGTTTTTGCGTCAAGAAACAACGCAAATGCGGCGCAAAAAAAGTAAAAATACGGGCCTTTATTTTAGTGACAATATGCCAAAAGTATCTTAGAGAATACCCTCACTTAGGAGGTAAGTAATATACACAAGTTATATGTACACAAACCCAAAACAGGTAGGTAACAGTAAGAAAAGTAGTGCAAACAATGTAGAATCACAATAGGATGCAATAGGTAAACATAGGTCTAGGGGCAACACAAACCATATACTCCAAGAGTGGAATGCGAATCACGAATGGACCCTAGACCTATGGGAGTCTTTAGAGGGTCGCTGGGACTGTGAGAAAACAGTAAGGGTGTCCAAAATACCCCAGGACCCTGAAAAGTAGAAGCAAAGTTACCGTACTACCCCAGAAAAACACAATAGTCGTGATAGGGGATTCTGCAAGAACCACAAGCACCAGCAAAACACTGAAGATGGATTCCTGGACCTGAGGACCTGCAAAGGAAGGGGACCAAGTCCAAGAGTCACGATAGTGTCCAGGGGTGGCAGGAGCCCAGGAAACCCCGGCTGAAGGTGCAAAAGGGCTCCCTATGGGTGGAAGAAGCCAAAGATTCTGCAACAACGAAAAGGGCTAGGAACTTCTCCTTTGGATGGAAGATGTCCCACGGCATGCTGGATGTTGCAGAAGTGTTTCCAGGCAGAAATACCGCAAACAGGCCTTGCTAGCTGCAAGGGTCGCTGTGGAGGTTTTTGGGGGCTACTGGGGACCAGGAAGGACCAGGATGTCGCCCCTTGGAGGAGGAGAAGGGGGGCGCTCAGCAACTCAGAGAGCCCCTGTAGAAGCAGGCAGCACCCGCAGAAGTACCAGAACAGACACTTAGAAGATCTGTGAACTCAGAGTCACAAAAAGAGGGTCCCACGATGTCGGAGTCCAACTCAGCTGGTTGAGCACTGCAGGACGGAGTGCTGGGGACCCAGGCTAGGCTGTGCACAAAGGAATCCTTGGAGAAGTGCACAGAAGCCGGAGCAGCTGCAAATCACGCAGTACACAGGTTTGCTGTGTGGCGTGGGGAGACAAGGACTTACCTCCACCAAATTTGAACAGAAGGGCCACTGGACTGTGTAAGACACTTGGACCCAGCTCCTGTGTTCCAGGGACCACGCTCGTCAGGATGAGAGGGGACCCAGAGGTGAGAACCGGTGATGCAGAAGTTTGGTGCCTATGTTAGCAGGGGGAAGATTCCGTCAACCCACGAGAGATTTCCTCTTGGCTTCCAGTGCAGGGTGAAGGCAGACAGCCCTCAGAGCATGCACCACTAGGAAACAGTCGAGAAAGCCGGCAGGATGAGGTGCTACAATGTTGCTGGTAGTAGTCTTGCTACTTTGTTGTGGTTTTGCAGGCGTCCTGGTGCAGTCAGCGGTCGATCCGTGGCAGAAGTCGAAGAGGGAAGTGCAGAGGGACTCTGGTGAGCTCTTGCATTCGTTCTCTGAGGAATAGCCCAGAGGAGAGACCCTAAATAGCCAGAAAAGGAGGTTTGCCTTCCAAGAAAGGCGGTTTGGCTACCAAGAGAGGTAAGCACCTATCAGGAGGGGTCTCTGATGTCACCTGCTGGCACTGGCCACTCAGAGCAGTCCAGTGTGCCCCCAACACCTCTGAATCCAAGATGGCAGAAGTCTGGGAGGTACTGGTCAGGGGAGTGGTCACTCCCCTTTCCTTTGTCCAGTTTCACGCCAGAGCAGGGCTGGGGGATCACTGAACCAGTGTAGACTGGCTTATGCAAAGATGGGCACCATCTGTGCCCATCAAAGCATTTCCAGAGGCTTGGGGAGGCTACTCCTCCCCAGCCCTTCACACCTATTTCCAAAGGGAGAGGGTGTAACACCCTCTCTCAGAGGAAATCCTTTGTTCTGCCTTACTGGGACTGGGCTGTCTGAGGGGTTGGCAGCATCAGCAGCTGCAGTGGAAATCCCGGAAAGGCAGTTTGGCAGTACCCAGGTTCTGTGCTAGAGACCTGGGGGATCATGGAATTGTCCCCCCAATACCAGAATGGTATTGGGTGACAATTCCATGATCTTAGACATGTTACATGGCCATGTTCGGAGTTACCATTGTGACACTAGACATAGGTAGTGAACTATGTGCAGTGCACGCCTGTAATGGTGTCCCCGCACTCACAAAGTTCAGGGAATTTGCCCTGAACAATGTGGGGGCACCTTGGCTAGTGCCAGGGTGCCCACACACTGAGTAACTTGGCACCTAACATTCACCAAGTGAGATCTAGACATATAGGTGACTTATAAGTAACTTATGTGCAGTGAAGAATGGCTGTGAAATAACCTGGATGTTATTTCACTCAGGCTGCAGTGGCAGTCCTGTGTAAGAATTGTCTGAGCTCCCTATGGGGAGCAAAAGAAATGCTGCAGCCCATAGGGATCTCCTGGAACCCCAATACCCTGGGTACCTAAGTACCATATACAAGGGAATTATATGGGTGTACCAGTGTGCCAATGAGAATTGATAAAATTAGTCACTAGCCTGCAGTGACAATTTTAGAAAGCGGAGAGAGCATAAACACTGAGGTTCTGTTTAGCAAAGCCTTAGTGATACAGTTAGGCACCACACAGGGAACACATACAGGGCATACAGGGCATACACTAGGAGCACTGGGGTCCTGCCTAGCAGGATCCCAGTGATACAAGGGCAAAAGCAAACATACATACAGTGAAAATGGGGGTAACATGCCAGGCAAGATGGTACTTTCCTACAGGTGATGAATGTGCAGATGGTGTATTTGGTGGACCAGTACATCTCCCATGTCAATGCTAAGTATCCTGGGCCTGTGCATGATGCCTTTATCCTGAGGAATAGCAGCATCCTAAATGTAATGGCCCAACTCCAGAGGCACAGGGTGTGGCTGATAGGTGAGCCCTGTTTCCCATCCAGTAGATGTTGGTGTATGGGTATGGTGTGGGCCATGAGGGTTAGTGTGTGGCACTCCCTCGATATTTGCAGGTGACTCTGGTTACCCCAACCTCTCAGGGCTACTGACCCCTGTGAGGAATCCCAGGAAAAGGGCTGAGGAACGTTACAATGAGGCACATGGGCGAACAAGAAGGATAATTGAACGTACATTTGGCCTCCTGAAGGCCAGGTTTCGGTGCCTCCATCTAACAGGTGGATCCCTGTGCTACTCACCCAAGAAGGTCTGCCAGATCATCGTGGCATGCTGTATGTTGCACAACCTTTCTTTGAGACGCCATGTGCCTTTTCTGCAGGAGGAGGAGGCTGGAGATGGCCGTGTGGCAGCAGTGGACCCCGTGGACAGTGAAGATGAGGAGGCAGAGGATGAGGACAACAGTACTGCAGTGATTCATCAATACTTCAAATGACATACAGGTAAGACAGTGTAACTTCACATTTCATTGACAGTTTAATGTTTGACATTATCACTGGCAGGCTCTGAATTCCTACTTCTATGCCCACTCACTGTACCCTTTGGCATCTCTTTTTGCAGATGTTGGTGCCCCACTATCACTCCTGGTGTGTTCACTGCAGCCAGCTACAGGTCTTTCTTATGTAAACATTACTGTACAGTTGAATTGCAATGTTTAAATCTTGTCAAACGAATACATACTTAAACTATTTGACATTCTCCATACTCGTATTTTTTCAAAGTGTGTTTATTGCAGTGCTCTGATGAAAAGGGGGAAGTGCAGTGGGCTGGGGGAATGATGGAGGAAAGTCCAGGTTAGAGTCCAGTCTATTTGTAGCACAGCTGCATTATCCAAGGGGGCATAGGAAGGGGAGCAATGGCAGTTCAAGGTGGACAGGGTGACAGCGTGGGACACAAGGGTGACAATCAGGAGAGTCTTAATTACTGGCAGGGGTCTTTGCAATAGTCTCTGGCTTCTTCCTGAATCGCAGGGAATGTTTGTGGGGTCGTTCTCCTTCTGCAGGGGGAGGGGTGCTGGTGGCCTGTTGGTCCTGTGGCGGGGCCTCCTGTCCACTAGCAGCAGCGGAGGTGGAGGGCTGTTCAGTAGTCTGGCTAGTGGCAGGGGGCCCGCTGGTGTGCCACTGCCTCCCTCATACTGGTGGCCATGTCTGCCAGCTCCCCTGCAATGGAGACCAGGGTAGTGTTAATGGACTTCAAGTCCTCCCTGATCCCCAGGTACTGTCCCTCCTGCAGCCGCATGTTCTCCTGCAACTTGTCCAGGATCTGGCCCAGTGTATCCTGGGAATGTTGGTGTGCTACGAGGATCGCGGTGAGTGCCTCCTGGAGAGTCAGTTCCTTGGGCCTGTCCTCCCCCAGGCGCACAGCAGTCCTCCCAGCTTCCCTGTTGTCCTGTGCCTCCATCCCCTGAACTGTGTGCCCACTGCCATTGACCCCAGGTCCCTGATTGTCCTGGGTTTGTGGGGTGGCCTGGGGTCCCTGTAGTGGTGGACACAATGCTGATTGACGTGTCCTGGGGAGAGAGGTATGGCCCCACTGGGTGGTTGCTGTGCTGGTGTTTCCTGATGGGGAGGCTCTGTAGTGGTGTGAGACTGTGCCTGGGTAACCGACTGTTCGAGGTCCCTGATGGGCCAGGTTGGTCATCTAGATCCAGGCGATCAGAGCTGCTGTCATCACTGTGGGCCTCTTCTGTCGGGGGACTGGAAATTGCTGGCACCTCTTCTCCGGTGACATTGGCTGGGATACCTATGGGGATGTAAATGCAGTGTTATTGTTTCTGTGTATGTCATATTGTGCATGGGTGGGTTGCCCTCTATGGTTGTTATTGCCCTGGCAGCTTTGCCTTGTGTGAGTTGTTATTTGGTGGGCTAGCTGATTGTCTCTAGTGTTCATGCTTTAGTGATAGGTGTCCATGCAGGTCTGTGAGTGGTGTGGCATGCAATGCTTGGCATTGGGATGGGTGGGTTGTGATGGTGGGGTGTGTGGGAGGTGGTGGAGTGATGGGAGTGAGGGTGAGGGTGGGGGTATGTGATGGCATGCAAGGTAGGGGGTAGTAGTAGTACAGAGTTGACTTACCAGAGTCCAGTCCTCCTCCAACTCCTGCCAGGCCCTCAGGATGCATGATTTCTAAGACGTGCTCCTTCCATTCTGTTAGTTGTGGGGGAGGAGGTGGAGGTCCACCCCCAGTCCTCTGTACAACGAGTTGGTGTGTTGCTGCAATGGAACGCACCGCCCCGCGTAGGTCGTTCCACCTCTTCCTGATGTCATCCCTTGTTCTTGTGTGCTGTCCCACGGCATTGACCCTGTCCACGATCCTCCGCCATAGCTCCATCTTCCTAGCAATGGATATCTGCTGCACCTGTGCTACAAATAGCTGTGGCTCTACCTGGATGATTTCCTCCACCATGACCCTTAGCTCCTCCTCAGAGAATCTGGGGTGTTGTTGTGGTACCATGGGTGTAGTGTGAGTGGTGGGGGTGAGGGTGTGTAGGGTGATGTGTTGGGGTGTGTGATGTAAGGTGCGTGGGTGGTGTATAGGTGATGGTGGTATGTGGCTCTGGTTGTGTGAGTGCTTTTGCTGTCTCTCTTTGTTGGCAATTATTTGTATTCGTAAAGGGTTGTGGGTAATGTGGGTGTGTGTTTTATAGTGGTGTGGGTGTGGTGTGTGTATGTGTGTCAGGTGTGTGTAGTATGAATTGTCCAATGAAGTGTTGTTTTGTTTGTGTGTGTGTATTTTGAGCGCAGTGGTATGTACCGCCAATGGTTTACCGCCATTGAATGTCTGCTGTGGTGATTCGTGGGCCATAATGTTGTGGGCGTTGTTCTGTTGGCGTAACGGTGTGGGTTTTGATACTGCCAGTTTGTCACTGACCTTTGGGCTGGCGGATTTGTGTGTGTGGCTATATAGTGACGATTTGGTCTGTGTGCATCATAATATGGTAAGCGGATATCCGCTGCGCGGTGATATGATGGTGGCAGTCAGCATGGCGGTAATCAGGATTTACCATCAATGTCATATTGAGGGCCTTAATATTCAACTGCTAGATTTCTGTGAACCTCAGCTTTCAGATATAGCACAATGATATCCACGGAAACTGTATGCTAAGGTCTGAGTGGAACCATCAAAGTAATAATGACCCCATTAGCAATTTTAATCCAAGCACATGTAGTGCATGCTTGTTCATAGCTCTTACCGTCTGTAAAGAAATTTGACTTTCAGCTGCTATAGTTTTGGGTATTCCAGGATTTCTAGCAACTTTGAAATCATTAAGCCAGTTCATAGCATGTTGTCTTAGCTTGAGCATTGTTCACATCCATCTGAAATAGTTATTTTCTTCTCAATGACAAAAGCTTGATCAAAGTGTTTTTATGGTATTTATTTTTAATATTAGTTTTAAGTAAGGCTATTTTATTTTGCCACGACTTCAAGTGCCAAGTTAGATGGTGATTTACTTTCTATCTCCTTCTTAGGTTTTGCTTGCACAGTGCTTGTGCTGTGCTTGAAAAATCTCTTGTATTAAAATAAAAAACGTAATAGGGGCTTAGAATCTGCCCATTACTTACCTTTACTTACCATTTATTGGAATCAACGTTGCTCTAATTCCATGCTTCTGATTGGTCAGCATGTCAGCTGCTCAGCTGCTACCACTTTGCACGTCTTCCTGCTTTGCCTGTCCATGCTGTGAAGCATGTCCCAAATACTTCTTCTGGTCACTGCCTAGTGTCTAGTGCCCTGCCACTGGCCACTCACTTCGGAAAGTACTTTATTAAATTTGGTATATGGCACTCCATACGAGTGTATCTGCAGCCTATCCCTCGCCTCCTAAGCACTATTCCCATATCGTTGCTAGAACCCTCCCCCACTCGCTATTGCATCGTTAATATTGCTCCCTCCCTTCCTCCTCACTGCTTGCTCATTCACTACCCCTCCTGCCATGCTGCTTAACCCGTCTCCCCACTCATTTCTCCCACCACTGCTTCTTTTAATTTTCTGCTGAGTGCACAGCTCTCTGCAGTTCTTCTCCATCCCGTATGTTGTTCCCCCCTTTCCATCCTCTCGCACATCAATCTCATGTTATGGCACAGAACAAACAAGCATTAGCAAAGACAATAGGTTTTGCCTATGCTAAATCTATTGGCTTTGTCAATGTTTTCTACATGTTGCACAGAAGTTGATCTGCTGTGCAACATGGCTTAAAGTACTATTGACAATGACGCAGTAAAAAAGTGCTATGATGTGGCTAGCATTGACCTAGTTTTAGAGCTTTTAAAAAAAAAAATAAGCCATGTTGCACAGCAGATGAACTACTGTGCAACATGTAAAAAAACATTGGCAACCCCAATAAATTTCACATAGGCGAAATCTATTGGCTTTGACAATGCATGTTATAGTTGTTGTAAAGTGTTTAAATGACACTGTTACATTGTAACTGCCTGCAGTCAGCATACTTGGTTAAGGCAAAATGTAATCCTGTTGCCTTCTCAAACAATAATAATAATAGTATTCATGGTGCAATTGGAAGACGTTTAAAAAAAAAAAACTATTAAAACAGCCCCCTCAGTTACTTTTTTAAATTAAAATTGTTATTGGACGCGTCTATTGGCCAAGTGCCGATGGTGACTTTTGTTGTCCTTTTTCATTTTGTGTCACAGATTTGCAATAAGAAAAATAAAAAAAAATGCATTATCCTGCCAAGACCAGACCAGTTGGCTTTTCCAATGCTTATTCTCTCTTTGCTCCTTCTTTCTCTCTGTGCCTTTTCTTACATTCGGTGTTCTCTCTTAATTTGAGTGGCCCTTCTTGCTCCGGACTGTCCTGCTCTCACTAAGCTCATTCGCAGCCAGCAGCTGCTGATGTACAGAAAGACCTCGACTGAAGCTTGTAGATTTTCTTGTATTTCAGGGATAAAGTCTTTTTTTTCATTTTTTAACTCTAATTTTCAGTAACGTGGCGCTATAAATAGCACAAAATAAAAGCTTAACTGATTTTTATTGATAAATGGGGATAGGAGTGTTCATGCTTTAAAATGCAATATCTTCACATCAGTGCTTACTCTCTGTCAGACTCCTTGTTTTAAAATTACGGTTGAGGCTGAGGCAGTTAAAATAGCTTGGGCTAGGGGGACTTCATCTGCCAAGAGGCAGGCACAGATGACTAACGACAGCTCTAACATGCTAGGTACAACCGACTGTGTGAAGTGTCCGGGGACCTTGGTTCTTACTGTGGGGAAGTTAAGAAAGGACATGAGGGGCAGGGATGACAAGTCAGCAGGCCATAGAGGGCTCACAACAAGGGATATTCAAGAGAAGGGTCACTTACTCAAGTGGGAGTGGCTTAAGTGCAATAAGGTAGTCCAATATCATAAATCTTACGTGACATATTTGCTTATTATGTGTATATTTAAGGCTTAAGCAGCCGTCCCCAGTTGCTGTATGTTTTTTTAGGATTTTCAGATTCTTCTAGAGGTGAAAAGAGCCTTGCTAGAGAGTATTGTTGTAACAGCTGCAAAGAAGAAGAGCTGCCATGGCGAGCAGGGAGATTAGGATGGCCTTGAGACCCTCACGGGTGAGTAGCACGCTCTATACATTTTTTGATTGATTGATTGACTAACATTTCCACAGAGGATGCAGAGTTGGGTTGAAGGAAACAAAAGACTAACACAAGCATCATGAGAGCGCAGGGACACTTCTTTGGAAGTAGCTTTGTGTGAAATGTATTATTATTATTATTATTAATAATGATAATATTGTTATAATAATTTGTTTCTTTATAATAATAATAACAATAATAACAAGGATACTCAGTGGCTCACCAGAGTGTGTTTAGGAGACTGCTTAATCTGCGATTTAAATTGTGTTTAGAAAGTGCCTGCATCTCTTGTTTTGCCTCGAAAAAAGCCAAATATCTAAGTGCGTGACACGCAGTATTTCAGTGTTTTTCAATCTCTCCCTTACCTGGAAAGTAGACTCTGCTAGCTTGGAAGTATCGATTCAGCCTGTCTGTATCCAAGGAGATTCTGAAAAGAGTAGCAGCTTCCTCCTCCCTTCCACAGGGACTTGGCCCTTATATGTTTCTATTGGTTGTTGCATATGTTGTTGTGATTGGTTGCTGGGATTAGTATTTCTATTGGCTTAAGGATTAGGGGTGGTGTTGTTGTGATTGGTACTAGGGTTTGGATTCCTATTGGTTCATGATTTTAGGGTTGTTGTTGTGATTGGTACTAGGGTTGGGATTGCTATTGGCACATGATTTTAGGGTTGGTGTTGTGATTGGTACTAGAGTTGGGATTCCTATTGGTTCATGATTTGAGGGTTGATGTTGTGGTTGGTACTTGGGTTGGGATTACTATTGGTTCATGGTTTTAAGTGTTGTGATTGGTTGTCAGGACTAGGGGTAGAATTGGTGAATAGGGTGGGTCTCCCTTTGGTTGTGGTTAATAGTGCTATTTAAGCCTAGGGCTCAGGGCGTCTCAGCCCAGGCATCAAGGCTAAGGGCAGAGAGGACAAGGGCAGTTGCCTGTTTGGGCCTGTTCGGGACTGGTTGGGCCTAGGGCCAGAAATGCTGGCTGTTAGACTTTTCATCCTTGGCGTGGTCTCCCTTAACTTTTTGCCTCTGTTCCCCAGGTTGTTGATGTGTGCTGGACTCTGATTTTGCTGTTTTTGTTACTCTGGGCACTTTACCACTGCTAACCAGTGCTAAAGTGCAAGTGCTCCTGTTTAAATTGTATGTAAGTGGTTCATCCATGAGTGGCATATTTGAATTACTAGTAAGTCCCTAGTAATGTGCACTAGAGGTGCCAGGGCCTGTAAATCAAATGCTACTAGTGGGCCTGCAGCACTGGTTGTGCCACCCACATAAGTAGCTCTGTAATCATGTCTCAGACCTGCCACTGCAGTGTCTGCATGTGTATTCTTACACTGTAAATTCGACTTGGCAAGTGTACCCACTTGCCAGGCCTAAACCTTCCCTTTCCTTACATGTAAGGCACCCCTAAGATATGCCCTAGGTAGCCCCAAGGGCAGGGTGCAGTGTATGGATAAGGTAGGACATATAGTAATGTGGTTTATATGTCCTGACAGTGAAATACTGCCAATTTCGTTTTCACTGTTGCAAGGTCTGTCTCTCTCATAGGATAATATGGGGGCTACCTTTAAATATGATTAAAGTGTAGATTCCCCTAGAGAAGAGATGGACAGGTGGAGTTTGGGATCCCTGAACTCACAATTTAAAAATGCATCTTTTAGTAAAGTTGATTTTGAGATTGTGAGTTTGGAAATGCCACTTTTAGAAAGTGAGCATTTTCTTGCTTAAACCATTCTGTGACTCTGCCTTGTTTGTGGATTCCCTGTCTGGGTCAGTTGACAGTTGGGTTGTTTTTCACCTCACACCAGACAGTGACACAAAGGGAGCTGGGGTGTGATCTGCATTTCCTGATTAGCCATCTCTGCTAGGAGGGAGGGGTGGAGTGGTCACTCTCATCTGAAAGGACTGTGCCTGCCTCTGACAATGCTGTCTCCAGCCCCCTGGTGTGTGTCTGAGGCCTTGCCTGGGCAAGGCAGGATTTCACAAGAAGGTGTGAGTCCCCTTTGAAGGAAGGTGACTTCAAAGACTAAAATGGGTATAAGAAGGGCATCCAAACTTACAAACTTGAGAAACACTTCTGGAATCAAGGGGAACCTCTGCCTGGAGAAGAGCTGATCGCTGAGGAACAAGTGCTGCCCTGCCTGTGACTGTGCTTTGTGGAGCTTTCCTGCAGTGCTGCTTCTGCCAGAGTAAGAGGGCAAAGACTGGACTTTGTGTGCCTTCCATCTTGAAGAAGAAATCTCCAAGGGCTTGATGTAGAGCTTGCCTCCTGTTATTGAAGTCTCAGGGATAGCAAAGACTTCTTCCTGCCAGCACCTGGAGTCTCTGGAGAGACCCCTACTCTGCTCTGTGGTGCCCTGCCAGTTCCTGGGACCCTGAAAGGAGAGGCTGGCAGCCTAAGGACAAAAATACACGCACCGAGCGCCGTGCGGAGAAAAGATCGACGCGAATCCGATCGCGGCTGAGAAAACGACGCGACGCCGGCTCCGCAGCTGAGAAACGACGCCGCAGGAAACGCGACCGAAGAATCGACGCCCGGAGCAGGAGAAACGACGCGCAGCATCGCTGACGAAGGCTGAGAGATCGCAACCTGCGCCGCGGGACTTTCGGACCGTCGCGGGGCTGGCTTTTTCGACGCGCATCGCCGTGCCGAGCTGTTTTCGACGCATATAACCGTGCAGGGTTATTTTCGACGCACACCGCCCGTGCGGGGTTATTTTTGACGCAAACCAGGTACATTTACACGCTAGCAGCGCTAGTGTGTTGTTACAACTACCTAAAGACTCTTTTTATTTTAAACCTTTTAAAAATCATAACTTGACTTGTGTATGTTGGATTTTTGTCGTTTTGGTCTTGTTTTGTCTAGATAAATATTTCCTATTTTTCTAAACTGGTGTTGTGTCATTTTGTAGTGTTTTCATTAAGTTACTGTGTGTGTTGGTACAAATACTTTACGCCCAGCACTCTGAGGTTAAGCCTACTGCTCTGCCAAGCTACCAAGGGGGTAAGCAGGGGTTAGCTGAGGGTGATTCTCTTTTATCCTAACTAGAGTGAGGGTCCTTGCTTGAACAGGGGGTAACCTGACTGTCAACCAAAGACCCCATTTCTAACATTGGTGACCAGCGGTCGGGATTTGGACTTGTATTTGTACTTGACATACAGTAATTAAGTGTACACTACTGTTTTGATCTCAGACCACTACGTGACCACATACTACTAGTCTTGTGATTTTTGTTTTTTTACTTGGACTGGTTTTCTCTGCATTTAGTTTCTTTTTTTTCGCTGATCCCGGGATTGACTTTGCTGAAACTTCATTTGAGAACTTGCTTTTCTGTTTTTGGAACTGTGCATATTTTTTTTAACCTCTCATCATGTCTCAGTCTGGAGATGCCCTAGCTGAAGCTGCTTTTGACTTGGAGAAATTGGAGAGCTACAAGGTGGCTCAGTTGAAGCAGTTCTGTAGTAATGTTGGCTGTCCCATTAAGAGCTCATCCAAGAAGGATGAGCTGCAAAAGGCGCTGAGGGCCTGGGTGACAGCCAAAGCAGCTGAGGGGCACACAGAGGAGGAGCCAGAGGGGGAAGAGGAGTTGCAAGTCACTCACACTGATGTAGTGGGTGGGCCTGCTATGTCTCAGGGGAGAATCTCTAGGGCAAGTAGCAGTGTATCCTCCAAGGGTCTGACACCTGAAGAGTTACAGGACAGACAGGCAGAAAGGGAGTACCAATTGGAGCAGAGAAGGCTAGCCCTTGAGGAGAAGAAGATAACAATGGCTCATGAGCTTAGCTTGAAAGAGATAGATCATAGGAGCCAGTCCAGTAGGGATGGTGGCAGCAATTCTACAGTGCAGCCTGAGAGAAGGGTACACATCCCAAAAGACCTTGTGAGGGATTATAAGAGGGAGGATGATATCTACTTGTGGTTCAAGGGTTATGAGTCAGCTCTCCACATGAACCTGGTCCCTGAAGCTCATTGGGGGGCAGCCCTGTGGAAGCATTTTGAGGCAGAGGGGAGGGACACACTGACGGCCTTAGGGGATGCTCAGAGTCTCACCTACCCTGCCATGAAGGAGGCCTTACTTACCAGGTATGGTCTCACCCCTGAGCAGTACAAGGAGAAGTTTAGATCCTACAAGAGAAAGGAATCCCAAACATGGTTGGAATGTGTTGATTCTTGTTGCAGGTCACTGGATGGTTGGGTGAAGGGCAGTAAGGTAAACACGTATGAGGGGCTTTACAATTTAATTGCTTGGGAGCACTTGTACAGTTTATGTTTTCCAGAGCTGCGCCAGCACCTCATTGACAGCAAGCTGACTGACCCCAGGAAGCTTGCACAGGAAGCGGACCGCTGGGAGAGCACCAGGGTCCAAAAGAGGTATGGGGGAGACCACGCCAAGGGTGGGCAGGGTCCCTCTCAGACGAAAGGGGTGGGTAAGGGCAAACAGGATGAGTTCTCTAAAGGGCCCCAAACTGATTCCCAGGGTAAGAATTCCCAACCCCCCAGTGAAAACAAGCCATGGTTCTCCAGAGGGAAGCCAATGGCAGGTGGTCCCCTACGTAAGTGCTATTCATGTAACCAGGTGGGTCATGTGAGGGGGGACCCCAAATGCCCCAAAAGTACACCGGCACCCACTGGTGCACCGTCCCAGGGTTTGGCCAGTGTAGCGCTTGGGGAGGAGTTGGTTTCAGGTGGGTGGGAACCAGCAGAAATGACCCTTGTCTCACTAGGGGACAGTGAGATGGTCCAGAGAAACCTAGTGCCTGATAACACTAAGAAGTACAGGCAATGGGTGACCATCAATGGACAGAGGGTGGAGGCTCTAAGGGACACTGGAGCCAGTGTGACTACAGTGAGGAGTCACCTGGTGTCTGAAGAGCAGATTGATCCCCGGGTACTTCACCAAGTAGTTGCAGTAGACAATTCTGAGCGCCTCTGCAGAGTGGCGCAGGTTCCCTTTGAATGGGGGGGGGTCTCAGGTTCCTGGAAAGTAGCTGTGAGTCCAACCATGCCTGTTGATTGTTTGCTAGGCAACGACCTGGAGGATTCCCCTTGGAAGGAGGTGGAACACAGGTCTCACTTGGAGATGTTGGGTCTGCCTGGGTGGGTATGCGTATCCACCCGGTCTATGGCAGCCAATCAGGGTAGTCAAGAGCCCCTGGAGCCTGAAACAGTGGCCCAGGGGACCGCCAAGAAGAGGAAAGGCAGGAGGCGCGGGAAACCCGCCCCAGAAGTTCCCACGGTCCGGGAGGAGGCAGAGCCTGAGGGTGATGCCCCGGAACCTACAGGGGAACAGGTGGCTGAACTGGGGGAGGTCCCTGAGCTGTCGCAGTGGCAGCAGGAAGGGGGACCCACCAGGGAAGTATTCTGCACAGCGCAGAAGGAATGCCCTACTCTTGAGGGACTGCGGCAGCAGGCTGCAGCCCAGGCGGCTGGCGGGGCGCCAGGTACTCACCTGATTTACTGGGAGGATGGCCTCCTGTATAGTGAGCCTAAGGTTCCTGAGCCGGGGTCAGCTCGTATGCTGGTGGTACCCCAGGGCTTCAGGACCTTCCTACTGGGGTTGGCTCATGATGTGCCTTTGGCAGGACATCTAGGGCAGGACAAGACCTATAAGAGGCTTGTCTCCCACTTTTACTGGCCCTTGATGAACAAGCAGTCAGCTGCTTATTGTAGATCTTGTCAGACTTGTCAGGCAAGTGGCAAGAGTGGGGGGAAATGCAAAGCCCCCCTCCAACCTTTACCGGTAGTCAGTACTCCCTTTGAAAGGGTAGGAATTGACATTGTGGGGCCTCTGGATCCCAAGACAGCCATGGGCAACAGGTTCATCCTGGTCTTGGTGGACCATGCCACACGGTACCCAGAAGCTATTCCTCTAAGGACGGTCACCGCCCCCGTGGTGGGACGTGCCTTGATGGGGGTTTTTACCCGCATGGGGTTCCCCAAGGAGGTAGTATCTGATAGGGGTACAAACTTCATATCCACTTATATGAAGTCTCTGTGGAAGGTGTGTGGGGTAACCTACAAGTTCACCACCCCTTACCACCCCCAAAGTAATGGTCTGGTTGAGAGATTCAACCGCACCTTGAAAGGCATGATTCAGGGCCTGTCGGAGCCCTTGAGGCGTAAGTGGGACGTCCTCTTGCCATGCCTTCTGTTCGCTTACAGGGAGGTGCCTCAAAAGGGACTTGGCTTTAGCCCCTTTGAGCTCATCTATGGCCACCCTGTGAGGGGACCGCTCAGTCTGGTGAAGGAGGCTTTGGAGAAAGCTCCTAGTAAACCACCCCAGGATGTATTTAGCTACATGCTGGCACTAAGAAACCAGACTGCCCGCTTCAGGAGTCTCGCTCAGGAGAACCTGGAAGCAAGCCAGGAGGACATGAAACGGTGGTACGACCAGAATGCCACTCTGGTTGAGTTTCAGCCTGGACAAAAAGTGTGGGTCATGGCACCAGTGGAGCCTAGGGCTCTCCAAGATAAGTGGACTGGGCCTTTTGAGGTGGTGGAAAGAAAGAGCGAGGTCACCTATCTGGTAGACTTGCAATCCCCCAGGAACCCCTTGAGGGTCCTACATGTCAACCGCCTCAAACCACACTTTGAGCGAACTGAGCTATCCATGCTCCTAGCGACAGATGACGGGGTGGAGGAAGAGAGTGAGCCTCTTCCTGACCTCCTGTCTGCAGGAGAGAAAGATGGGTCTGTGGAGGGAGTGATCCTCTCCCCCTCCCTGACTGAGGAACAGCAGAGGGACTGTCGCCACGTGCTGGGACAGTTCGCCTCACTGTTTTCCCTGATCCCAGGAGTCACACACCTGTGCACACATGATGTGGACACTGGGGACAGTACACCTGTTAAACATAAGGTTTACAGGGTGACTGACAGGGTGAGGGCTTGCATTAAGGAGGAAGTCTCCAAAATGTTAGCCCTAAGGGTTATTGAGCACTCCAGCAGTCCTTGGGCCAGCCCAGTGGTCTTGGTCCCAAAGGCTACTGCTCCTGGTGCCACCCCAGAACTTAGGTTCTGTGTGGACTACCGGGGTCTCAATGCGGTCAGCAAGACTGACGCACACCCCATCCCCCGAGCTGATGAGCTCATTGATCGGTTAGGAGCTGCCAAGTACCTCAGTACGTTTGATTTAACATCTGGGTACTGGCAGATTGCCTTAACTGAAGGGGCAAAGGAGAGGTCAGCATTCTCTACCCCCGATGGGCACTTCCACTTCAATGTGATGCCCTTTGGGATGAAGAATGCCCCTGCCACCTTTCAGAGGTTGGTCAACCAGGTGTTGGCAGGACTGGATGAGTTCAGTGCCGCCTACCTGGATGACATTGCTGTGTTTAGTTCCACATGGGAGGAACACCTGCAACACCTCTGGAGAGTGTTAGAGGCCCTGCAGAAGGCAGGCCTCACTATTAAGGCGAGCAAGTGCCAAATAGGGCAGGGTTCTGTTGTGTACTTAGGACACCAGGTGGGGAGTGGCCAGGTGGCACCCCTACAGCCTAAGATCGACACGATTCTGGCTTGGGAGCCTCCCAAGACCCAGACTGAAGTGAGAGCCATTTTAGGGCTCACAGGATACTATAGGAGGTTCGTTAAGGGATATGGTACCATTGTTACCCCCTTAACTGAGTTGACTTCTAAGAAGCAACCCAAGAAAGTGATCTGGACAGAGGCTTGCCAGAACGCTTTTGATGCCCTGAAGGCTGCCATGTGCACAGCACCTGTGCTGAAGGCACCTGACTACTCCACGGAGTTTGTTGTACAGACAGACGCCTCAGAGCATGGTATTGGAGCAGTACTCTCACAGCTGAATGAAGAGGGCCTAGATCAACCCGTAGCCTTCATTAGCAGGAGGTTACTACCCAGGGAACGTAGGTGGAGTGCCATAGAACGTGAAGCGTTTGCTGTGGTCTGGGCACTGAAGAAGCTAAGACCCTACTTGTTTGGGACTCACTTCCGAGTTCAGACCGACCACAGACCCCTCAGATGGTTAATGCAGATGAGGGGTGAGAACCCAAAACTGTTGAGGTGGTCCATTTCCCTACAGGGGATGGACTTTACGGTGGAACATCGACCCGGTACAGAACACGCCAATGCTGATGGTCTGTCCAGGTTCTTCCGCCTTAGTGATGAGAACTCCCATGAGGTTGGGTAGTTGCTCCCCACTTTTAGCTGGGGGGGACACGTGTTAGACTTTTCATCCTTGGCGTGGTCTCCCTTAACTTTTTGCCTCTGTTCCCCAGGTTGTTGATGTGTGCTGGACTCTGATTTTGCTGTTTTTGTTACTCTGGGCACTTTACCACTGCTAACCAGTGCTAAAGTGCAAGTGCTCCTGTTTAAATTGTATGTAAGTGGTTCATCCATGATTGGCATATTTGAATTACTAGTAAGTCCCTAGTAATGTGCACTAGAGGTGCCAGGGCCTGTAAATCAAATGCTGCTAGTGGGCCTGCAGCACTGGTTGTGCCACCCACATAAGTAGCTCTGTAATCATGTCTCAGACCTGCCACTGCAGTGTCTGCATGTGTATTCTTACACTGTAAATTCGACTTGGCAAGTGTACCCACTTGCCAGGCCTAAACCTTCCCTTTCCTTACATGTAAGGCACCCCTAAGATATGCCCTAGGTAGCCCCAAGGGCAGGGTGCAGTGTATGGATAAGGTAGGACATATAGTAATGTGGTTTATATGTCCTGACAGTGAAATACTGCCAATTTCGTTTTCACTGTTGCAAGGTCTGTCTCTCTCATAGGATAATATGGGGGCTACCTTTAAATATGATTAAAGTGTAGATTCCCCTAGAGAAGAGATGGACAGGTGGAGTTTGGGATCCCTGAACTCACAATTTAAAAATGCATCTTTTAGTAAAGTTGATTTTGAGATTGTGAGTTTGGAAATGCCACTTTTAGAAAGTGAGCATTTTCTTGCTTAAACCATTCTGTGACTCTGCCTTGTTTGTGGATTCCCTGTCTGGGTCAGTTGACAGTTGGGTTGTTTTTCACCTCACACCAGACAGTGACACAAAGGGAGCTGGGGTGTGATCTGCATTTCCTGATTAGCCATCTCTGCTAGGAGGGAGGGGTGGAGTGGTCACTCTCATCTGAAAGGACTGTGCCTGCCTCTGACAATGCTGTCTCCAGCCCCCTGGTGTGTGTCTGAGGCCTTGCCTGGGCAAGGCAGGATTTCACAAGAAGGTGTGAGTCCCCTTTGAAGGAAGGTGACTTCAAAGACTAAAATGGGTATAAGAAGGGCATCCAAACTTACAAACTTGAGAAACACTTCTGGAATCAAGGGGAACCTCTGCCTGGAGAAGAGCTGATCGCTGAGGAACAAGTGCTGCCCTGCCTGTGACTGTGCTTTGTGGAGCTTTCCTGCAGTGCTGCTTCTGCCAGAGTAAGAGGGCAAAGACTGGACTTTGTGTGCCTTCCATCTTGAAGAAGAAATCTCCAAGGGCTTGATGTAGAGCTTGCCTCCTGTTATTGAAGTCTCAGGGATAGCAAAGACTTCTTCCTGCCAGCACCTGGAGTCTCTGGAGAGACCCCTACTCTGCTCTGTGGTGCCCTGCCAGTTCCTGGGACCCTGAAAGGAGAGGCTGGCAGCCTAAGGACAAAAATACACGCACCGAGCGCCGTGCGGAGAAAAGATCGACGCGAATCCGATCGCGGCTGAGAAAACGACGCGACGCCGGCTCCGCAGCTGAGAAACGACGCCGCAGGAAACGCGACCGAAGAATCGACGCCCGGAGCAGGAGAAACGACGCGCAGCATCGCTGACGAAGGCTGAGAGATCGCAACCTGCGCCGCGGGACTTTCGGACCGTCGCGGGGCTGGCTTTTTCGACGCGCATCGCCGTGCCGAGCTGTTTTCGACGCATATAACCGTGCAGGGTTATTTTCGACGCACACCGCCCGTGCGGGGTTATTTTTGACGCAAACCAGGTACATTTACACGCTAGCAGCGCTAGTGTGTTGTTACAACTACCTAAAGACTCTTTTTATTTTAAACCTTTTAAAAATCATAACTTGACTTGTGTATGTTGGATTTTTGTCGTTTTGGTCTTGTTTTGTCTAGATAAATATTTCCTATTTTTCTAAACTGGTGTTGTGTCATTTTGTAGTGTTTTCATTAAGTTACTGTGTGTGTTGGTACAAATACTTTACGCCCAGCACTCTGAGGTTAAGCCTACTGCTCTGCCAAGCTACCAAGGGGGTAAGCAGGGGTTAGCTGAGGGTGATTCTCTTTTATCCTAACTAGAGTGAGGGTCCTTGCTTGAACAGGGGGTAACCTGACTGTCAACCAAAGACCCCATTTCTAACACTGGCCAAATTACAATTTACCAGAAAGGTCCTTACTCCCTACACATCCATCAATATACAAACACATTATCAGCAAATAAATCCAACTCTTGCATCACAAACTGACCTCATAAAGATTGCAATGTCTCATGAACCAACAGAAAACCCCACATACCACACATATCCACCACACCTACAACATTAAGACACCTTAATTCTCACACCAAACACTGCTCTGTCCATTCTCACTAACACAACCTGCCATCACCCACACAACACAAAACCACTTTATACATTACTTTCAGCCATCCAGATCCACACTCTCTGTTCATACAAACCAACAGCACTAGCCTCTATTTCCTCCTGCCAGACCCCCTTTTAGCATGACAATACCTAAACCCAGCCTTCCAACACACCCTCTACAAACACCCTCCCCCTCTCTTCACCAATTACACACAACCATACAATTCTTACATTCCACTGCACCACACATATTACCTCTTCCAGTCAATCAAAACTAACACAAACACCCCTGTCTCACATTCATCCCCTCCTACACACCTTACATACTCTTCTCCAAAACACAGGTGGCTCTGAGCAGCATCAGGATTGGCAGCAGGGGAGGCTAGGAGCCTGTGCGTGCACCAGCGACAGGAGAAGAGCAGTGTGGGAGCAAAGCAGGTAAGTGACATTTTTTAAATTAATTTTCTCCCATGTCCCTCTGACCCTGTCCCCCCTCCACCCCCACGCCCCGACAAAGCCCCGTGAGCCACTCCTGGGAACGCTGTATTGAAAAACAGGACTATTGTGACGCTCACACAGTTATCACAACTAACAACATACCTGCTACAAGCTCAAAATATACTGCTCACTCTTTTTTAAAACAAAACAACACAAACACATTTTCTAAACTGCCTGCTCATAAATGCTCGAGCACCCTCAAAAAAGAAGGACCACATCTACGACCTGCTCACAGACACACAACCTGACTTACTATTCGTAAAAGAATCATGGTTGTGAGGTGACATGGCCCCAGTGTTGCATGAAGCCATTCATCCGGGCTATCAAACCGTCACACAAAACCGTATTGGCAAGAGAGGAGGTGGACTAGCTATTATATTAAAACAAGCAATAAATCTCAGTAAAACAGACAACATTTCTATACAAAGTTGTGAGGCCTTCCTCACCAGATGCAACCCTACATCAACTTCCTTCTGTAACTTTCTCCTACTTTACAGACCTCCATTCAACAACTCAAAATTCCCAGGCACTGTTCTAGATACAGTTTCAAACCTTATAACATTATACTCAAACCTATGCATTCTTGGGGGCCTAAACCCAATGTGCCCCATCCAAAAGCTATCACCACTGGCCTAGTCACATTGAACCTACATCACATTGTTCACAATCCCACAACATCGCTGGGCACATCCTTGTTGTCATTTTTGTGAAGCCTGAACTAGTTACCTTTCAAAGCATCACACCAATCACATGGTCAGATCACCATTTGATAACTTTCCGACATACAACACCACATATCAACACACCCCATAGCATCTTACATACATGCATCTATCGACCATGGAGCAAACTCAATTTTGAAGACTTAGAAACACAACTAACAGTGAACACAGATCTAGATACAATTAATTCTGTTCCAAAACTTTATAAGTGGCTACAGGAAGCTTTTGATATCCTAATACCACTCAGGAAAACTAAACCGGACAAAAGAAAACCGATACCCTGGAGAAACACAAAACCTAAAAAGACAAAGCAACAAATCAGAAGGTTGCAACGGACCTGGCTCAAAACAAGCAACATTCAAGACAAACTTCAGCTACACAAACTTAACAGAATATACAAATCATCAATCACAAAAGCTAAAAAAAAGGTACTACTCAGACAGAATTCAAAATGCTAAATCTGCAACTAAAGAATTTTATAGAATTCTCTATGCATTTCAAAAACCTAAATGCATGGAAGGAAGTCATCCCACTACTCAAGATTTCACAAACAAACTGGCAACTCATTACACAACCAAGGTAGATACATTGGACTTCTATTTAAAACAGACGTAAACCATCAGCACCAACCCCTTTCCTCAGTGCATAATTTGTAAATAGAAAAGCGCCGGTGCTCAGAGCTCTCTTCTGAAACACTTGGCTGCTGCAGTTAAATGTGTGAGCACAGAATACAGAGGCAGCGTAATCCTGAAGCCATCCAGGTCCTCTTTAATCGATTTAAAGCTACTCCCAGCGCTTCAGCTCACTCATGCAGCTTTCTACTTTCTCCCTTTGTGACGCTTTTTCTTTTTTCCCTTCCTCCGTCTTTCCCTTATGTGTCTTTTGCTCTCAGAAAATGCTTGAGGCAGAAGACTAAGCCCCGGCCCTCAAAAATAAGTGCGGGTGCTCAGCAGCGGAAACAACAAGCACAAATTAAGCACTGCCTTTCCTGCAATCCCCTCCAAAAATAAACCAACCCAGCCATTGCACTTCTTCAAACAAATATCACAAGGTAAATTTAAGGATTTATTCAAAGCAAGCAGGTCTTCCGGTTGCCCTTCTGACCCTTGTCCACTACACATCTTCAAGAACATTATTTTATGCACTTCTGCTGCCACACCTGTAAGAAGAAACATCAATAACCCTCTAACTGCAGGAACTTTTCCATAAGACCTGCAATAAGGCATACATATGTCTGTTATTAAAGAAAACAAACCTAGACCCACAGGACCCCAACAACTACAGACCAATCGCAAATGGACATTTCCTGGGAAAACTGATAGAAAGCGAGCATTCACCCAGATGTCGCATTTCATTGAAGACAATTCCATACTTTCAGACTACCAAATTGGATTCCACACAGGAAGAGGCACTGATTCGGCACTCATAGCAATCTGGGATGATCTTAAAAACAGAGTTGACCACAATGGAGTTGCTGCACTACTTCTCTTGGACCTCTCAACTGCCTTTGATACTGTTGACCATGACACCCTAATTCAAAGACTCCACGAAGCTGGCATAGAAGGGACTTCTCTTGACTGGATTATATCCTACCTTCAAAACATAACTAATATTATCTATTCTCCCCCTTCTCGTCCAAACCCTACCTTGCAAAAGAAGGAGACCTTTCCCTCTTCCATCTCTCCTTTACTCATCCCAAGCCTCATCCTAATACTATAAACTCCCAATTAACATTTCTGGATGCTTCCCTCCTCTAGCCCTCCTTTTCTCTAGTCAATCCAACTAACAAACTCACATATCCTCTGCTCAAATCAACTCATAATAATACCAATACTGTACTCATATTTCCCTATACTAATCCACCACTAATTCCTCTTGGGTTTCGGAGTAGCGTGATACTCGCCGAAAAGGTCTCCACTGCCTACGGGTAGTAAGCACTATATAAATACAATTACAATTACAATACTAATAATAATAATTATTATTATTATATTCTAAATGCAAAAGAGGAGCACCAAAGCAACAGCATGACTGGAACACGGAATACAAAAGACAGGGATGAGGGAGATGCTAGGGACACAGCTGGTAGAGCAGAATGAGGCACCTGCAAAGGCATTGTGTGAGGGAGAATGGGACACAAGGCGTAGCTCTATGTTCATGGACATGCAGTAACAGATGAGTATCAGAGATTGATGGACATGTTCCAGACTGTGGTGGAGAGGTTACTTAGGGGTTCCTTGGGGCCCATAGAGTTGTCTTTCCTAGGAAAACAATCTTCATTTTAGGCTTTCTTAGGTAAGTGATAGATAGAAATGCAGATTGGCACATGACGAGGTTAATACCTTCGGTGAGGTGCCCAGCTGTATTGCTTATTAGGCAACAAGGACAGTCTGAAATAATTGCAGCTGCTTACTGGCCAGTTGAACTTTGCCACTTAGCTAATGTCACTGGACAGACACTTCTCCAGGCATCAGACAAAGGCTGCAGTTGGTTTACAGCACTGCTCACTATGAGCACCAAACAGGACTTGTGTGCTTGGGATGAGTGTAGGAAGTTGGCTCTGTATGCACTATTTCAAAGTAAGGAATAGTATGCACAGAGTCCAAGGGTTCCCCTTAGAGGTAAGATAGTGGCAAAAAGAGATAATACTAATGCTCTATTTTGTGGTAGTGTGGTCGAGCAGTAGGCTTATCAAAGGAGTAGTGTTAAGCATTTGTTGTACATACACACAGGCAATAAATGAGGAACACACACTCAGAGACAAATCCAGGCCAATAGGTTTGGTTATAGAAAAATATATTTTCTTAGTTTATTTTAAGAACCACAGGTTCAAATTCTACATGTAATATCTCATTTGAAAGGTATTGCAGGTAAGTACTCTAGGAACTTTGAATAATTACAATAGCATATATACTTTTTACATAAAACACAATAAGCTGTTTTAAAAGTGGACACTGCAATTTTCACAGTTCCAGGGGGAGGTAAAGTAATGTTAGTTCTTGCAGGTAAGTAAACCACCTACGAGGTTAAGATTGGGGTCCAAGGTAGCCCACCGTTGGGGGTTCAGAGCAACCCCAAAGTCACCACACCAGCAGCTCAGGGCCAGTCAGGTGCAGAGTTCCAAGTGGTGCCCAAAACGCATAGGCTTCAATGGAGAGAAGGGGGTGCCCCGGTTCCGGTCTGCCAGCAGGTAAGTACCCGCGTCTTCGGAGGGCAGACCAGGGGGGTTTTGTAGGGCACCGGGGGGGACACAAGTCCACACAGAAAGTACACCCTCAGCAGCGCGGGGGCAGTGTGCAAACAAGCGTTGGGTTCGCAATGTAAATCAATGGGAGACCAAGGGGTCTCTTCAGCGGTGCAGGCAGGCAGGCAGGGGGGGGGCTCCTCGGGGTAGCCACCACCTGGGCAAGGGAGAGGGCCTCCTGGGGGTCACTCCTGCACTGAAGTTCCGATCCTTCAGGTGCTGGGAGCTGCGGGTGCAGGGTCTTTTCCAGCCGTCGGGATTTTAGAGTCAGGCAGTCGCGGTCAGGGGGAGCCTCGGGATTCCCTCTGCAGGCGTTGCTGTGGGGGCTCAGGGGGGACAACTTTGGTTACTCACAGTCTTGGAGTCGCCGGAGGGTCCTCCCTGTAGCGTTGTTTCTCCACTAGTCGAGTCGGGGTCGCCGGGTGCAGTGTTGCAAGTCTCACGCTTCTTGCGGGGATTGCAGGGGTCTTTAAATCTGCTCCTCTGAAACAAAGTTGCAGTCTTTTTGGAGCAGGGCCGCTGTCCTCGGGAGTTTCTTGTTCCTCTTGAAGCAGGGCAGTCCTCTGAGGATTCAGAGGTCGCTGGTCCTGGAGAAAGCGTCGCTGGAGCAGGTTTCTTTAGAAGGCAGGAGACAGGCCGATAGGACTGGGGCCAAAGCAGTTGGTGTCTTCTTTCTTCTTCTGCAGGGGTTTTCAACTCAGCAGTCTTCTTCTTCGGTAAGTTGCAGGAATCTAAATTCTTAGGTTCAGGGAAGCCCTTAAATACTAAATTTAAGGGCGTGTTTAGGTCTGGGGGGTTAGTAGCCAATGGCTACTAGCCCTGAGGGTGGGTACACCCTCTTTGTGCCTCCTCCCAAGGGGAGGGGGTCACATTCCTATCCCTATTGGGGGAATCCTCCATCTGCAAGATGGAGGATTGCTAAAAGTTAGAGTCACTTCAGCTCAGGACACCTTAGGGGCTGTCCTGACTGGCCAGTGACTCCTCCTTGTTATTCTCATTATCTCCTCCGGCCTTGCCGCCAAAAGTGGGGCCGTGACCGGAGGGGGCGGGCAACTCCACTAGCTGGAATGCCCTGCGGTGCTGGAACAAAGGGGGTAAGCCTTTGAGGCTCACCGCCAGGTGTTACAGCTCCTGCCTGGGGGAGGTGATAGCATCTCCACCCAGTGCAGGCTTTGTTACAGGCCACAGAGTGACAAAGGCACTCTCCCCATGTGGCCAGCAACATGCCTCGAGTGTGGCAGGCTGCTAGAACCAGTCAGCCTACACGGGTAGTTGGATTAGGTTTCAGGGGGCACCTCTAAGGTGCCCTCTGGGGTGTATTTTACAATAAAATGTACACTGGCATCAGTGTGCATTTATTGTGCTGAGAAGTTTGATGCCAAACTTCCCAGTTTTCAGTGTAGCCATTATGGTGCTGTGGAGTCCGTGTTTGACCGACTCCCAGGCCATATACTCTTATGGCTACCCTGCACTTACAATGTCTAAGGTTTGGCTTAGACACTGTAGGGGCACAGTGCTCATGCACTGGTGCCCTCACCTATGGTATAGTGCACCCTGCCTTAGGGCTGTAAGGCCTACTAGAGGGGTTACTTATCTATACTGCATAGGCAGTGTGAGGTTGGCATGGCACCCTGAGGGGAGTGCCATGTCGACTTACTTGTTTTGTTCTCACCAGCACACACAAGCTGGCAAGCAGTGTGTCTGTGCTGAGTGAGGGGTCCCCAGGGTGGCATAAGATATGCTGCAGCCCTTAGAGACCTTCCCTGGCATCAGGGCCCTTGGTACCAGGGGTACCAGTTACAAGGGACTTACCTGGATGCCAGGGTGTGCCAATTGTGGAATCAAAAGTACAGGTTAGGGAAAGAACACTGGTGCTGGGGCCTGGTTGGCAGGCCTCAGCACACTTTCAATTCAAAACATAGCATCAGCAAAGGCAAAAAGTCAGGGGTAACCATGCCAAGGAGGCATTTCCTTACACAACCCCCCCCAAACGAAAGAGGATGAGACTAACCTTTCCCAAGAGAGTCTTCATTTTCTAAGTGGAAGAACCTGGAAAGGCCATCTGCATTGGCATGGGCAGTCCCAGGTCTGTGTTCCACTATAAAGTCCATTCCCTGTAGGGAGATGGACCACCTCAACAGTTTTGGATTTTCACCTTTCATTTGCATCAGCCATCTGAGAGGTCTGTGGTCAGTCTGAACTAGGAAGTGAGTACCAAAGAGGTATGGTCTCAGCTTCTTCAGGGACCAAACCACAGCAAAGGCCTCCCTCTCAATGGCACTCCAACGCTGCTCCCTGGGGAGTAACCTCCTGCTAATGAAAGCAACAGGCTGGTCAAGGCCATCATCATTTGTTTGGGACAAACCTGCCCCTATCCCATGTTCAGAGGCATCTGTCTGCACAATGAACTGCTTGGAGTAATCTTGAGCTTTTAGAACTGGTGCTGTGCACATTGCTTGTTTCAGGGTGTCAAAGGCCTGTTGGCATTCTACAGTCCAGTTTACCTTCTTGGGCATTTTCTTGGAGGTGAGTTCTGTGAGGGCTGTCACAATGGATCCATATCCCTTCACAAACCTCCTATAGTACCCAGTCAAGCCAAGGAATGCCCTGACTTGAGTATGTGTTAGGGTTTGTGCACAGCAAAGAGCATGTCCCCTCTCACTGCACTAGTGGGTTCTGTAATAGCTCCCTTTTAAACTTACTATTCAAACCCTTTCTTGTTATCTCACCTTCCCCCCCCCTTAGGCTTCTGTGTATGTTGTTTAATGTGCTGTTTTGTTTACACATTGGGCCTTGCTTTTACCAAGGCTTCTTTAAAACACTCCTCCCTAGGCCATGTGTTAATTCAACTCATTTGCATAATAACTGAAACTCTGCACACCTTTCAAGAACATGTGCAGCATGTGAGGACCACACCCAGCCCTTCAAACCACACCCAGCTCTGCTCACCTTTCAAGAACATGTGCAGCATGTGAGGACCACACCCAGCCCTTCAAACCACACCCAGCTCTTCGAACCACACCCAGCCCTGTCTATAAAAGGCAGCCCCCGAGCCTCACCCAGTGCTTGTGCTCGTCTACCTCCCGCTTACCTGAGAACAGATCCCTCGGCGCTGGCACTCCTGCTCTCTACAGACTTTCATTGGCTTCAATGGGCGCAGCTGCTGGCTCTTCCTTCTTCTGGTTTCCGGTTCCTCCTTGCCTCAGCCTCTCTCCTACAAACAACCTGCAAAAGAGAAAGAAGGAACTATGATAACAATTTCTGGGTTCGTGTGTGGACGGTTTGAAGCAAGATACCTTCCACGAACATTGTGATTCAGGCTCTTTGTTGCAAGAATACCTTGCGGAGCTTTGTGAAACAAACATTGTTTTTTTTTATGGAACTTTTAAGAATCGAACAGTGGAAACCATTAACAGCAAGGCAAACAGTAAATCAAGGACTTGCACAAATTACATGCTGTATTTTGATGTAAAAGTACAGTATTTGTTTTCTAAAAGATTCTGGAGATATGGGAAAAGTGAGTCTGCTATTGGGAATTTAGGCTTTAGTTATATTAAGATGAATGTTTGATATTGGTAATTCTGATAACGGTATTTGTTTAATGTTTTAGAAGCTTTACAGTAATAGAAAGCACATCCCAGAGCAGTAACACATTCCAAACCTGGAAACTAGAGACCAGGATCCAAGAGGTATTTTTAGAAGAGAATTTCTAATAAATAAAGGGATAGTCAGGAACCCATTTAGGAATAGGTTGCACTTATCTGTTCTTTGTTTATGTTTCATTAGGCACCAGTTTCTACAGAAGTCAGAAAGGGACGCAGATTTGTGCAGCACTTCAACAGTGGAAACGCAAGAACGGTGTTGTCTCTTTTTTATTTTATCCACTTCCCCCCTACCCTTGAGCTTCTGTTCTTAGTGCACTGTGTTAAAAACTAGTGTGCTGGAACAAGCAGTTTCAGGGTGGGGTCGGATTGTCTTCAACCTCCATCAGAACTGAACAAGAACTCAGGTGAGCTGGCCTTTGACAGTATGGGTTTTTGGAGCTGCCCAGTCCAGAATAGTCTGGATCTTAGGCTGGAGTGGCTGAACTTGGCCTCCACCTACAAGGTGTCCCAAGTAAACCACAGTTCCCTGCCCTATCTGGCATTTGGATGCCTTGATAGAGAGGCCTGCAGATTGCAGAGCCTTCAAAACCTTCTTCAGGTGGACCAGGTGATCCTGCCAGTTGGAGCTAAAGACAGCAATATCGTCAAGATAAGCTGCACTAAAGGACTCCAAGCCAGCAAGGACTTGATTCACCAACCTTTGGAAGGTGGCAGGGGCATTCTTTAAACCAAAGGGCATAACAGTGAACTGATAATGCCCATCAGGTGTGGAGAATGCCGTCTTTTCTTTTGCTCCAGGTGCCATTTTGATTTGCCAGTACCCTGCTGTTAAGTCAAAGGTACTTAAGAATTTGGCAGCACCTAATTTGTCTATCAGTTCATCAGCTCTAGGAATGGGATGGGCATCTGTCTTGGTGACAGAATTAAGTCCTCTGTAGTCCACACAAAACCTCATCTCTCTCTTTCCATCTTTGGTGTGAGGTTTGGGGACTAAGACCACTGGGCTAGCCCAGGGGCTGTCAGAGTGCTCAATTACTCCCAATTCCAGCATCTTGTGGACTTCCACCTTGATGCTTTCCTTAACTTGATCAGACTGTCTAAATATTTTGTTTTTGACAGGCATGCTGTCTCCTGTGTCCACATCATGGGTACACACGTGTGTCTGACCAGGGTTTAGGGAAAAGAGCTCAGCAAACTGTTGCAGGACTTTCCTACAGTCAGATTGCTGTTGGCCAGAGAGGGTGTCTGAATAGATCACTCCATCTACTGAGCCATCATTAGGGTTTGATGACAGAAGATCAGGGAGAGGCTCACTCTCAGCTTCCTGATCCTCATCTGTTACCATTAACAGATTCACATCAGCCCTGTCATGGAAGAGCTTAAGGCGGTTCACATGGATCACCCTCTTGGGGCTCCTGCTTGTGCCCAGGTCCACCAGGTAGGTGACCTGACTCTTCCTCTATAGCACTGGGTAAGGGCCACTCCATTTGTCCTGAAGTGCCCTGGGAGCCACAGGCTCCAAAACCCAGACTTTCTGCCCTGGTTGAAATTCAACCAGTGCAGCCTTTTGGTCATACCAAAACTTCTGGAGCTGTTGGCTGGCCTCAAGGTTTTTACTTGCCTTTTCCATGTACTCTGCCATCCTTGAGCGAAGGCCAAGTACATAGTCCACTATGTCTTGTTTAGGCTCATGAAGAGGTCTCTCCCAGCCTTCTTTCACAAGAGCTAGTGGTCCCCTTACAGGGTGGCCAAACAGAAGTTCAAAGGGTGAGAATCCTGCTCCCTTCTGAGGCACCTCTCTGTAAGCGAAGAGCAGACATGGCAGGAGGACATCCCATCTCCTTTTGAGTTTTTCTGGGAGCCCCATGATCATGCCCTTTAATGTCTTGTTGAATCTCTCAACAAGGCCATTAGTTTGTGGATGATAGGGTGTAGTGAATTTATAAGTCACTCCACACTCATTCCACATGTGTTTCAGGTATGCTGACATGAAGTTGGTACCTCTGTCAGACACCACCTCCTTAGGGAAGCCCACTCTGGTAAAGATACCAATGAGGGCCTTGGCTACTGCAGGGGCAGTAGTCGACCTAAGGGGAATAGCTTCAGGATACCTAGTAGCATGATCCACTACAACTAGGATGTACATATTTCCTGAGGCTGTGGGAGGTTCAAGTGGACCCACTATGTCCACACCCACTCTTTCAAAGGGGACCCCCACCACTGGAAGTGGAATGAGGGGGGCCTTTGGATGTCCACCTGTCTTACCACTGGCTTGACAGGTGGTACAGGAGACACAAAACTCCTTAACTTTCTGAAACATATTGGGCCAGTGGTTGACTAGTCTCTCCAACGTCTTGGTTTGTCCCAAATGCCCAGCAAGGGGAATATCATGGGCTAAGGTCAGAATGAACTCTCTGAACTCCTGAGGCACTACCACTCTCCTAGTGGCACCAGGTTTGGGATCTCTTGCCTCAGTGTACAGGAGCCCATCTTCCCAATAGACCCTATGTGTTCCAGTTTTCTTGCCATTGGACTCTTCAGCAGCTTGCTGCCTAAGGCCTTCAAGAGAGGGACAGGTTTCTTGCCCCTTACACAACTGCTCCCTTGAGGGTCCCCCTGGGCCTAAGAGCTCAACCTGGTAAGGTTCTAGCTCCATGGGCTCAGTTCCCTCAGAGGGCAGAACTTCTTCCTGAGAAGAGAGGTTCTCTTTTTATTGTTGTGTTGCAGCTGGTTTCCCAGCTGACTTTCCTTTCCTCTTGGTAGGCTGGGCCCTTTTTCCAGACTCCAGCTCTACTTTTTCACCCTGAGCCTTGCACTGTGCCCTTGTCTTGACACACACCAGTTCAGGGATACCCAGCATGGCTGCATGGGTTTTTAGTTCTACCTCAGCCCATGCTGAGGACTCCAGGTCATTTCCAAGCAAACAGTCTACTGGGATATTGGAGGAGACCACCACCTGTTTCAGGCCATTGACCCCTCCCCACTCTAAAGTTACCATAGCCATGGGATGTACTTTAGTCTGATTGTCAGCGTTGGTGACTGGATAAGTTTGTCCAGCCAGGTATTGACCAGGGGAAACCAGTTTCTCTGTCACCATGGTGACACTGGCACCTGTATCCCTCAGGCCTTCTACACTTGTCCCATTAATTAAGTATTTTTGCATGTTAGGAGGCCAGGCAGCCAGTGTGGCTAAATCCACCCCACCCTCAGAGTCTAATGTAGCTTCAGTGTGACACCTGATTTGCTCTGGGCACACTGTTGATCCCACTTGGGGACTGGCCATCCCAGTTTTAGCTGGAGTGGAGTTAGAAGTGGTATTTTTCTGGGGACAGGCCTTGTCTCCAGTTTGGTGTCCAGGCTGATTACAGCTACGACACCAGGCCTTTTTGGGATCAAAGTTTTTACCCTTGTACCCAAAATCGGTTTGTGAAGAGGCTCTGGGCCCACCCTCCTGTGCAGGTTTTTGGGGGCCTGTGGAAGACTCTTTACTATTTTTGTTTTTGGATGTCTCAACACTCTTCCCCTGGGGAGGCTTTGTGACCCCTTTCTTTTGGTCACCCCCTGTGGAAGTCTTGGTCACCCTAGTCTTGACCCAATGGTCCACCTTCTTTCCCAATTCTTGGGGAGAAATTGGTCCTAGGTCTACCAGATGCTGATGCAGTTTATCATTGAAACAATTACTTAACAGGTGTTCTTTCACAAATAAATTGTACAGCCCATCATAATTATTTACACCACTGCCTTGTATCCAACCATCCAGTGTTTTCACTGAGTAGTCTACAAAATCAACCCAGGTCTGGCTTGAGGATTTTTGAGCCCCCCTGAATCTAATCCTATACTCCTCAGTGGAGAATCCAAAGCCCTCAATCAGGGTTCCCTTCATGAGGTCATAAGATTCTGCATCATTTCCAGAGAGTGTGAGGAGTCTATCCCTACACTTTCCAGTGAACATTTCCCAAAGGAGAGCACCCCAGTGAGATTTGTTCACTTTTCTGGTTACACAAGCCCTCTCAAAAGCTGTGAACCATTTGGTGATGTCATCACCATCTTCATATTTAGTTACAATCCCTTTAGGGATTTTCAACATGTCAGGAGAATCTCTGACCCTAGTTATGTTGCTGCCACCATTGATGGGTCCTAGGCCCATCTCTTTTCTTTCCCTTTCTATGGTTAGGATCTGTCTTTCCTGAGCCAATCTCTTGGCCATCCTGGCTAATTGGATGTCCTCTTCACTGGGGCTATCCTCAGTGATTTCAGAGATGTTGGTCTCTCCTGTGAGGGAAACAGCATCTCTGACTATTATGTTTGGAGTCAGGGCTTGAGCAGCCCTGTTCTCCCTAAGTAAGACTGGAGGGGGGGAATTGCCCTCCAAGTCACTATCTTCATCCTCTGTGTTGCCATCCTCAGAGGGGTTGGCTCTTTCAAACTCTGCCAAAAGCTCCTGGAGCTGTAGTTTGGAAGGTCTGGGGCCCATTGTTATTTTCTTTATTTTACAGAGTGACCTTAGCTCCCTCATCTTAAGATGGAGGTAAGGGGTGGTGTCGAGTTCCACCACATTCATCTCTGTACTAGACATTATGCTTCTAAAAGTTGGAATACTTTTTAAGAATCTAAAACTAGTTCTAGGTTCTAATTCAAACTTTCACAAACTTTTAAACTCTAAAAGAAATGCTAAACAGGATCTAACACAAGGCCCTAGCAGGTCTTTTAAGAATTTAGAAAAATAGCTCAGATTGCAAAAATCTATTTCTAATGACAATTTTTGGAATTTGTCATGTGATCAGGTATTGGCTGAGTAGTCCAGCAAATGCAAAGTCTTGTACCCCACCGCTGATCCACCAATGTAGGAAGTTGGCTCTGTATGCACTATTTCAAAGTAAGGAATAGTATGCACAGAGTCCAAGGGTTCCCCTTAGAGGTAAGATAGTGGCAAAAAGAGATAATACTAATGCTCTATTTTGTGATAGTGTGGTCGAGCACTAGGCTTATCAAAGGAGTAGTGTTAAGCATTTGTTGTACATACACACAGGCAATAAATGAGGAACACACACTCAGAGACAAATCCAGGCCAATAGGTTTGGTTATAGAAAAATATATTTTCTTAGTTTATTTTAAGAACCACAGGTTCAAATTCTACATGTAATATCTCATTTGAAAGGTATTGCAGGTAAGTACCCTAGGAACTTTGAATAATTACAATAGCATATATACTTTTTACATAAAACACAATAAGCTGTTTTAAAAGTGGACACAGTGCAATTTTCACAGTTCCTGGGGGAGGTAAAGTAATGTTAGTTCTTGAGGTAAGTAAACCACCTACGAGGTTAAGATTGGGGTCCAAGGTAGCCCACCGTTGGGGGTTCAGAGCAACCCCAAAGTCACCACACCAGCAGCTCAGGGCCGGTCAGGTGCAGAGTTCAAAGTGGTGCCCAAAACGCATAGGCTTCAATGGAGAGAAGGGGGTGCCCCGGTTCCGGTCTGCCAGCAGGTAAGTACCCGTGTCTTCGGAGGGCAGACCAGGGGGGTTTTGTAGGGCACCGGGGGGGACACAAGTCTACACAGAAAGTACACCCTCAGCAGCGCGGGGGCGGCTGGGTGCAGTGTGCAAACAAGCGTCGGGTTCGCAATGTAAATCAATGGGAGACCAAGGGGTCTCTTCAGCGGTGCAGGCAGGCAGGGGGGGGGGCTCCTCGGGGTAGCCACCACCTGGGCAAGGGAGAGGGCCTCCTGGGGGTCACTCCTGCACTGAAGTTCCGATCCTTCAGGTGCTGGGGGCTGCGGGTGCAGGGTCTTTTCCAGCCGTCGGGATTTTAGAGTCAGGCAGTCGCGGTCAGGGGGAGCCTCGGGATTCCCTCTGCAGGCGTCGCTGTGGGGGCACAGGGGGGACAACTTTGGTTACTTACAGTCTTGGAGTCGCCGGAGGATCCTCCCTGTAGCGTTGTTTCTCCACCAGTCGAGTCGGGGTCGCCGGGTGCAGTGTTGCAAGTCTCATGCTTCTTGTGGGGATTGCAGGGGTCTTTAAATCTGCTCCTCTGAAACAAAGTTGCAGTCTTTTTGGAGCAGGGCCGCTGTCCTCTGGAGTTTCTTGTTCCTCTTGAAGCAGGGCAGTCCTCTGAGGATTCAGAGGTCACTGGTCCTGGAGAAAGCATCGCTGGAGCAGGTTTCTTTAGAAGGCAGGAGACAGGCCGGTAGGACTGGGGCCAAAGCAGTTGGTGTCTTCTTTCTTCTTCTGCAGGGGTTTTCAGCTCAGCAGTCTTCTTCTTCGGTAAGTTGCAGGAATCTAAATTCTTAGGTTCAGGGAAGCCCTTAAATACTAAATTTAAGGGCGTGTTTAGGTCTGGGGGGTTAGTAGCCAATGGCTACTAGCCCTGAGGGTGGGTACACCCTCTTTGTGCCTCCTCCCAAGGGGAGGGGGTCACATTCCTATCCCTATTGGGGGAATCCTCCATCTGCAAGATGGAGGATTGCTAAAAGTTAGAGTCACTTCAGCTCAAGACACCTTAGGGGCTGTCCTGACTGGCCAGTGACTCCTCCTTGTTATTCTCATTATCTCCTCCGGCCTTGCCGCCAAAAGTGGGGCCGTGACCGGAGGGGGCGGGCAACTCCACTAGCTGGAGTGCCCTGCGGTGCTGGAACAAAGGGGGTAAGCCTTTGAGGCTCACCGGCAGGTGTTACAGCTCCTGCCTGGGGGAGGTGATAGCATCTCCACCCAGTGCAGGCTTTGTTACAGGCCACAGAGTGACAAAGGCACTCTCCCCATGTGGCCAGCAACATGTCTCGAGTGTGGCAGGCTGCTAGAACCAGTCAGCCTACACGGGTAGTTGGATTAGGTTTCAGGGGGCACCTCTAAGGTGCCCTCTGGGGTGCATTTTACAATAAAATGTACACTGGCATCAGTGTGCATTTATTGTGCTGAGAAGTTTGATACCAAACTTCCCAGTTTTCAGTGTAGCCATTATGGTGCTGTGGAGTCCGTGTTTGACCGACTCCCAGGCCATATACTCTTATGGCTACCCTGCACTTACAATGTCTAAGGTTTGGCTTAGACACTGTAGGGGCACAGTGCTCATGCACTGGTGCCCTCACCTATGGTATAGTGCACCCTCCCTTAGGGCTGTAAGGCCTACTAGAGGGGTGACTTATCTATACTGCATAGGCAGTGTGAGGTTGGCATGGCACCCTGAGGGGAGTGCCATGTCGACTTACTCGTTTTGTTCTCACCAGCACACACAAGCTGGCAAGCAGTGTGTCTGTGCTTAGTGAGGGGTCCCCAGGGTGGCATAAGATATGCTGCAGCCCTTAGAGACCTTCCCTGGCATCAGGGCCCTTGGTACCAGGGGTACCAGTTACAAGGGACTTACCTGGATGCCAGGGTGTGCCAATTGTGGAATCAAAACTACAGGTTAGGGAAAGAACACTGGTGCTGGGGCCTGGTTAGCAGGCCTCAGCACACTTTCAATTCAAAACATAGCATCAGCAAAGGCAAAAAGTCAGGGGGTAACCATGCCAAGGAGGCATTTCCTTACAATGAGTTTCTGCTTAAGTTTGTCTCTGTGAAAGGTGAGGCAGTGCCCAGCGGCAAACTACTTATACCATAGACGCTGAGTAAGTTTAAGGTAGGATTTGAATCATGCAAGGTATTGAATAGGAAGCATTCAGTAGACACTGCTGGTTAAGAAAAGGTGCTATATTGTCCTTTGTGACTAGGGCATTCTCAAAAGGTAAAACTAAACTAGGCGCAGCTGTCATACTAGCAACCCTGATATTTTTAGCCGAGGGGAAATGCCAGTCATGTTCCAAGTGAAGAGAATGATGGAAGGTTGGGGAAGATGAGGAAATATCCGTCCACCCCATTTTAGAAAGCAATGTAGGGGTGCTGCCACAGGTACTTGCGTATATTTGGGGACAGAAGCCCTTAGCTTGAACTTATGCCATGGCTTTCTTTAGAACTTTGAGAGCGAGTGAGATGGCAGTGGCTAAAAGGGATGGAGATTTACAATCTAATGACTTCTATGTGGGGGCATTTGTAGTTTTTCTCAAATTCTTTCAGGATGAGAGCAGCCTCTGAAGTAGCAGTACTTGGAATGGCACAAGATGTTCTCATGAAGATGAGCTATTGGAGGTCCAAATTCCGTAAGAGTACATTTGGACACTGCATAATGCACCAGCGATCTAAAGCAGTGCTAGCAGCAGATATCCCAAATAGGTGAACCGCAGCTGCATATGCCTATGTTGGCACAATGGTCTATTCTTGCTTGGTTAGTGATACCCAAACCCTGTATCCTCATTAGGAGTACACAGAGGCAGTTCCCAAAGGAGCTATAGCTAATTATATAACATATAGTCCCTTTTAATTTATAGGGCTGGGGGAAGGAGAGAGTATTTTTGTATGGCAACTGTTTGTGTTCTCCCTTGCAACAACTAGACACCACGAAACAAACGAGCTGTTACCAAAATTCCCCAGCTCGAGGCAAGACACCCTGCTGTTTAGGAGACTTCTCTATTGCTTGTGAACCATCTTTCCCAGCGTTCCACCAGTTGAACCCAATGGGCATATGCTTACAATAAACAGGGTGGCCTCACACACTCCCTGGGTGTCATGCTTCATCATCAGCCATTTTGCACTCGCCAAAAAGTAATCTAATGTTGGGTGGGCCCTCGTCAACAGGTTGACGGGAATTGTAAGAAAAGTCAGGAGAAAAAATGGGGGGTTCATTAAAAAATTCCTATCACCTACTATGGAAGGAAAGCTCATTTTATTGAGAAGTCGGTGAAGAGGTGATTAAAATACAAAGTGGGACAATTGAGGCTTGATTAAGCTACTTATGTCCTGCTCAGGTCGACATGTTTCAGCCCTTGATAGGTCCACTATGGGGTCCAGGGCTTCCTAGAGAACCAAGACCCTAATGTGACCCCATTTATATCCCTATCACTGAAGTTCATACAAGCACTACGTGCACACACATACATACAAATCAGATAACTAATCTCTGGTTATGTCAATCAGAATACTTGTCCTTTTTAGTAAACATAAAGAATTTTTATACATATTGACACTACTAAAAGACATAACTGAAATGCACAAAATGTATAATGAAAACGGAACAAACAATAACATGAACATGTAATAGCTAGTATGTTTTTGCACACACTCTGAAGTACGAGGCAAGCCATTCTCAGTCAGCCCTGTGTGGTAAAAACTGTGCTGCTTCAGTATTTTCACAACACATTGTATTACTATCATGCTTGTGTAAGCCCAATATCTGAATCATGCTTGAATCACATTAGTGAAAAGTGAAAACAGTGACATGTACACGCCCATCATGTTTGTGCAGATAATCGTCACCATAATTATGGGATACTAATGCTTCATGGAGAAGCAGAAAGAAGGGAACTTTGTAGTCACACACTGAAAACAAAGCGCAAGGAGAAAGCAGCAATGGAATCATAAGCCCCAGGGACCAGTCTTAGCCTCCACCCTGCAATTCCTCCTCTCATGCCATGACTTAGTTCGCCAAAGGCCAACCCCTACCAGACTACCTAACTCAAGGCTCCATTCTCCTCCCAACACTACCAAAATGAGCAGCAGCTCGGGTATTTTAGGGTGGCGCGCATGTGCTGGCATTGATGTTGCAGCGCCAACCCACACGCTTGTCTAGAGGTGTAGTCCCACTTAGACCTCCCATGTATCTAAAGGTTGCTTGCACACTCTGGCATCACCTCATTCAGTAAAAAGCAAACCGGGAGAAGTGGTAAGCATCCCTAATTGTAATTATGGCTGGTTGAAATAAAGCGTGCCATGTGCTGCGATGTACAAGCGTGGAGGGGGCCAGAAAACCTTGCGGACTGAACTATCTCATGTCTGCACGGGCCTTATATACTGAAAGAATCACAAAAAGTAACATAAATCTCATAAGTGTGTTGATGAAAGTTACTTTTCACCTAGTTGGAATGAACCTTGGTGACTGCTTTGGTACAAATATGAGGAAGGGACTGGATAACCCCTGTGGGCGGGGCTGCCTGACGACGGTAAAGGCCTTACTGGTGCTGCAAGTCAACCTAATTGATGCTTTTTTTTTTGTGATCAATGAGACAACTAGTGTTTCATTTGTGATCAGGCAATATCATTATTGAGGCCATACACATGGTTTTTTAAGCAGTAGACTCAATGTTGTTCCTTTATCAACAGCACCTGGCCTGTATTAATGCCAGGACAGGGAAAAATGGCCTCCAATATAATCCAACTAAGATCCCTTTCTGAATGATGTTTGTTTAGATAGTGTTTGGCCATGCAACTGGTGATCTTCCTTCATCGAATTGTGCTTCGATGTTCATTAATCTTTAACCAATTTTTTGGGTTGTCATCCCAATATACTGTTTGTTACAAGGGCACATGATCATGTACACCACTTTCTCAGTGTTGCAATTAGTGTGGTGTTTTATGATCCAAGGATGATCAGTGCCAATGTCAATCTATTTGTACTGTTTAGTGAAAGGACACACCGAGCAATTGCCACAGGGAAGGTATGCCCCTACCGGGGGAAGGCCTTGCAAAGTACCAGGGGCTTTAGTAGTACGATAATCATGTGTGGTGCGGGTACCTAACAACTTGTCCCTCATACTTGGACTCCGCTTAAAGGAGAACAACGGGGTGGGCCAGTCCCTGCCTCTTCACTTTATTGGAGGTAGGTGTAAACATAGTTACACATGTCAGTGTATAGCCCTGTTCCTTATGGTATGTCTCCAAAAGGGCCTCTCTTTTTTATTGCGAGCACATTTCTTGACTCGTGAAATAACCCTAAATAGGTATCTAGGTTCTAGCAGCTTGTCAGCTAACCTGTCTACTTATTTGTTATAGGCAGTAATGTCAGAGCAATTACGCCTGATGCATAAAAACTGGCCAAATGGTAAGTTATCTCTCATAGATCTGGGATGATGGCTATCAAACCGAAGAAGGCTGTTTTTGTCTGTAGATTTTTCACGTACCATCGTAGTTACTTTGTCATCTGTGATCTTAATATTGAGATTCAAGAAGGTGATGGTATCCCTCTCAATGGTATAAGTGAATTACAATTATGGCTCCCTTATATTGGTCCATGTGGAGGATTTGGTGGCAGATATCATATCACCTTTCCAAACTTAAGAACATCATCAATAAATCAATGACATAATCTAATATTTTCCAGATATGGATTGGTGTTGCTTTAAATATGCTCAGATTGGTGAACATAGAGACAAGCTAGGCTTGGAGCAAAGGTGATTCCCATTGATGAGCCCTTCACCTGATGGTATATTAGGTTGTCATACTCAAAAAAATTCTTATTAATGGCTATCCTAGCACAATCCAACACAAACTGTATTGGTGTAATGGTGTCTATAACAGTGTCCTTAAGAATGTTGTCAATGACATGGAAAGTTTGTTCCTGTGGTATGGAGGTATATAAAGCCTCAATATCCATTGTCATCAACCAATCCATATTGGAATAAAACCTCAAGGTGTTTAAAAGACAGAGGACATCTTTGGTATCCTTCATAAAGGAAGGCATCTTTTTGACCAATGGCCTCAGGAACGAGTCACAAAATTGTGATAATGGTTCCAGGATAGAATTGATCCCAGATACAATGGGTGGTCCTGGTGGGGAGAATTTGTTCTTATGTAGTTTGGTTAGGATGAAAAATAATGCCACCATAGGTTCTCTAGGTGTTAAGAATGTCACCTCTTGTCAGGTTATCCACCCTGTATTCAAGGCTTCCTCCACCGTGATCTTGATGGTGTGAGAGACGGGGAGTACGATTTTCTTTGAGAACCTCATAGCTGCTTTCATCTGATAACAGCTGTCTACATTCTTTGTCAGACATTTCAAAAGGAAGGACAACTGTTGCACCCCCCTTGTCAGCTGGTTTTATCACAATATAATGTCTCCCTTCCAGATATTTGAGGGATCCTCTTTAAGTGGAGATATTATCAAAAATATTATTGGTGTTAATAGCTTCCACTTCGCAAATCATCGCCTCCTTAAAAGTTTGTATTGTTGCAGGGGCAGCCTGCGTAGAGGTTGGAAGGTGGATTTTATCTTCAGACCCGTAATCTTAAATTTCCTGTCATTAGTGGGGCAGTTCGCAAAGAAGGCTTTAAGGGGTTCATTCTGACCTCGGCGGTAAAAGGCGCTTACTGCCAGTCAGAAGACCGCCATAACACCGCCGCGGCCGCGGTAAACCGCCACGGTCATTCTGACCTGCAACTTGCAAACCGCCAAAAACCCGACATCCACAAAAGTCCGCCACACCAAAGGTCAACGAAAAAATGGCGATGACCAAACCTCCACCGTCACGCCAACAGAAATACACCCACACTATCACGACACACGAATCCACGCGGCGGTCTTTCAAACGCGGTATTCCATTCGCGGTACACACCGCCGCGGTCAAAATACACACACACATAGAAAACTCAGCCACATTGGTCATTTTGAAACACACACACCTGATACACATACTAACACCACTCCCACACACCCAACACAATATAAAACACACACCCTCATCACCCACAAACCCCTACGACCCGAAATTATTGACGAAGGCTAGAGAGAGAGCACAGAATAGACAATCCCACAACACAGAGCCACACAACACCATCACCCACACAGAATCCACGCACCAAACACCACACACCACCACACGCACCACACTCATCACCACAAACGCCACCCCACACCTCATCCACACCACCCCATGGCACCCCAAAGACACCCCAGGTTCACTGACGCAGAACTCAGGGTCATGGTGGAGGAAATAGTCCGTGTACAGCCCCAGCTCTTCGGGGTACAGGTGCAGCACACCACAATTGCCAGGAAGATGGAGCTATGGCAAAGGATAGTGGACAGGGTCAACGCGGTGGGACAGCATCCACGCAATCGGGATGACATAAGGAAGCGCTGGAACGACCTACGGGGGAAGGTGCGTTCCATGGTATCAAGGCACAACATTGCGGTGCAGAAGACTGGCGGCGGACCCCCACTTACTCCCCCAGAATTTACAGCATGGGAGGAGGAAGTCTTGCACATCCTGCATCCTGAGGGCCTCGCAGGAGTAGGCGGAGGAATGGACTCTGGTAAGTCAAATCTTCACTACTGCTTCCCACCCCCACCCCACCTGCATGCCAGCACATACCCCCACCCTCACCCCCACCCCCATCACACCAACTCCTTGCAAATCGCTCACCATCACAACCCACCCATCCCAACACCAAGCCCTGCATGCGACCACAAAGCATGGACACCCATCACCAAAGCATGCCCACTGCACACACACATCACCCCCACAAGCCACCCTTCCAAAAGCCCCCATAAGGGAATGCCTGCCCTTGGGTACACGGACACCCACCCATCACACGAAATGCCACACACAGAAGCAATAACCATACCTTTATACCCCTGCAGGACCCGAACGCCACCACACCGCCACGGAGGGTACAGAGATGTCCATCCCACCCCCAGAAGAGGCCCCCAGCGATGACAGCAGCTCTGTCTCCCTGGACCCAGATGACCAGCCCGGCCCATCGGGGACCTCTGGACAGTCGGTTCCCCACAGACAGCCACAGGCTACACCAGACCCAACCCCCTCTGGGAACACCAGCACAGCTCCCACCCAGCGGGCCCATGCCTCTGTCTCCAGGACACGTCAATCAGCGGTGTGTCCACCACTACAGGGCACCCAGGTTGACCCACCACCCCAACAACAACAGGGACCTGGGGGCAGTGGTAGTGGTAGTGGTAGGGGACAGAGGCCCAGGAACACAGGGGAACTGGGAGGGCTGCTGTGCGACAGGGGGGGGACAGGCCCAGGGAACCGACTCTCCAAGAGGCCCTCTCCTCCATCATGGGAGCTTACCACCACTCCCAGGAGACGATGGCAACGGTACTGGCCAGGTTCCAGGAGATCCAGGCACTGCAGGAGGAACGGTACATGGGGTTCAGAGAGGAACTGAGGAACAAAGGTTCCGCAATGGGGACCATCGTCGTGGCCCTTAACCAGATAGTCACCACATTGCGGGACCATGTGGCACCCCAAAGGGCCCCTGTCACTAGCCCAGGCCAGGAACAGCCTACCACCTCCGCCGGCGCTAGTGGACAGGAGGCCCCACACAACGACAGGCCACCAGAACCCCACCTCCTGCAGAAGAAGAACCACCCTGCAAGCGGAACCTGAGATCTCACAAGAAGACAGAGTAGGATTGCAAGACCCCTGCCAGCATAAGATACCCCCTGATGTCATCCCACTGTCCCACACTGTCACCCTGTCCAACCTTTAACTGCCCCTGCTCCATCCTTCCACAGGCATATGGACAATGCACCTGTGAGACTGAGAACTGGACTCTGCCATGGACATTACTCCACCCCCACCCATCACCGTTTTACAATCATGTACCTATATGTAGCACTTAAAATAAATCACTTATTGGACTTAAAATAACAGGAGTCTGCTTGTATTCTTAACAAATGTATTACACATAACGGTGCAATAATGTCCAGTTACTTTGTGATGACAACATACCAATTTCAATAAGCTTTAGTCCATGGGCAAACAAAGCAGAAGTCACGCAGTGGGTCATACAGCTCTGAAAAGGGAAGGGAAAGTCACAAATCAGTTAACAGGAACTGGGGGGAAACACAGACAGTAGAGACGCATGAGGCCTTAAGTAAATGTAAAATGGCGTGGGTGATTCTTACCTGTGTGCTACTGAAAATATTGTTGTATGACTGTATCCCTGTTGTCCGTGTTGTCCCCGTCGTCTTCATCCTCTTCACTCTCCACAGGCTCCACAGCTGCTACAACACCACCATCTGGACCATCCTCCTGCAGAAAAGGCACCTGGCGTCGCAAAGCAAGATTGTGAAGCATACAGCAGGCCACGATGATATGGCACACCTTCTTTGGTGAGTACATTAGGGATCCCCCTGTCATATGCAGGCACCTAAACCTGGCCTTCAGGACCCCGAAGGTCCTTTCTATGATCCACCTAGTTCGCCCATGGGCCTCATTGTACCGTTCCTCAGCCCTGGTCCGGGGATTCCTCACTGGGGTCAGTAGCCACGACAGGTTGGGGTAACCAGAGTCACCAAATAGCCACACACGGTGTCTCTGTAGCTGTTCCATCACATAAGGGATGCTGCTATTTCGCATGACATACGCGTCATGCACTGACCCAGGGAACTTGGCATTTACATGGGAGATGTACTGGTCAGCCAAACAGACCACCTGGACATTCATCGAATGATAACTTTTTCTGTTTCTGTACACCTGCTCACTTTCTTTGGGGGGAACCAAAGCCACATGGGTCCCATCAATGGCACCAATGATGTTGGGGATATGTCCAAGGGCATAGAAATCACCCTTCACTGTAGCCAAATCTCCCACCTCAGGGAAAATAATGTAGCTCCGCATGTATTTCATCAGGGCAGACAACACTCTGGACAAAACCTTAGAAAACATAGGCTGAGACATCCCAGATGATATGGCCACTGTTGTCTGAAAAGACCCACTTGCCAAAAAATGGAGTACTGACAGAACCTGCACCAGAGGGGGAATCCCTGTGGTTTGGCGGATGGGGGACATCAGGTCTGGCTCCAGCTGGGCACATAGTTCATGTATAGTTGCTCTGTCAAGCCTGTATGTAAGTATGATATGTCGTTCTTCCATTGTCGACAGGTCCACCAGCGGTCGGTACACGGGAGGATTCATCCTTCTCCTCGCAAGTCCCAGCGGACGGTGCCTAGGAAGGACAACATGGAGCACAGAGTCAAGCAACCCACAGGTTCGTTCACACAGCTATCACAGTACACGAATCGCTATGCATTGAAAGGCTTGTATGAGTGGCAATGCAAGGCCTAGGCCTGTGTGACGCAGTAGAAATTATGCCATGTGGGCCCTTGAAATGGCGGCTGCCTGACCTGTGAAGTGTGACAGTGGGATGTGAGGTCAATGCGCTGGCGTGGCACACCGTGGCGGTAGGCGGTCGAAGACCGCGGTGCTAAGCCGCATTTGTTAACATTGCACCCTATGGGTTTCAGTAGCCAATGAGGATGGGCGCCTGCGGTCGCGGTACGCACCGCCGCGGGCGTGACCGCCATTTTCTATCTGATTAATCACTGGAGACCTGATCATCCACAGGAGAGGACCGATACTGCAAGTGCTGCTGTGACCTCGGTCTGGGAGATACAATGGCTGCTGCGACTGGGGAAAGGGCCCCTGCCTTCACCTCTGAAGAATTGGAGAAACTTGTTGATGGGGTCCTCCCCCAGTATGCGCTACTCTACGGTCCTCCAGACCAACAGGTAAGTACACAGGGAGCACGTTGAATGGGCTATGCCTGTGTTGAGTGGGGTGTATGTAAGATGGTGGGGAGGGGAGCGAATGAGGAGTGCAACGCACGAAAGATGAGAGCATGTGCCACATGGCAAGGTTGGGGGGGGGGCCACTCACATTGACCAGGCACAAAAGTGATGAGATTTCCTTTACCAACCTGTACATGTCACCTAGGTCAGCGCCCATCAGAAGATCGACATTTGGCGTGCCATCGCCAAGGACGTCCGGGCCCTGGGGGTCCAAATCAGACGGGGCACCCACTGCCGAAAGAGGTGGGAGGACATCCGCCGCGGGACCAGAAAGACCGCCGAGTCTCTGCTGGGGATGGCCTCCCAACGTAGGAGGGGTGCCAGCCACCAATTGACCCCCCTGATGTCCCGGATCCTGGCGGTGGCCTACCCCGATTTGGATGGGCGCGTGAGGACATCACAGCAGACACAAGGGGGTGAGTATCAGCACATTCTGCTATCTTTGCGCGCAGTGAAGGTGTCTGGGTGGGGGAGGAGGGCTGTGGCTATCTCTAGGCCAGGACGCATTCTATAGGCTAGGCCCCTCCGTTAGGCATGGCCCTGTGCCCCCGCCCCCCACCTCTGTAGGGTGCCAAGTACAGCTATCCATGGTCCGGCCTCACCCATGTGTGCATTTGTCGTCCATAGACCTGTAGGCCTAGTCACAATAACTGAGTAGTGTACCCCGATTGCGCGGCCTAGTGCAGGGGGCTTCTGTGTCTGTCCTCTCCGACAACGGTGTTGCCAATGCATGCACTCAACCTGTCTTCATTTCTCCCCCCCCCCATTTTCTTTGTCTTCCTGTTCATGTGTGCATTAGCATCATCAGGCGGAGGAGAAGTGGCATCGGCGCACGAGGGAGCTGCATCTCACATGGCCCCGGAGGGCCATGCAACAGACTCCGAGTACACCAGTGAGACGGAGGGCGAGTGGAGCTCCACAACGGGGACCCGTGGAGACGTCAGCGACACCGACACGTCCTCGGAAGGGAGCTCCCTTGCGGTGGCGGCAACATCCGTGCCCACCGCCACAACAGGTACAGCCGCCACCCAGCGCACCAGCCCCGCCCTCCCAGCAGCCCCTCAGCCTTCGCTCCGTGCCCGCTCGCCTAGGAAGGCGGGCATCTCCTTCGCCCCAGGCACCTCAGGCCCTGACCCAGTTACCCCTGCTGCCCTCAGTGAGGAGGTCATTGACCTCCTCAGGACCATCATTGTTGGGCAGTCTACCCTTTTGAATGCCATCCAAGGTGTAGAAAGGGAGGTGCATCGGAGCAATGTATACCTGGAGGGCATTCATTCGGGTCAGGCTGCCCATCAGCGATCGTTCAACGCTCTGGCCTCAGCACTGACGCAGCCATTGTCCCTGTCTCCAGCCTCCCTCTTCTGACTCCCTCCACCCAGTCCCAGTCTCCTGGTCCTCTGCCTATCCCATCCACACCATCAGACCAGCCTGCACACACCTCTACACCCAAGGGCAGCTTATCCAGACATAAGCACCACAGATCCCACAAGCATTCACCCAAGCAACATCCAGATGCGGACATGCCAACAGTCACTACCACCTCTGTGTCCCCCACCTCCTCATCTCCCTCCTCCCTCCCTGTGACGTCTCCACTCACACCTGCATGCACACCACCATCAGCCAGTACTTCCATCACCAGCACACCCTCCATTACAGTCCGCACACGTGCAGTCACCACCCCCACTGCCATTTACACGTCCCCTGTGTCCTCTCCCGGTATGTCTGTCACCCCCTCTTCCAAACCACACAAACGCAGGCAGCCACCCACCCAACAGCCATCCACCTCACGACAGCCTCCGTCACAAGCACCTGCACCCAAAGACAGCACACTTGACTCTCCTACAACCACATCCTCTTCCTCCACTCCCATACCCACTACACCTACCCGTCCCTGTCCTTCCAAAGTGCTTTTCCTTTCCAACCTTGACCTCGTTCCAACCACTGACCCACCCCCTCCATCTGGTAAGAGTCAAAAAAGCACCTCAGCCACCACCAGCCCTGCATCTACTAGGACCATATTGCAGGGCTATTGGAGTCCACCAGCTCCTAGGGCAGGAACATCGGCCAGCAGCAAGGGGACAGCCAGCCCACTCCCTGGGAAGAGGACAAAAAAAACTAAGGGCCGGCGCGACAAGCCTGAGACGGCTGCCACCAAGGACAGTAGCCTTGCCCCGTCACCTGCCACATCATCAAAGGGAGGCAAGGGCCACAGAGCTTCAGCGAAGGAGGGCAAGGGCAGCAGGGCGGAGAAGTCAGGCAGCAGGCGAGCTGCCCAGGAGGGCCCCACCAGCCCCATTCCGGTTGTGACGGACAACACCCACGGGCCCAGGACTCCATGACAGGAGGGCCCCGCGACCGCAAGGTCGGATGGCGACTGAGCGGGAAGTCTTGGCCAGGTCTGGCTCCCTAGAAACACAGGACAAGCACCGCTGAACAGGGCCCCGCCGTGACAAGAACCGCTGAACAGGGCCCCGCCGTGAGAAGCACCGCTGAACAGGGGCCCGCCGTGAGAAGCAACGCTGAACAGGGCCCCGCCGTGAGAAGCACCGCTGAACAGGGCCCCGCCGTGACAAGAACCGCTGAACAGGGCCCCGCCGTGAGAAGCACCGCTGAACAGGGCCCCGCCGTGACAAGAACCGCTGAACAGGGCCCCGCCGTGAGAAGCACCGCTGAACAGGGCCCCGCCGTGAGAAGCACAGCTGAACAGGGCCCCGCCGTGAGAAGCACCGCTGAACAGGGCCCCGCCGTGACAAGAACCGCTGAACAGGGCCCCGCCGTGAGAAGCACTGCTGAACAGGCCCGTCGTGAGAAGCACCGCTGAACAGGGGCCCGCCGTGACAAGAATCGCTGAACAGGGCCCCGCCGTGAGAAGCACCGCTGAACAGGGCCCCACCAACAGAGGCACCGCTGAACAGGGGCCCGCCGTGACAAGAACTGCTGAACAGGGCCCCGCCGTGAGAAGCACCGCTGAACAGTTCCCCGCCATGAGAAGAACCGCTGAACAGGGCCCCGCCGTGAGAAGCACCGCTGAACAGGGCCCCGCCGTGAGAAGAACCGCTGAACAGGGCCCCGCCATGAGAAGCACCGCTGAACAGGGCCCCGCCGTGAGAAGCACCGCTGAACAGGGGCCCGCCGTGACAAGAACCGCTCCGCTGGGCCCTTCCTGTCAAGCACCGCTCCGCTGGCCACCGCCGTCTCAAGCACCGCTCCGCTGGCCACCGCCGTCTCAAGCACCGCTCCGCTGGGCCCTTCCTGTCAAGCACCGCTCCGCTGGGCCCTTCCTGTCAAGCACCGCTCCGCTGGGCCCTTCATCTCAAGCACCGCTCCGCTGGCCACCGCCGTCTCAAGCACCGCTCCGCTGGGCCCTTCATCTCAAGCACCGCTCCGCTGGGCCCTTCATCTCAAGCACCGCTCCGCTGGGCCCTTCCTGTCAAGCACCGCTCCGCTGGGCCCTTCCTGTCAAGCACCGCTCCGCTGGGCCCTTCATCTCAAGCACCGCTCCGCTGGGCCCTTCCTGTCAAGCACCGCTCCGCTGGGCCCTTCATCTCAAGCACCGCTCCGCTGGGCCCTTCATCTCAAGCACCGCTCCGCTGGGCCCTTCCTGTCAAGCACCGCTCCGCTGGGCCCTTCATCTCAAGCACCGCTCCGCTGGGCCCTTCATCTCAAGCACCGCTCTGCTGGGCCCTTCCTGTCAAGCACCGCTCCGCTGGGCCCTTCCTGTCAAGCACCGCTCCGCTGGGCCCTTCATCTCAAGCACCGCTCCGCTGGGCCCTTCATCTCAAGCACCGCTCCGCTGGGCCCTTCCTGTCAAGCACCGCCCCGCTGGGCCCTTCATCTCAAGCACCGCTCCGCTGGGCCCTTCCTGTCAAGCACTGCTCCGCTGGGCCCTTCCTGTCAAGCACCGCTCTGCTGGGCAACACCATCTCAAGCACCGCTGGCCCATTGACAGTGCCGGTTCTGTGTCGAGCAGGGCTTCACGAAGCACTCTGGGCACCATGCCTCCTCCATTAACAGTAGAGTCGGTAATCCATCTGATGGACTGTGGCTTGCCACTTCCCAGGATGGAACAGTGGGCAAGCCACCCACTGTAGAGACTTGAGAGACTGTGGCTTTGCACTCTCCAGGATGGCACAGTGGGCAAGCCACCCACTGTAGAGACTTGTGAGACTGTGGCTTTGCACTCCCCAGGATGGGACAGTGGGCATGGAGGCCCCTCGTGGATCTGGCGTCGTGGACTCATGTGGCTGAGGTGCCCCCCCTTCCCTTCCCCCTGAGGTGCCTGTAGTTTTATCATCTGATGCCCCAGCAGTGTTCTCTCCAATGGTATCTGGTCTCCTGTGTGGGCTTTGCCCATGTGTTTGTGCACATTGGCCCACGGACTATGGAACTTTGACAGAATGGGCAGGACTTATTGCCTATGTATATATTTTTAACTATGTTCATTCCTTATTTTGTATCTTTCATATTGCATATTTCCCATAACTTCAATGGAGCTATATTATACATATATTTTAAAGATCATTTTAATTGTGTCTTTGCATTATTCCAGTGGGTTTGGGGGGTGTCACTCTGACTTGTTGCTCTGCATTGCGGTGTAGGTATTTGGGGTGGGGGGGTGGGTGTATGGCGTATGTGTGTGCCCGTAAGCTTTCCTCCTCCCCCCTCCCCTGTGTCGTAGGTGCAGTACTCACCGTTGTCGTCTGCGCCGGCGTTCGTACTCCTGGTAGATGAGCAGGTAGACAATAGCTGGTAGGATGTTTAATTTGGGTTCCATGCTGTCCTCCTTCCTCGTGGAGTGTGTAGAGGTGAGCGTTTTCCCGTTCGTAGTCTGTTTCCGCCGTGTTTTTATCGGCGGGGCTCCCGCCCCGGAAAAGGGGGCGGATTGGTGAGTTGTGATAGGGTGGGCGGTACATTATCTGCCGCCTGCCTGTTGGCAGTGACCGCCGCGCTGTTTGTCTGTCCCGCCGTGGCGGTCGGAGTGTTAAAGTGGCGGCCTGTGTTGGCGGTTCCCGCCAGGGTCAGAATTCCATTTTTTTGACCGCCTGCCTGTTGGCGGGTTGGCCGCCGCTTTATCACCGACAGCCAGGGTTGGAATTACCCCCTTAGGGGGTCATTCTGACCTCGGCGGTAAAAGGCGCTTACCGCCGGTCAGAAGACTACCATAACACCGCCGCGGCCGCGGTAAACCGCCACGGTCATTCTGACCCGCAACTTGCAAACCGCCAAAAACCCGACATCCACAAAAGTCCGCCACACCAAAGGTCAGCGAAAAAATGGCGATGACCAAACCTCCACCGTCCCGCCAACAGAAATACGGCCACACTATCACGACACACGAATCCACGCGGCGGTCTTTCAAACGCGGTATTCCATTGGCGGTACACACCGCCGCGGTCAAAATACACACACACATAGAAAACTCAGCCACATTGGTCATTTTGAAACACACACACCTGATACACATACTAACACCACTCCCACACACCCAACACAATATAAAACACACACCCACATCACCCACAAACCCCTACGACCCGAAATTATTGACGAAGGCTAGAGAGAGAGCACAGAATAGACAATCCCACAACACAGAGGCACACAACACCATCACCCACACAGAATCCACGCACCAAACACCACACACCACCACACGCACCACACTCATCACCACAAACGCCACCCCACACCTCATCCACACCACCCCATGGCACACCAAAGACACCCCAGGTTCACTGACGCAGAACTCAGGGTCATGGTGGAGGAAATAGTTCGTGTAGAGCCCCAGCTCTTCGGGGCACAGGTGCAGCACACCACAATTGCCAGGAAGATGGAGCTATGGCAAAGGATAGTGGACAGGGTCAACGCGGTGGGACAGCATCCACGCAATCGGGATGACATAAGGAAGCGCTGGAACGACCTACGGGGGAAGGTGCGTTCCATGGTATCAAGGCACAACATTGCGGTGCAGAAGACTGGCGGCGGACCCCCACCTACTCCCCCAGAATTTACAGCATGGGGGGAGGAAGTCTTGCACATCCTGCATCCTGAGGGCCTCGCAGGAGTAGGCGGAGGAATGGACTCTGGTAAGTCAAATCTTCACTACTGCTTCCCACCCCCACCCCACCTGCATGCCAGCACATACCCCCACCCTCACCACCACCCCCACCCCCATCGCACCAACTCCTTGCAAATCGCTCACCATCACAACCCACCCATCCCAACACCAAACCCTGCATGCGACCACAAAGCATGGACACCCATCACCAAAGCATGCCCACTGCACACACACATCACCCCCACAAGCCACCCTCACAAAAGCCCCCACAAGGGAATGCCTGCCCTTGGGTACACGGACACCCACCCATCACACGAAATGCCACACACAGAAGCAATAACCATACCTTTATACCCCTGCAGGACCCGAACGCCACCACACCGCCACGGAGGGTACAGAGATGTCCATCCCACCCCCAGAAGAGGCCCCCAGCGATGACAGCAGCTCTGTCTCCCTGGACCCAGATGACCAGCCCGGCCCATCGGGGACCTCTGGACAGTCGGTTCCCCACAGACAGCCACAGGCTACACCAGACCCAAACCCCTCTGGGAACACCAGCACAGCTCCCACCCAGCGGGCCCATGCCTCTGTCTCCAGGACACGTCAATCAGCGGTGTGTCCACCACTACAGGGCACCCAGGTTGACCCACCACCCCAACAACAACAGGGACCTGGGGGCAGTGGTAGTGGGCACACCGTCCAGAGGACAGAGGACCAGGAACACAGGGGAACTGGGAGGGCTGCTGTGCGACAGGGGGGGACAGGCCCAGGGAACCGACTCTCCAAGAGGCTCTCTCCTCCATCATGGGAGCTTACCACCACTCCCAGGAGACAATGGCGACGGTACTGGCCAGGTTCCAGGAGATCCAGGCACTGCAGGAGGAACGGTACATGGGGTTCAGAGAGGAACTGAGGAACATCGGTTTCGCAATGGGGGCCATCGTCGTGGCCCTTAACCAGATAGTCACCACATTGCGGGACCATGTGGCACCCCAAAGGGCCCCTGTCACTAGCCCAGGCCAGGAACAGCCTACCACCTCTGCCGGCGCTAGTGGACAGGAGGCCCCCACACAACGACAGGCCACCAGAATCCCACCTCCTGCAGAAGAAGAACCACCCCGCAAGCGGAACCTGAGATCTCACAAGAAGACAGAGTAGGATTGCAAGACCCCCGCCAGCATAAGATACCCCCTGATGTCATCCCACTGTCCCACATTGTCACCCTGTCCAACCTTTAACTGCCCCTGCTCCATCCTTCCACAGGCATATGGACAATGCACCTGTGAGACTGAGAACTGGACTCTGCCATGGACATTACTCCACCCCCACCCATCACTGTTTTACAATCATGTACCTATATGTAGCACTTAAAATAAATCACTTATTGGACTTAAAATAACAGAAGTCTGCTTGTATTCTTAACAAATGTATTACACATAACGGTGCAATAATGTCCAGTTACTTTGTGATGACAACATACCAATTTCAATAAGCTTTAGTCCATGGGCAAACAAAGCAGAAGTCACGCAGTGGGTCATACAGCTCTGAAAAGGGAAGGGAAAGTCACAAATCAGTTAACAGGAACTGGGGGGAAACACAGACAGTAGAGACGCATGAGGCCTTAAGTAAATGTAAAATGGCGTGGGTGATTCTTACCTGTGTGCTACTGAAAATATTGTTGTATGACTGTATCCCTGTTTTCCGTGTCGTCCCCGTCGTCTTCCTCCTCTTCACTCTCCACAGGCTCCACAGCTGCTACAACACCACCATCTGGACCATCCTCCTGCAGAAAAGGCACCTGGCGTCGCAAAGCAAGATTGTGAAGCATACAGCAGGCCACGATGATATGGCACACCTTCTTTGGTGAGTACATTAGGGATCCCCCTGTCATATGCAGGCACCTAAACCTGGCCTTCAGGACCCCGAAGGTCCTTTCTATGATCCTCCTAGTTCGCCCATGGGCCTCATTGTACCGTTCCTCAGCCCTGGTCCGGGGATTCCTCACTGGGGTCAGTAGCCACGACAGGTTGGGGTAACCAGAGTCACCAATTAGCCACACACGGTGTCTCTGTAGCTGTTCCATCACATAAGGGATGCTGCTATTTCGCATGACATACGCGTCATGCACTGACCCAGGGAACTTGGCATTTACATGGGAGATGTACTGGTCAGCCAAACAGACCACCTGGACATTCATCGAATGATAACTTTTTCTGTTTCTGTACACCTGCTCACTTTCTTTGGGGGGAACCAAAGCCACATGGGTCCCATCAATGGCACCAATGATGTTGGGGATATGTCCAAGGGCATAGAAATCACCCTTCACTGTAGCCAAATCGCCCACCTCAGGGAAAATAATGTAGCTCCGCATGTATTTCATCAGGGCAGACAACACTCTGGACAAAACCTTAGAAAACATAGGCTGAGACATCCCAGATGATATGGCCACTGTTGTCTGAAAAGACCCACTTGCCAAAAAATGGAGTACTGACAGAACCTGCACCAGAGGGGGAATCCCTGTGGGTTGGCGGATGGGGGACATCAGGTCTGGCTCCAGCTGGGCACATAGTTCATGTATAGTTGCTCTGTCAAGCCTGTATGTAAGTATGATATGTCGTTCTTCCATTGTCGACAGGTCCACCAGCGGTCGGTACACAGGAGGATTCATCCTTCTCCTCGCAAGTCCCAGCGGACGGTGCCTAGGAAGGACAACATGGAGCACAGAGTCAAGCAACCCACAGGTTCGTTCACACAGCTTGCACAGTACACGAATCGCTATGCATTGAAAGGCTTGTATGAGTGGCAATGCAAGGCCTAGGCCTGTGTGACGCAGTAGAAATTATGCCATGTGGGCCCTTGAAATGGCGGCTGCCTGACCTATGAAGTGTGACAGTGGGATGTGAGGTCAATGCGCTGGCGTGGCACACCGTGGCGGTAGGCGGTCGAAGACCGCAGTGTTAAGCCACATTGGTTAACATTGCACCCTATGGGTTTCAGTAGCCAATGAGGATGGGCGCCTGCGGTCGCGGTACGCACCGCGGCGGTACGCACCGCCGCGGGCGTGACCGCCATTTTCTATCTGATTAATCACTGGAGACCTGATCATCCACAGGAGAGGACCGATACTGCAAGTGCTGCTGTGACCTCGGTCTGGGAGACACAATGGCTGCTGCGACTGGGGAAAGGGCCCCTGCCTTCACCTCTGAAGAATTGGAGAAACTTGTTGATGGGGTCCTCCCCCAGTATGCGCTACTCTACGGTCCTCCAGACCAACATGTTAGTACACAGGGTGCACGTTGAATGGGCTATGCCTGTGTTGAGTGGGGTGTATGTAAGATGGTGGGGAGGGGAGCGAATGAGGAGTGCAACGCACGAAAGATGAGAGCATGTGCCACATGGCAAGGTTGGGGAGGGGGGGGCCACTCACATTGACCAGGCAGAAAAGTGATGAGATTTCCTTTACCACCCTGTACATGTCACATAGGTCAGCGCCCATCAGAAGATCGACATTTGGCGTGCCATCGCCAAGGACATCCGGGCCCTGGGGGTCCACAACAGACGGGGCACCCACTGGGAGGACATCCGCCGCAGGACCAGAAAGACCGCCGAGTCTCTGCTGGGGATGGCCTCCCAACGTAGGAGGGGTGCCAGCCGCCAATTGACCCCCCTGATGTCCCGGATCCTGGCGGTGGCCTGCCCAGATTTGGATGGGCGCGTGAGGACATCACAGCAGACACAAGGGGGTGAGTATCAGCACATTCTGCTATCTTTGCGCGCAGTGAAGGTGTCTGGGTGGGGGAGGAGGGCTGTGGCTATCTCTAGGCCAGGGCGCATTCTGTAGGCTAGGCCCCTCCGTTAGGCATGGCCCTGTGCCCCCGCCCCCCACCTCTGTAGGGTGCCAAGTACAGCTATCCATGGTCCGGCCTCACCCATGTGTGCATTTGTCGTCCATAGACCTGTAGGCCTAGTCACAATAACTGAGTAGTGTACCCCGATTGCGCGGCCTAGTGAAGGGGGCTTCTGTGTCTGTCCTCTCCGACAACGGTGTTGCCAATGCATGCACTCAACCTGTCTTCATTTCTCCGCCCCCCCCCATTTTCTTTGTCTTCCTGTTCATGTGTGCATTAGCATCATCAGGCGGAGGAGAAGTGGCATCGGCGCACGAGGGAGCTGCATCTCACATGGCCCCGGAGGGCCATGCAACAGACTCCGAGTACACCAGTGAGATGGAGGGCGAGTGGAGCTCCACAACGGGGACCCGTGGAGACGTCAGCAACACCGACACGTCCTCGGAAGGGAGCTCCCTTGCGGTGGCGGCAACATCCGTGCCCACCGCCACAACAGGTACAGCCGCCACCCAGCGCACCAGCCCCGCCCTCCCAGCAGCCCCGCAGCCTTCGCTCCGTGCCCGCTCGCCCAGGAAGGCGGGCATCTCCTTCGCCTCAGGCACCTCAGGCCCTGCCCCAGTTACCCCTGCTGCCCTCAGTGAGGAGGTCATTGACCTCCTCAGGACCATCATTGTTGGGCAGTCTACCCTTTTGAATGCCATCCAAGGTGTAGAAAGGGAGGTGCATCGGAGCAATGCATACCTGGAGGGCATTCATTCGGGTCAGGCTGCCCATCAGCGTTCGTTCAACGCTCTGGCCTCAGCACTGACGGCAGCCATTGTCCCTGTTTCCAGCCTCCCTCTTCTGACTCCCTCCACCCAGTCCCAGTCTCCTGTTCCTCTGCCTATCCCATCCACACCATCAGACCAGCCTGCACGCACCTCTACACCCAAGGGCAGCTCATCCAGACATAAGCACCACAGATCCCACAAGCATTCACCCAAGCACCATCCAGATGCAGACATGCCAACAGTCACTACCACCTCTGTGTCCCCCACCTCCTCATCTCCCTCCTCCCTCCCTGTGACGTCTCCACTCACACCTGCATGCACACCACCATCAGCCAGTACTTCCATCACCAGCACACCCTCCATTACAGTCCGCACACGTGCAGTCACCACCCCCACTGCCATTTACACGTCCCCTGTGTCCTCTCCCAGTGTGTCTGTCACCCCCTCTTCCAAACCACACAAACGCAGGCAGCCACCCACCCAACAGCCATCCACCTCACGACAGCCTCTGTCACAAGCACCTGCACCCAAAGACAGCACACTTGACTCTCCTACAACCACATCCTCTTCCTCCACTCCCATACCCACTACACCTACCCGTCCCTGTCCTTCCAAAGTGCTTTTCCTTTCCAACCTTGACCTCGTTCCAACCACTGACCCACCCCCTCAATCTGGTAAGAGTCAAAAAAGCACCTCAGCCACCACCAGCCCTGCATCTACTAGGACCATAGTGCAGGGCTATTGGAGTCCACCAGCTCCTAGGGCAGGAACATCGGCCAGCAGCAAGGGGACAGCCAGCCCACCCCCTGGGAAGAGGACAAAAAAAACTAAGGGCCGGCGCGACAAGCCAGAGACGGCTGCCACCAAGGACAGTAGCCTTGCCCCGTCACCTGCCACATCATCAAAGGGAGGCAAGGGCCACAGAGCTTCAGCGAAGGAGGGCAAGGGCAGCAGGGCGGAGAAGTCAGGCAGCAGGCGAGCTGCCCAGGAGGGCCCCACCAGCCCCATTCCGGTTGTGACGGACGACACCCACGGGCCCAGGACTCCATCACAGGAGGGCCCCGCGACCGCAAGGTCGGATGGCGACTGAGCGGGAAGTCTTGGCCAGGTCTGGCTCCCTAGAAACACAGGACAAGCACCGCTGAACAGGGCCCTGCCGTGACAAGAACCACTGAACAGGGCCCCGCCGTGAGAAGCACCGCTGAACAGGGCCCCGCCGTGAGAAGCACCGCTGAACAGGGCCGCGCCGTGACAAGAACCGCTGAACAGGGCCCCGCCGTGAGAAGAACCGCTGAACAGGGCCCCGCCGTGAGAAGAACCGCTGAACAGGGCCCCGCCGTTTGAAGCACCGCTGAACAGGGGCCCGCCGTGACAAGAACCGCTGAACAGGGCCCCGCCGTGAGAAGCACCGCTGAACAGGGCCCCGCCGTGAGAAGCACCGCTGAACAGGGCCCCGCCGTGACAAGAACCGCTGAACAGGGCCCCGCCGTGAGAAGCACCGCTGAACAGGGCCCCGCCGTGAGAAGCACCGCTGAACAGGGCCCCGCCGTGACAAGAACCGCTGAACAGGGCCCCGCCGTGAGAAGCACCGCTGAACAGGGCCCCGCCGTTTGAAGCACCGCTGAACAGGGGCCCGCCGTGACAAGAACCGCTGAACAGGGCCCCGCCGTGAGAAGCACAGCTGAACAGGGCCCCGCCGTGAGAAGCACAGCTGAACAGGGCCCCGCCGTGAGAAGCACCGCTGAACAGGGCCCCGCCGTGAGAAGCACCGCTGAACAGGGCCCCGCCGTGAGAAGCACCGCTGAACAGGGCCCCGCCGTGAGAAGCACCGCTGAACAGGGCCCCGCCGTGAGAAGCACCGCTGAACAGAGCCCCGCCGTGACAAGAACCGCTGAACAGGGCCCCGCCGTGAGAAGCACCGCTGAACAGGGGCCTGCCGTGACAAGAACCGCTGAACAGGGCCCCGCCGTGAGAAGCACCGCTGAACAGCGCCCCGCCGTGAGAAGCACCGCTGAACAGGGCCCCGCCGTGACAACAACCGCTGAACAGGGCCCCGCCATGAGAAGCACCACTGAACAGGGCCCCGCCGTGACAGGGCCCCGCCGTGACAATAACCGCTGAACAGGGCCCCGCCGTGAGAAGCACCGCTGAACAGGGCCCCGCCGTGAGAAGCACCGCTGAACAGGGCCCCGCAGTGAGAAGCACTGCTGAACAGGGCCCCGCCGTGAGAAGCACCGCTGAACAGGGCCCCGCTGTGAGAAGCACCGCTGAACAGAGCCCCGCCGTGAGAAGCACCGCTGAACAGGGGCCCGCCGTGACAAGAACCGCTCCGCTGTGCCCTTCCTGTCAAGCACCGCTCCGCTGGCCACTGCCGTCTCAAGCACCGCTCCGCTGGCCACCGCCGTCTCAAGCAGCGCTCCGCTGGGCCCTTCCTGTCAAGCACCGCTCCGCTGGGCCCTTCCTGTCAAGCACCGCTCCGCTGAGCCCTTCCTGTCAAGCACCGCTCCGCTGGGCCCTTCATCTCAAACACCGCTCCGCTGGCCACCGCCGTCTCAAGCACCGCTCCGCTGGGCCCTTCATCTCAAGCACCGCTCCGCTGGGCCCTTCCTGTCAAGCACCGCTCCGCTGGGCCCTTCATCTCAAGCACCGCTCCGCTGGGCCCTTCCTGTCAAGCACCGCTCCGCTGGGCCCTTCCTGTCAAGCACCGCTCCGCTGGGCCCTTCATCTCAAGCACCGCTCCGCTGGCCACCGCCGTCTCAAGCACCGCTCCGCTGGGCCCTTCATCTCAAGCACCGCTCCGCTGGGCCCTTCATCTCAAGCACCGCTCCGCTGGGCCCTTCATCTCAAGCACCGCTCCGCTGGACCCTTCCTGTCAAGCACCGCTCCGCTGGGCCCTTCCTGTCAAGCACCGCTCCGCTGGGCCCTTCATCTCAAGCACCGCTCCGCTGGGCCCTTCATCTCAAGCACCGCTCCGCTGGGCCCTTCATCTCAAGCACCGCTCCGCTGGGCCCTTCCTGTCAAGCACTGCTCCGCTGGGCCCTTCATCTCAAGCACCGCTCCGCTGGGCCCTTCCTGTCAAGCACCGCTCCGCTGGGCCCTTCCTGTCAAGCACCGCTCCGCTGGGCCCTTCCTGTGAAGCACCGCTCTGCTGGGCCCTTCATCTCAAGCACCGCTCCGCTGGGTCCTTCTTCTCAAGCACCGCTCCGCTGGGCCCTTCCTGTCAAGCACCGCTCCGCTGGGCCCTTCCTGTCAAGCACCGCTCCGCTGGGCAACGCCGTCTCAAGCACCGCTGGCCCATTGACAGTGCCGGTTCTGTGTCGAGCAGGGCTTCATGAAGCCCTCTGGGCACCATGCCTCCTCCATTAACAGTGGAGTCGGTAATCCATCTGATGGACTGTGGCTTGCCACTTCCCAGGATGTAACAGTGGGCAAGCCACCCACTGTAGAGACTTGAGAGACTGTGGCTTTGCACTCCCCAGGATGGCACAGTGGGCAAGCCACCCACTGTAGAGTAGAGACTTGTGAGACTGTGGCTTTGCACTCCCCAGGATGGGACAGTGGGCATGGAGGCCCCTCGTGGATCTGGCGTCGTGGGCTCATGTGGCTGAGGTGCCCCCCCTTCCCTTCCCCCTGAGGTGCCTGTAGTTTTATCATCTGATGCCCCAGCAGTGTTCTCTCCAATGGTATCTGGTCTCCTGTGTGGGCTTTGCCCATGTGTTTGTGCACATTGGCCCGCGGACTATGGAACTTTGACAGAATGGGCAGGACTTATTGCCTATGTATATATTTTTAACTATGTTCATTCCTTATTTTGTATCTTTCATATTGCATATTTCCCATAACTTCAATGGAGCTATATTATACATATATTTTAAAGATCATTTTAATTGTGTCTTTGCATTATTCCGGTGGGTTTGGGGGGTGTCACTCTGACTTGTTGCTCTGCATTGGGGTGTAGGTATTTGGGGTGGGGGGGGTGGGTGTATGGCGTATGTGTGTGCCTGTAAGCTTTCCTCCTCCCCCATCCTCTGTGTCGCAGGTGCAGTACTCACCCTTGTCGTTTGCACCGGCGTTCGTACTCCTGGTAGATGAGCAGGTAGACAATAGCTGGTAGGATGTTTAAATCGGGTTCCATGCTGTCCTCCTTCCTCGTGGAGTGTGTAGAGGTGAGCGTTTTCCCATTCGTAGTCTGTTTCCGCCGTGTTTTTATCGGCGGGGCTCCCGCCCCGGAAAAGGTGGCGGATTGGTGAGTTGTGATAGGGTGGGCGGTACATTGTCTGCCGCCTGCCTGTTGGCGGTGACCGCAGCGCTGTTTGTCTGTACCGCCGTGGCGGTCGGAGTGTTAAAGTGGCGGCCTGTGTTGGCGGTTCCCGCCAGGGTCAGAATTCCATTTTTTTGACCGCCTGCCTGTTGGCGGGTTGGCCGCCGCTTTATCACCGACCGCCAGGGTTGGAATGACCCCCTAAGTCTTATTTTACTAACAAACTCAACTAGCTCACATCGCAATTGGAACTTGTCAAACCTAGGAGTAGGGACAAAGCCCAGGTATTTATGTAGGACCTTCAGCTTAGCCTCAGTGAAAGCAACCATGCTCAAATTGACAACCAGGGAATTTTTTAATTGCTGCTGTTCCTGTGTTTGTCTTGATTTATCTATTGAGGAGCTATATGGCTTGGACCCATCTGATTACTGCCTTTGGACATGCTACTTGTTACTATCATCTGTTTTTCTGAGCACTGAACTGTTGGTGCTGCTCTTTGTTTTTGCCTTAATCTGCCATGTGGCCAGCCTCTTCATAAAAAAGGTTGTCTACCACACTGGAATGGGATTGCTTGATGGAACTGCAGATAGGGCTGGGGCCAAAAACCAGTTGGAAAACTTGGGTTGGGTGGGCTCCACCATTCATGGTAGTTGCTTAAAGTAACAAGTGTGTGTTTATTATATTTTAAATAGGGAATGCTGGGGGAGGGTGAAATGTGCTCTGAAGGGAAGATGATCACTGAAGACGGTTGCTGTCCAGCTAACTAGGTTCACGTGACAGGTCCACAGTGGCAATACCAGTTTGTCATCTGGTAAAAAAATATATATTTTTGACGTCTGTCATTATTAGAATCACTCTTGCTTGGAAGTTTGTTCTTGTGCTGAAAAAACGGAGTAGCAGCTGATACAATATCTCACCAGCCTGTTCAACATATGGGCAGGCAACATCTTAATATTAAATTGAGGTGAAATAAATTGATCCAGTTCCAATGATATTGTAGGACCTTATACCGATTAATTGTACTTTGGATTGGCCCCAAGCTCCAGAGAAAAAAAATAGGAGGGATATGGCACCTAAACAATGTCTTATTGAAGGACACTGTAGTGTGAAAAATGACAACACAACCCACAGTGTAGTACACTGCTACCAATGACAATAGGGAGGTGCATGAAGATAGGTATGCTCACACTTGTGTTATGGTCATGTCCCCGTTTAACACAATTTTAGGGGGAAGTCTTGGGTCCGATCAAAGACGTGATGGATCAAACCTGGTGGCATGTCCGTAGGTCATATCATTTGGGAGACCTTTGACAGCCACATATCCACTGTACTACAACAGGGCATGATTATCTCTTATCTTCTATTGGAGTTAAAACAGTTATTCTTACCTTGTCATCTTTGCTTCTGGGCGCCACTTGGTTGCGAAAGAAACATGGTTGGTTTTGAGAAAAGAAAAAATGATCAAATTGTTCCAAGGACAGGAGCAATGGAATATGCTCATAACGTATCTGGCCAGATAATTTAGAAAACTCTCTCATGTCTGCGGGGGCTTAGAGTGCTTTATATCTGACTTGGGAAAACCTAGAAGCTTTACTCACTCTTCGGGTGATGCGCTGGGTTAGTCTAGCTATAAAGTAGACAGGACTAACCGACTAAACTTATTGCACCTCTGGGGGTGGGCTAGGTGGTAGCATAGAGTGCAGGTCATGCAGGATACATGAGAAGTGGCCGAGTGGGCTAGGGAAGTTCTTGAAATGTTACATAAGTGCAGATGGTAGTGTCTACCTAATGTCAGGAGACGTTATAGGAACTTAAATTGAGGCGAGCAATAATACTGTCACCCTCTTGGGGCAGAGACTGCGATAAAGTCATCATTTTTATTGATTCAGCCATGAGCACTTGACTGAGTAATATGAATTCCTGGTAAACATTTACAAGTAAAGAGCAATTTAAGATGTACACGGACTAGCCTGGGAAAAGATGGACATAAGAACTAGAACATAACAGGATTCAGCTGACCGTCAGACGAAATGGCTATATGTTTCAATTGCTACAAATAAAAATACTTAGAATGTACTAATTACAATATAGAAATCAAGTCAGTAGTGTTAAACGGAGGGAGAGGGCATGGATTTGGACAAGATAGCAGTGCCCTGATGGAACACCGGTAGCAACCCTGCTAATCCCCCGAATAGTCTGCCAATCTCCGTCACCCGTTGCGATTGAATGTATTTCGGTGTGCGCTCTGTCCGATGTGTGCAGATGGTGATTGGGCTCCAGATTTCAGTTTGCTGGACACACAGTTGCACAAAGCCGCACACAGACAACATGGAGGAGGGCACGTAGTGGGGTCCTGCCAGTGGTGATGGGGCCATGCTGGGAGCCTCAAGAGGCTCCGGATGCCTTCGGTGAATGCCTCCTGAGGGAACCCTAAACTGTGACGTCTACCGCCTCGGAAGCACGAGGGGCCCAAGCTCGCAACCCTCACTGGACTGAAAGGGCTTTAGCCCCTCCCCCCCACTACCGCTCCACCCTCCCGCCCCCATCAGCCTCTGTGGGCTGAGCTGAGCCTAGGAGTCAGGATGACAAACACCATTAGCTATGGCGCTTTTCTGACTTCTCCTCTAAAGCCCATTTATAGCACATCAAGCCTTCATTATTTTCCAGTCTCCCTCCAAAGTACGGTGTTAAGTGAACCCCACAGTCCTAGGGTGACCACCCGTCCGTAAATTTCACGGACTGTCAGTAATTTCACCCTGCTGTCCGTTGTCCGTGATGAAAGCTTTAACGGACAGCATTTGTCCGTAATTTTAGCCTTTCACCTAAAGGGCAACGGAGGCAGGGCGAAATTAAGGGCAGAGGAGTTTCCCCAGCTGGCTTGGAAGGCAGGGGGTCTCCCCTGCTCTGAGGGAGGGAGGGAGGGGCAGACAGATAAGAAAAGGCCTTCTTGCCAGGGGGTCTCCTTCCCTAAACACATGCAAATGTGGGATAACTGGGAAATCTGCAAATACAAAGGGGCTTGAAAACCTGCATTGACTTTACTGAAAAGAGCCACTTGAAGTTTTCTGGTGGCAAAGATATTTCTTTCAGAGATGTATTGTAATGGTTTTCCAAGGTGAGCTGTGGAGTGTGTGGTTTTAATGGAGTGTTATAACATTTTTTTAGCACTAGGTATAAACTGTATATTATTCAAATCTGTATTTGAGAAGCGCTTTTTTTTTACTTTAACCAAAATGTATTTGCGCATTTTGTAACAGCCTTTATTATGATGTAATTGTATTTTTTACAGTTCTTTCAGGTACCTCGTTACCTCATAGTACTAACAAACATTGGCAAAGCCAGTAGGTCTCATCTACGAAAGAGTTATTGGCTTTGCTAATGTGTTTTAGCCATTAGCCATGTTATACACCAGAGTAGCTGCTGTTCAGCATGGCTTAAAGCTAGTGGCATAGTGGTGTGGAGTGGAGTAGAGTAGCATAGGAGCAGTGGCGTAGAGCCCAGTGGGGCAAAGTACAGTGCAGTGGGGTATAGTGCAGTTGTTTAGAGTGAGTTAGCATAGAGTGCAGTGGTTTAGAGTACAGTGGCATGGAGTGGCATGGGACAGAGTAGAGTGGCATAGAGTGCAGTGGAGTAGAGTGGCATAAAATAGAGTGGCAGAGAGAGCAGTAGTGTAGAGTGGTGCAGTGGCATAGATTGCAGAGTAGACTCACGTTGCAGGGAGTGCAGTGGTGTAGTGTGGAGTGGTGCAGAGTAGGGCAAAGTGCTGTAGAGTGGAGTGATGCAGAGTAGAGTGGCATAGAATGCAGTAGTACATAGTACATTGGTGTATATTACGGTGGTGGAGAGTGCAACACTGCAGAGTAGAGTGTCAGTGCAGTGATGTTTTGTGGAGTAGAGTGGCACAGAGCAGTGGCGTAGAGTACAGTGGTACAGAGTAGAGGGCAGTGGCGTGCAGTTGTTTAGAGTGCATTGGCGCAGAGTGCAGTGGCATAGAGTGGCATGGGGTAGAGTTACATAGAGTGCAGTGGAGTAGAGTGGCATACAATAGAGTAGCAGAGAGTGCAGTAATGCAGAGTGGTGCAGTGTCATAGAGTGCAGAGTAGACTCATGTGGCATAGAGTGCAGTGGTGTAGAGTGGTGCAGAGTGGAGTATTGTAGAGTGGTGTAGAGTAGAGTATAGTGCCTAGAGTGCAGTGGCATAGAGTAGAGTGGTGTAGAGTCCAGAGTTGCAGAGTAGTGTGTCAGTGCAGTGGTGTAGAGTGTTACAGAGAACAGTGGCATAGAGTACAGTGGTGCAGAGTAAAGGGCAGTGCAGTTGTTTAGAGTACACTGGTGTAGAGTGCAGTTGCATACAGTGGCATTGGGCAGAGTAGAGTGGCATAGAATGCAGTGGAATAGAGTATATTGGTGCAAAATGCAGTAGTACAGAGCAGAGTGGTGTAGAGTATAGTGGCGGCCAGAGCAGTGTTGCAGAGTGTCAGCTTGCAGTGGTGTAGAATGCATTGAACTAGAGTGCAGTGGTCAGAGTGGTATAGAGTACAGTGGCGTAGAATAGATTGTTTCAGAGTAGAGTGCAGTTGCATGGAGTGGAGAGGTGCAGGGTAGAGTGCAGTGGCATAGAATGCAGTGGCACAGAGTGCAGTGGCATAAAGTAGATTATTTCACAGTAGAGTGAGGTGGCTTAGAGTGGAGAAGTGCAGGTTAGAGTGGAGTTGCATAAAGTAGCATAGAGTGTGATGGCATAGAGTAAAGTAGTGTAGAGTGCCGTGGCATAGAGTGCAGAGGTGCAGAGTAGATTAGAATGATGTACAATGTATTGATGTAGAGTGCAGGGGCATAGAGTTGAGTGTTACAGAGTAAAGTGCATTAGCATAGCGTGTATTACCTTAGAGTGCAGTGGCGTACAGTGCAGCGTTGCAGAGTGGCAGAGAGTGGAGTTGTGCGGATTAGATTGGTGTTGCCTAGACTGGAGTGGTATGGCGTGCAGACGAGCAGAGCGCAGTGGTGTATAGAGGCGTAAAGTGCAGTGGCTTAGAGTAGAGTAGTACAGAGTAGAGCAGAGAGGCATAGTGTGAAGTAGCATAGAGAGCAATGTTCAGAAACATAATCAAAATTTTGCTGTTACTTTCTCTTCAGGAAAGATCGGGTAGATTTGGGTAGGGGTGATGGCCTTGCCGTGAAGGGCATTAATTTACTACTGAACAAGGACGTAATGTGACACCTGAATGTAGCACACCAGGAGGCAATCACAAAAGGTCCACAGTGAATAAATAGTGCTATGTTAAAAAAGAGTAAATAAATGCACTGACAACATAGTGAGGCATGGCCTCTCTTGCGTGTGTCTGTAAAACTGACGTTTGTTCTTGAATTTTTGTCCTGAATTTTTACCCTTTGTCCTGAATTTTTGTCCTGAATTTTGACCATTTGTCCTGAATTTTTTACAGTCCTGTCCAGAATTTGCCTCAGTGCCAGGTGGTCACCCTACTCTAAAACCCAAAATTATCTACTCCGTTCAAGGCCCTCTGTTCATCTTTTCAGTAGCCTGCATGATGGCACAAAGCCCCTGCTTTCATTTAATTACAATACAGTACATTTGTTACGTCAAAAACGGTGTCAGTAAAAGGTAGTGTTACAATGGCTACAAGGTACAATATGATAAGAAAACGTTTAAAAAGCACAGAAACACATTTTAAAGTGATGTTTTAATTTTAAAAACATAGTGCTAAACAAATCATAACTTTTCCTAAAAAATGCACGAAGTCATGTTTTATGTTTTGAACATTCAGCTATGGCGAGTTTATTCACAAGCACCCTAAGTAATGTACAGCTGCCTTATTGCACTTGAGTAACTATCTTCTCAGGTTGTTAACAGTGGTTGGTAGAGTGTGTGTTCTATGTTGGAAGCATTTTGGGGCTGTGTGTGAGGATCAGAGGCTTGCTCCAAACATGCGGTAGAAAACTTGTGGCTGTGCTCAACCACGGCATGAAGCAGAAAGATGTTGGAAACAGAGACGCATTTGCCTACACTGAGGGACGGCTTTAGGGTAGTGCAACCAGTGCCGCGACACAGGGAGCCAAGCTTGAAAGGGCGCCCTTTGCATGATAGGCTGAGGCGAGATAAGAGCAGCTTACAGAGATCTTTGTGTGCCTTGCCTTTTTCAGGGGGGGTTAACGGCCTGGCAACTGGTGGTTAGTGCAGTTGATAACGAACTCTGTGATTTGTCTCATCACAGTTTTGACTCATGATGAAGTAGCATGTTCCCGCTGCAAAGCCCAATGTGCAACAAGCAGATCACAGATTTGTATTTTACATAGATAGCTCAGTGGGTTACTGCTTTAGTCACAGACATCCTATGTTATTAGGAGCTCATAAGTTACAAATCTTCTAATAAAGCACATTGAATTATGAACTGCCTTTAAAGCACTGCGTGCAAATTGCAGGCATAAATTTAGAATCTTATTGTTTTTTTCCTCAATCTTTGATTATTCTAACGTTGCTGAAAAGGGTTCCTTTGAGTAGCAGTACAAGTTTATTAGTATGTCAGCATCAATTGTTGTACTACGTTTCGCATCCTGAGTTTATGGGGCAGATTTAGTAACACCTTGGGCCTGGTTCACATCATAAAAGTTTCAGAAAACAGGTTCGAAATGTTGTCGTGGGGTTTGCTTTCTAGCCCAACTCCTAATTTGCAGAGGGAGGTATCCCTAAATTAACACAAAGTAGAACTATGCTTTGTGAAAGCATAACATTTTGGGCTGAAAGGGTACCTTTCCAGTGCAAAACCTATGCTTGACATCACCCACATCTTTGTACAATGGTGCAAGAGCATACACATTTGCTAAAGGCAACCCAATGTACACCAGCACTAGATGAGAGAGAAACAGTACAATATGTTAAAAGATATAGGGGGTCATTACGACCTCGGCAGTCTTGTAAAAAGACCGCCAAGGCCACGGGAGACAGAATACCGCCATTGCCGGCGGTATTCCTGGCTCCCTATTATGACATTTCCGCTGGGCCAGCGGACGGTAACAGTGTTACCGTCCGCTGGCCCAGCGGAAATGTCAAATCAACATTGCTGCCGGCTCGTAATAGAGCCGGCAGCAATGCTGATGTGCAGCCGGTGCAGTAGCACCCGTCGTGCATTTCACTGCCCGAAATTCGGGCAGTGAAATGCGCGACGGGGCAATGCCTGGGTGCCCCTGCACTGCCCATGCCAAGTGCATGGGCAGTGCAGGGGCCCCCAGGGGCACCCTAAGTCCCCTTACCGCCAGCCTTTCAATGGTGGTGTTTACCGCCACGGACAGGCTGGCGGTCGGGGACTCATAATCCCCAGGGCAGCGGTGCTTGCACTGCTGTCCTGGGGATTATGACCGCCAGGCGGAATCCTGGCGGGAAATTGGAGGGGCCGGCGGTATGGCCGTGGCAATTCCACCACGGTCATAATTGCTGGCGGAACACCGCCAGCCTGTTGGCGGTGTTACCGCCACCTTACCGCCGGCCGCCAGGGTCGTAATGACCCCCATAGTCCTGTTGTGTAGGACTGGATGAAATTAAAATAACGCCGGTATAATTTGTGCAATTTCAAGAATTTCCTTTTCCAGTTGCTATACGCAATTCCCCAAATTATGCCATTTCCCCACTTTGTGTAATTACTTGTGATTTGAAGTGAAAATGTGCCGCAAATGGTGCAAATAGCAGTACACTATTACTAAAAACACATAGGAACAATAGAATGAAAGTGGCTGTTCATCACAATTATATTTTTGAAATGAATCCTTGCATCAAGCATTGATTTTAGGATGCATTCTGCACTAAAAGATTGAGAAAAATTATGGAGATGTATTTTCTGCAGTTGTGCCTAATTTTGCATTTTTTTTTTGTAATTTCTCGTAAATATGTAAAATCGAATTGCACAAATTTCGCACACACCTACTGTTGTGCTCTCTCTATTTCACCAAGCACAGCAACTTTGTTCACTGCGCTGCATGAAAACAAAAGTGAATCTGCCCTTTTGTTTCTTCAAACCAAGCACTCTTAACATATCATGCCTACCAGTATGGGTAACATGAGACCCCCTACATCTTGTAGTCCACATAGTCTTATGTAACATTTCCTATACATTAAATCACTCATAGTCATTGAATGATATGTTTGTGATGTAAAGGGCTCTAACACTCTACATTGAAATGATTATCGCTATAAAATAAATACATTTGAGAGCAAGACCAAGGAGAGGTGAGGTGTATTATTAGAGTTTGGTAGTGAGGGAATCTCTGAAGGAGGTCATGGAGTGGGCGCTAACAAAGGTTGTCGACCTGGAAACCGCGAACGCTAAAGCCAGCTTTGCCCACACTAACCCTACCATATTTACCATCATTATTTGTTAGGGTGGCTGAGGGGTGAGCTGCTCCTGTTGTGCTTGGTCAATAAGTATAGGTGTGTAACCTAGGCTAAGGAAGAGTCTGACCCAGTGAAAATCTAACATGGTGAACTCAAGGGCAGAGATGCTCTTACACAAGAAGATCAAGCAATCCCATTCATATATGGGTTTATGGAATCCACTCTGCGTTGGAGATTGTATGACCCAAGAAAAGCAAGAGACTCTTTTCTTATATGGGCCTCAGTGCAACACAGCAGAGGGGAGGTACAGCAACCCAAAGAAATTAGGTATCTGTTCGTCTATTCAGGAGCAGAAGGTGTTGTCTCAGGAAAATCAAGAGACACCACTTTTACGTAGGTACATGATGTCCGTGTAAAAGTAACATGTGGCTTGTGACAACCATAGGAAATTGGTTGACACCACTCATACATGGGCCTCTAGGCTCCACTCAGTAACAGAAGAAGCTGCATTCCAATCTTTCCATGAGAACAGCATTGATGAATGTACTTGTTTTTTAAAGTCTCTAAAGAAGGAAAGTCCATGCTGGGACAAAACATCCCTTGAAGGGCTCTGAAGAGTATGTTGCCCTCGTTGTTTCTCCTGTTGCAGTCTCTGTTTCTTTTGTTCCCCCAGTGAGTCCAACAATACATCAGGATCACTGATGCACCTCCGTGTTGCTTAGAAGTAGACCCCAGTTTATTGCTCGAAAGTTGAGAAAGCACTCTCTGTTTGGCCTGTTGTGGAATTGGTGGTAATGGCAGCATGATTCCTGCTGAAGGCACAGATCTTTTTGCCTGTCTTCTTCAGTGGGTTTAGAGTGTCTGCCCCATATTAACATTATTGCACATCTCTCTCTACCATTTATTTACGTATGATTAGGATATGTGTGGAAAGGAATGCACACTTCAGAGGAACTGTGATTCAAGGCTAGCATCCCCCTTACTACCACCCTACTATTTGAGCCCTTTTTGTCCCTGAGCGTACTAACACTGCAGGGAAACCAGAGCCTTTCTCTTTTTGTCTCCTTTGGGTGGATCTCCTGGTCTGGAAAAATCTAACAGGTAACTAAGTCAGGACACGCTGAGTCCATAACCACATACTGTATCTAGCTCAGTTGCATAGATATATTGATTTCAGCTTCAAGTCCTTGCCTCCAGCTCTGCTTAGAGTAAAGACTGTGTGGATGGAAGTCCATTCCCCCAGTACTGTGGCCCTCCTCCAACATAGAGACAATCCAACTATGAATTGTAGCTTCGAATACATAGGGCTGAAAATGTGACAGTTCCAATATAAAATACACACTCATGCACTCACATATTCTTACTGAAGGTGGGGTACAAAGGAGCCCATGACTGCCCTCAGTGAAGGCTTATTTGAGCATCTTATGCTAGTATGTGGATAGGCCTTAACATCTTGCCTCCATCCACGGCCAAAAGAATCAGCAAAGTAACAACTGCAGAGAATGATCTTTTGTTTAGGCTGGCATACCACAAATGTGCCATAGTAATATTTCCAGAACAGTTTTTAAAGTGTTTTTCTTGGAAATGCACTTTGAACATGATATATTTCAGTTTTCTAAAGTTCATGTGTGGATTTAAAGCAACAGCAATAAAGCTAGTGAAACTAAAGGGTGAATGCTGATGCTCTGGCAAATTCATACACCTGTAGTGAGTAAGGTGCAGGTGTATTTATAATTTCAGAAATGATTGTAAAAAAAGAGCACTACAGAGAAAGAGTAAGAGAAAGATGGAAAGAAGATGTACACAGAGAAAGGCATAAGAGATGGAAAAGAACAGAAGAGAGAATGAGCACTGAGAAGGAGTGAGCGATGAACTCCGCTTCACTCGCGGAGTTTGTTTAGTTTTTCCCACTCTGTGCTCCGCTTAGATCGCAGAGTTCCATAGCAGAGCAGAGTTTTTTCCTAGCTGGTTGCTACGGCTTGCGTTTACAAACCTTCTGTTCGCATTGAGAGGCTGCTGCTCTATTAGACAATCTACTCAAGCGGCAGAAAAGAAACAGTGCCCTCTTGCGCTGTGCGTGGTGCCATTCACACTGATTTTTCAGTGCGGGACAAACGCCTGGTGCTAAAAATCAGCATGAACGGTGTGATCTAATGCACCCCGCTGCTTGTGAAATTTCGCGTAGTGCTGCAGAGTTTTTTGGACACTTCGCAAACTCCACCTATTCCTAGCACTGAGGGGTGGATAAGAGGAAAGGAGGTGAGAAGAAAGAAGTAGAGGTTAACCAGTAACAGGAAAGATAATAATGAAGAAAAAAAACCAAGGTTAGAGATGACCGTGGGTTCAACCATCAGGAATGGCACTTCTTGAAATGAAAAATGCCGAGAGCAAGTGTTTATTATCCTGCACTACTTGTTTTCTGCTTAGAAGAGACAACACGCTATCTCTGAAATCCAAATGAGTTTCGGGATTGCTGTGTTTATCTGTTCCTCACGCTTCCGTACTTGCTGCAAGACAATAAATATTTCTGGTTGTCCCGAATCTTTTTCAGTTCAGATTCTGATTTGATTTAACCCAATAAGTATTGATGGTAGTCAGTTTCATGCAGTTATCATTCTTTCTTCGAATCGAATAGTGATGAACATTTTCTCAGTCTTATTCCAGATATTTAGTTACCAACCTCAATGGTGTTCACTTTATTGACGCCAGGAGGATAAAATGTTGGTCGGGACTGCTGGAATTCAAACTGTTTACCATAGAGGCAAACACAGATCCTTGCAGGGAATACATGAGTCCACTCAACCTCACAAGAATTCCAATGAAGGGCACTTATTAGTCATCTGTAAAATGCCAACTGATATAAATTGAAGCACACTGCAATCATTGTTGCCAAGTAGTTTTTTGCAAAGTGTATTACTGTTTAACATTCTACAGATACCCGTGTTTATGGATATGTTGCACGTTTTGGCATTGATTCTACATTATTGTGGCACCTTGGCTAATCACACTTCATGCTCAGTTTCTGTTTTCCTTGAGTGTCTGTACAGTCAACATCTTTCTAAATGTGTGCACCATTTCAGATCATTGAAGTGCTTACGTATACCCTGGAAAAAGAATGTTTGCTGGTAGCTAAAACTCAGGGATACTATTTAGAATGATAGAAATACAGATTCAACATTTTAAGGGCTATTCACAGAGGTACCTTAAAATGCTGAGTAATTTACACATGTTATATACCTTTACAATGTGAGTAATTTTACCTAACACTGTGAGTAACTTCATTCTCGGATGTGAATAGTCAAAAGTAGTAAAGTTACTCAAAACTAGAAGAGTAAATTACATGTGTAAATTACTCAAAACTGTAACGTTTCTTTATGAATAACCCCTCCAGTTTATGAATAGCCCCCAGGCCATTTATTTCGATGGAGACATGTAAGTTACACTTTTGGAATAAATTTAGACCGTTATTTTGTGAGCAGCCCTAAAGGTAGTAAACTTACTCAAAAGTATTAATTACACTAAAGTTGAAGAGACATTTGTGAATACGGCCCTTTGTGTGTCACAAAGTCAGACAAAAGGAAGTCTTCCCCTTGAATGAGGGAAATTTGATTCACGTACTAAGGGCATGAGTTAGAGTTTGCCGGCCTGGGTACTCTGTTGCAAATGTGATGGAATACCCTTTCCGCCAAACCCTCCATCTGTTTGCTTTACATAGGGACGGGAGGGCTTAAGTAATCTGTCTCCCAAGCCTCCGAAGGAAAACGTTCTCCGATGGCCTTGCAAAGTATGCCCAGAAGTTCTGCACCTTAGCAGGATTAATAGCGTAATGTGTCACTCACTAAAACCACTGTACAAATTAAGTCTTCTTATGCTGAGAACAACAATACTTACTAGTGTGCCTAAAATGCTTTACTGAGTTCATATCGTTGAGAATAATGACACCCCACATCATGGTATTGTACAAGAAAAGTGAAGACAGCCTCCACAAGTAATTTTGATTCTGCTTTGAAGATGGCTCTGCCTCCAGCGTTAGCCCCCCCCCCACCAAAGTTTGAGTGTAGTTGCGCCCCTGAAGGGGACTACCAGAAGCAATTACTACCATGTGCGGCTTCTCAAGGTTTGGCCAGAGAGGTGCCATGTGAGGGTGGGTAAGTGCAACCAGAGTTGCAGACAGAGGCATTGACAGGAAGCTGCTGGGGTAACAAGTCTCAACCCCCTTACCTTGTGATGTTTTGGAGGGGGATGCGTGGCAGTTCCCCTTCACCCCCCAATGACTGCAGTGGAGATCCCCGATGGGCATGGAGCAACTCGGAGCCAAAATCACCATGGCAATAGGGGGCTGAGAAAGGGGGTTGACAAGTAATGTCCTGCATGACTCCTGCCCGCATGGGGGGTACGTGTTCTAGCCCAAGGTGACTATTGATATTTCTTCTCACTTTGGGCGTAAGAACGGGTGTAGTGTCTGATCAAGTGACAGATAAAACAGCCCTTAGGGATATACTATGGATTGGGAGCAGGTGGCAAGGGGGTGCAATAAAATAGACTGAATAAATATGCTTTGGGTGAAGTAGGGATTATGGCCCGGGCCTTCTGTACCGCTGTGGCAGAGGGGAATGCTACTGAAGATGAGCCCAGGCTAAAGGATCCCATGTTGGCTGTGAAGGACACTAAGGCTATTGTGAAATCTAAGATTGACGCCACCACAACTGAGGTGGGGCTGCTCCATATGGATCTCAGAAAGATCACTGATAGAGTGGAACAGGCAGAAACTACACTCTCCGCATTGGAGGGAGAGATGACAGCATTGCGGTTCGTGGTAATCATCCTGAAAAAGGAAAATGTGACAGTGCAGCCCAAGCTTGAAAATGCAGAGGGAAGAGCTCACTGTAATATCTTCCCCCTGTTGTTCCTCAAGGAGACAGTGGAGGTTCCAAGAGCAAACCTGTTCTTGGAGGATTGGAGGTACTTGATCAGCTTACACCCACGGAACTGTCAATTTTGTTTCCTGTGGAAAGGGCACAACGGGTGCCAGTTCCCTCGCCAAAGCCGGACTGCCACCACAAACAAAAATCACATGAATATTACATTTTTGTGATTGACATGTCACTTTGAAAATTGCCAGGAACCAGTGAGACTTAAGATATAAGAACAAAATTGTCAGCATATACATGGATTTTACATTGGCTGTTCAAAAACAGAAGCGGTACTTCAATGAAGTTAAGAGGTCCCTACAGGACCAGGAGATCAAGTATATGGTGGTATTCCCAGCCAACCCTGGAGTAATTGGGGAAGGGAGATCCTGGAAGGGATATATTGGAGTTTCCTGAGACTGGAAGACGCCTCAAAGTGGCTCAAAGGCTGGAGCCCTATAAGGCATTAGACATCCAATCGAGCAATGGAGTGTGGACAGACTTACAATGGAAACCAGACAGAGACAAAAACTGTGTGTGTCTGGGGGGCGGGTGATTCTCTGGTGGAGGAGATGGTACAGCTCGGACCCACCCAGTAAGCTAAGGACTTTGAAAGTACCAGTAAGACTAGGGAAACTTGAGACACTAATGAAAATGAGATAGCGATCTAAACCTGGTGGATTGAACCTCACTGTGTCTAAGTTTTGGTCAGGGACTCCTCTGACTGGCTTTGCTGATATTCAGGAGTGTTGTAAAAAATTATTTGGGGGGAAGTCTTGGAGCGGTGACAAGAGGACAATGAATATGTGTATGTATGTATGTTTTTTATGCTGAGAGAATAGTGCTGTTCACAGGATATCAGTGTTTTGCATGGAGCATATTGTATGGAAAGGAGTTACAAAACCTCATTGATATTCTTGATATTCATCTGACTTTTGTGTTTCAGCATGGAATGTTTCGGAAATGTGGGTCAACAGGCTCCCAGCGAATTGGGATATCAGCTAGCTTTATTCCTCCAACGCCGGAAGAAGATTGAATGAATGACAGCCTACTAATAAAGTGTGCTGCTGCTCAAAATAGAGCATCCTGGCACTATTTCAGACACGTAGCCACTCACCAATACTAGCCTATACCACATAACCTCAGCAAGAAGGAAGAAACTGAAACCCAAAGTAATTGAATCAACCAGCCACACATCTTATCCAACACAGAAAATAGTCAGGTTATCAGGAGTTTCCTGAAGACAGCTTCATTTTCCACTAATCTCAATGAGCAGTGAAGCTGGTTCCAGGCTTTTGGGCCTAAAAAGGCAAAATAATTTATATTTCTAGTCTCAAGCCTGAAATTAGGAATTTGTCAACATTTAGGGGGTCATTACGACCCTGGCGGCCGGCGGTATGTTGGCGGTAACACCGCCAACAGGCTGGCGGTGTTCCGCCAGCAATTATGACTGTGGCGGAATTGCCACGGCCATACCGCCGGCCCCTCCACTTTCCCGCCAGGATTCCGCCTGGTGGTCATAATCCCCAGGGCAGCGAGCCCCGACCGCCGGCCTGTTCATGGCGGTACACACCGCCATGGAAAGGCTGGCGGTAAGGGGACTTGGGGTGCCCCTGGGGGCCCCTGCACTGCCCATGCACTTGGCATGGGCAGTGCAGGGGCCCCCAGGCATAGCCCCGTCGCGCATTTCACTGCCTGAATTTCGGGCTGTGAAATGCGTGATCACGATTACGAGCCGGCAGCAATGTTGATGTGACATTTCCACTGGGCCAGCGGACGGTAACACTGTTACCGTCTGCTGGCCCAGCGGAAATGTCATAATAGGGAGACAGAAATACCGCCGGCAATGGCGGTATTCTGTCTCCCGCGGCCTCGGCGGTCTTTTGAAAAGACCGCAGAGGTCGTAATGACCCCCTTAGTATGGGGAGATCTAAGACAGTGCTTAATTTGTAAATAATGACGTGCCTGTGCCCATAACCCTCCTCTGAAGAACGCGGCCGCTGTAGTTAAATGTTCGAGCATGGAGTACATAGGCAGCATAATCTTGAAGCCATCTCGGGCCTCTTCAATCCATTTGAAGCCACTCCCTGCTCCTTGCAGCTTTCTGCTTTCTCCCATAGTGACGCTTTTTCGTTTTTGTCTTCCTCCGTCCTTTTCATATGTGTCTTTTGCTTGCAGTAAATGGCTGAGGCAGAACACTAAGCGCCGGCCATCAAAACCAAGTGCCGGTGCTCAGCACCGGAAACAACAAGCACAAATTAAGCACTGATTTCTAAGAGTCCCTTGAGTGCTGTAGTGCGTAAAGCACTGAGAGAGATATCTCGAGCCTGTTGAGTGGAAAGCTCTAAAGACCATAGTCAAGAAGTCGCTGGTGAACCGGTAGCCAGTTCAAGGACCTGGGCCACTAGGAAGTAGAGCTCTTGAGGAGCTTAAGCACCAGTCTGACAGCCACATTTTGGACCACTTGTAGTTTATGATTAAGTGCTTTGCAATATCTAAATAAAGACTGTTGCAGTAATCCAAACTTGAAGTAAGAAGCGCATGGGCTACAGTTTTCCTGATGCAAGTGGGAGATATTTGAAAACTGTTTTGAGGGATTTAATCACAGAAGCAAAGTGAAGATACTGCTAGGATTTGAGGCAGAAAAGAAAAAGCACAGTCAAAGTTAACTCGAATGTTCCTGACCACTTTCACGGGGCAGTGGAGTCATGAGATCATTGGGCCACCAGTCCTCTGGAGAAACGCACTGTTTTGCGGAAACAGAAGAAACTCCGTTGCATGTAAATTGTAATTCTTATAGTTTTGTTTAGAACTGAAAGAGTTCTTGTCGAGAGACATGATCAATTTGGTGGCATCTGCATAAGAAGTGGTGGAGATACCAAAAAATTCAATCAAAGAAAACAAAGGTGACATGTAAATATGAAACAATCTTGGGCAAGATTTTTCTCGAGAGACACACTGACTGATGGAAGCCACTCGTTTCCTATTGCCAAGGAATGCCAGAACCACGCCTGACCACTGATACCAATATCAGTGAGATGTTGAAAGAGGACAGTGTGTGACACCATATGGAATGCTGCTGTACAGCACTATGACTGTTGTCCAGCGTGACTTTTATCATTTTTGACACCTTGAGGAGGGCAAATTCAGTAGAGTGCCAGAGGCTGAATCCCAGGTTGATAGAGGTGTAGAATCTTACAGTTTTCAAGGAAGTCTATTATTTGCTTGTTTACTAGCTTTTCTAACATTTTAGTAAGAAGAGGAAGCAGGGAGATAGGGCTAAAATTGGAAAGGAGACTTGAATCCCCAAGACAATTTTCAAGGCTCTGGCAACACCTTAAAAGTAAGAGAGGCATTTGAAATGCAAGTGATAACAGGACTGATCACCTCAATGTCCTTTCTAAATACAACCAGAGGGCACCTATCCAAGAGTGAACCAGGTTTGTAGAGAAGAATGACAAGTCCAGATTGTTGAAGTGAAATAGGTTGGAAATCTCCCATTATAAATACAGAGATAGAAATCCTTGTGAGATGAGGAGGCGGCACTGGGTGGAGGGGCAAAGGGCTGGTTGTAGGTTGTTTATAGCGGTTCATATTTTGAAGCACAAGAATGAAATGAAGAGAGCAGATGGGGAGCATTGTGCCAAGCTGCAGCAAGAGCTGATAAAAAGAAAATGTCCGAAATTGAAGGTTGCCCCCAGAACACTGGGAGGATAAAAGTTCTCTCCTGGAACGTGAATGGACTAGATTGTAAGGTCAAGAGAGACAATACCGTAACTACCATGGTCCGAAATTGGTGTTTACTCAAGAGAGCTACCTAATGGGCAACAATTATCGAATGTTAACCAGAGGTAGATATCAGCTCGTTAACCATTCTGGGTACACTTCCTACTCCAAAGGAGTGGCCATGCTGATGAAAAAGTCTTTCCCTCTCAAGGTGAACAAGGTAGAAAGGGATCAGCAGGGTTATGAGATGTTGGTTGGATGTTAGGGTGCCATGAGTCTCATTCTTAGTTCTGTCTGTCTCCTTCCCTGTCTGCAAACTGGGAGATTGAGGGATTTAGGGAGAGAGTCTCTACAGTTGCCAAACGGAATACTGATTATGGGGGGCGTGGCAAGGGTGATTTCAGCGCCACTTTGGATGAGAGGATGGACAGGCAGCACCAGGAGTGTAGTAGTGGAGGATCACATCTCCGAAGGTTCGCAGATGCACATGGGCTTGTGGATGTCTGGAGGCAACATAAACCAACGGTACCACAGTTGTTCCTTTACTTAAGAGCCCACGAGTCTTATTCACAGTTGGACTATTTATTTACTCAGGAACCGCACGCGCCTACAGAGATTCTCGAGTGTCAGATTCTTAGCTAGGAGAGACTCTGAACATTCTTTGATTTGGTCAGAGTCTGAGAGGCAGAAAATGAGGAAGAATCAGGGTTGTAAACCAGATAAACGGATTGAGTGTCCGAAGGTAATGGAGGAGCTGAGGTTAACCATAGAAGTCTACTTATGGGAAAGCACAGGCACAGTAGATTTCAAGTTGGTCTTCTGGAAGGCTTATGTGAAGGTGCTAAAGGGTCAAGCACCCTGTTTCGCCTCAGCCAGTCGAAAGCGAAGATGGAATGAAATGCAAAAGGGGGAGACGCAATTATTGGATCTAGAGTAGCGGCACACAGGACATGCACATGAAGAGTTGCATCACCAACAGGAATCAATGAGGCATTAACTACAGAAGTGGCCCGTAGTCAATACTTAGCGACTCAGCCGAGATTATACGGTGTGGGCAATACGGTGCATAAACTGCATGCACGGGTAGGGAAGAGGTATGAAGAAACAAGATGGAGGACAGAAGTCGTAGAGCATGCGGGCCAGACAGTAGCAGGGCATGAACACATAGCAGAGGTATTCACTGAAGATTTTGGTTTCTGTATGCTTCCTGCAGCGAGTGCTCAGAGAGGAAAACTTGTGTGTTTTTTGGCAAATATCCCCATATGGAGAATGCAGGTGGAGTCCCCTTAGAAGAGCATATCTCAATAACAGACATTGAGGAGACCATATACATCTTGCAATTGGGGAGAGCCAAAAGATACAATAGCATACCGCCTAAGGTTTACAAAAGCCTGGCCAGCACGTTGCAGAATCATCTCCTGGATATGCATAAAGCGGCACAAAACGAGGGGTGCTTATTGGGTGACTGGAAGCAAGCCACGGTTGTTGCTATTCAGAAAAATGGCAAACCCCTTGAACTAATCCACTGGATCAAAGTACTCAGTTGAATGGTTATTAGTCGCAGTGTGCTCGGACATGTTATTGTTTGTATTTTACTGTACTCGCGCTTAAGAGAGTATTCTTGTGGTCGTTCTAACAGTGAGTCACTCACAGTTGGAATCGCTTGCGAGAAGGACGTCTCTGGGTGTAGGTGATAACATTTGTACTAATAAACTGGATCTAACTACTGAATTGAATGGTTTCCTACCTGTTACGTCCTCTAAGGCCTGTTCTTCTTACAGGCCTATTTCATTATCAAATATTGAAACCAAGGTACTGTCCACGGTTTTGGCGATTAGATTTACCTGGGTAATTGCCGGGCTGGTTCGCTGTCACCAATCTGGACTTATCCAGGGAGAGGTAGACGTTTGAAATAGAGGAGGCTAAATGGTTGTGTAGCACACTCTGAGGCATGTGTCATTAGATGCCTCCAATGCCTTAAATTCCCTAGAGTGGAATTCATTTTTTCAGGTTCTAGAAATTAAAACATTTGGATCCAAATATCTAGTGTGGGTAAAGATGTTGTATCCGAGCCCCGCTGCTTGCAGCAGGGTCAATGGGGCCTACTCATAACCCATAATCCTCAGGGGCCCATTAGAGGGCAGATACAAATTAATCTACAGAGTTTCCGCTATCTGGGCCTGCATGCTAGAAGAGCCCAGGACGTGTTTCTTAAAGAAAATCTATATACTATCCATAACTGGATATTTACGTCACAGGAGCAGCCATCAACGAGGCATTATAGGCCCTGGATGGGTCCGAGACGGTATCCAGTTAGCCCCATGTGGGAAATGTCCAGTGGCATAACGAAACTTGAGGAGGGGGGGCTGCAAGTACATGGAGGGCCCCCTCCTGACTTACTCAGGAGCTCTCAGGCCTAGGTACTCTGCTGAGGGGTTCTGTGGAGCTCGACACCTCCCCCTGCACTGCGGAGGCTGCAGGGGCCTTTATTACGCCACTGGAAATGGCATAGATCAGGGTGGCTGATGTATATACCGGTAGCCCGACAGATGTTAGAAAAAGTGGCTAAACAGCTCGGATGTCATAATAATTAACAAAGGGGCCACCACTCAGATTGGGCATGGCTACGTGAAACAAGCATGTTGCCTGGCTTTGGAGGAGGGAACTTAATAGGTTAAAGCAAAATAGGTGACGTGTGGGGCAAGGATGCTTTGAAAACTTTTCAGGTTCTTACAGAAGATGCTCGATGGTGTATTTTTCCCTTATATTAGACTTACACACCCACTGGAGCAATGGAAATGCCCAAGGGTACTCAAGTGGAGGACATCAGACCTCCAGAAGATAGAATACAGGCAGAACCTCTATTGCAAAAAGCAGTGTAACTTACAAAACTTGTTTTGTAATGTGGGCATGGGAGTGACCCTGTAAAATATAGTTAGCCTGTGGGGTCTGTCCCTTTTGCCCTCCCATGGGCAGTGAGACAACGACATCGACTGGTGTATGGGTGCCGAAGATTCATGCATGAGAGTCGGGTTTGTCCTCCCCATACATTTGTAAAGCTGGGGTTCATGGAAGCGTCACCAGGCCTATGGATGAATTACCAAGTCACTCTTGTTAAATGTTCTTTCCCGTGTATCCGATGGTGCATGTGAACAGTGGACTGTTCAGCCTGGCATGAGTTGCAACCTTAGACCTTCTCGATGTGTGTCTCCAAGGTACTTGTAGTCACACTATGGATATCACACAGTTTTGTGGGAACTATACGTCGTTTGGTTCGATATGCACCAATACAAATGTTTTTTTTTAAAGTAATATTACACAGAGTGTTATGCTTTCAAACTTCGTCAGTGTATTCACTTTAGCTGGGGCGAGAGAGCAGGCCTTGTGGCAACAATGCACAGTAGCTGGTTGCAAGGATTAAGCAGCGTTTCTGCACATGTACAGTTCCGCCACACTGTTGGTTGCAGAACACTTGTTATTACAGATGTTTTTTGGCTCTGTTCATCCCTTGCTGTAATTTCCGTTGACAAGTAATCAAAATAATGTGTAAAGTTCATTAATTCAAACTTAGCAGCAACAGGGCCTTGGTGAATCTCCCTTTGCCAAAACAGGCCATCAAGGCCTGAGGAAAATTCCTATAAATGTTTTTCTTTCCATGTCAACCTATTTACACATCAGCAAAAGCACATTTGCTTAACATTTCGCATAAATGAACTGGAAGGTAGGGGAGAACATTGAAGATTGTGTTATACAGAATAAGAGAGACTTTGTATGGCCGGGTCAGGTGAAAGCTGATGTGTAGGCCTCAACAACCAGATCGTCCTTTCGAACCTTCAGTCATCTACCTTGAACCGACCCTTCACTGCCGGTGTCAGTACTAACTCTACCACGACTGATCTACTCCAACCTTGTCAGCCTCTTACCAGTAACTCACTCATAAACAATATGAAACTCAACCAAATACATCAACCACCTTGACGCTGGTCAACGAGATAAAAAAAAACGTAAATGGCGTCCAAGTTCCAAAGAGCATGTAGAAATGCAAAGGTTGGGAATACCTACACCAGTGCACTTGACATGGCATGGCTGCTACTCCAGCCATACTGTTCTAGTAGGTTTTGTCATGTGAAATGGCTGGATCTTGTCCCAAACAACAAAATATCGGACTCCTTTATCGACGAAGATAATTTTGTCATTCTTTTATTGGGTCCAGTTTTCTAGAGCGCCATTAGACAAAGGTTGACAGGTCACTAAAGTTACACTCCAAAAGTAACTTATTAATGGTTCAGAATTTTCAAGCCTGGTTCCAGTTTATTTAAAAAGCTTGAATCTGTTTGCCTTTAGTGTAAAAAACAAAACAAATATATGTGCACGATGGGACTTGTTGAGAGGAGGGATTTCACTAAGCTAGAAATGTTATTTTAGGAGATACACTCACCGGTGATGTGCAGGGCCCTGTGTTACGTCCCTGCTCATATGTTAGCCACCAGCAGGTAGTTCATATACCCCCGGCGTAGTGAGTGACCAAACAACCCCTGCTCTTGAAATCATTGATTAATAATTATCAGCAATAATCGATTGCTTCTGTCTGTCCCCATCTCAACTGGTCCCAAGCCTCGGTCAGAAGTATTGATGAGGCACGGCTGACGGACATAAAGTAGGGTTAACTTTACAATTGTATAACAAGGTCAAACAAATGTGCTTCAGTCATTATGGATAACAGAGTATATCAATCGTTTTATTGACTGTCCTTCTTACCTTGTTGTCGCACCATGTTATATTATTTATATACAGGGGGCAGTTATCCAAAGCGCAAAATAGGCCTCCTGGCGCTAGCCGTTGATCGCTACACGTGTGCAGTTTCTGCTGATTTGGGGCTGTGGAGGAGACAGTATGGCACTTTGTGGAAATTGTGTCACGTTACCGGTCACCACTGGCACTGCAGACTGGTGGTAAAAAGGAGCTGACACAAGAGGGATACAACACCAGTGACTTAGCTATATAGTGAGTTTAGTTTCCAGTAGAAACTAAACACGGTGCTCATGCAGTACTATTCTGGGCCAGGTATTAGAGATGTTCCATGTTAGATTGAGTCACAAACTGGTGCTGGGGGTGGAATCTATGGCAATCGAGCGGGGGGTCACATCCAAGTTTATTATAACGAAGTTTGGTGGTATTTTAGCATAATGTAGTTACAACTGCTGGCCTCTACTGCTGTATGTAGCATCCAGTTTTAAACGAGGGCCCACGTTGTAACAGTGTTAGTTCTGGTGCAATTAACGAGGTCAAAATGAAAACGCCAGCACCTGCTTTCATCATTACCCTGCGTGCCCGGGAGTGAAGATAACGGGAGAGGTGCCACCCTGACGGACAACCAGTAGTCTTACAGTACCGGTGAATCCAGGAACAATGACCTCTTGTCGAGGTGTCCCGCCTGGCGTCCAATCTGTTGATGTCAAACGAAAGATTAGGGCTGTCTGGTCCTTTCGTAGGGTCTCGCGAGAGCCAATCGTTTCTGACCAGCTGACTTGTAACATCCGGTATTTATCACTGTAAGTGGTGTCTGGTTTTCGTGCTCCAGAGTGTGTCAGTGAAAAAAGCGTCTCTATGATATGTCTGCTCTTTGTCCTAGTTTCTGTGTAATACATGTTAAAACATGATAATTTAAGCTACAGAGGCAGGAATTATCTCACACCCAACAATCCCACCGCCCTGCGTTGAACTGAGGTTCCCAAACCGTGCTGAGACGGTGACGGTTTGCCCAGGGGTACCTGGTCAGCGAGACAACTCAAGGCCGGCTTTTGGGCGGTGCGAGCGCACCGGGCGCTCTGTTTAGCAATAGCTTCCAAAAACATGCGATTTAAAAGCACCTGCTGAAAAGTTCCTTGTACGTTTAGCCTTCAAGAAACAATTAAAATGTCAAGATACCTCTTGTGAATAATGTTCCTGCTAGAGAGAGATGTGAGTTTTTCCTAGTGGCAGCTTTGACTCAACATAAAGTAACATAGAGGGCTAATGTGCCTGCTGCAAAAAACTGAACTGTGAGGTATATTTAAGAAAAGTGGTGCTGCACACGGTGCAGCACCACTTTTCTTGCACCCCTTAGCGCCCCCCTAATGCCACCATGTGTGCATCATATTTAAAATACGGTGTACCATGGCGGTAGTTAGGGGACTAGCGTGAGAATTTTTTATGCTAGTCCAACGGTTTGCAGGAATAGCGTCAAAAATGTTGACGCTAATCCTGCAAAGTACACAGAGGCCCATTGTAACTAATGGAAGCCTCCTTTTAATGCCTGCTCTGAGCGGGCGTTAAAAGTGCCAGGAAAACATGACTCAAATAAATCTATTAGATTTCTTTGCTCCATTTATTTGGCCCCCCTAACGGGTGAGATGGCCCCTATGCATACATTATGCCTGGCAAAGGCATAATGTAGTGCAAAAGGTTACCAAGTGGCGCAATGCATGCATTGCACCACTTTGTAAAAATGGCACAGCGATTTTGGCCTTTTAACTCCACATTAGCTTAAAAAGAATGACACTAAAGGGGCGGTAGAATGGCCCTAGGGGCTCTTAAATATGCCCCTTAGGGGCATATTTGAAAAAAGTGGCACTGCGCACAGTGCTGCACCACTTTTCATGCTCCCCTTAGCTCTCCCCTAACGCCACCATGTGTGCGCTGTATTTAAAATACGGCACAACCTGGGGTTAGTTAGGGGACTAGTATCAGATTTTTTTACGCTAATCCGGCGCTTTGCAGAATTAGCGTAAAAAATGTTGATGCTAATCCTGCAAAGCACCCAGAGACCCATTGTAACCAACATATCTCCTTTTCATGCCTGCTCTGAGCAGGCGTTAAAAGTGCAGAAAAAAAATGATGCAAAGAAATCTGTCAGATTACTTTACGCCATTGTTTTGCCCCCTCGCCCCCATGGGGAAGTCCACCTTTGCATACATTATGCCTGATGAAGGTGCATGCATTACCTCTATGTAAATATGGCGCAGCATTTTTGGCCTTCCAACGCCACATTTGTGTAAAAAAAATGACATTAATGTGGCGTTAGAATGGCAGTAGAGGCTCTTAAATATGCCCCTATGGCAGTGCTTAATTTGTGCCTCTTGTTTCCGGTGCGGAGCACCAGCACTTATTTTTGAGCGCCAACGCTTATTTTTCTGCCTCAAGCATTTACTGCGAGAAAAAGACACATATGGGAAAGACGTGGGAAGAGAAAAACAAAAAAGCGGCACAATGGGAAAAAGCAGAAATCCGCAAAAGTGAGCTGAAGGGGCCTGTAAATGGATTGAAGAGGGCCGAGATGGCTTCAGGATTGCGCTGCCTCTGTATTCCGTGTTCACACATTTAATTGCAGCAGCGGCATGTTTAAAAGGAGGGCTTTGGGCACCGGCACCTTTTTATTTACAAATTAAGCACTGCCCTATGGGGAATATTTGAAAGAAGTGGCGCTGCACGCAGGGCTGTGCCACTTTTCTTGTACCCTTTAGCACCCCCCAACTCCACCATGTGTGCGTCATATGTTAAATATGGCACACCATGGCGGTAGTTAGGGGACTAGTGTCAGAATTTTTTACGCTAGTCCGGCGCTTTGCAGGATTAGCGTAAAAAATGTTGATGCTAATACTGCAAAGCACCCAAAGGCCCATTGTAACCAACAGAAGTCTCCTTGTAACATCTGCTCTGAGCAGGTGTTAAAAGTGCCGGAAAAAAATGACGCAAAGAAATCTGTCAGATTTCTTTGTGCCATTTTTTGCACCCCTCCCCCCCTAATGGGGAATGCCACCTTTGCATACATTTTGCCTGGCGCAGGCATAATGTAGTGCAAAGGGATACAAAGTAGCGCAATGCATACATTGCGCCACTTTGTAAATATGGAACGGCGTTTGTGGCCCTCTAATGCCACATTAGCATTACAAAAATGACGCTAATGTGGTGTTAGATTGGCGCTAGGGGCTCTTAAATATGCCCCTATATTTTAAGTGGCTAGCTGATTGGATTAGTAAACCCAGCCTTTACAAGTGCTTTAAAACACATGAATGTATGTGAAAGGGAAGCGATGGAGAGATGAGGGGCACATTTGTCGGGTGGTAGTGAGTGAAACCGAGGAGGAGGTCATGGGTTGGGGGGTGCCACAATAAACTGTAGCACAGGCTGCCACGAGTCCTAAAGCCGGCCCTGAGACAACTGTTACATCAGGGCTTCCACATGGCTGCTGCTAACTCGCTCGACTCTCCTTAAGGAAGCAGCAGAATCACAAAACTGGTCAAGCTCACTGTCGGATACTATAGGAAATCAGATTTTTGACTTCAATGTGGCACGCTAGGGAATTTCTCAACATGGGGTTGTTGTTCGTGATTAACATTTATGGATGCGAGGCACCAAAACGCCAGAGGTCTCCAATGTACTGTTCCTTGGTGAAAAGGGAGTATCCTCATTAATGTTAGATTAACGTCAGAGTGCAAACACATTGGAGCTGTAATATCACTGAAGCTAGATCTTGTAAGGGTCCGGGGTGTGGTTTGAGCCACAGGGACCCAGCACCAAGGGAGAAGCCTGTATGCTCCTCTCAGGCTCAGGAAAGGGTGGTGCAATCGCCCACAAATCCTTGACTGGTCAAAAGGCAGGTTAAGTTATGTAACAGGAACAGTGCTTCGATTGATCTGCCACAGGCCTAATCCTCTGGTGATGTGATGTGGTTAGTGCTCTCTTTTTCACAGGTTTGGCTTTGACTAATTGTGCGGCAGATTCTCATGACTCCTGGACATGCTCTCTTTCTTGATCCTCCATGAGTTCCGCCTAGTGCTTGTTCAATAGCTCTTCCAAGCTCGGAACAAGAGTAGTGTTTCTCTCATAATCTTGGCATTGTCCTATCCTCAAACGGCACAGTAACATGCTTGTATCCAAAGCAAATGCAGGCTGCTGGCTCCAAAGGGAAAACGTTTGACTAAAACTGGATCCCTACAGGAAGCCATGGTTAATAAGGAGGACCTCTGTGAAAAATCACATAACCCTTTCCAGCTTGCCACTCCCACTCCATGAAGGGTTAAGCATCACATGGCCAGACAGATGTTTATTGGGGAGGTACAAGCCATGTATACTGATCATGCTCTTTCTATTGCCAGGAACACTCACCACAAAGTTGGGAAAAGCAGGAAATGGTCAAAGAGATATGTGTTAGGGCAAGCCAGGCCTGACTTTCCAAGCTGAGTTGATCTGTCACTGGGCAGAGCTGGGGACAGGACTGTTTAGTCCTGTTTTGTAAGGTATGCCTGAAGCAGCAGGGAACATTCCAAAGGCCAAGGAATCCTGGATGGCCTATGTAGTGTCAGATGGAACCACTATCATGTGTACTACGTCATGTGTCCTTTTAGCACATGGTTGTCAATGGAGGTCCAGGAGAGCCAGATCTAGGACAGATTTTCTGGATATACCTGAAAACTACATTTGTATACCAATGAATTTCAGCAGAAGTCATTCACATGAGAATATTGAAAATCTAGCATGGATCTGGTCCTCCTGGACTTATGTTTGGCATCTCGTCATACAGGACATCATTTATACCACATACTGTCTCCATATATACAATATGTCAGGATAATTGCACCACATACTCTCCGTGAATAATGAAGGATCTAGTAATGTGAGTATGTACATTTGTTTACTTGAAGGGTCAGTGGACAACTCTATTGTAGATACAGGCAAAAAGGCTTGTGCCCCCAAGTACCGCTCAGGAGCTAAAACCGTAAGTCCCCCAACATTACTGACACTCCGCTACAGGTGGGAGCACAAGTTGTGCCTATTCCCCTTCAGCAGGCTCAAGTACTCTGGAAGGCGAAAAACAAAACATTGTGAGGCACCTCCAGTGGGATTGAAAACCTCAAGACCTGGAGAAATGTACCGGTCAGTTCGCAACTGTCCGCAACCTACAAAATAGTGGCAGGATGTCTGAAAAGTGTTGATGAGGGACTTTCTTCCCAACAGGAGCAAATGACATATAGTCTGTGGCATACAAAACAGCCATGGAAATTATCAACAATGACATAAAGTTCTTGTTTGCACCTGTTCTCCGAGCTAGGGAAAAAGACAACCAGGTAAGGGTAGTGGGGACGGGGAATTGTGCTATCTTTACTCCAGAAACATTAGAGGGTATCTGCGACTGCTCCTAAAAGTATTGTGGGCACCCCCACATATCTACCCCAGATACTGGACACACTATGGGCCGCATTTAAAAAGACCTATCGCCACCGGAGCGTCACTTTTTGTGACGCTCCAGTGGCGCAATGCCCTGCACCATATTTTTCTGCAGCACATATAGAAAGAGCAAATTGCCATTTAAGATTGTTTTTGTGCAGGAAGGTGATCCTTCCTGCACAAAAACAATCTCCCCCTCAGCGCAGCCGTCCTTGCACTATGGCGTAAGGGTGGCTGCGTTGGCGCACGGCAGCAAATTTAGAGCCGGCGCATGTGGAAACATAGGGGGGGCACCGCTTTCTAGTAAATACGGCGCATCCCTGCGCTTTGAAAATGACGGTGTGCGACGCTGCCAAATTTGGGGCAGCGCACCGTCATTTTCTATTAAATCTGTCCCTTTGTCTTTATGTTTCAGCTGTGTAAGATAAGCAACGAAGTCCCTGCTAGCAAATTAAGTCATAAAGCCATGACTGGAAAAAAAGAACAAGATTGCACATTTCATCTGTTTACTATCCAGCCTGCTAGAGAAGAAATGGGGAGAGATTAAGAGCCATGCAGCACCACTCTGAACAGCAGTTCATCTCCCACACCCCATTGCCGCTCAGTGCGTGGACTCGGGAGCCTGCCATCGCTCAGCTCATCACCAGGAAGCTGTAGGGATGTGCTGGACTCCGGCAGGAAGCGAGGCCTGAGCGAGAAAAGAGGGAAGCAGTAAGAGAGGTACAGAAAATATCTGCATTGATTGCTGCCAAAGGGTGTGCAGACCACCACCCATGTTTCAAACTTTACACCTGGACATGTCCATCTTTCCCTCTGTTCAACAGCAGGCATCATGGAGACCTACACTCCATATAACGCTATATAGCTCCTACGTTGAAAGAAAGATTTGCTGGAGCACTTAAGCCCATCTGTTAGGGAAAAAAGCAACACTCACTGCCACTGCTTCCAGAATCTGGGTAGACCGAGACCAGCGGCAATGAGGTCTACACCTTCACGCTGCTGCTCCTATCCTCAGTCCACCACATGCACTATGCCTCCAAGACTACACTGCACACCTTCTTGGATCATATCCTCAGTCCACCACATGCACTATGCCTCCAAGACTACACTGCACACCTTCTTGGATCACAGGAGAGGATGTCTGACCCAAGAATGTATTTTCTTGCAGCAGTGGAATTCAAATAATCAACAGGTCTAGTTATTATTAGTAATGTTATTTGTTTTATATAGTGCTTCATAAGGCACTTCTGCAGATTCTAAGAGCTGTGTATCACATGTTACCATTATGCAGGTTATTATATTCCTAATAGTTTGGAATCTAGTTTCATCTCCGCACATTTGAACTCCAGTTTAGTAACACAGTTTAATAATTAGTTTTTTTTTTATAGCATCTGCTTTTGTAGTCGTTCTCTTTAATGTCTTAATTTGGTTAGTCACTCGCCTCTAGCCCATCTGTGACACCGACTGTCATTCATTGGTGCACTATATGTAATACACTGAAGTACAGGTGTCTTCCACCGTCTAAACCCCTAATTCTCCTATTAACTCGACTACACGACAACCCAGACATTTATTTATAGCTGAGCTCTTGCATCACCCTTTAACATTTCAGTCATATTTCGGTTGTGATGTACCTGTACTGCTAAGTAAGTAATTGAACAGTATTGTGTAATTTTCAAATATAAAACATATGCAAACCTACAGTGAAAGGTGACCGTGCTGAGAATGTTGAGCATAGTTTGCAGAGGCAGAAAATGGAAGGATATGCATCGAGAGGAAGGATGAATACATTCATCAAGATGTGAGCCTACTTGAGCTGCCCCGTACTCTCAGTGTGAGCTGAGTTGACAGAGGATGGCAACGTGGAGACAGCCATGCTAATGATGTAAAACCTCAGATGCAGGTGAAGCAAGATAGCGTAAGAAGACTTGACCCTCACCTTGAGGTCCAGTCCCCGGATCCCACCGGCAACCTATAGACCGACATAAGAGCTTCCAACAACTGGATCTCAAACTGCGCCAGTGCACTATCACCCCCCGTGGTAGTCAGATAAGCAAGAACACACACTGAAGCTCACTGGTACATGGAGAACCTGAGAAACTCCAAACATCACTGCAGACAACTCAAGAGAAGCTAGATAACTAGCAATGACAGCACCACCATTGACACCTACAAAACAGCTCTCATGAAATTCCACACCCAGATCAAAGAAGCCAGGAAAGCAGCCCTTGCTAAGAGACTGGAATCCGGATACAACACTGACAGAGAGCTCTTCAACATTGTCAGAGAATCTTCTAAACCTCCTGCTGCCAGCAACACCATCACTCTATCACAGAACCTGTGCAAAACTCTCCAATTTCTTCCACAACAAAATACTCAAGATCTACAGCAACTTCAAACCACATCCCTCCACAGAAGACCACATCAAACAGCTACCACACTCCACCACCACAATACATGTTCTCACGGAATGGATCCCCTTCATGACAGAAGTCACCAACAAAATCATGAAATCCATTAACTCTGGAGCTCCCACTGACCCTTCCGCACACCACATCTACAACCTTGGAAAAACCCCACCTCACCTCACTTCCTCATCTCCATCATAAACACATATATCCACAGCAGTACCTTCCTTGACAACTGGAAACACGCCAAGGTCAAAGGCCTCCTGAAGAAACCATCAGCTAACCTAGAAGAACTCAGCAACTGCAGAACCATCTCTACTGATGACATAAACTACTGAGAGCATCAACACCATCATGGATAGAGGGGAAGCCGCTTCCTTCATCGTCTTCGACCTCTCAGCAACATTCAACACCATATCTCACGCCACCTTAATTTCATGACTCGACAACTCTGGAATCCAATGCCCTGTCCTCAGACTGATCGCCTCTTTCCTATCCAACAGAATCCAGTGAGTCAGACTCCCTCCATACACCGTTGAACCCAAACAACTCATCTCTCTTCTTCAGCCCATCCCTTTTCACCATCTACATGGCACCTCTTGCATGCATCATCAGAGCCCACAAGATCAACATGTTCTCCTACGCTGACAACACCCAGCCTCAGCTCTCCCTTATCAACCAAAACACCATCAAGACCAATTTCACAACCTGTATGATCAATGTGGCCAACTGGTGAAGGAGAACTGCCTGAAACTCAACACAGACAAGATAGAAATTCTGATATTCAGAAACAAGAGCTCCCCTTTCGGACACCTCCTAGTGGCCAGCAGGCCTAAGACCAACACCCACACCTAGAGACCTCGCAAGAAACCTTAGAATCATCCTAGACAACAAACACAAAATTACCAAGCATGTGAATGCTGTATCCTCATCCTGTTTCCTCATACTAAAAATGCTCTGTAAGATCTTCAAGTGACTACACACACACAAGAGAAACAGTCACCAATGCATTCATAACCTGCAGACTGGACTATGGCAACACACTTTAATCTGGCATCTCCAACCAACTCATTCAAAGGCTTCAGACGACACAGAATGCCGCCTCGAGACCCATCCTGGATATCCCCTGCAGCACTCACATCACCCCACACCTAAGAGAGCTCCACTGGCTATCCATAAAGCAGCTATGTCATTTCAAACTACTCACCCACATCTACAAAGCCCTAAGCAACTCAGAGCCTACATACCTGGATAACCATCATCACTTCTACCAACCTTCCAGACCACTATACTAAGCATCTCTCTCCCTTTCACAAGTTCCTCACATTCACGGAAGCCATTCTGATGGACGGTCTTTCTCCTGCAACGTTGCTAAGTCCTGGAACGACCATCCGAAACACATAAGGATGTCCCCATCCCTTCTAAACTTTTGGAGAAAGCTAAAGACCTGCTGTTAGACTAAGCACCTGAATACCCTCACGGGTGATTATCATTAACATAACAAAGAAAGATTTTTTAGGGCTAGGTTGAAAGTGCAGCTTAGTGTGGCCACATCTTCATATATTACACAGACTGTCTTTAATTTTTTCCTGATGTCCGTTGTCCATTATTGGTCTGATAACAGACAGCATTTGTATGTAATTTTGACAATGTTTAGAGCTTTCTGGCATATTAGTCAGCTGACAGCTACATGATGCAGATATTAGAATTAGCTTTCAGTGCGACCTCAAAGGTCATTGAGCATTTAATGTAACAGAGACATATTTTTAAAAGAACACAGTAACACTGTAGGGCATTTGAAAAGCTTCATCCCGTAGCTTAAACTTTTTTTTCTGGCTTTTATTATTATGGTTTTCCAATTTATTTTCTTTTTTACTTTTTCTTCTCCTATAATATCAAATATTTTTACTTACATATCAGTTTTTCATTTAACTTGAGCATCATGATGTTTTAATTATTATTGTTTGAAGTAGATAGATGTACAAATGGATAGATAAACAGAGGGATAGATGGTTGAGTAGGTGGATGGACTGATGAATGCATGGCGAGTGTGACATGAATGGAGATTATGTAACCGGGAGGATGGCTGAACAGATGGTTGAATTGGTTGGGAGGATGGATCAATGGATGGATGGATCTTGATGACTGGATGGCTATGTAGATGATGGTTTAGTAGACTAATGGATGGACACTGCTGCCTCTGTGTGTGGGTGGGTGTGGGGATGGATGGATCGACAGGATAGGTGCTTGAGCAAATAGATGATTGAATTTGGGTGACTGGATGGCTCTTGGGTGCAAAGGTGAATAGATGGAAGAATGGATGTATGGGTACTTGGATAATGGGTAGATCAGGGTGGAAGGATGGATTTTGGTGAGTGGACGGATGGATGTTGCTGGGTGCATGGATGGACGATGGGAGCTTGAATGGATTCATGGATGGATAAATAGGTTGACGGATTAATTTGTCTAAATGGATGAATCTTGGCAGGTGCATATATGGAGGATGAGGCAATTGTGCTTTTCAAATGCAGTACCAGAACCTGATCACTAATATAACATCAGAATCATCAATATTGTGTAACAGAAATATTGTGTCAAAAATATTGTTTACAAAAACATTTATTTTCTATCCTTATAAATGAGAGTACAAAATATAAAAAAATATACTTTCACACAAATATTTTTAAATAACATACAAAAATATTGTTTTTTAATATATGTATATAGTTTAAAGTAGTAAATCTTAAATATATTATTATGTACAATTAATATATTGTTAATTAAATAAATCTCACTAAAATGTAACAATATATACAAATATACACTTATATGAACACACATACATACATATATATCTATATATTGTATATATATGTGCGTATGTGTATACAGATGTACATATGTATAATATAACAGATTTATTAAAAATATATATTATACACTATAATTTTTGTTTAATTCTTTTGATTTACTACTTTAAAAGCATTAAATATATATATATATATTTTTTTTTTCAACAAAACTCCCCACAGTCATAGGAAGACACAAGTTCTCATGGATATGAAAATGCAGAAATACTTTATTCCAGCTTGCGCCTCCTCGCCCAACGCGTTTCGGTCATAGCCGTGATTACTGTAGGGGTTGGAAACCGACAAAGGCTCTTTAAACAAACAAAGTGTAAATATAAACACCGAACTAACCCTCCTTAATAATTCCTCTTTGTGTTGGGCTTGGCCGCCATACTAGCCCAGAGCAAGTTACATCAGTGGTACTGCAAAATATAAATACATATGTGTTTTCATTATTTTGTAACAAGGCCTGCATGCCATTCTGTGATAATTTTACATTTTCAATAAATGAAATAAAAACATTGACAATGCAACATGAAAACCATACCTTAGAGTCAGTGCAGTGAAGGAAATACAAGAAAAAGTAAGAAAAAGTAAGGAAAATTAATAAATCCCAGGAATCTTACATGAGCATGTTCATGACAGGCAACTGCACCTCGGTCTCCGCCCTTTGGTCTAGAGGGAAAGAGGTGGCTGCATTGTCTCCTACTCAAAATAGTGCTGTGGCAATGCTGTTGCCTGCAGGGTGCACAAGCAATGTCACAATGTTCACTGTCTGCACAGCAGACAGTGAACATTTACGATGAGGCTAGGCAAGGGCACCCATGCACTGCGAATGCCAAGTGCATGGGCAGTGCAGCGGTCCCCCTGTGGCCCGCTGCACCTGTTCTCCACCATCTGTTTCAGGCTGGTGGAGAACGAGGTCGTAATCTGCAAGGCAGCGCCGCATGCAGCGTTGCCCTGGCGGATTACAATCTCCACCCACCGTCAACCCGGAGACAGCAGAACCTTGGTGGTCTGACTGCTAGGGTCTTTATGTGGCAGTCGACCTGCCGCTGCAGGGCTGATGGTCTTAAGACTGCCAGTCTCGTAGTGAGGCCCCTTGTCTCTTTCTAGCTCAGTTTGGATGGCACTGTACTAATCTTATGCTTAAAAAGTTTGCTAGAAAAACAGATATATTAGGTGAGCAAATTCAGAGTGGTGCTGTAGTTGTAGGGTGCTCTATAAGGAGGAGGCTGCTCTCCACTTAAACTTGGGAACTACCACGAGTTCTCTGCTTCTTTTTTATGTGTATATATATATCTATATATATATGTATATATATATATCTATATATATATACATATATATATATATATACATATATATGTGTGTGTGTGTGTATATATTTATATATGTTTGTGCATATATATATATGTATATATATATATATACATGTATATATATATATATATGTGTGTGTGTGTGTTTTATATATACATACCTACACATATAAATCTATTACATGAAACAGAAAAAATAATAACAATTCAATTCCAAAACATTGACACCCTCATTATGAGTTTGACTGTCCTCGGACTGCCACAGTGGCGATGGAAGTTGCACCGCCGCCGGGCTGGTGATGAAGACTGCCATATTATGACCATGGCAGTGTTCCCAACAGAACACAACCAAAACATCGCCAGTACTGCCAGTGCGAGAGGACTGCCGCGGCCAGCGGTAGGCATCGCCAGGCCACCAGAGACCATGTTTCCACCGACCTTATTACGACCCAGCACACTGCCAGGATTTCCGGGGCGGTCTCATCGCCACAAAAATGCTGGTGGAAACGAGCAACATAAAAGGAGACACTCACCTTCAGGAACACAGACATGTCCCCAGCCCCCATGGAACCCGAACTGAAAGTCTTCCCACTGCTCCTGCTGGCCATACAACTCCAGAACCAGTGACGGCGACGAAGACAACACCCATAAGTACACACACCTAGCACACACTGGAGGGAAGGCCATTAGTACACACCTAGGCACAACACACAACCCCACCATGGCTAGCCATGCCTACACGCACAGGCAAATATACACCTGTACCAACACAAACATATCTACCTACACCACATCCAACATACACGTGTCATACACACACCACACCGCACACACACACCACCGCCACTGTCAGACACATCCACATACAACACCACTGAGTCAAACAACCACAACACCCTCGTAACCACACACAGGCATTGGCAGAGAGGCACAACGCACACCTCCACAGGAAAACACATACTGCCAGCAACAACAGCACACAACCAGTACAAACAATAACACTGCCAAACAACGTATCACATCACACGCAACATCCACCAAACACACTGAGTACATCACAGATCCATCACAACACACACACCACCCCCACACAATGCCACACAACACATCACAACAAATCCATAGCACAGCTCACCCACACAACTCATGCTGCTATACAAACACATCACATACACTGAAGACACACCAAATTGCACATATACAACATATACATCTGGAAGGAAAGGCAGGACAAGTATGTAAATCTCGTCACCAACTGGTGTCTGCTACAGATGTATTAAAATCATGCTCTCATTAAATAAATTAACTATATACAACAGAGGCCTACTGGCCAGTCCAAAAGCGTCCATTGCCCCAGACACACTCAGCAGAGTTCCTGGCCCCAACTTCACTCCTGACTGCAAAGTGGCCTTCACATGGCAGGGGCATCAATGTGGCAGTCAGGCACCTCAGGGGCAATGGGGGTGGGGGGGGCAGGTGGAGGTTTGGGAGGGGAGTCTTTTGTTTGGGTTTGGGAGGGGGGTCCTTAGGTTTGGGAGGGGGTCCTTAGGTTTGGGTTTGGGAAGGGGGATTAGATTTTAAGGGGGGGCTTTCCCCTTCATGTGGCCCTTAGGAGTAGGGCCCTTGCCTTTTGTGGTGGTGGTAGTCTCTGTGGGGGTGAGGGGCATGGGCACTACCAGCGGGGCCATGGGAGGACTGGGAGGTGAAAGGACTGGGTATGGGGAGGGCATGAGGGTGCTTTGAGGAAACAGGGACAGGCTCAGTCGGAGGGAACAGGGCAAACTTGCAGAGGAATCTTTTCTTTAAGGACACAAGGGCAGTCATGGGAAAAGCAGGCGTGAGGGGAGGGAGAGAAAGTGGTTGTGAGGTGTTTCTTGGTAGGTGCCCTGTGTGAATGTGCATGGGTGGAAGCCATGTGTGTTCTGGATGTATGTTGGGTGGGTGAGTGCAGTTTAGGTGTCTTGGGAGGAGGGGGGAGGAGATGGAGGGAGGTGACAGGGTGTATTTGTGAGTCACTGTTGGGGTGGTGCCTGCAGGTAAGGTGGATGTGCTGAATGTGGGGGTGTGGGCAGTCGTGGTGATTGCGCATGTGGTGAATGGAGTGAATGTATGTGTGTCTGCTATTGTGGTGATGGTGGACATGATGGGACTTGTGGATGGATCAGGGTGTGTTGATGTGGTGAAAGCAGGTGTGAGTGGTGTTGTGTCTGTGAGGGAGGAGGTGGGGGGTGTCTGTGTAGGGAGTGAATGTTGTTATGTGTCTGTTGGCTGTGTGCATGGCGGTGGTGGGACTTGTGGTGCCTGTGTTTGTCTTTGGGTACCATGTCTGTTGAGTGGATGAATGCTGGTCCGACTGTGTGATCTAGATGAGTGTGGAGAGAGGGGTGTGGGATTGGTCACAGGTAGCTGGAGGGGGGAACAGATGACAAAGGTACACTGGCTGATTTCAGTGAGGAGGCCAGAGCCTGAAAGGATCTCCGCAGGCCAGCCAGGGCACCGTGAATGCCTTCCAGAAAGGCATTGGTCTGCTGCATCTGTGACGCCAGACCCTGGATGGCATTCACAATGGTTGACTATCCTACAGAAATGGACTACAGGAGGTCAATAGCCTCCTCATTGGGGGCAGCAGGACTGACAGGGGCAGGACCAGAGGTGCCTGCAGCGAAGGAGATACCCACCCTCCTGGGTGAACGGGCACGGCAACTGGGTGGGGAGCTACAGGGAGGGCAGTGCTGGTAAGAGGGGTGGCGGACAAGGATGGTGTTGGGCTGGTCCAATTCGGGTCCGCCACCTACAGGGAGCGTTCATCAGAAGAGGAATCTGAAGAGGATATTGTAAATCTGGCCTACCTCATAGCATTCCCCTCACACTCTCCCCCACTCGTGCCCTCGGCCCCACTGGTATCAGCCTCCTGGGTCCTGCGGGCTGCAGCTTCCCCACTCGCTGGTGCCCCTTCTCCTTTGCCTGATGATGCTGATGCACACAAAGACAGAGGAGGAGAGGGATGGAGGTTGAGAGATAAAGAAAGGGTACAATGGGTCAATACCTACACATCATTCACACAGACCCACAACCAAATTAACTGCTGGTATGCCATGCCATTGCATACCTTAACATTGTTATGCTTAACTTTGGCAAATCAGAGGGGAAAAAGAAGCTATGCACTCTAATCTAACTAATATGGGAACATTGGCACCTATACCACATGTAGGGTCATACAATGCACAGAAGCACAGTACTTGGCACACACCCATTGTCGTTTACATAGACCTACCCTGTATTCCTTACTCTACCAATTCCTGCATGGCAAGGTAGCATGCCAACAAATCCATCAACAATGTGGCCAGTAACATTTTGTCCACTGCAACCATCTACACCTACAGTCTGAGGCAGCTGATTTAGATCACACCAATTACCTCTGTCATAGTGACAGACTATTAGTGATGGCAATGCCCTGACACCTCAGGTGTACTGATGCTGATGGAAGGAGCTGGTCACGCAAAAGATGACAAATGTCAGAAGACAATATCCAAAATGTAAGTTCCTACCCACATGAGTCACCGTCTGCATGGTTCTGGCACACATTACCGATACAATTCCTGCCAGGGTGGTTCATACCCATAGCTGATGTGCAACTACCAATGATCTACACAACATCTACCCACTAGTAGGCTACCCAAATCCATGAATGCCTACCATTAGGGAGGTGTGAGTCTGTACTTACCCCCTTGTGGCTGCTGTGCTGCCCTCAAGTGCACATCCACCTCAGGATAGGCAACCACCAAAATACGGGCACCCCTCCCTCATTGGGAGGACATCCCCAGCTGGACCTCTGCGTCTTCCTTGCCCAGCATCTCAGGTCCTCCCACCGCTTTCTGCAGTGGGTGCTCCACTGGGCATGGACCCCCAGGGTCTGCACTTGCATGGCGATGGCACGCCAAATCCCTTTCTTCTGATGGGCACTGACCTGCATGGGTGACACAGACAGAAGGAGAAAATCATGTAGAGTGGCATCATACCAACAGCAGTGGACTTCACACATCAGACACATCTCATAACCACACAAATGTGTCCTAATGGCACTTCCACACCTACTCCTTTGCCATCTCCAGGCATCCACTCCATGTGTGTTGTCTCCATGCGTTTCAATCACACAAACATCACCATCAGACAGAACAGGAACATTGGACTCACCTGCTGCTCTGGTGCCCCATACAACTGTCCATACAGGGGTAGGACCTCATCCACAAGCTTTTCCAGTTCCTACTTGGTGAAGGCAAGGGCCCTATCTCCTGCAGAAGGTGGCATAATAGCTCCCAGAGACAGAACACAGCAGCTCACCCAGTGGAGGTCTTGCTTGCACGAGTGTCAGGAGTCAAGTGAGCTGTGCAACACAAAATGGGGATCAAGGCCGCCATGTACATGACCGTCACCGCCGGCGGGGGTCATCATTGGCCCCAGTCTCCCGTAGGCAACAATGTTATCCAATGATGAGTTGCACAGCAGTTGCGACTGCCTAACGCCATGACGACTAATGCCGGTGGAATTAGGTCACTTCCATCTGTCCTGTGCTTGCAGGACAGGCAGCTGCACTTTTACATGCAGCTAGTGTATTGTAGGTGAATGATAAGTGCATCATGTATGAATTCTAGTGACGTGCATACGTTAACCATGTTCACGCATAAAAGCAAGGTTCACACGTGTGACATTCAGGGACAGTCAAGAATGTGTACTGATAACTATGACATGACACGTGCAGTCACTTGCTGCATCATAGACAGCCTAACCAAATGTGTGTGTTATGAAGCTACATGTGTAGTGTTAGGTGGCATGTGAACTGTCGACATCAACATGTGGCTTTTCCTCTCTCTTATTTCTAGATACTGTGCAATGGTGAGAATGAGACATGCAACGGTGTACCGGCCCCTAGTCGACCTTGCTACCCTGGAAGAGAGACACATCATACAGATCTATTGTCTGAACCGTCAGACCATCATAGACCTGTGTACCCAGTTGGAACTGGATCTCTTGCCAGCCATCTGTAATCCCTATGCCATCCCTCCCACAGTACAGGTCTTATCTGTTCTACACTTCCTTGCCTCAGACTCATTTCAGATGACAGCGGGCTTGACAGCAGGGATGTCACAGCCTATGTTCAGTATAGTGTTGAATGATGTACTGTGTGCTTTCCTGAATCACCTGAACAGCTTCATCAGGTTCCCTCAACGTGCGCATTTCGCCACTGTTAAATCTGACTTCTATGCTATGGGTTATGTCCCTCATGTGATAGGGGCCATAGATGGCAACCATATTGCTTTGGTTCCTCCCAGGGTGAATGAACAAGTGTACAGGAACAGGAAAAGCTTTTACTCCATCAATGTCCAGGTGGTGTGTCTCGCTGACCAGTACATCTCACAAGTGACAGCCAAGTTTCCTGGATCTGTGTATGACTCTTACATCCTGAGGAACAGCAATGTGCCACCCATGACGGCACAACTACAGAGAGAGAGGGCCTGGCTCATTCCTATGTATCCAATTGTATGTGTGCAACTGTTAAGTCACCTCTCTTTACATTCTACTCTGTGTCACTACCGGTATTGTGATCGGTCCAACCTTTGTGCACACAGGTGACTCTGGCTATCCTAACCTAACCTTCAGTGGCTGCTGACACCAGTGAGATATCCAAAACAGATGGTGAAAACTGTTTCCATGAGGCCCACAGCAGGACGAGACCTGTAATCGAGAGGACCTTTGGGCTGCTAAAGGCCAGATTTCGGTTTCTACATGTCTCAGGAGGTGCCGAGCTCTATAGACCACTGAAGGTCTGCCAGAACATAGTTGCCTGCTGCATGCTACACCATCTGGCTCTGAGATGTCACATGCCATTACTGGATATTGAGGAGGTGACAGCTGGACCTGTGGCTGATGATGGTGACATAGACATTGATGAGGATGCAGATGATGAGGATGTAGCTGACTCTAGGACAGCGTTGATCCAACAATACTTCCAATGATCTACAAGTATGTGTCAAGTGTCTTGTATGTGAACTGTACTCCTGTCTGCCTTGTGCCATAGCTCATCCTGGTGTAAGTGCAGCTATCCCTCTGTGTGTGTTTGTGGAAATGGCATTTTGCCCACCAGGGAAGGTGTCACTGTTCATATGTCAGTGCTATGTTTACTGAGCTGTTGACTGCCATCACATCTGCAAGGGAATTGCCGTGATGTATGGTCCCAGTAATATAGTGCAAACTGGTAAAGGACTGGCAACCAAGGTTGTGCCTATAGTATAGCAACTTGTCCTGACTGTACACAATAGACGGCTATGGAAGGTAACTCATATTGACAGTGGAACTCAGCTTTAGTTGGGTACTTTGAGCTGTGAGGGATGGGCCATTGGGAATGGATGTCTTGAAAATGTGGATCTGCTATGGTCATTTGTGTTCACATGCCACTTGGGTACTCACACTAGGAAGGATGACAAGGTATTGCATGTGTGTTGGCTGGGCAACAGTGACTCCTATTGTGATGGTTGTCCCTGTCTTGGTGTATTTGCAGGTAATTTGGGTGGTGCTACTCTGGTTCCTGCTTTGATGGGTGGGTCCCTTGACACAGGATTTGAGGATGAGTCTGTTCTACTACCAAAGTTGCTGCACGTGCCTCCCCGATCTGTCCATCCTACAGACTTTTGCTGGTCAATGGTTTAAGTAAGCTGACATATTGTACAACAGTTAATGCATACATGTTACAATAAAGACCGGTAAGCAGTAGATGTGCTCAGTGGTGTTTATTGTGATTTACAAGTGCAATGGGTGATGAGTGGGGTCATGGTGGTTGAAATCATCAGAGTAGTTGGCCCAACTATTGGTAGTACAGGTCTAGTATCCAGGGGCCATGGGGAAATGGACAGATGACAGTGGACAAACAACAGGATATGTCAGTTGCCCACAAGAAAGAATGTTCAGGAGAATCTCACTTCCTGGCACTGGTCTTGGTCTTGGCATCAGCTCCTGCAGGATGTCTGGATGGAAGACCTCATTTGCGGGGGGTTCCTCAGCTACAGAGGGAGGGGTGCTAGTGTCCTGTCGGTCCTCTGGATGGGCATCCATTTCACTAGTTGAGGTGAAAGTGGATGGCACAGATGGTATGTGGCTAGTGGAAGGGGCCTGCTGGTGGGAGGAGGACACACGCTGGATGGATGTGAGTTCCTTTAGCACCCCTGCAGTGGTGGCCATGGTGGCATTGTGAGCCTGCCACTGCTTGTAGGAAAGTACCCTCTTTCTTGGCATGGTTACCCCCTTTTTATGCCTGATGTCAGTGTGTTTGACTGTGTTCACTGAGATCCTGCAAACCAGGACCCCAATGATTATGCTCTCCCTCCCAAAACTCTGTATTTCACCCACAATTGGCACAGTGGTGCCCCATTATAAGTCCCTAGTATATGGTATCTAGGTACCTAGGGCATTGGGGTTCCAGGGGATCCCTATGGGCTGCAGCATATATTTTGCCACACATAGCGAGCCCAAGCAGAGGGTTTTGCAAGACCGCCATTGCAGCCTGCGTGAAAAAGGTGCACGCTTTTCACTACAGCAGGTCACTTATAAGTCATCCCTATGGCAGGCCTTCCAGCCCAGAGGGCAGGGTGCCAAGTACCTGTGTGTGAGTGCACCCCTGCACTAGCAGAGGTGCCCCCACAAACTCCAGGCCCATTTTCCTGGACTTCCTGAGTGCGGGGATGCCATTTTATGCGTGTACTGTACATAGGTCACTACCTATGTCCAGCTACATAATAGTAACTCTGAACCTAGGCATGTTAACAAACATGTTGGAATCATACCCCAAAGCTTTTGCAAGCATTGGTTGTATGATTCCATGCACTCTGGGGGCTCCTTAGAGGACCCCCAGTATTGCCATTACAGCCTTCTGAGGGTTTCCAGGCAGCCCAAGCTGATGCCAACTCTCAGACAGGTTTCTGCCCTCCTGTTGCTTGAAAATCGCGAGCCCAGGAGGACAGAGCAAAGGATTTCCTTTGGCAGAGGGGTGTTACACTCTCTCCCTTTGGAAATAGGTGTTACAGGCTTTGAAGGGCACATTTGGTGCTCTCCTTGCATAAACCAGTCTACACCAGTTCAGGGACCCCCAGTCCCCGCACTGGCATGAAACTGGACAAAGGAATGGGGAGTGACTACTCCCCTGTTCATCACTACCCCAGGGGTGGTGATCAGAGCTCCTCCAGAGTGTCCCTGGGTTTTGCCATCTTGGATTCCAGTTTGGCAGGGAACTCTGGGAGCATCTGAGTGGCCAGTGCCAGTAGGTGACATCAGAGCCCCCTCCTGATAGGTGGTCACTCAGCTAGGTGACCAATCCTCCTGTTAAGGCTATTTAGGGTCTCTCTTTTGGGTGGTTCTTCAGATTCAGATTGCAAGACTCCAGCAGGAATCCTCAGGAATCCTCTGCACCCTCCAATTTGACTTCTGACTGAAGAGCCTGCATCTGGACTCTTCAGGCCCCTGCAAGCTGCAACAAAGAAGCAAGGCGCCTTCTGCAACATTGTATCTCCGGCTGCTTCCAGCAACTGCAACATTTCTTGAGTCATGCATCCTCTGAGGACAGCCCGTCTTCAGCCTGTATCAGAAGAAAGAAGGAATCTCCCTTGGAGTGAAGGAGTCATTCTCCTGCTTCTGCAGGCACCACCTGGATCCCCTCTCCTGCTGAGCTGTGTGGATCCTGCACCACGGGTGGTAGATATAAGCAGTCCTGACGGTCCTCTCTTCCAACTATTTAGGTGGCGGTAAGCCCTTGCCTGCCCACGCAGTACAGTACTCCTGTGCACCACGCCCTTTGCAGCTGCCAAGGCTTGTTGGCATCCTTTCTCCAAGATCTTCAGGCATCTCGAAGCTCCAACCCCGCACTCCTTCCTGTGAAGCACAGCTTCCTGAGTGATTCTCCTGTGGCGTGGGAGACTTTCTCATAGTGATGCATGGGCCTCTTCTGTGACTATCCTGTCCCCATCCCGTGGGACTCTGAGGGCCCCCTCTGCCTCGCCTTCCTGGGTAGAATCCACCTGGTCCTTCCTGGTCCCCGGCAGCTCCACTTTCCTCTAACTGCAATTTTTGCACGTGCCAAGGCTTGTTGGCAGAACACAAAGATGCAAACCAGACTGCAAACCTCCATCTGGTGTGGGACATCACCTGCATTCTCCAGAAACCCGACTTTGTCTTCTCGGATGTATTGTTGACGTTTCTTATTCACAGGTGGTTCACTTCTTGCACCTTCATCCTTGTGGGCAGGGGTTCCTGCCCCTCCTGGACTCTGCTGTACTTCTTGGTGTCTTGCAGTCTTTTCTGGGTTTTGCAATATTCTTCTTTACTTCTCGGTGTGTGTTCTGGGAAACTTACTGTGATGTACTCTTGATTTCCTGGTCGTTGTGGTGGGTTGTGGTCCTTACCTTTGTGCTTCCCTAATACTCCCAGCTCCCCTCTACACACCGACTTTCGCATTCCATTTTTTTAGTATATGGTTTGTTCTCCCCCTAGGCCTATTTTTTCCTATTGTGATTTTCACAAATTGCACTGTTTTCTAACTGTTTTTATGAGTATTTCTGCATACTAGTGTATATAATGTGTGTATTACTTACCTCCTAAGGGAGTATAGCCTCTATGGTATTTTTGGTATTTGTGTCACCAAAATAAAGTACCTTTATTTTGTAACACTGAGGGGGTCATTATGACCTCGGTGGTCTTTTCACAAGACCGCCGAGGTACCGCCGTGCTGAAGACCGCCAGTGGTGGCGGTCTTCCACCCCGCGTATTATGACCGCTGGCAGCCAGTATGGCTGCTGGCGGCTTTCCGTCCAAAAAAGGATGTCGGGAAAGTGGAGGTTGCTCAACCTCCACCGCCACGTCAACAGAACACGGCCCACTGGATCACGTCCCATGATTTGGTGTGGCGGTGTTCTGGTGACGGTGTGCTGGTGGCAGAGCTGCCCCCATGGATCCCGTCCCCTCCCGGAGGATCAACAGACAAGGTAAGTTGATCGTCCATTAGGGAAGGGGAGGTGGGGTGTTGTGTGTTGTGTGCGTGGATGGGGGTGTGCGTGTGAGAGTGTAGATGGGGTGAGTGAGTGAGGGTATGCGTGCGGGGGGGTGTTGTGTGTATGGGAAATGTGTGCGGGTCGGACAGTGTGCATGTCTGTTTGTATGTGTGCGGGTATGTGTTGTCGGGGTGTATGTGTGCATGTAGGGGTGTGTATATGCGCATATTGGGGGTGTGTGCGTGTAGGGGTGTGTCTATGTGCATGTTCGGGGTGGGCAGGGGGGTTGTACCACCTTTGGGGGGTGGCAGGGGGGTGGGGGGTGTGGGGGGAGGATTCGTGGGGGGGAGCGGGGTGGGGGAGACCCCTTTCAGTGCCAGGGAAGGAATTGCCTGGCACTGATAGTGCCTACCGCCATGGATCTCATGGCGGTTCCCAACCACCCATGATCCATGGCGGTATGCAGGGTCCTGATACCGTTGGCGGTCTAGTGACGACCGCCGGGCTGGAGACCGCAATCTCCAGCCCAGCGGTCTTCACCGCCATGGCGGTCGGAATGGTGAAGTGGCAGATGACCGCGGCGGTTCCATTTATTTTCCGCCGGCCTGTTTGCAGTCTTACCGCCGCTTTACCACCGACCGCCAGGGTTGTAATGAGGGCCTGAGTGTTTTCTTTCATGTGTGTAAGTACTACATGCGACTACAGTGATATTGCATGAGCTTTGCATGTCTCCTAGATAAGCCTTGGCTGCTCATCCACAGCTACCTCTAGAGAGCCTGGCTTCTAGACACTGGATACACTACACTAATAAGGGATACCTGGACCTGGTATAAGGTGTAAGTACCATAGGTACCCACCACACACCAGGCCAGCCTCCTACACTCCTGATGGTATTTCCTCTGCAGCTTTTGGTTCTCATGCAAGGTGGAGAGTATCTGGCCCATCTTGTCCTGGGATTGCTGGTATGCTCCTAGGACTTGGGAGATGGCCTCCTGGCCAGTCGTTCCCCTTGGGGACCCCATCTCTTGGCCCACAGGTGCCATCCCACTGGCCCTGGCCCCCAGTTCCTGTGCCCCTGGCACGATGTGCCCACTCCGAGCTACACCAGGACCATCATCGTCTCGGGTGTGAGGGGTAGACTCAGGTCCCTGTACTGTGGGGCACACTGCTGTTTGAACAGTCCTTGGGACACAGGTGTGGGGATGAGGGGTTGCCTTTGTTGTTGTTATCACAGGGGTGGGGGGCTCAGATGTGGGCAGGGTGAGGCTGGTGGTGTGGTGTGACCAGATGTCCCAGATGAGCCAGGTAACTCATCAATGTCCAGACATCCAGAGCTGTAGTCCTCACTGGGGCCTTCATCCTGGGAAAGGGCTGTCTGTCTCTGTCATCCTGTGCAGGGTGGCAGTGGCAGGGGTACCTGTGGATGGAGAGGTACCCCTGTCCTGCCATTGTGGAAGTGTACTTGTTTGTATCATTGTATGATGCATACAGTGGCTTGACTTGCTTCCCCATGATGGCAATGGCAGATGTGGCACTGCAGACATTGTTAGTGGGTGATGGATTGTGGAACTGGTTCCATACTCCATGGAGGGTTGTGGATTGTGGATGGCATAGCTGTCATTGCCATGTACTGGTACGCAGTCGAAGCATCTAGTTCTTATAGCTTGTGTAATGGTTGTGCGTGCAGGTGTTCCACTGTTACGTGGGACTGGCAGCTTTTCATGTGTGGGGAGTAATGCATTGTGGGAGTTGTAGTGCTTGCCATTGTGAGTGCTATCCGTGCAATAGGGGTGGACTGTGTGGGGATGTGGCAGTGGGGTGGTGCAGCATGTAGGGGAGGGGCACTGGGTGATTGGGTGGGGGGAGGAAGTGTGAGGTGGGTTGAATTAGGGAATGATAGGGTGGTGGGGACGGATGCTGTACAGGAGCCGTTGGTGGCAGGGGAGTGTTAGTAATTTACCGGACTCCTGCCCTCTGATTATTCCAGTCAGGTCCTCTGGATGCAGTATGTCCAAGACCTTCTCATCCCACGATGTGATCTCTGGTGGAGGAGGTGGGGGCCCACCACCAGTCTTGTTGATGGCAGTGGGGCGTTGTGATGCCATGGTATGCACCTTCCCCTCTTCCTGATATCCTCCCTTGTGCATGGATGGTTGCCCACTGAATTGACCCTGTTGACAATCTTCTGCCATAACTCAATTTGCCTGGCTATGGATGTATGCTGTAACTGTGCTCCGAACAATTGTGGCTCTACCCTGACAATTTCATCAACCATGACTCTCAACTCTTAATCTGTGATTTGTGGGTGCTTTTGAGGGGACATTGTGGTAGTGAAGTGAATTGTGGAGGGGGGGTGTTGTGCGCAAAGGTGATGTGTTTGGTGCTTGATGGGGTGTGTGGGGTGTTTTGGTTGGTGTGGTAGTGGGTTGTGGTGTTTGTGTGCAGTTGTGTTGTGTGTGACGTGTGTGTGCCAATGGTGTATATGTGCTATATATTGGGTATAGCAGTATCTCCGGGTCTGTGTGTATTGTTCCTTTTGAAAAGGATTTTGGGATGTGTGGGGGTGTGCTTTATGGTGGTGTGTGTGGGTTGTATGATATGTGTATGCATCTCAGATATGGGGTGTTCGTACTGTCCAATGTGGCTTTGGGTTCTTCTGGAGGTGTGTTTTTGAGTGCCTTAGGTCACACTGCCAATGGTTTACCACTGTGGAAGGACTGCTGTGCTGATTTGTGGGTCATATTTTAGAGGGTGGGATGTTGTCGGGGTGGTGGTGCTGGTGGTGGGACCGCCTTTCTCCCGCCCTTGGCCGGCCTGGTGATGTCAGATTTTTGGCTGTTTTTAGCCATTTTCTGTCTGTGACTCATAATACAGGGGTCGTGAGACTGCCAACATTGGCAGTCTTTTGGTGGCCACCACCACTGCGGTCTTCAGAAAACACCACCAAACTTGTAATGATGGCCTAAATAATCAAACAAATACAACAAAAAATTATAAAAACAAATAACCTAATTTACAAAAAAATATATAAAAATGTAAAAACAAATTAAAATATAAACAAATACTATCAAATCAAAATTGTAAAGAAATAATAATAAAAGAAATGTAACCAGTATTTGGAAATGTATTGGAGTCTGAGAATGATTGATATACTATGCCCACTCCAGTTTATGCAACAGTAAAGACATTTTAGGACTTCAGAGTTGTTAAATATATTATTACTATTTCAAACAGTGCAACTGTAAAGACAGGGGTTATATTTCCTATTCTTACTCCAGTCTGTCCATCAGTAGGGAAAGTGTTGGACTTCGTAGAGGTTAAATTTACTATTCCACTCCAGTCTGTGCAACAGTAGTCAAGTCAAGTCAAAAATTATTTTATTTGGCATAAGCCTTAAAAGTGTAAAAACAATTACATATTACATTAACACACAGAGTTATTAAATCATTCTAATTCTTATTAACCAACTCTAATTGCATAGTTCATTTGATTAAAAATCAAGTTCTTACAGTTCCTGAAAGTGCAGCGTGCCAACTTAAATTATCCCACATACAGTTCTGATCAGACTCTGGTCCTTGCGATCTCCTAAGTGCAATTTCGCATTTTGGAATACTCCATTTTTTATTTCTTGCCTTGTTATGCGTAGCAAGGTTATCTGGAATACCATCAACCCATACCATTTTTAGAATAAACAAGCTCTTTTTTCCTTTTACTTGCTCCATAATTCAAGTTCTTGTAGTTTCATAAGGTGCAACATGCCGACCAGTTTATCCCCTATACAGCTCTGAAAGAGCTCCATCCTTACTTTATCATAAAGTGCTTTTTTTTCAATAAAAAGTAGTCTCCATATTATTTCTTGCCTTCTCCTAGCATAAAAAAATAAAATAAAATACCATCAACCAATATGATAATAATCAGTTATAACATTAAAAACTCTACATTCAGCATTATACCCTACCTTCTATCAACCCCTATAAATCTGAATATTTCCCTTCTTAAGTCGTTTAGAAATAAGCCCAGTGCACAGGTTACGTTTAAAAATCTCATATCAATAAGTAGCCTTAGCGCTTGGTCCCGATTAGTAATATTATATTTCTTAAAAATTGGTTTTAAAAACTTCTTGCGCACTCCTAAAAACCATTGACAATCCCCAAGTAAGTGTTGCATGGTATATTTCTGTTGTAAGCCACATGTACATAGACCCTGGCTATCCTTAAAAAATGCTTTTGCTTTGGGATCCATATATCCAGGGTTCAGCCCAATTCGGAACTGTAACACTAAATTTCTTAATCTTTAATTAGGGAGAGCCTCTATATACGGGAAGTTTTCCGGATTCCTCCATCCAGCTATCATAGCCTGGGTTGATATTTTATTTACTAAGTACTTCAGGTCTAATTTTCTTTCTCTTTTCTTTACTATTATTCTTAAATTATACTTCGAGATTTGCACACCACACCATTGGTTATCAGGTAAACCTAGGAGGACGCAGATCTTTTTTAACCGTCCTCTCACTTGTGATGCCCAATTTAACTCACTTATTATAATTTCTTTCTTACAAAATCTCGCGTTCTTACAGAACCCTTCATCTGTTATACTTAACCAAAACTTCAGTGCGGCTCATAGGCCCAGATAAGTCCACCCCGTCATTTGACATTCTGCTCTTATGGCTTGTAACATACTTGCGGGGGCAAAGAAAGCATGCGCTTTACACAAATGCTTTCTTCTATTTCCCAATTTAGCTTCCCTGAGAAGGTTAAAAGTTCCACCCCATATTGGAATTGGGGACGAACCATAGCATTAAAAGCAGGGATAACCGGCTGGAGAGAAGGTCCTCAATATTTACTATTGAATTGTTTTAATCCCCAGACTGAAGATAAGGCTTTGTTTTTTAAAGTTTCAATATGAACTTTCCATCTTAAATGTGAGTCGAACCATATGCCCAGATATTTATACTCTTTTACCTTCTCTATTGCCCCCGAGTGTAATTAAATGCGCTTTTCTCTTTCCCTATAGACATTGTTTTAATTTTCTCCATATTTACTACCAAATGTTTTCCTTTGACAGTAGGTATAAAACATCTCTAACTTCCTTTGTAGCCCTAACTCTGTCATATCCATTATCACTAAATTGTCAGCATATAGTAGGCAGGAAACATGCACACCATCCATTTTTGGGCTTAGCCCAATAACCTTCCGTAACAACCCTGGCAGATCTGACAAGAATAATGACAATAAAATTGGGGCCAACCACAACTTTGACAGAGACCATTCATTATAGGGATCCTTTTTGAAAGTGAGCCACTCATATCTAAAATTACTTGGGCCCAATTTTGTGAATGCAGGCCCTAGAGAAGAAATAGTGTATCCAAATCAATTCCTAGCTGTTTTAACATATCCCATAGCAATTTCCTGTCTACCAAATCAAATGCTGCACAAAAATCGACAAAACAGCAAAATAGGCTTCCTCGCAATTCAACTGATTTTTTTGCCAAGGCCCACAGACTAAAGCAGTGGTCAATTGTTAAATGCCCTTCCTTGAAGCCACCTTGCTCTGCTGGTATCAAATCTTTATCATCTGCCCATTCTTTAATTACCCCCAGCAATAACTTTGTAAAAACCTTTTCCCCTACGTCTAGTAAACCTATCAGCCGATAGTTTTTTGGATGAGTTGGATCCTCCTTTTTGTAAATCGGTCTTATCATGGCTCCCTTCCAACTCTCTGGAAAACGGCCATAATCAAGAATTTTACAAAACGTAACATAGAAGAATTTTGTCCACCAGTCCATATTCTTTTTTATTATTATTGCTGGGAGGTTGTCTGGGCCTGCTGCTTTAGTTAATTTCAAAGCTGCAATAGTTTATTTTATTTTCTGTGGGACAAAAGCTGATCTTATCTTCTCACCAAGCTTCCTGGGAATACCATAGCCTTCTTCATCCTCTGTACCTTTATATACAGAAGACAAGTATTTATACCAGTCTTCTCCGACCAAACACCGCATTGCTCCTACCCTTTTCCCCTCCCTTACCAACCGCCAAAAACCCCTAATATTCCGTGTTATTATCACCTCCATCATTACATCCCAATTTTTATTAACTTATTCTCGTTTCCTCTGTTTTATCAGCATCTTATAATCCTGTTTTACTTTTCGAAGCTTCTCTTCTTTAATAACGGAGGGTCTTTTCTTATAATCCCTTAGTAATCTTCGCATCATTTGCTTTCTGCACCTACATTCCTGATTAAACCATATTTTACTATTGTTCATCATATATGTTCCCCCTTCCTCTTTCCCTCTTGAAATTATTTTAATTTACTTTTAAGGCAATTGACCATTAATGCAATCCCCTTATTATAGTCTGTGCAACAGTAGAGAACATGTTGGACTTGGGAGGGGTAAGATTTGCTATTCCCACTCCAGTCTGTGCAACAGTAAGGAAAGCATTGGATTTGATTGATATACTATTCTTACTCCAGTTTATGCAACAGTAAAGAAATTGTAGGACTTCAGAGTGGTTAAATATATTATTACTTTTTCAAACAGTGCAACTTTAGAGAAAGAGTTTAAACTTACTATTCCCACTCCAGTCTCAGCAACATTAGAGAAAATGTTGGATTTCAGAGGGATTAAATTTACTACTCCCAGTCCGGTCTGTTCAACAGTAGGGAAAGCAATGGACTTCGAAGGGGTTAAATTTAATATTCCCTCTTAAGTCTCTGCAACAATAGGGAAAGCGTTGGACTTCGGAGAGGTAAAATTTACTATTTCCACTCCAGTCTGTTCAACAGTAGGAAAAGCACTGGACTTCAGAAGGGTTAAAATTACTATTCCAAGTCCATTCTAAGCAACAGTAGGTAAACTACTTCAATTCAAACACATTACTTATTTGAATAACCCTAACAATTTAGAAAAAAATATAAAAATCTAAATATAAACACTATTACTTAACATGATATATATAAATTAAAAATAAACAACTATCCAATTTACAAAATTAATAAATAATGTAATAATTATTTTCAAGAAAAAAACAATGGTTATTTACTTATTACTTAATTAACTTTCCACCCTATACACCTACAAATTCAACAACCCACACCTAAAAAATAATGAAAATAAATAAGTATAACACAATTTACATAATTGATAATCAATTACTTAATTAATTAAAAATTAATAGTTACTTGTTAATTAATGTAATACTTAGTTAAATTCCCTCCCTACTACCTTCAAACCCAGAAGCCAAAACATAAAATATAACTAAAATACATATTTATTATACAATTTACTTAATTATTACAAATTAAATATTTAATTATGCACTAATAATGTTTCATTATTATTTAGTTAACTTCTCACTACATACTCCTACAAACATAGTAGCCCACAGCCAAAATATAAATAAAATAAATCAGTGTTACCAAATATATATAAATAATAATCAATGAATTAATTAATTGTTAATTGTTTCATTAATTATTACTGAATGAACTTCCCACCCTAAAGCCCTACAAACCCAGCAACCCACACCTAAAATATAACTAAAATATATGATTATTACACTTTTCATAATAATCAAATAAATATGACTAAATGATCAATTAATTGTTAATTAATTATTACTTAATTAACTTCCCACCCTTTACCTCTGCAAAGATAACAAGTGGCACTTGCACTCTAACTGTAATACATCAATTTTACATAATATACAATATATAAATCACAACGCTTGAAAATTATCACTGAATTAACTTTTCACCCTATCTTCCTACAAACCCAACAACCAACTACAACACTATAAATTACTATTAACATTTTAAATAAAAAATCTAAATCAATTAAAATTATAAACTATATTTAAAAAAATATATACAAAAAACATTAACACATACAAGTAATAAATATACTGAAACACACTAAATTAATTTAAAAACAATATTCTTTACAATTATATTGTTGAAAATATTTACGATATTCTTAACAATGATATTACTTGCCTGAGGAACTAATTTCTTCACAACAATATTTCTGCATCACAATATTTCTGATATTGCTGTCTCCCATATTAACAACTCGATATTTTGTCCAAATACCACCTTGACTATTGCTTCCAAACTGTGGAAAACTAGGTAATGTGCAAGGAAGTGTTGGAAGTGTTGTCTGTGTCAAATGGTGCGCAGTGGCCAGGGTGTGTGGTGGACTATGCTACATATAGTGTTTCAATGTTCAGAGGGTGATGGTGGAGTGTACTGAAGGTTGGAGTGCACCATGCTGGGGGTGATTGTGCACTCTTTTGTTGTAGTAGTGCATTGTGCTGTGTGTGATGGTGTACTCAGATGCTTGGGGTTGCACCACACACGAGGGTGGTGGTGCACTTTGCTGGAGGGTGTGATACACTGTTCTGAGGATGGCAGTGGACTGTGCCTAAGATTGTAGTTGAATGTGCTTAGGGTGGTGGTGCACTGTTCTGTAAGTGTTAGTACCCTGTGCTAGGTGTGGCACATAATGTAGTGAGTAATGATGCACTGTGGAGCACATGGTGATGTGCTGTTTGGCTCATCTCTGGTTTTAATGATCAAATTGCACGTTTGAGATTTTTTAACATTTTTGTATGTGCTCCTTTTCTGCATCTCATTCATGTTCTAAGGTTTGACTTGTAATTGGTTCAGCTTTCTTCAGCCTGTAGCTTCTTTGCCTCAGGAACCTTCAGCTATTGATTCGAGACAGTGTCAGGCGTATCTTTGATCTCACTTCAGGAGCATTTTAGTCTCACCTACTTTTTATTGGCTGTTTGGGTGTAGCTGCTTCCTTCAGAATGCATGAGCGACTATTTTACATCTTAAAAGTATGCACTATCATTACACATTTAGGGCCTCATTACGAGTTTAGCGGTCTGGCGGTAAGACCACTGTGGTGGCGGCCGCCAAAAGACCGCCATGTTGGCAGTGATCCAATTTTCGTATTAAGAGTCACACAGCTCAGTCCACCAAAAAACAGTCAACATTCTGAAAACGGCAGGACACTGGAGGGTGGAAAAGAGGCAATTCCACCACCAGCAATGCCAGCCTGATGAAAAACCTCCAATCATATTACGGTCCACAAACCATGAGAGCGGTTCTTCCATGGTGAAAAACCAGTGGCGGTGCGAACCGTGGCGGTCTGAACTCACATCAGTCAGAACAACACACCACATTGGATAGTTCAAATACTCCACACCTGATACACATCCACACACCTGACACACCTACACACTGCACTATATAAGACAGCCCTACACAACCCACAGTCCTTTGCAACCGCAACACCAGGCACAGCCAGAGACAAGTCAAACATTAAAGATATAGCAAAACAAACAATAGGCACCCCTACTCAGCACTCATCCCACACCTGCACAGCATGCACAACACACAATTTAGTATCCCACACAATACACAACACCCGTCACCCACTCACCAGAAAAAATATTTTTTCACTGTTTTGCACTACCACACCATCTCTTCCACCACTACCATGTCCCCACAAAAACATCCAAGTTTTACTGATGATGAGTTGAGGATCATGGTGGACGAAATTGTCAGAGTAGAGCCATACCTTTTTGGAGCACAGGTCCAGCAAACATCAATAGCCAGGAAAATGGAGTTGTGGCAAAGGATAGTTGACAGGGTGAATTCTGTAAGTAGTTTCCCACGCACAAGGGACGACATCAGGAAGAGGTGGAAGGACATCATGGGGGAGGTACGTTCCACACCAGCTGGCGGTACTCAATACTGGCAGTGGAACCCCACCTCCTCCCCCTACTTTCACATCATGGGAGGATAAGGTCTTGGACATCCTGCATCCTGAAGGGCTGACAGGAATACCTTGGGGGTTGAAGTTGGGTAAGTCACTACACGGCTAATGTCACCAGTTTTGTCTTGCATGCTCACAGATCACCTTTCCCCACCTGAGTGATCAAACCATCCACCACCCCTGTGTTTAAATATCTAAATACCCCTCTCTGGCATCCCACGTGTCAACTAAACTCACCCAGGGGCACAGTGTCTTTGTATGGCATGGGTAGTACAGGGACTGACAGCATTATAACTCCCAGAATGCACTGTTCCACCTGTAAGAAAACCAGAACAGTGTACCACATTTTTAAATGTCTTGAATGTCAAACTAATAACCAGTGTAACCCTTCCTGAATGCACCACTGTCTAACAGTACATGGAAATATCAGCAACGCTATGGCCCACACCCAGTACTATTACAAGCAAAACACAAACTGGCCTTTGAGAAACCTTCTTAACAATGTCATATACTCACGATGATGCCATACACCTTACTAGGAGAGAAATGTACAATGTCATGTCTTTACTCAGATAAGATATGAGGGTATCAGCAGTCATCAAAACACCAACATACTCCAACAGCTTGTGGCATGCTGTATGTAATTGCAAATCTCAGTGCCTCACATTGCTCTAACCCAGAATTGGTAGCAGCTATCATTGTTATATCAGGGGATCATGTAAACAAGGTGTGTGCATGTCACATAGCATGTCTAGTTAAACATCACTTGTTGCATCACTTACAGCAACTGTATGTTCCACTTCTCATACAGGTAATGCCATTCTCAACATGGAGAGGACACCAGAGACTGCAACTACCCTTCTGGATGAAGGCCCCAGTGAGGAAAACACCCCTTGATGTTTGGACACTGAGGACAAAGCAGGCCCATCAGGGACACCTGGTCTGTCACCAACTGTGAGCCTCACCCTGCCCACATTGACTCCTTCCAGGCCTGTTGCATCCTCATTACAGGCCACCATGTGTCCCCAAACCCTTTGTCTCAAGGACAGTGTCTGCCATCGTGTCACCCCCCTCCCCCAGTACACGTACCTGAGTTTCCTGTTGCCACTCCTGACAGTGATGGTCCAGCCACCAGTGGGAGTGGGCACACTGTGCCAGGGGCACAGGTATGTGGGTGTAGGGTGCGTGGGAGGTCTGGTGTGGGAAAGAGGTTGGGGGCTCCGAGGTCCCAAGTCTTGGGAGCCTACCAACATTCCCAAGGCATGATGGGCCAGGTACTGAACATGATGTGAGGGATCAGACAGCTGCAGAGGGACAGTTACCAGGAAGCTATGCAGCAGTGGCAGGCCCAAAATGCCATCTTGGTTTCCATTGCTTGGGTGCTGAAGGACATGAATACCATCCTGAATAGGTTTTGTACCTAACATCAGGCCTCTTCCACTAGCAATGAAACATTATGCCCTTATACATCTGTGGCTGCTAGTGGAATGGAGGCCCTGCTAGGGGAAGGGAAAGCTTCAGATACGTCACCCTCTCTAGCAGAAGAACCCCTCCCCTCACAAACGTGGACGTCCACCCTGACAACCAGGAGGAGCAGATGCCAAGACCAAACCCACTGTCAGGAAGTGAACGTCTACTGATTGGTTTCACTTGTATGCCACAGATACACCCTGTTGACTGTTCTGAAACCTATCTCCATTTTCCTATAGTACAAGGACACTGGACTTGTGTTTCCAAATGGCGTAGCAGCTATAATGATGATTTTATCCACCATGACTGAACCCTTCACTATTTACTATGTGTTATTTTTTATTCTTATCACTCATTTTGCTGTGCACTCCCAAATAAATACCATGTAACCACAGATCATGTGTTAGTGTGATTTATCAACCATATACAACTGTCAGGAATGACACTTGTACCAAAATGTTCCTCTCTAATGTAAAACCTTTGTCATGGTCATTACATATGTACTGTATAACCAGGATACATACAGCATTGACAATGTATTTTATACATGACACAAATCATTGACACAAATCATTTTTATTGTACATTTCCACATATTTATTTTGGGAATGTAAATTACCACATGGAGAAGTGCTGCTGCTAACTTCAATGTTTCAGCATAGGTGTCATACACTACTAACACGCAGACTTCTGAAGTTAGGGAAATGTCAATCTTTCACTATCCCAGGAGGCAAACATATTGCTTCAATGTATCATCAGCTAAAGCCTTAGTAAATACCCATACCATAGCTCCCAAATGACAATACCCCTTGAAACAGACAGTGGTCAGTACTTATGTCCCAAGTCATGGAACCTTCCACTTACCATGGTCAGGTATCTTTAGGCTTGCCACTCACCTATGCCAGTCTTCAGACACATGCACATTGGTCTGCAGAGTGGAAGCACACTGACACCTATGTACAAGTTAGTTCACATACAACACAAACCATAATGATGTTAGAGGGTCTGGATACCACATTATGACATGTATCAGAGACATGAAAATACGCATGGCACCATTTGCCCCACCTCCAATACCAATCAGGTCTTTAGTGTGGAAAATTACACTACCATCCCACTGTCCTGACAATCTGGGCGTAGAAGTCACACACCACAAATCTCATGCCAGACAGTGCCTACTTTAATCCATGTTCACTTAACATGTCAGTCTGCAAATCCCATCTGTCTGTGACACTGTCTGATATTGCCATATGAGGATGAGCCAAACAGTCAATCTGCTATCCGTAATTGACAAACATAAGGTATACTCACATGGGGGTAAAACCCTTGATAAGTGAACGTTACACTGCCAAATCATATGTACAAATGTGACTTTGATTGTGCGATTTGAAAACATTAGACTATGGCGGTCATTCTGACCCTGGCGGTCATGGACCGCCAGGGCCGGGGACCGCGGGAGCACCGCCAACAGGCTGGCGGTGCTCCCAAGGGCATTCTGACCGCGGCGGTACAGCCGCGGTCAGAGACGGAAAACCGGCGGTCTCCCGCCGCCATGGGGATTCCGACCCCCTCACCGCCATCCTGTTCCTGGCGGTTTTGACCTGGCATGGGCACTGCAGGGGCCTCCGTAAGAGGGCCCCACAAAGTATTTCAGTGTCTGCCATGCAGACACTGAAAATCGCGACGGGTGCTACTGCACCCGTCGCACCCTTCCCACTCCGCCGGCTCCATTTGGAGCCGGCTTCCTCGTGGGAAGGGGTTTCCCGCTGGGCTGGCGGGCGGCCTTCTGGCGGTCGCCCGCCAGCCCAGCGGGAAACACAGAATAACCGCGGCGGTCTTCTGACCGCGCAGCGGTATTCTGGCGGCTCCCGCCGGCACCGCGGTTACCGCGGCCGGCGGGAGTCAGAATGACCCCCTATGTCCATAACTATTCTGTCCACAAGTCCACAAATCCAAGTAACAGGCTGCATGCATATCTGAGTCATGGGCTTTGGAGCCACTTATTACTTATCTGAGGTCCATAATAAGTACCTTATCTGGCATTCGTAATTTCACCAGTTCCCCACTGAATCACTTTTGTTACATCACATCACATACCTTGAGTCATTTGAATTACTGATTGATAAGATCAGCCCTGATGTCTCCAGCTTCATCCTCATCATGCTCATCCTCACTTGGCAAATCTGCATTAACACCCACAGGATCTGCTGGCTCCCACTCATCTGGTATGAATGGTATCTGATGTCTCAGGGCAAGGTTGTGGAGCATGCAGCAGGCAGCAATAATATGACAAACCTTGTAGGGTGAGTAGAGGAGGATTCCTCCAGACCTGTCAGTGCTGCAAAATCTTGCCTTCAGGAGCACAAAAGTCTGCTCCACAAAACACCTCGTCCTTCTGTGTGCCTCTTTGAAGCAGACTTCGCCTACCGTGGTTGGGTACCTCACTGGTGTCAATAACCATGGAAAGTTTGGGTGGCCAGAGTCCCCTTTAAGGTATAGTTACACCAATCCAAACATTAATCCTGGACATTCACATATATGGTAGCAGAAAAAAGGTAGAGATACACCTGACATATATGACTTACCAACCAGACAGGCCCCCTCTGTGTACTGAGCAGTGGGATATTGCTGTTCGGCATGATTAAGGAATCATGGACTGATCCAGAATATTTTCCACAAGCTTGTGAAATGTAGAGGTCAGTCAAACAGACAACTTGGAGGTTGATGGAATGCAGGTTTTTCCTGTTCCTATATACCGGTTCATTGGCACTTGGGGGAATCAAGGCTACATGGATGGCTTCTATGGCTCCAACCTCATGTGTCCCAAAGCATGAAAATCAGCCTTCACGTGGGCCAAAATCTAATGTTGTGGAAATATGATGCAGCTGTCCAGGTGTTTTAACAATGCAGACAGTACAGCCTTCGAAACCACACTGAACATGGGCTGAGACATCCCTGCAGTTAGGACCACTGTATTTTGAAAGGCCCCAATGGCTAGGAACTGTATCACTGACATGACTTGGACAATGGGAGGTATGCTATTTGTATTGCAAATGGCAGGCATCAGATCTGGCTCCAACTGACAACAGGGATCCATGATTGTCTGTCTAGCCAGGCGGTATATTTGGATAACATGTCACTCCTCCATGGTATGCAGGTCTGCTAGTGAACGGTACACTGGAGTTAGTCTTGCTCTTCTCATGCCAGGATAACTATGTGGGACAACACCAGAATGTATGTGATTGACTCAAGCTACACATCATAAATATGATCACACCAACGTAACACATAAATATATATTATGTCACATGAAATAGTGAAAAAGTTGTACTCAGCAAATACCTAGGCAACATTTGACTAACTACTAAACTCAGATCCCCTAACCCCTCACATGTTCTTTTAATGGAGAAACATGTCACTAACAGTAAAAGTGACATCAACTTTGTTAACATGTGATCATATTTGTTTCACCTATACTATGTTCAGATTGTCATTATTCTGCTGACAATACCGTTTCATGTACAGAACTTAGGATACATAATTTTTACATCCTCTACGTATTACATGCACATTGCTACATGTTTGCATAAAGCCAGCAGTTAACACATTATCATAAATATGATTTATAGTAAATGACGCACCTTTCGTAACCTTTACCTACATATATGAGCCTTAAAATGGCAGCTACCTGACCTACTATACTGGACATATGTAAGTGACCTAACTCCGCAGGCGGATGTCATCATGGCGGTAGGCGGTCACAACCGTGGTGGACATTGCCATTAAACACATTGCTGCCTTTGGTGGTCTGGGGCCAATGGTGGTGTTCGCCAGCAGTGATGGTCTTGTACGTGGCAGACGTGACCGCCTTCTTCTGCTGAATCCCTCACTTGACTCCTGACACTGATGCCAGCAAGACCTCCATGACCCGAGATGCTGTGTTCTGCCTCTGGGAGCAATCATGCCACGTTCTACAGGTGATAGGGCCTCTGTCTTCTCTATGGAAGAGCTGGACAAGCTTGTGGAGGAGGTCCTACCTCTGTATGAACAGCTCTATGGTGCACCAGAGGAGCAGGTAAGTGCAATGCAATAGCAATGGTTGAAATGTAGAGTGTATGATGATTTAGATGAAATGTGCTGGAATGAAGGATCGAAGTAACGTGTTGGTAGATAGACAAGTGCACATGTACATAGAAAGATTTTGAGCCCTGATATATAGTAGGCAATGTGTGATGTATGTACCCTGATCCACAAAAATACTTTACAACATCATTATTGATGGTGGTGTTAGAAATAGTTGTTTAGTTATACCATTTTAAAGACATGCTTGTGGTCTGGTCATATGTTTCTAGCCAACACCTGGTACTGGATATGCATGTTGTATGCCTGACTCCACTTCACATGTGGCCTGACCGCAGATGGTCATTCTACAAAGAAGGGAATGTTAGAGGAAGTGTATGTTTGGCTACTTGCACTTACTTTTGTTTTCACCCTACTTGTTTTGGTAAAGTACATGTGGACATGACTTTCTCCTCTTCTCTGTGTCATCAATGCAGGTCAACGCCCATCAGAAAAAGGGGATCTGGTGTGCCATCACCAAGAAAGTGCGGACCCTGGGAGTCAACAGGCAGCGGAGCATCCACTGTAGGATGCTGAGACGATGGGCCCGGAAGACTGCAGAGGCCCAGCTGGGGATGTCCTCCCAAGGAAGAAGGGGTGCACATCGGACATTGACCCTCCCTAATGGCACGCATATTGGTGGTGGCTTACCCTGTGTTGGATGAACATTTTAGGGCAGCACAGGAGCCACAAGGGGGTAAGTACTGGCTTAACACATTTTCATCCGTCTGCCAAGTCAGTGTATAATGTAAAACAATCTAAGGTGTGGCAATGTGGTAAGTGCAAATGATAAAATATTTCCTATGAAAACATAGCTGTACTGTCCTCAACATTGGTACACAGGTGTGCACATCCTGTTGTGTATAGGGACATATTACTCACCTATGTTATCCCTTCTGTACAAAAGCATATGATGATGCATTTGTGACTGTGTCATATGTGTACCACTATACTGCTTTATATACCCTTCTGGTTGCTCCTTGCCACCTAGAGATCCATACTCCCAATATCCTCATGGTAAGTTGCCCAGGTCTTTGCCCTCTGTCCATTCCAATGCCCCTTGATCCATGTTTATGTGCAACATAGTGTCTGACAAGTTTAAGACAGTCCTACTTTTCATGAGGTTTCTGGTGATTGACAACTTCATGTGAGGCTGTGATGTTCATCTGACATTTCACATGCCATACTTGCTAAATCTACTCAGAGCTGTTAGGTGGTGTGTCCATTTGGTAAGTGAGGACTGTACATTGACACCTGTAATGTCTAATCAGAGTGGACATCCTACATGTTGGAAACCATGGCGGTATTGCTAGAATCCTATTGCAACACATACGTTGATATCAGAGCTCTGAATGTTAGTACAGTGTATATAATCTTTGGATGGTAAGTGGCTACACAGCTATTTCCTTAGCCAATGAGTTGTGGGCATGTTAAATAGGTCAAGACATCTTAACAGGTAGAATCTTCACTGGGTTTTGCCAACATCATGTGTACATTGCCAGGTTCTGTCATAAATCAACATTGTGATACAACTTACACATGCTTCATTTTGCTATTTTGGATATATTTTGAATGCTTGAACTATGGAAACCTATTGTTTGCACTGACTACATTTTGATGCAGGTGTGGTAGTGCACATGAACATGTGGGTGGGATGGTATATGTAGTCAGTCATTTGGCTTGCCTCGAGGTGTATGTCTCTATTATGGTATCCTCGGATGTGGTTTGTGTCATTGACATTTTCCTATACAGATGTAAGACTACTCATGTCTGAAGTGTTGATAGTGATGTTGCCACTCAAGAATTGGGCTATTGATGTTGCTACTCATCATGATACGTTGAACTGTATGTGGCCTTCATGCACATGACAGGTGCCCATTGTATTTAAGGATTAGGTATGCTCCCTGTGGTTGTCTGTGGGTAAATGCTGTTGGCTAATTAGGCCCCTATAAGTGCACAAGGCTTTGTTTACAGGTGGAGAATGACTAAAATGAGTAGGTCTACAAAGTATGTATCATCCTTTTCTACATCACTATTGGTACATGTGTTGGTGACATATGCTTAGACTCTTTCACACTCCAATTTTTTGACATGGTGTAGGTGCATGTTTGCAATTTTCAATTGTGATGGTTGTCAACTCTGACATTAAATGGTTTAGGCTTGTATGCAACATGCTGTCTTGTGTTTGGCATACTATAAGGTCCCTCTCCTGCGACATGACATCAGGTAATGTTGTAAGTATGTGTAGATGTGGTGTATGTTATATGTGGAAATCAACGTTACCACTATTTCCCATAGCTTAGTTTTTGGTTGACTATGTTGCTGTGGATAAGGACCACGATTCATGTTGCCAAGTCAGCTTGTATTGGAATGGTTAGTGTGATAGCTCTACTGATATGATGATATTGTAGTTGTGAGATAGGTGGCTTATATGGTGTGTGACATTGTTGTTCTATAGGGGTGTGGATTGTATCTTGTTGTGGCATGATATTGTCACAAAACTGGTTCTACCTGGGAGTGTAGTACACCTAGATGTAATGTAAATGATGTGTACAGTGTGATGTAAGTGTATGAAAAGAAGGTGATGATCCTACTTCTCTTTCTGTTTATCAGCATCGGCAGGTGAAGGAGATGGGGCACAGCCAAGTGGGGAAGCTTCTAGCCACAGGACCTCAAGTCATGATACCATTGACACCCAGTGGCCTGGATGGAGAGGGGGGTGCCACGGGGAGACATGATCCACCTCATCATTTTTAGAATCCTCCTCCAGTGGACACTCCCTGTCAGTGGCAGACCCACTGGGCCCACCCCAGCACCATCTTTTCCTGAACAGAATTCACAGTGCACTGACCTGCCTACAGAGATCCTGTCAGGCTCTGGCCTCCACACTAACAGCAGCCAGTCACCCTTTGTCTACCACCAACCTCCTACACCTTCCTCTTCCCAATCCCAATCCCCTCTTCCCAGACCCAGCCAAAGCACACCAACAGAGAGGCATGCATCCACCTCAATATCCAAGGGTAGCTCAGACAAACATAAGCACCATAAGACACACCACCAGCATGCACACAAGCAACATTCAGATGCACGCACAGCCTGCCCTGATACCCTCACCATTCCCAACATCACAGACAGCACACCTGACACACCTGCCGACACTACACCAACATACACAGATCTAGCCACCACACCAATCCTAGCCACAGACAGCACCACAGCAGACCCTCAGACATCCACCCCAGTCAGCACACCTGCAGACACCACAACCACTGACACTCTTCCAAGCAGCACACCCACCATACCTGCAGTCACCACCCCAACAGACAGCCACCCACCACCCATGGCATCCCCCAGCACCTCCAAACCCCTCAGACCAAAACACATACACACTATCACTCACCCACCCAGCAGACACCCACCTCCCACAAGCATACCTCCCACAAACACGCACCTAAGACATTCACACCAACACCTCTTACGACCACCCCACTGCCTCCACACCCAAACACTTTTGCTATGATTGTCCCGTGTGTGTAAAAAATCTTTCCTTTCTGAGTTTACACTTTTCCCTACTCCTCTCCCCCTGTGAAACCCCTAAACATGCTGTTTCCCTCCCCAATTCCATCTCTTCTACCTCCAAGCCCTCCCCTCCCCCGCAAGTACCCATGCCACTCTCCTACCAAGAAGTCTACCCCTCCCAAGAAGAGCCAGCCCTCCCCAATCCTAAACCTAAGCCCCCCCTTCCCAAGCCAAATCCCAACCCCCCTCTCAAGCCTAAGCCAATCCCAGATAATCACTGAGGTGCGTGCCTGCCCCCTTGATGCCCCTACCTGTGGAGGTTACACAGCAGTCTTCAGTAAAGTTCAGGGCACCAATATGTGCCTTTGGTGCACAAACCAAACACTATGGACTGGCCTATGGCCTTTGATTTTTATCTTAATTATTCACAAAATAAATTCCAACCAACTAGTTGTTGGTTTTCTGATTACATCTTTGTCCTGCATTTCTTTCCCTAGGTTAGAGTTGTATTTGTCTATGTGTGGAGCTTGGTATTAATGTATTGTCTGAGCAGCCTGCAAGGTTGTGTGCAGTGCTTTTATCCCCCAGGGATAGGGTTTGTGTTGTGTGATGGGCATGGGTATGTTTCAAACATGTTATTGTCATGGTATTGAGTGGTGCTTGTGTTGACATGTGTTTGTTGCTATGTTGTGTGGCTTTGACTCTATGAATGTGTGTGTTTTGTGCATGGTATGTTAGGTACAATGTGCTCTGTGTGTCGATTGGTAAGTTGTATGATTGTGTGATTGTGTGTATTTGTTCCCTATTGGTTGTATGTTGTGTTGTATGTGTGATGTGTCCATGGGTAGTGTGTAATGTGAGTGATTGGCAATGTGTTGACGATGGTGTGGTTGTGGTGTTGTTGTGATGTGTTGTGATGATGTGTGGTATTGTGTGTGACTGGGCCAGTGCTGTGTTTCCATGCGTAAGTGTGTGTTTGTGACGTGTGTGTGTGGTGGCTGTAGTGTGTGTACTGTGTATGTGCGGTTGTGTGTGTGGCTGAATGTTAGTGTGCAAGTCAGTGTACTGTTATGTGTGAGTGTTGCCTTCACACCCCCTTCCCGATGGTATGTTGTGTAAGTGTACAAAAATGTACAATATACAACAGTAACAGGTAAGTGTGTGTACTTACGGTTGCTGTTGTCGTTGTCGGACAAGATTCCGGAGTCTTTCAACGAGCAGGAGCAGTGGGATGATATCTAGTTGTGGTTCCATGGTGGCTCCACATGAGTATGGCTTCCTGAAGGTGAGTGTCTCCTTTTATAGAGTTTGTTTCCGCCTGGGTTTCCATTGTGGTGTGACTGCAGCAGAAATCTTAGCCTCGTAATAGGTCCGGCAGAAACATGGAATCTGCTGGCCTTCAGACATCCATGGCAGTCTGACTGCAGTGGCAGTGCTGGTGGTGCTTTGGCTGTAGGAGATACCGCCAAAAGTATAATTTATCAGTCTTCTCTGCCAGCCTGTTGGCAGTTTGATCGCCACCGCCAACATGGCGTTCCTGAGACTGCCAAACCGGTGATGATCCCCCTTAATTCTTTATCACATCCATGTGTTGCTTAAACAAAGTCATCCTATTTTAAATCTTTTGAACTCTAGCAGGCTTGTTTATTGCTTTTGTCAGCACACACATGTCAATCCTGTTGGCTTTGCTAGTGTAGGGCAGGATAACAAAAAAATAGAGTGAGAAGTGAGCTTGCTCATCCTCCCGTTTAAATGTGTTAAAAAAAGAAAAGTGAGCATGCTACCATTCTAATTTGTCAGTCCGCTTGAGATGTCAATCACACTCAGTGTTAACAAAACGGCTTTAGGTTTTTTTGAGGCACCCCCTCACCCACCAACCTAGTCATTGGGGTCCCACCTGAGACACCTAGGGCCAGATGTAGCAATATACGAATTTGCGAATCGGAAATTGCTAGTCGGTGCGACTCGCAATTTCCGATTGGACCACTGCCTGCTCTGAAAAAATATTTTCGGCGACATTCACAAAGGGGAAGGGGTCCCATGTGGACCCCTTCCCTTTTGCAAATGAGTTAGCACCCACTTCAAGTGGGTGCTAACTGCGAATTGCTTTGCGACTGCTTTCGCGGTCACAAAGCAATTCTGCATCGCGGTGCGAGCCGCAAATAGGAAGGGAACACCCATTCCTATTTGCGAGTCGCATTCCCATTTTGCGAGTCGGTACCGACTCGCAAAATGGGAATGTGCATCGCGATGGTCGTTTTGCATGGCGCAAACTGCGATTTTTGCAGTTTGCGCCATGCAAAACGGTTCGTACATCTGGCCCCTAGTGCATTAAGGGAGTGCTTCAAAGCATGATTATTTCGGGGTGTTCTCAAGAGGTGAATTAAAATTGTCTTCAGTTACCATCCAATGTGGTATATTTTAATAGTGGTAACCTTGGACAAGGATTAAAAGCAGTGGTGGATGTGCTACAAGAAACCAATGACCTCTCCCATCCTCAGTTTAGGTTGACATGTTTCAGCCTTACTGTCTAAGAAGCCCAAAAGGTTCAATATGACTTTCTTCAGGGCTAAATTTGCGTGCATGCTAAGGCATGCAACAACTTCACAGTTCGTAACTTAGTTTGTCTGTGTTTACTCCAATTGAGTCTATGTGTTGAATATAACAAGTGAGAAAGGCATAATTTCGTAATATTGTAAATAAACATTCAAGGGAGCATGGGCATAGCACCCTCATCACGCTTACACCATGCATGTAGTTCAAAGCGTGATGGAACCTCAGTGCCCCTGAAGGAAATAGCAGTACTGGGGCACGGATATTCCATCAAACGCCATCTGAGTGGAAACCTGAAGTCCATATTATTGTACAAAAATGATAAAAGACAACTAAAAGGAAAATTTCCCAGCAAGAGAAATCAATAGCTGGAAGTGGATATAGTTGTTGTTTAATATTGCATTAGGAGAGAAAATCAAGAAATATCCCTGCCTGGTACAAGAAATAATGAACCTACACTGATACATATAAAAGTGATAAAGGATATTCAATACTATACATAAGTACCATTGATTGATAGGCACGTTCTTCAATACATTAGCTATTTGGTCTTCGTCCCTGAATTCAATGTTTTAATTGGTATTGAGAGGTTGATGTATGGCTAGTATGAATTTAGTATGACTAAGATGTGGTAAGGTGTGAGGTGCGTTTTTAATATGTGGGGTATGGCTCGTAACTGCTGAGTGAATTACTTCTCTATATTTGTATAGTTGGTTGTAAATTGTTGTACGTTGAAAATATATGTAGAGTGTATACATTTGGGAAACGTAATATGTACACGCTATTAGAAAGTATTGTCAAATAATTTAAGATTTACTGTGCAATAAATAGTTTTCAAATGAATATATTCATTTGGTTGGGTTATTGGAGTGGATGGCTCCTATTTAAATTGATGAGTTAAACCACTGCTAAAGTGTGGAGCTGGCAAGTCTTTGTGTTGTTTCAGTGAGGGAGTACCAGACCACAACACAGACCCCCAGCTATTTGTGAGTATCTAGCAATACATTGAACTGTGAAATAGATAAACTAAGGACAGATAAAAGGCACTGCCACGTGACCCTCAGATGAAGTTGGTGACAAATCAACTGTTAGATGAGACATAGATGGACGAGAATGTTGTTGAACGAAATGGCTCATAAGACAAAATGGCAAAATAATGGGTGCTATGAACATCTCGAGGGAGGAGCTAGAAAGCAAACGGGACTCTGTGGTGACCGACTTGAACCTCATACGTGATGAGCAACATACGCTAAAAGAGAGGGTCAAACTCACAGAAAGGATGATTGATGATTTTCAGCCCACCAAGGAAGAACTCAAGGGGCAGATAAAGAAATTTAGCGAGTGAATCAGGTACCTCAAATATCTTGTAGAGAATGCATAAGGCTACTCTACGCAAAAAAAAAACATTAGTGATCAGACTACCTGAAAACACAAATGCCTAGAACATGATAGCTTGCTTGGAGAAATGATGGGAGCAGCAGGTGACGCCACAGGGCCTCTTCAACTTCTATGTACTGGAAAGAGCACAAAAAGTACTGGCATGTCCTCTGCTACTGGGCGCTCCATCGAGACTGGTGGTGGCAACATTGTTGAACTACTGGAACAAGGATTTCATCCTGCAAAGAGCAAAGCATTTCATACTCGGCAACTCTAAGGTTATTATCTTTTCATACTACACCATGAGTTCGGTGGTACAACACCACATTCTTAAACATCAAACAGAAGCGCAGAGACCTAAATGTCTGATTAATACAGTGAGTGCACCTAAAGGTAACAAGTGATGGGAAATCGTTGGATATACTGTCTGCAAACCGAGGCACACCAACACATCAGTCGGAGCAAACCCTAAGAAGAAGTAGTTGCAGGTCCCTGGCCAAGTGACCTGGAAAACCTGTATTATCACACTCACGTATAAAGAAGAGATAGGCCCTCATTACAACATTGGCAGTAAATCCCGCTTACCACCGTGCAGAAGACGGTATTCCATTGGCGGTACACACCGCTGCGCTCAAAGTTCCTTGGCCCAAACTCTGGAATTACATCAACCAGACTCTAAGAGATCAACTCAGTTTCCCAGGGTTCAACGCTGTAGAAAAGATACACATTTTCAAGAAGGCCTACTACTTTATCCTTGGAGATTAAGAAGGGAGCAGTCCCTATGAAGTTTGATCAAGATCCTCACACTTTGTACTTCTATCCATGTTTGATAAACTTTGAGGTTGCAACCTAAAATGTATGTTCTTGACCAGCGTTACCTGATTCTGAGCACTGCAAAGTGACCTGAAGACGACGTGCTGATCATCACAAAACCTATACATAAATAAGTATAAAAGGAAACTAAATGGGATATCTGTCAAACTTGAGAGCTAAACCAACCCACTTGCAATGAGTACCTCTGCACAGTGTCCCAAGGTTGACCTGGAAGCTTTTAGGACTCGGGTCATTTAATGCCCAACCACCTCCCTCCTTTCCTCAGCAGAACAGAGCAAACTCCATGAGATGCTGGAGCCTGACAAATTCTAGATGGCTAGAGTGGTTCCATAGAACCTATATGTAATGCTGATGGCCATCAGAATACTCGAAAATCTAGTTACTGTAGGGTGGTTTAAAGCTCCATTCATGTAGAAATTATGTACCCTTTGACAACCCCTTGCTTTGTGAACTAGCAAAGAATTCAAAGGGTTATAGGTGTACGGAATGAGACTCTGCAATTACAGCTATGAAATATATGTATCAGCTGCCACCAGGGCATAAACCCTATGGCAGTGCTTATTTTGTAAATAAAGAGGTGCCGGTGCTCAAAGAACTTCTCTTAAACACAAGACTGCTGTAATTAAATCTGCCAGCACTGAATATTGAGGCAGCATAATCCTGAAGCCATCTCGGGCCTCTTCAATCCATTAACGGACACCCCTGCCCCTTCAGCTCATCCTGCAACTTTCTACTTTCTCCCTTTATGAAGCTTTTTAGTTTTTCCTTCTTCCGTCTTTCTCATATGTGTCTTTTGCTCGCAGCAATTGCTTGAGGCATAAGAATAAGCCCCGGCCCTCATAAATTAGTGCCGGTGCTCAGCACCGGAAACAACAAGCACAAATTAAGCACTGCCTTATAGGCAAACATACGTCTGTGACCTTTAAATGTATACCAAATTGCTCAAAGACAGTTGCGGTGCCCCCCATCGGTTCTCCACGTGCCTTTGCAGCAACCGAAGCACATGCTGAACACTGTCCTTTAGACACTGATCTAACAAGGAGAATTCGTGAACAAGAGGACTACTAGGTTGTGGAATTCAGCTGCTCTGGTTTTCCTGGGATGCCTAGCGCCACATGGAACACAGCAGAGTTTGCCTCGTGTAACTGCAGGAGTAGAACTTGTGGGCAAAACAGGAAACGGTGGTAATATTTCAACACACCACAAACCTATTTTTCTGCTCGTCAGCCTCTTGCTCGCCATCTTCCCTCTTTTCACACCCGCCCTATGTTGACTTCTGTAACACTGTTGCTCACCTCTTGCTCAAGCCAAAGTAACAAGAAGGCCGCCCATGGTAGGCCGAAGATATTTGAAAGTAAGGAGCACGCAGAGGTTAGGTGTAGAACTGTAAACATTTCACCCGTGCTGCCAAACCAGGAACGAGGAAGAGGTCCGGTGGCAGACGTAAAGAGGGCTCCATCGAATCCCCGCGCGAGGCTGCTGCAGTCCGAGGAATGCAAGCAGTCCCTTTGGATAAAAATAACGTTTCAAATTCTAACTTTGACAGACGAGTTAAAAAAAAGACAAAATTATAGCTTTGGGGACGCGGAGTGGTCGCGATTTAGCTTTCTGTACTAAATCTGAAGTGAAGATGGTTTGGTGGTGAAGCAGCGGGTTGCCCGGGGTGTGTAAGCATTGCCAGTGGCAGCTGTTTTCCATTGTGGTCACTAAGGGATGCCAGTTTATAAGGCATCCATGGACACTACACCAGGGAGCCTACATTCACCAATCATAGAGACCAAAACATGCAGATATCAAGAACAGTCACTTCACAGGTATAGGAAACCTCCTGAAGCTGTGCTGGGGCCCCTCACACTGCAGGGTCACAGAGGGTGCGCCATGAAACAGCAAGGGGCAATCTCCATTCCTTTCTTTATGTATCACATACCACACCTTGAACAACATGGCGACCTTAAACAGCAGAGAATATGATTCCGTAAGGAAACTTTGTCCAGCTCTTAGTAGTGAATCTATTAGTCATGAGCCCCTGTGGCAACTAGGCCTTCTCAAGTAGCTTTAGCCATTTTAAGGGGTGTGGAGTTAGTAAAGTAGGAAGGCTTTGAGCCATTGCAGATTGTCAAGGGTTTAAGGGGCTCTTGCTACACGTGAAAGAGTGCGATGCTACGAAACGAAAGAATACATTCTTCATTCCGAGCTGTATGCTTCATGCCTACTTTAGAGGACCTACAAATACGATGTTGACCCACGCTTTGTACTTATATCCTCACTTGGAGTACCTAAAAACGTTCAAATATGCGGTACTTAACAGACGTTTAACGCATTCGTTTTCAGAGAAATGCGGTGTGAGTGCTTACTGTAATGTGTTCACATCACATTGTATCTTGGAAAAACTATGCACAAGTGAAAAGGTAGTGCTACCCCCTCTACACCTAAATGTAGCAAGCTGGGGGTAACGGGATTGTTGCAAATTACACTCATTCATGGGTGGAAAACTCTAAGAGGCTCATTATGAGTTTGTCGGTCCCACCACAAGACTGTCAAACTCACGGGGAGGACGCCACCGCCATGGTGGTGACACCCCTGCCCCGAGTATATTACAATGTTCCTGTCGGGAACATTGTAATACACATTCCTGCCGGGCTGACCAGGAACCCTCGGAATGTGCATTGTCTGTAGTGCAGACATTGCACATTTCGTCGGTGCTAGGCAGGGGGCCCTTGCACTCCCCATGCCTATGGCTTTCCGCCACCCTTTCATGGCGGGGTCCCCGCCATGAAAAGGCTGGCGGCAAGTGGGGTTGTAATCAGCCAGGCATCGTTCACTTCAGCGCCACCATGGCTGGTTACAAGCCCAAATGCCATCACCCCGTCGGGAGCTATGATCCTGGCGGGGACAGCGGTCTTTAGGTGGGTCACCTGCTTAAGTTGTGATTGGGCATTCCGACCGCCTGAATCGCGGTGGTCCAACCGTCAATGCAAGTGTGACAGTCCTCGGATCGCCACACTCGTAAAGAAGCCCTAAATGTGGAGTCATAATACACCTGCCTGCAGTAATGCAATTAAATCATGTCACAATACATATTTTAGCACAGAACGTTAATGAAGGCCTTTGTGCATTACGGAGATGTGGTGACCTTGAATGGTGATGGATGGTTTGTTGTGGGTGAACAGCCTAGCAGTTGCTTGAAGGCAACCAGTCAGAGGAGCATCTTTGGCATCCTTTAGCTCATGAAGTTGTCATTCACTCAGCTGGTAATGGTGTTGAGGAGGGTACCGAAGTGTTCAATTCTCACCTAATAATATTAACGGTCTAAATGTATCCGTACACTGCAAATCAAGTACTTGCATTGAGGGATTACTTTACAGCTATTGCCCTTTCTGTTCAGCCCTGCTGACTCACTCCATGTGTCTCGCTCTAATGTGCTAATGCTGCACAGTATCACAATATACCCAAACCCTGGGTCAGATTTGCTAGGAGCTTGCATTGCCTTTGCATCATACAAGGTGATGCAAGCCAACGCAAACCTTTAATTAGGATTTACTAAGCCACACAAAGCCACCTTGCATATCTCTGCATGGTTTCGTAAATCCATGGCTGCACATTTTGTTGCCTTGCATTACCTTGCAGCTGGAAGGCATTACATGGATGGAGTGTAGGTGTTCCCACGCATCCACCCAAGGATTTTGATGCATTCCCAGTTGACAAAGAGTTGTAAACCTGAGGTGCGCCAAAATGGTATCCCTCCCAGACCCAGGAGCAACAAGAGAAATATTTTTGTATGTGTGATGCATTCTGCATCGCACACAGAAAAAAGAAAATGCCTTTAGGGATTGTTTTTGTGCAGCGAGGTGTCCCTTCCTACACAAAAATCATCCTGCTCGTCACGCAGGCACCCTTGAACCACGGTTCAAGGGTGCCTGCTTTTGCCCTAGGCTGCATACAGTGCACCAGAACAAGGAGGCAGCAGAAATGCATCACATCTTTGTAAATAATGGTTCCCCTTCAAATAATGCAGAACAGCAAGTTGCCATGGTGCACTGCGTTACATTTATTTATACAGCATTTACTACCACTGACAAGGCGTGGAATGTTAGTAAATCTGCCTACCCAAAATACTTTGCCAGTGCTTGTGAATATTTTCAGATTCAAGAGTAGGTTTAGAGTCCAGGTCGGCAGTGAGGATCAGTGTGAGGTTTTTTCATCGGTAGCGTGATGCGTGCGTTTTCTAGATTCTATTTCTGTGTTAAACGAGGCTTCAACATTCGCAGCAATCAGTCGTTCACAGCAATGGACATCACACAGAATCAAACTCCACAGAAGGCAAGCTGGCAGCGCAATTTCGTTTTTTTCAGATTTCTGCATTACCTACATTCGCAAAACATTTCAGGTTCAGTGGTATTAGAATTAAAAGGAGATTTTTTTTCTTTCAGTAGCAATACCATATTATAATATCTGTAAAATGACATCAAAAGATTCCATTGTCGAATCATAGACATTCATTGCTCCTGTTGATTTTGTTGTGGCCGCTAGTGTTTGTTTTATGGCATTGTTTTCACTTCCAAATGTTTCGCCTGTATTATTATCAACAGTATTGCATAATGTTTCAAGATCATAGTCTCAGTGTGTCATCACATTCCTCCCACATTTCATCATTCATATTAGGCAGCAGCATCTTCATTAAGCTTCTATCAAGGTCGTATGTAAAAATGGGCGCTGTACAATCACCACAAACGTCTGCGACTTCACTCGTGTTTTCCCCGTCCCCACCACACCCAGCAGTATTTTACTCCACTCTCCTCTCAAAATCCCCACTCCCACTTTCCGTGACAGTACACAAACATGACGTGGTCAGGCGCTGGGTGTATCAGGCCTGAGGCAGAGTCCATCATTTTGTTGTAGTACGCCATATCCTCCTTCTAGGGACAGAATTTTAAAAGAAAGGAGTGGGTGATTTTTCTCTCATATTTCTACAAGCAAAATCAGAGCCGGCTACATTCTGAGTACCTATTCATCACTGATGTCAAAGGTGAATAATAATTATTGATGCACATATTACTTATGTTGATTCTTCTGTAGCTTTTAATGCCACTTTATGGTCACCTCAAAGCACACAGGCCCGTTCTATTGCTGGAAATTGCGGCTTATAATTGCAAATTTTTGCAACTCGAAATTAGGAAGCCACAAAATGCGATGTACAACAGTGTCTGAGACACTTGACGAACCCCCAAAGAGGTTGCAAGGGACCTGCGTCATTAATATGCACGAGGCAGGTCGCAATTTGAAACCCATTGGGAGTGGCCTGCACTCACAGGGATAGTGGCCTGCTGGGGTCAACAGACCACCATATCTGTAACTGCTTTTTAAATAAAACATTTTTTTTTAAAATGCAGCCCTTTCCCTTAAAAGAAAACGAGATGCATTTCAAAAACAAAAATAAAAAGTTGTATTTTCATTTTTTAAGAGTAAGCAATGTGCCTGCTCTGAAAAAATGTTGGCACCCTATTCACAAAGGGGAATGGGTCCCTTTGGAACCCCTTCCCATTTGCAAATGGGTTACCACCAATTTGACATTGGTGGTAAACAGCTAATGTTTTGCAACTGCATTCGGGTCGCACAACATTCATTCACACATACCACTGCGAGTCACTATTAGGAAGTGGCATCCTGTAGGAGGCTGGACTGGCTTGTAGTGAGTATCAAGGGGTACTTGCACCTTGCACCAGGCCCAGTTATCCCTTATTAGTGTATAGGGTGTCTAGCAGCTTAGGCTGATAGATAATGGTAGCTTAGCAGAGCAGCTTAGGCTGAACTAGGAGACGAGTGAAGCTCCTACAGTACCACTTAGTGTCATATGCACAATATCATAAGAAAACACAATACACAGTTATACTAAAAATAAAGGTACTTTATTTTTATGACAATATGCCAAAGTATCTCAGAGTGTACCCTCAGTGAGAGGATAGGAAATATACACAAGATATATATACACAATACCAAAAATATGCAGTATAGTCTTAGAAAACAGTGCAAACAATGTATAGTTACAATAGGATGCAAAGGGGACACATAGGGATAGGGGCAACATAAACCATATACTCCAAAAGTGGAATGCGAACCACGAATGGACCCCAAACCTATGTGACCTTGTAGAGGGTCGCTGGGACTATTAGAAAATAGTAAGGGTTAGAAAAATAGCCCACCCCAAGACCCTGAAAAGTGAGTGCAAAGTGCACTAAAGTTCCCCTAAGGACAAAGAAGTTGTGTTAGAGGAATAATGCAGGAAAGACACAAACCAACAATGCAACAACGATGGATTTCCAATCTAGGGTACCTGTGGAACAAGGGGACCAAGTCCAAAAGTCACAAGCAAGTCAGAGATGGGCATATGCCCAGGAAATGCCAGCTGTGGGTGCAAAGAAGCTTCTACTGGACAGAAGAAGCTGAGGTTTCTGCAGGAACGAAAAGGGCTAGAGACTTCCCCTTTGGTGGACGGATCCCTCTCGCCATGGAGAGTCGTGCAGAAGTCTTTTCCTGCCAAAAGAACGCCAACAAGCCTTGCTAGCTGCAAATTGTGCGGTTAGCGTTTTTGGACGCTGCTGTGGCCCAGGAGTGACCAGGAGGTCGCAAATTGGACCAGGAGGTAGAGGGGACGTCGAGCAAGACAAGGAACCCTCTTAGCAGCAGGTAGCACCCGGAGAAGTGCCAGAAACAGGCACTACGAGGATGCGTGAAACAGTGCTCACCCGAAGTTACACAAAGGAGTCCCACGTCGCCGGAGAACAACTTAGGAGGTCGTGCAATGCAGGTTAGAGTGCCGTGGACCCAGGCTGGACTGTGCACAAATGATTTCCGCCAGAAGTGCACAGAGGCCGGAGTAGCTGTAAAAGTTGCAGTTCCCAGCAATGCAGTCCAGCGAGGTGAGGCAAGGACTTACCTCCACCAAACTTGGACTGAAGAGTCACTGGACTGTGGGAGTCACTTGGACAGAGTTGCTGGATTCGAGGGACCTCGCTCGTCGTGCTGAGAGGAGACCCAAGGGACCGGTAATGCAGCTTTTTGGTGCCTGCGGTTGCAGGGGGAAGATTCCGTCGACCCACGGGAGATTTCTTCGGAGCTTCTAGTGCAGAGAGGAGGCAGACTACCCCCACAGCATGCACCACCAGGAAAACAGTCGAGAAGGCGGCAGGATCAGCGTTACAGAGTTGCAGTAGTCGTCTTTGCTACTATGTTGCAGTTTTGCAGGCTTCCAGTGTGGTCAGCAGTCGATTCCTTGGCAGAAGGTGAAGAGAGAGATGCAGAGGAACTCGGATGAGCTCTTGCATTCGTTATCTAAAGTTTCCCCAGAGACAGAGACCCTAAATAGCCAGAAAAGAGGGTTTGGCTACCTGGGAGAGAGGATAGGCTACTAACACCTGAAGGAGCCTATCCGAAGGAGTCTCTGACGTCACCTGGTGGCACTGGCCACTCAGAGCAGTCCAGTGTGCCAGCAGCACCTCTGTTTCCAAGATGGCAGAGGTCTGGAGCACACTGGAGGAGCTCTGGACACCTCCCAGGGGAGGTGCAGGTCAGGGGAGTGGTCACTCCCCTTTCCTTTGTCCAGTTTCACACCAGAGCAGGGCTAAGGGGTCCCCTGAACCGGTGTAGACTAGACATCTGTGCCCAAGAAAGCATTTCCAGAGGCTGGGGGAGGCTACTCCTCCCCTGCCTTCACACCATTTTCCAAAGGGAGAGGGTGTAACACCCTCTCTCAGAGGAAGTTCTTTGTTCTGCCATCCTGGGCCAGGCCTGGCTGGACCCCAGGAGGGCAGATGCCTGTCTGAGGGGTTGGCAGCAGCAGCAGCTGCAGTGAAACCCCAGGAAAGGCAGTTTGGCAGTACCAGGGTCTGTGCTACAGACCACTGGGATCATGGGATTGTGCCAACTATGCCAGGATGGTATAGAGGGGGCAATACCATGATCATAGACATGTTAGATGGCCATATTCGGAGTTACCATTGTGAAGCTACATATAGGTAGTGACCTATATGTAGTGCACGCGTGTAATGGTGTCCCCGCACTCACAAAGTCCGGGGAATTGGCCCTGAACAATGTGGGGGCACCTTGGCTAGTGCCAGGGTGCTCTCACACTAAGTAACTTTGCACCTAACCTTTACCAGGTAAAGGTTAGACATATAGGTGACTTATAAGTTACTTAAGTGCAGTGTAAAATGCATCGTGGACGTTATTTCACTCAGGCTGCAGTGGCAGGCCTGTGTAAGAATTGTCAGAGCTCCCTATGGGTGGCAAAAGAAATGCTGCAGCCCATAGGGATCTCCTGGAACCCCAATACCCTGGGTACCTCAGTACCATATACTAGGGAATTATAAGGGTGTTCCAGTAAGCCAATGTAAATTGGTAAAATTGGTCACTAGCCTGTTAGTGACAATTTGGAAAGAAATGAGAGAGCATAACCACTGAGGTTCTGATTAGCAGAGCCTCAGTGAGACAGTTAGTCACTACACAGGTAACACATTCAGGCACACTTATGGGCACTGGGGCCCTGGGAACAGGGTCCCAGTGACACATACAACTAAAACAACATATATACAGTGAAAAATGGGGGTAACATGCCAGGCAAGATGCTACTTTCCTACACAACCCCCCCCAAACGAAGGACAATAAGACTAGCCATGACCTGATGAGTCTTCATTGTCTAAGTGGAAATATCTGGAGAGTCCATCTGCATTGGAGTGGCTACTCCCAGGTCTATGTTCCACTGTATAGTCCATTCCCTGTAGGGATATGGACCACCTCAACAATTTAGGATTTTCACCTTTCATTTGTTTTAGCCAAAGTAGAGGTTTGTGGTCTGTCTGAACAATGAAGTGAGTGCCAAACAGGTATGGCCTCAACTTCTTCAGAGCCCAGACCACAGCAAAGGCCTCCCTCTCTTATGGCAGACCAACGCTTTTCTCTAGGGGTCAACCTCCTACTAATAAAAGCAACAGGTTGATCCTGGCCCTCAGAATTAAGTTGTGATAGGACTGCCCCTACTCCTAATTCAGATGCATCAGTTTGGACATAGAATTTTTTAGAGTAACAAGGGCTTTTCAGGACAGGTGCAGAGCACATGGCCTGCTTCAGCTCCTCAAAAGCCTTCTGACAGTTTGCTGTCCATAATACCTTTTTAGGCATTTTCTTGGATGTGAGGTCATTAAGAGGGGCTGCAATGGAGCCATAGTTCTTAATGAACCTCCTGTAATACCCAGTGAGGCCTAGGAAGGCTCTCACCTGAGTTTGAGTGGTAGGGGGAATCCAATCAATAATTGTTTGGATTTTCCCCTGCAGTGGTGCAATCTGTTCCCCACCAACAAGGTGTCCCAGATAAACCACCTTACCCTGCCCTATCTGGCACTTTGAAGCCTTGATAGTGAGGCCTGCCTTTTGCAGGGCCTCCAAAACCTTCCATAGGTGGACCAGGTGATCATCCCAGCTGGAGCTAAAGACAGCTATATCGTCCAAATATGCTGCACTGAAAGCCTCCAGCCCTTGCAGGACTGTGTTCACCAACCTCTGAAAAGTGGCAGGTGCATTTTTCAAACCAAAAGGCATTACTGTAAATTGGTAATGGCCTCCAATGGTTGAAAATGCAGTTTTAGGTTTAGCATCTTCTGACAATTTGATCTGCCAATACCCTGCAGTCAAATCAAAAGTGCTTAGATACTTGGCAGATGCCAGTGTGTCTATGAGCTCATCTGCCCTGGGTATAGGGTGAGCATCAGTTTTGGTTACCAGGTTGAGACCTCTATAGTCTACACAAAACCGCATTTCCTTCTTTCCATCTTTGGAATGGGGTTTTGGTACAAGTACCACAGGAGAAGCCCATGGACTTTCATAGTGCTCAACCACTCCTAGTTCTAACATTTTCTGCACCTCTTGCTTTATGCAGTCCCTGACATGGTCAGGCTGCCTATAGATCTTACTTTTGACAGGTAAACTGTCTCCATTATCTATAGTGTGCTCACACCAAGAAGTGGTACCTGGCACAGTAGAGAAGAGTTCAGAGAATTGATCTAGGAGATTTATGCAATGGTCTTTCTGCTCAGCAGTAAGACAATCAGCCAAAACTACACCTTCCACAAGAGCATCTTGTTCTGTGGAAGAGAAGAGATCAGGTAGAGGATCCCTGTCTTCTTCCTGTCCCTCATCAGTTGCCATGAGCAGGGTGAGATCAGCCCTGTCATAGTAGGGTTTCAGGCGGTTTACATGGAGTACCCTAAGGGGACTCCTTGCAGTGCATAAGTCAACTAAATAGGTGACTTCAGCCTTTTTCTCAACAATTGTGTGGGGTCCACTCCATTTATCTTGGAGTGCTCTTGGGGCCACAGGCTCCAAGACCCACACTTTCTGCCCTGGTTTGTACTGAACCAAAACAGCCTTCTGATCATGCCATTGCTTCTGGAGCTCTTGGCTGGCCTGAAGGTTTTTACTGGCCTTTTTCATATACTCAGCCATCCTTGATCTGAGGCCAAGTACATAATCCACAATATCTTGCTTTGGAGCTTTTAAAGGTTGTTCCCAACCCTCCTTGACAAGTGTTAGTGGACCCCTAACAGGGTGACCAAAGAGGAGTTCAAAGGGGCTGAAGCCCACTCCTTTCTGGGGTACCTCCCTGTAGGCAAAAAGGAGGCATGGTAACAGGATATCCCATCTCCTGTGGAGTTTTTCAGGGAGACCCATAATCATGCCTTTGAGAGTTTTATTAAATCTCTCCACCAGTCCATTTGTTTGTGGATGATAGGGTGTAGTGAACTTGTAAGTTACACCACACTCCTTCCACATGGCCTTTAAGTATGCAGACATGAAATTGCTTCCCCTGTCTGATACTACTTCCTTTGGGAAGCCCACCCTAGAAAATATTCCCAGGAGGGCCTTTGCCACTGCAGGTGCTGTAGTGGTCCTTAAAGGAATTGCTTCAGGATATCTTGTGGCATGGTCCACTACCACCAAGATAAACCTATTGCCTGAAGCAGTAGGAGGGTCAAGGGGGCCAACTATGTCAACCCCTACCCTTTCAAAGGGAACCCCAACCACAGGCAGTGGAATAAGGGGTGCCTTTGGAGTGCCACCTGTCTTGCCACTGGCTTGACAGGTTTCACAGGACTTACAAAAATCTTTTGTGTCCTCAGACATTCTAGGCCAATGAAATAAGGGAACAAGTCTGTCCCAAGTTTTCATTTGTCCCAGATGCCCAGCCAGGGGAATGTCGTGTGCAAGAGTTAGGAGGAACTTTCTGTACTCCTAAGGAATCACTAATCTCCTGGCAGTTCCAGGTTTAGGATCCCTTGCCTCAGTGTACAAGAGGTTGTCCTCCCAGTAAACTCTGTGAGAGTCACTGACATCCCCATTAGCCTGTTTGACAGCTTACTGTCTTAGACCCACTAATGTGGGACAGGTTTGCTGTGCCACACTCAGCTCCTCCCTGGCAGGCCCCCCTTCGTCTGCTTCCAGCTCCTCTGGTGTAGGTTCTTCACAGGGAGGGAATTCTTCTTCCTCTGAAGTTGAATCCACTGTAGAGGGAGGGATAGTAGGAAGTGGTTTGCTTCTACTAGCCCTAGCTTTAGGGAGCACTTGGTCCATTGTTCCAGGATCCAAGCTTCCCTGTCCTTTTTGCTTTTTGGCCTGAGCCCTGGTTAAAGCAAAAATATGCCCTGGGATGCCCAGCATTGCTGCATGGGCCTCCAACTCCACATCTGACCAAGCTGATGTCTCCAAATCATTTCCTAGTAGACAGTCTACAGGTAAATCTGTGGCTACCACAACTTTCTTTGGACCAGTAACCCCCCCCCCCCAGTTGAGATTAACAACAGCCATGGGGTGGCTAAGTGTGTTGTTGTGAGCATCGGTTACTTGGTACTGGTGACCAAGTAGGTGTTGTTCAGGGTGGACCAGTTTCTCTATGACCATAGTCACACTGGCTCCAGTGTCCCTGTAGGCCTGAACCTCAACACCATTTATTAGGGGTAGCTGCTTGTACTTATCCATATTAAGGGGACAAGCAACTAAGGTGGCTAAATCAATAGCCCCCTCAGAGACTAGTGTAGCCTCTGTGGTCTCCCTAACCAGACCGACCCCAACTAAGTTACCAATAGTGATCCCAGCTACTCCCTTGGATTGGCTATTAGTAGGTTTGCTCCCACCACCACTGCTATTAGTAGGGACACTAGGTGTAGCAGTAGGGGTTGTAGTGGTATGAGGCTTGGTGCTTTTCTTTGGACAACTGGGATCTGTTGTCCAATGGCCTTTTACTTTACATAAATAGCACCATGGTTTATTTTCTTTGTTTTGATTAAAGGAGGATTTGGACCCACCACCCCCACCAGAGTGTTTTTGTGGGCCTGATGAAGACTCATTTTTAGATTTGTCCCCACCCTTGTCAGAAGACTTACCATCCTTCTTTTCATTGCCATCTTTGTCACCCCCTGTATGAACTTTTCTGTTCACCCTTGTTCTGACCCATTTGTCTGCCTTCTTTCCCAATTCTTGGGGAGAGGTCAGATCAGAGTCCACCAAGTACTGGTGCAACAAATCAGACACACAATTATTAAGAATATGCTCTCTCAGGATCAAGTTATACAGGCTGTCATAATCAGTAACTTTACTGCCATGTAACCACCCCTCCAAGGCCTTCACTGAATGGTCAATGAAATCAACCCAGTCTTGTGAAGACTCCTTTTTGGTCTCTCTGAACTTTATCCTGTACTGTTCAGTGGTTAAGCCATAACCATCCAGGAGTGCATTCTTAAGAACTGTAAAATTATTGGCATCACTTTCTTTCACAGTAAGGAGCCTATCCCTACCTTTTCCACTAAATGATAGCCATAGGATAGCAGCCCACTGCCTTTGAGGGACATCCTGTACAACACAGGCCCTCTCAAGTGCAGCAAACCACTTGTTAATGTCATCCCCCTCCTTATAAGGGGGAACTATCTTATGCAGATTCCTGGAATCATGCTCTTTTGCAGGATGACTATGGGGAATACTGCTGCTGCCACCATGGGTTTCTAAACCCAGTTTCTGTCTCTCCTTCTCTACTTCTAAAGTCTGTCTATCCAAATCCAGCTGTTGCTTCTTGAGCTTCAGTCTGGTTTGTTCCACTCTCAATCTATTGAGCTCCCTTTCTAACAATCTGTCATCAGGGTGGGTGGGAGGGACATGCCTTGAAACAGAAGTATGGTGAGAATGGACAGAAGGAGACCTGTCCCTTACAGAGGGCACCCTAACAGCTTGGCTAACAGAAACATCAGTACCACTGTGGTGAGAATAAATGCTTTTGCTATGATGTGAGACAACACTATTTGTATGGTGTGGCTCTTCATCATTACCAACTATGCTAGACTGTCTAGTAATGGGCAGGCTTTGAAGTTTCTTTCCTGAATCTTTTCCTGGGGGAGTCCCTGGATCAGATTGGGAACCATTAGCTACTTTTTCTACAGATGGGGCACTTCTAGCCTTATCCTGTTCTCTAAGCATGTTAAGTAACAGTTCCAAGGAAGGATTCTTCCCTACACTCAAACCTCTCTCTATGCAGAGACTCCTTGCTCCTTTCCAGCTAAGGTGATCATATGCAAGTTTGGACAGATCAACATTTTGGCCTGTGCCAGACATTTTTAGAGAGAGCTAAAGTGATAGAAAAAGAGAAAAAAGTTTGTCAGAGCTTTTAGAAAGACAGAGAAAAAAAACTTTTAAAACTTTTTAGAACTTTTTAGAAAGCTTAGAAGTACTTTTCAGCACTTAGAAAAGAGTGAAAAGAGGAAATGCAAAACTTTTTGGCTATGTGTATATACACTGAACTTGTTTTGTATATTTTTCTCTTATGAAAAGTACAATGACAAGAGTGGTAAGTAGTCTCAAAGCACTTATCCCACCGCTGCACAACCAATGTAGGAGGCTGGACTGGCTTGTAGTGAGTACCAAGGGGTACTTGCACCTTGCACCAGGCCCAGTTATCCCTTATTAGTGTATAGGGTGTCTAGCAGCTTAGGCTGATAGATAATGGTAGCTTAGCAGAGCAGCTTAGGCTGAACTAGGAGACGAGTGAAGCTCCTACAGTACCACTTAGTGTCATATGCACAATATCATAAGAAAACACAATACACAGTTATACTAAAAATAAAGGTACTTTATTTTTATGACAATATGCCAAAGTATCTCAGAGTGTACCCTCAGTGAGAGGATAGGAAATATACACAAGATATATATACACAATACCAAAAATATGCAGTATAGTCTTAGAAGACAGTGCAAACAATGTATAGTTACAATAGGATGCAATGGGGACACATAGAGATAGGGGCAACATAAACCATATACTCCAAAAGTGGAATGCGAACCACGAATGGACCCCAAACCTATGTGACCTTGTAGAGGGTCGCTGGGACTATTAGAAAATAGTAAGGGTTAGAAAAATAGCCCACCCCAAGACCCTGAAAAGTGAGTGCAAAGTGCACTAAAGTTCCCCTAAGGACAAAGAAGTCGTGTTAGAGGAATAATGCAGGAAAGACACAAACCAACAATGCAACAACGATGGATTTCCAATCTAGGGTACCTGTGGAACAAGGGGACCAAGTCCAAAAGTCACAAGCAAGTCGGAGATGGGCATATGCCCAGGAAATGCCAGCTGTGGGTGCAAAGAAACTTCTACTGGACAGAAGAAGCTGAGGTTTCTGCAGGAACGAAAAGGGCTAGAGACTTCCCCTTTGGTGGACGGATCCCTCTCGCCGTGGAGAGTTGTGCAGAAGTGTTTTCCCGACGAAAGAACGCCAACAAGCCTTGCTAGCTGCAAATCATGCGGTTAGCGTTTTTGGACGCTGCTGTGGCTCAAGAGGAACCAGGAGGTCGCACATTGGACCAGGAGGTAGAGGGGACGTCGAGCAAGACAAGGAGCCCTCTTAGCAGCAGGTAGCACCCAGAGAAGTGCCAGAAACAGGCACTACGAGGATGCGTGAAACGGTGCTCACCTGAAGTTACACAAAGGAGTCCCACGTCGCCGGAGAACAGAGAACAACTTAGGAGGTTGTGCAATGCAGGTTAGAGTGCCATGGACCCAGGCTGGACTGTGCACAAAGGATTTCCGCTGGAAGTGCACGGAGGCCGGAGTAGCTGCAAAAGTCTTGGTTCCCAGCAATGCAGTCTAGCGAGGTGAGGCAAGGACTTACCTCCACCAAACTTGGACTGAAGAGTCACTGGACTGTAGGAGTCACTTGGACAGAGTTGCTGGATTCAAGGGACCTCGCTCGTCGTGCTGAGAGGAGACCCAAGGGACTGGTAATGCAGCTTTTTGGTGCCTGCGGTTGCAGGGGGAAGATTCCGTCGACCCACGGGAGATTTCTGCGGAGCTTCTAGTGCAGAGAGGAGGCAGACTACCCCCACAGCATGTACCACCAGGAAAACAGTCGAGAAGGCGGCAGGATCAGCGTTACAGAGTTGCAGTAGTCGTCTTTGCTACTATGTTGCAGTTTTGCAGGCTTCCAGCGCGGTCAGCAGTCGATTCCTTGGCAGAAGGTGAAGAGAGAGATGCAGAGGAACTCGGATGAGCTCTTGCATTCGTTATCTAAAGTTTCCCCAGAGACAGAGACCCTAAATAGCCAGAAAAGAGGGTTTGGCTACCTAGGAGAGAGGATAGGCTACTAACACCTGAAGGAGCCTATCCGAAGGAGTCTCTGACGTCACCTGGTGGCACTGGCCACTCAGAGCAGTCCAGTGTGCCAGCAGCACCTCTGTTTCCAAGATGGCAGAGGTCTGGAGCACACTGGAGGAGCTCTGGACACCTCCCAGGGGAGGTGCAGGTCAGGGGAGTGGTCACTCCCCTTTCCTTTGTCCAGTTTCGCGCCAGAGCAGGGCTAAGGGGTCCCCTGAACCGGTGTAGACTGGCTTATGCAGAATTGGGCACATCTGTGCCCAAGAAAGCATTTCCAGAGGCTGGGGAGGCTACTCCTCCCCTGCCTTCACACCATTTTCCAAAGGGAGAGGGTGTAACACCCTCTCTCAGAGGAAGTTCTTTGTTCTGCCATCCTGGGCCAGGCCTGGCTGGACCCCAGGAGGGCAGATGCCTGTCTGAGGGGTTGGCAGCAGCAGCAGCTGCAGTGAAACCCCAGGAAAGGCAGTTTGGCAGTACCAGGGTCTGTGCTACAGACCACTGGGATCATGGGATTGTGCCAACTATGCCAGGATGGTATAGAGGGGGCAATTCCATGATCATAGACATGTTACATGGCCATATTCGTTGTGACCTATATGTAGTGCACGCGTGTAATGGTGTCCCCGCACTCACAAAGTCCGGGGAATTGGCCCTGAACAATGTGGGGGCACCTTGGCTAGTGCCAGGGTGCTCTCACACTAAGTAACTTTGCACCTAACCTTTACCAGGTAAAGGTTAGACATATAGGTGACTTCTAAGTTACTTAAGTGCAGTGTAAAATGGCTGTGAAATAACGTGGACGTTATTTCACTCAGGCTGCAGTGGCAGGCCTGTGTAAGAATTGTCAGAGCTCCCTATGGGTGGCAAAAGAAATGCTGCTGCCCATAGGGATCTCCTGGAACCCCAATACCCTGGGTACCTCAGTACCATATACTAGGGAATTATAAGGGTGTTCCAGTAAGCCAATGTAAATTGGTAAAATTGGTCACTAGCCTGTTAGTGACAATTTGGAAAGAAATGAGAGAACATAACCACTGAGGTTCTGATTAGCAGAACCTCAGTGAGACAGTTAGTCACTACACAGGAAACACATTCAGGCACACTTATGAGCACTGGGGCCCTGGTGAACAGGGTCCCAGTGACACATACAACTAAAACAACATATATACAGTGAAAAATGGGGGTAACATGCCAGGCAAGATGGTACTTTCCTACACATCCTCAACACACCCCTTCCTAATACTGAATCGCAAACCCTATTTTGCAAGTCGGTAATATGTTACTAACTCGCATAATAGGGTTGGTACATGTCAGAAGACCATTAGCGATCTCAAACAGCCCAATTTTCCGTTTGCGACCCCAAGATACTTTCATACATGTGGCATCGAACTGGCAAGGATAACTCAAGAGATGCAAAGGGGGTCAAAATCAAGGGGGAAGGAAGAGGAAAGATTTGAACCATGGTACAGTGCTAGAGAGATGCCCAAGTTAGAAAAAATGAACTAGAAGGCTTATTTACAAGCCCCTTGCGCCGTCGGTGCGTCACTATTTATATGGGAAAAAGTGATGCACCTGTGGCACACTGGACTGCTCTGAGTGGCCAGTGCCAGCAGGTGACGTCAGAGGCTCCTTCTAATAGGCTCCTACCTCTCTTGGTAGCAATCCTCCTAACCTGGAAGCCAAACCTCCTTTTCTGGCTATTTAGGGTCTCTGCTTTGGGGAATTCTTCAGATAATGAATGCAAGAGCTCACCAGAGTTCCTCTGCATCTCCCTCTTCACCTTCTGCCAAAGGATCGACTGCTGACTGCTCCAGGACGCCTGCAAAATCGCAACAAAGTAGCAAAACGACTACCAGCAACATTGTAGCGCCTAATCCTGCCGGCTTTCTCGACTGTTTCCAGGTGGTGCATGCTCTGGGGGTAGCCTGCCTTCACCCTGCACCAGAAGCTTCGAAGAAATCTCCCGTGGGTTGACGGAATCTTCCCCCTGCTAACGCAGGCACCAAAAGACTGCAACACTGGTCCTCTGGGTCCCCTCTCATCCTGATGAGCATGGTCCCTGAAACACAGCAACTTTGTCCAAGTGACTCCCATAGTCCAGTGACTCTTCAGTCCAAGTTTGGTGGAGGTAAGTCCTTGCCTCCCCTCGCTAGACTGCAAAGCTGTGTACCGCGTGATTTGCAGCTGCTCCGGCTCCTATGCACTCTTCCAGGATTTCCTTCGTGCACAGCCAAGTCTTGGTCCACAGCACTCCGTCCTGCAGTGCACAACCTTCTGAGTTGTCCTCCGGCGTCGTGGGACTCCCTTTTGTGACTTCGAATGGACTCTGGTTTACTTTTCTCCTAAGTGCCTGTCGGGGTACTTCTGCGGGTGCTGCCTGCTTCTCTGAGGGCTCTCTGAGTTGCTGAGCACTCCCTCTGTCTCCTCCTCCAAAAGACAACATCCTGGTCTCTCCTGGGCCACAGCAGCACCCAAAAACCTCTACCGCAACCCTTGCAGCTAGCAAGGCTTATTTGTGGTCTTTCTGCATGGGAACACCTCTGCAAGCTTCATCGCGACGTGGGACATCCATCTTCCAAAGGAGAAGTTCCTAGTCCTCTTCTCTCTTGCAGAACTCCAAGCTTCTTCTCACCAGTGGCAGCTTCCTTGCACCTTCAGCTGGCATTTCCTGGGCTCCTGCCCCCTCTCGACACTGTCACGACTATTGGACTTTGTCCCCTTGTCTTACAGGTACTCAGGTCCAGATATCCGTTGTCGGTACACTGCTGGTGTGTGTTCTTCCTGCAGAATCCCCCTATCACGACTTCTGTGCTCTCTGGGGGTAGTAGGTGCACTTTACACCTACGTTTCAGGGTCTTGGGGTGGGGTATTTTTCTAACCATCACTGTTTTCTTACATTCCCAGCGACCCTCTACAAGCTCACATAGGTCTGGGGTCCATTCGTGGTTCCCATTCCACTTTTAGAGTACATGGTTTGTGTTGCCCCTATACCTATGTGCTCCTATTGCAACCTATTGTGATTCTACACTGTTTGCATTACTTTTCTTGCTATTACTTACCTAATTTTGGTTTATGAACATATAACTTGTGTGTATATATTACCTTCTTACTGAGGGTACTCACTGAGATACTTTTGGCATATTGTCATAAAAATAAAGTACCTTTATTTTTAGTAACTCTGTCTATGGTGTTTTCTTATGATATTGTGCATATGATATAAGTGGTATAGTAGGAGCTTTACATGTCTCCTAGTTCAACCTAAGCTGCTTTGCCATAGCTACCTTCTATCAGCCTAAGTTGCTAGAAACACCTCTTCTACACTAATAAGGGATAACTGGACCTGGCACAAGGTGTAAGTACCTCTGGTACCCTCTACAAGCCGTGCCAGCCTCCTACATTCACAAACTGCGTTTTGTAGTACCTTTAGGAAAAATGCTTATTTTTTAAGTGAAATAAACTTTTTTACTTTTCCCCTAGTCGATGTGCAGAGATGTTTTAAGACATGGGCAAAACAGGCTCTAGCCAATGGCCCCAGGCTTTCAGGGGTCCCACTGATAGAGCCAGCTCTGTTCTGCAGAGAGTCTTGCCCTGATGACCTTGAAGAATTCTTAAATAGCTTGTTATAAGTGTTGTTTCGCTTTTATGTATTCTTTATGTAGGTGATATGTGAGAATCTATTACAGACAATTTGCAGAAAAGTGTGTTTATGTTTCATGCAGCAGCCACAAAAATGTATCTTTTAGATCAAAACAGAACCTCACATATAAGAAATGGGAGGGTGTCACAGAGACTATTTGCAGTAATTAGTGAGCTGCTATGTTACAATATTGAAAACACTCATCACTACCCCTGAATATTAGAAGTTAACATTAAGAATTTGGACAAGTGTACCAGTGCACAGTCAGTGACTTGGCCAGAGAGGACATAAAAGAGCTGAAATTGGATCATAAATTCAAAGCTGTTCTGAACAGGGGCCCCCAAAATATGTTTTTCTCTTTAATTAATTTGAATATATGTTAAATTCAATTACAATTATTTTTCTGAACTTTAAATTAAACAAAGTACCACCCAAAGTAAAAAAAATCTTTACGCAATAATAATTAGTAAATGTGATATACAGAATGAAATAAAAGTAATTTATTAAATTTTAATTTAAAGTAATGATGAATTGTTTTATAATTTCAAAACGGTTGTTCAAATAGTTTATAATTAAATAGCAAATATGTTTTATTGTTGGATTATTTAACATTAAAGTTTATGTATCTATATTTTTAACTATTTCAAATAATCCAATATAATTCAAGATGAATTCCTATGGGCTTTTATTTTGAGTCACTAACTCTATTATTTACAATGGTGGGTGCTGCAATGCCAGTGGTTGACCTTCTGTAGTGCTGGGATTACTACTATTTCTTTTTTGGTAGTTGTAATTTGCACCTGTAAATTTGACTCCAACCTGACGTGTGAGTCAACACTTCTGAGTAACTTTACACTTGAATTTTGTGACTAGCCAAAAGCAGTAAGGTTACTCAAAAGTGTGAGAGTAAATTATAGGTGTGCATTACTCACGACTTTAAGTTACTTTTGTGAACAGCACCTTTAATGTGCAACCTTTAATAATCAGTTCCACATTTTGATACAATTGCTTCTTTTTTCACAATGTTTTAGATTTTTTGAGCTCAAAACGTTTAGATGACCATATAGTCATTTTGTGCCTTATAAGCTCACACATTTAGAAACATTTAAAATAATTATATAAGATTAGTTTACAGTAAAGTTTAATATAAAAAGAGTTTAATCAAGTTTTTGAAAGTTGAAAAAACGTTAAAAATGTTCCCTATAATTTTCCATGTGGTGATCTCAGCCACCAGAGTGGAGATTTCCTTTTGGCATATTATAAGGAGCTTTTTTCCCCTGTATTTTACAAGGCAGAGATCTGTGCCCTGACTGCTGATATCTATATACCGTAAACCTTTGAGAAAAGCAGAAAAGTTTATTCACCTTAGAAACATTTTGTTTAAATATTTTTTTATGTAAAATATTATTGAAAATGAGTTTTCTATATTTATTTTAAATGTAGGACTAAAGAGAAATGCTACAGCACTATTAACTACACTTTGACTTAAAAAATAAATTATTTAATGTACATTAAATTACATTAAAATTATGTTGCTCAAGGTTACATTAAACAAAATCCCACCAAAAGTTGCAAATATCATCCATTAATAGTTACTAAAAGTGATGTATACAATTAATTCACATAATTTAATATTATTTATTAAAATTTGTTACATTACTTTTCAAATAAAAATATTATTAAAATATTTTACAATTCAATTAAAAGTATTACAATTTTTATATATTTCCTAACATTAGATTATATTTATTTATATTTGTAACAATTTAAAGTAAGGTATTTATTTTGACATGATTTCCTATACAATATTTTTAAAGTCCCTAACTCAATTGATTTCTATCGGAGGATACTGAAGTACCAGTGGATAGCCATGTGTGGTCCTCAACTTACGTCAGCTCTAAGTTGGATTAATTTACTTTACTTTACTGGGCAGGTAGACAATCCTCCTTAAACCTTTCACTGACCCTTCCTTAAACCTCCTTATTCTTCTCCTCTTTAGTAGTAAGTTTTTCAGCCACTCCTCTCTGTCTCTCCCGCATTTACTTCTAAAACATATACTTATGTGTGAGGAGACTCTGCACTTATGGTGAAGATCTCCAACCGTAAAAGATAGGCATAACATTTGCACATTGATTTGTGAATAGCATTTTGTAGTACTATAAAATGTACTACAAAATGCAGTTTGTGAATAGGCCCTAATATGTTTACCACAGGTGTGGTGGTCTACTGCACCAAGACATCTTAAAGACAATGCACTTCTTCTTAAAACTAGGCTGGACTCATTGGCGCTCTGATCGGCACATTATTTTTGGGCAAGTACTATATAGAATTTAACTGTCAGTTTGTTGAGAGACATGTTTTTTAGATTATTCATTAGCTCTGTTTCTAATCTAGTGATTTTAAATCATCTTTAATGCCTGTCAAAGTCCTGTGAATCACAATCTTTACCAAACATAGGGCAGGTACATTTTTTTTTGTTTTCCATATGGATAATGTAAAATTGTTTGATTCTTGAAGATTTGCATATTTTATTTATGTAGTTTATTAATATTTTTGATTTGAAAAGCCTATGTTTAGTAAGTTGCTGTAAAGCTGTGAAGGAGGGAAATTTCCAGCATGCATGGTGAGACAGCTGCTATACCATCTGGAATTTGATGAAGTGGCATGGGAAAGAAACTGGCCCCTTGTTGCAGTACCCCCCCTTTTATGCTAACTTGACTGAGTGTGTGCTGGGATTCTGCTAACCAGGCCCCAGAACCTTGGTTCTTCCCCTAAACTTGTACCTTTGTTTCCACAATTGGCACATCACTGGCACACAGCTAAGACCCTTCAACAAGGTGCCAGTGGAACCAGGAGCCCTGTGGCCAGGGAGGGTCCCTAAGGGCTGCAGCATGTATTGTGCCAACCTAAGGGACCCTTCACCAAGCACATACACACTGCCATTGCATACTGGGTGTGTAGGTAGGGAGAAAAAGGTAAAGTCGACATGGCATCCCTCCCTGGGTGCAATGCCCAAAAAACACTGCTTGTGGCAAAGGTAAATCATCCCTCTAGCAGGCCTTACAGCCCTAAGACAAGGTGCACTACACCACAGGTCAGGGCATAGCTGCATGAGCAATATGCTCATACAGTGTCTAAGTCGATTCTTAAACCCTATAAGTGCAGTGTAGTCATATTGAGTACATGGGCTGGGAGTTGGTCATTACGAACTCCACAGCTCCATGATGGCGTCACTGAATGCTGGGAATTTCGGTATCAAACTTCTCAGCTCATTAAACCCACACTGATGCCAGTGTTGGATTTATTAAAAGATGCACTCAAAGGTCATCTTAGAGATGATCCCTGAAATTTACTCAGGTCTATGCCAGCCTGCCACCACCAGACAAGTTTCTGACCCCATGGGGTGAGGGGCTTTGTGCTTTCAGGGGCTAGGGACAAAGCATGCTCTGGGTGGAGGTGCTTCACACCTCCCCCTTGCAGGAAGAGCAACACTTGACAGTCAGTATCAAAGGCTCCTGCCTTTTGTTCTGCTGCCTTAGGGCACTCCAGCTAGTGGAGATGCCTGTACCCTCTTTTGGCGGCAGGTCTGGCGGGAAAGTTAGTAAACACCAAGAGTAGTGTCCAGCCCAGTTAGGACTACCTCTAGGGTACCCAGAGCTGAGGTGAACCCATCCTGGCAGAATCCTCCAACTTATTTTGAAGGACGATAACAAATAGGGTTATGAAGGTACCCTCCTACCCAAAGGGAGTGGGCATAGGAAGGATGTAACCATCCTCAGGGGCAGTAGTCGTTGGCTACTGCCTTCTATGCCTTCTAACCCCTGTAAAACCCCTAAATCTATTATTTTGGGGGACCCCTGAGCCTTGCTCTTCAGATTCCTGGTGACTTGAAAGAAGAAGAAGGACTGAAGAGCCACTCCAGCAGTGAAGACTCCAGATGACAACTGACTTGTTTCCAGCCCTACCGGCCTGCCTGCAGCTTAAAGACACCTGCTACAAAAAGGCGACACATCCTGCAGGACCCGCGACCTCTACAAACCCCCCCAAGGACCAAGAATGCCAGAGGACAGTGGCCCCGCCACAAAGAAACCCCCAAGACAGACTCCAGAACCTCCGGATATGCAAGTCCTGCCCATTCTGCACCAGACAATAACATCGGCTGCTACCGGCTCTGGTAAAGATTCTTGACTCCTATAGGTACACCTGCAGCCCTCTGGCCTTGGGGAGCCTAACCGACGTCTCAGCAACATCCAGTAGGTTCTCTACTTACCTATGCATTCGTTGCCCATCTTCAGTCGACTTCCTGTGCCAACCGGCAGCCTATTTTACCAGGTCCATCTCCTCCGTTGAAAAGCTTTGGTTGCCAGGAGCTGTGTTTTCACCCTCCACTCGGCCACCCCCGTGCTGCTGCGGGTGTGTGTTTTGTGCTGACCTGTGGCCCCCTGGTGCTGATCTAAACACCCCCAAGTCTGTGCCATGAAGTCAGGGGTACTTACCTGCAAGCTGTTTCTTTCTGAATGCCCGCTTTCTCCTTTCCCCGTTTCCACTGGGCGCTCAACACCAACTTTGACCTCTGCACCTGGCCGGCCCTGTGTTGCTGGTGGTGCACCCTTGCTTTCTTCTTGAACCTTGCCCTGTGGACACCCTAACCCCTAAGACTGGGATCGTAAGTAGTTACCTGCAAACTGTGTTGATACTTTTCCTCCCCTAGGACTGCATTGCTTGCTGTGGAAATTGCACTGTCTACTTTTGATATTGAAAAGCATTACTTACCTGAAAACTGTATTATCTGTGAATCCTAAACAAAGTGCATTTGATAATTGAAAGTGATACATTTTTGAAACTGTACTTACCTGCAACAAAGATCCATTTGGCTCTAGAAATAAAGTAACAAAGTATATTTTTGATACATAAACATTAGCCTGTAGATAGTCATTAAGTGTGTGCCTCATTTCTTGACTGTGTGTGTACAACAAACAATGCTTAGCAGTACCCTCTAATAAGTCTAACTGCTCGACCACACTACCACAAAAGAGAGCATTAGTATTATTTACTTTAGCCTCTGTAAAGCCACTGGGGAACCCCTGGGCTCTGTACACACTACACCTCACTTTGGTATTGTATATACAGAGCCAGCTTCTGACAACATCCATGAAGATAAAGTCTAAAGGGCTAAGGATTCGAGGACATGTGATTGCAGGTTAGGTCCGGGATACAGGGCATGTGTCTGTGAAGCAGAATGTGTCTGTCTACATGGTTTGTGTAAGTTTACTTTTGTGAATCAGTCTTCAGTCTATCCCTATCTCCCAGAAAGTGCCCCCAGCACACCAACCATTTGCTTTTATGTGCGGAAAACTCCTCACATAAAAAGAGATGATACTCCTAACTTTTTATGTGCTGAGTTCTCTGCCCTGAATATGGAATCTCGGCGGATGTAAACTTAGTATTAACTTGTAGTCTGTGAATACCAATAAAATTAACTTACACAAAAGTGTAAGTTTCCCTTTGTTGATCAGGCTTGCATTGCTCTCTCTTTCTCTCTGTCTTACTCTAATCTTTCTCCCTCTCTTGCTCCCTTTCTCCTCCCATTTCCCTTTCTTTCTGTTCTCTGTTTCTGTCTCTATCTTCACATCTTCCATCTACCTCACACTCTACCTCTCTCTCTACCCATACTCTACTCACCACTGTCTACCTGTATAACTAGCCCCCTTTCAGTAATTCACTCATCTGTTTCTCTGTCATCTTTCTCCCACCACATTGCTCATTCTTTCTATGTCTCTCTGACTCTCTTCCACGCCCCTGTCTTGCAGCCTCACTTTTCTGTAATTCTATGTCAAGACCCGGAGGCGAGGTTATACCTAACTTTCTTAGTTTCTTTAATCAGCAGCCACAGAAACATGTCAGCAAAGACTTCATTTCCCATAACCACAGGAAAATAAATGAAGTCACAACAAAATAAGTTCACAACCAATCAAGCTCCATGAATGTCCATAAAGGGTGTTGTCCCTCTTCTATCTCCCTCTTTCTTTGCTGCTCGCATCCCATGTCAGATAAGTGTTGGGACTGCAGTCACTGTGTGCAACTGATTTTATTTTGTGTTCACTTTATTGTGAGGTGCTTTGGGCTTGTTTTCCTTGTTTCCGCTAGAGAACGTGTGCCCCTCGAGAGTCAATTTCAAGATGATCTGCATTTTGCTGGCCTGCAGAGTTTCAATTTGAGAAATAAAGAAACTGAGCACCTCCGACGGCAGCCACAATATACCTTTTAGCCCTGCCTGCCTGGAGCTTGAACACCCTACAGGGTTGGACCGTGTAGGAGCTGCGACGCCTCTTCAGGGGCAGACACTGTCCAGGCTGCTAGTTTATTTCCCTAATAATGTGCCCGTGTGAAATAAGGGCAAGTTGTCTGCTAGGGCCTAGGCCCATCAACCATTTTTGCTAGGTCCTAACGCCTATAACCTTTCTTACTGGAACCTTAAGACCTGTGCCTGCTATGCCACCCTTTCACAGAGATTGCAACGATATTTCATGTCTGGGGCCACCTCCCCACCCATAGATTCCCTCTTATCTGGTGTGTGTACACCATACTACACCACTATATAGTTACATACCATTCCATCCATGAGGCGATTAACTTGCAAGCCATATGGAGGCTTCTGGGGACTATTATGAAAAGGAGGAAGAAGTTTCCTACTTCCTCATTAAAGAGCAGTTCTGTGACACGTTGGACTCCTCCATAATTTCTGGGGTCTCGAAAGCAATGGGCTTTATGCACATGGCACAGAGATGCCTACAACCCCTCAGGCTGAGGGAAGATTTACCAGGGCCTCCTGCCCCACAACCTCCAGGCTCAAACTCTGCTCCCCTCTGCATAAACCTGCGCAAGCACCCGCAACCCTCAGGGGTGGACCTCGATGCTTTTCACAGATTGATAGATGCCAACCCTCCTACGCTCCCACAGCTGCCTCCTCCAGTGGGCTCCTTGCACCCGAAGGATCCTGCCCCATATTCCCCCGCCCTCAGAGAGTTCTCATACAGGAACGGAGGGTGACTCTGACCATGATCTGTCCTGGAAACCCTCTTCCAAGACCCCTATCAAGCCAGATCCCACCCCTGAGGAACCTGGCAGCTCGCACTCAGATCTGCTGGAGGAGATGACACATCTCTGCTCTGCCGAGTGGGGACAGTCTTGCCAATGAGGTTACTGCAACGGATCTGGAAGTGGAGGAGCTAACTCCAATTCCCACAGTGAGATTTGTTGCATTCCCTGCAATCAACTGGGCGGTTGACTAGCGAATTTTATACACAATTTATGGGCTCTTATGTTCAATGCTTGGGTGCTGCAAACAGTACAGGGATTCCATGCAGAATTCTATGGCTCCCAGTGCAACCTTTTCCTCTCCGTCCCATTCTTTTCTCAGGACAGGAGGCCACTTTTGTTCAGATGGAGGTGCACAAACTCTTGGCAAAAGGGGCCATTCTCCTTTCCATTTCAAACCTATCAGGTTTTCTAAGCAATCTGTTTCTGGTCCAGAAGCAGGATGGTGGTGAACGCTGGGTGATCAAAGTAAATGAGTATTTGGTTTACCACCACCTCAAGAAGGAGAACATTCGCCTCCTTCGCAACCTTCTCCAGCCCAACAATTGGATGGTCTGGTTGAACCTCAAGGATGCTTACCTCACAGTCCTGATTTTCCCACTGTTTCTTCAGTTCCAATGGTAAGGACAAACTTTTGAATTTACCTCTTCCATTCGGCCTGTCTTTAGCGTGTTGATGCTTCACCAAGGTACTCAAACCGGTGATAGAAAACTTGAGGGCGTCCAGGGTGGCCATGATTGTGTCTCTGGGTGACATGCTGCTCATGGATCAATGTCCTCTTCCCCTGTCAAGGCATCTTGCAAGGGTGGTGCAACTTCCTCAGTCCATGGGGTTTGTCATTAACTGAGAGAAATTGAGTTTCTCTTCTTCAAGTTGCATTACTTTCCTCAGGTTCATAATCAACTCAGTGGATACTTTGTTGAGCCTTTCTTATAGGAAGATGGCAAAAATACGGTATGAGGTGGAAAGAACATTGACAAGACTACAAAACTCCTTACGTCAGATTGCCAGGGTGGATATCTATTGGATATCTATTGTCCTCCTCCATTCAGGCCTTTCAACGACTGAAGGCATCTAATCTCCACCGTGGCCTAACCTACTCCTAGTGTGTGCCTCTGTCCGAGGAGGCCAAGGAGGAGCTCGAGTGGCGGCTCGCCCACATGGAGGTGTGGAATGGGCTTGCAATTCTCGAAACCGGGTCTGGTGATTGAGTCAGTTGCCCACGGCTCCAGATAGAGTGTGCTGTGGGGAATTCACCACCGGAGGAGGATGGTCTGCCACAGAACAGTTGCTTCACATCAACTGCTTGGAGCATAGTGGGTTCCTTCGCAGTCAGGTGTTGGACCAGAGATTGGGTGCAATCTTGCGTCCTCCTGAAGCTGGATAATGTGGCAGTGGTAGACTACATCATCTATCTGGGTGATACACGGTCCAGAGTCCTCTCGGATCTAGCCAAGAGCTTTTGGGAGTACTGCCTGAAACAACCCATTTTGGTACGGCGTAATGCCTTCTGGGGTCAGCCAATCAAGTTGTGGACTGGCAGTCTCAACATCTTCAATACTCAAGGCAGTGTTGACTGCGCCCGTTATTGTTTCGAGCTCTTCTGCCCTTTGGGGTCCTTTCTCAATTGACATGTTTGAATCCAGACTCGAACACCAGCTACCCTGGTACTTCAGTTGGAAACTAGATCTGGGAGCGGTAGCAACCAATGTCTTTCTCCAGGACTGGTGGACAGAGCAGGCGTATGCTTTTCCCCCCTTTGCGATGATCACACGGCTGACAGCTCAGATGCCCAGGCAGAGGGTGGATCTGGTAGTGATCAACCTGGTGTGGAAGTTGCAAGTATTGTTTCCAGTTCAGATTAAACTTTCTTGGGCTTCTGCAATCTGTATACACCACAGTCCTCATCTCCTGAGTGATCACTCTGGGAATACCCATTATCTGGTGATGAGAGGCAACCTCCTGCTTATGTTGTGGAAGATTACATGTCCTGATGACAAGTCCGTGGCTTTTCGAGAGATGTTGCAAACCTACTCTCTCTCGTTTGGGTCAATGGTACTGTCAAAAGATGTCAATTGGCCTAGTCCTGATGGATGGGTTGGTATCTGCAGTAGAGTTTGGATCCTGTGGGGGAAGATGTTGTTCACATCCTGAATTTCCTTGCCACTTTGGTTTTGGAAGGCTTAGCTTATATGCTTATAGCATATAAGTCAGTCAATACATTTAGGTCAGATATCTCAACGGGCCATTCCGTGATTATGAGTCTGCCAGTGGGGGAACATCCCCTGGTTAAGAAATTGCTGCACAGCATTAGAGTGTCTCTTCCGCCAGAACCCAGGTACTTGTGTAGGAAAGGACTATCTTGCCTGGCATGTCACCCCCATTTTTACTGCATGTATGTGTCTTTTTGTCGTGTCACTGGGATCCTGCTAGCCAGGACCCCAGTGCTCATAAAATGTGCCCTGTATGGGTTCCCTGTGTGGTGCCTAACTGTATCACTGAGGCTCTGCTAACCAGAACTTCAGTGTTTATGCTCTCTCTGCTTTTAAAATTGTCACTGTAGGCTAGTGACTAATTTGACCAAATCTGATTGGCACACTGGAACACCTTTATAATTCCCTAGTATATGGTACCTAGGTACCCAGGGTATTGGGGTTCCAGGAGATCCCTATCGGCTCCAGCATTTCTTTTGCCACCCATAGGGAGCTCCGACAATTCTTACACAGGACTGCCACTACAGCCTGAGTGAAATAACGTCCACGTTATTTCACAACCATTTTACACTGCACTTAAGTAACTTATAAGTCACCTATATGTCTAACCCTCACTTAGTGAAGGTTAGGTGCAAAGTTACTTAGGGGGTCATTCCAAGTTTGGCGGGTGGCGGTTGCCGCCTGTAGGAAAGTACCATCTTTCCTGGCATGTCACCCCCATTTTTCACTGTATATATGTTGTTTTAGTTGTATGTGTCACTGGGACCCTGGTAACCCAGGGCCCCAGTGCTCATAAGTGTGCCTGAATGTGTTACCTGTGTAGTGACTAACTGTCTCACTGAGGCTCTGCTAATCAGAACCTCAGTGGTTATGCTCTCTCATTTCTTTCCAAATTGTCACTAACAGGCTAGTGACCATTTTTACCAATTTACATTGGCTTACTGGAACACCCTTATAATTCCCTAGTATATGGTACTAAGGTACCCAGGGTATTGGGGTTCCAGTAGATCGCTATGGGCTGCAGCATTTCTTTTGCCACCCATAGGGAGCTCTGACAATTCTTACACAGGCCTGCCACTGCAGCCTGAGTGAAATAACGTCCACGTTATTTCACAGCCATTTTACACTGCACTTAAGTAACTTATAAGTCACCTATATGTCTAACCTTTACCTGGTAAAGGTTAGGTGCAAAGTTACTTAGTGTGAGGGCACCCTGGCACTAGCCAAGGTGCCCCCACATTGTTCAGAGCCAATTCCCTGAACTTTGTGAGTGCGGGGACACCATTACACGCGTGCACTACATATAGGTCACTACCTATGTGTAGCTTCACAATGGTAACTCCGAATATGGCCATGTAACATGTCTAAGATCATGGAATTGCCCCCTCTATGCCATCCTGGCATTGTTGGTACAATTCCATGATCCCAGTGGTCTGTAGCACAGACCCTGGTACTGCCAAACTGCCCTTCCTGGGGTTTCACTGCAGCTGCTGCTGCTGCCAACCCCTCAGACAGGCATCTGCCCTCCTGGGGTCCAGCCAGGCCTGGCCCAGGATGGCAGAACAAAGAACTTCCTCTGAGAGAGGGTGTGACACCCTCTCCCTTTGGAAAATGGTGTGAAGGCAGGGGAGGAGTAGCCTCCCCCAGCCTCTGGAAATGCTTTGTTGGGCACAGATGGGCCCAATTCTGCATAAGCCAGTCTACACCGGTTCAGGGACCCCTTAGCCCCTGCTCTGGCGTGAAACTGGACAAAGGAAAGGGGAGTGACCACTCCCCTGACCTGCACCTCCCCTGGGAGGTGTCCAGAGCTCCTCCAGTGTGCTCCAGACCTCTGCCATCTTGGAAACAGAGGTGCTGCTGGCACACTGGACTGCTCTGAGTGGCCAGTGCCACCAGGTGACATCAGAGACTCCTTCTGATAGGCTCCTTCAGGTGTTAGTAGCCTATCCTCTCTCCTAGGTAGCCAAACCCTCTTTTCTGGCTATTTAGGGTCTCTGGGGAAACTTGAGATAACGAATGCATGAGCTCAGCCAAGTTCCTCTGCATCTCTCTCTTCACCTTCTGATAAGGAATCGACTGCTGACCGCGCTGGAAGCCTGCAAACCTGCAACATAGTAGCAAAGACGACTACTGCAACTCTGTAACGCTGATCCTGCCGCCTTCTCGACTGTTTTCCTGCTTGTGCATGCTGTGGGGGTAGTCTGCCTCCTCTCTGCACCAGAAGCTCCGAAGAAATCTCCCGTGGGTCGACGGAATCTTCCCCCTGCAACCGCAGGCACCAAAAAGCTGAATTACTGGTCCCTTGGGTCTCCTCTCAGCACGACGAGCGAGGTCCCTCGAATCCAGCGACTCTGTCCAAGTGACCCCGACAGTCCAGGACTCTTCAGTCGAATTTTGGTGGAGGTAAGTCCTTGTCTCACCTCGCTGGGCTGCATTGCTGGGAACCGCGACTTTGCAGCTACTCCGGCCCCTGTGCACTTCCGGCGAAAATCCTTTGTGCACAGCCAAGCCTGGGTCCACGGCACTCTAACCTGCATTGCACGACTTTCTAAGTTGGTCTCCGGCGACGTGGGACTCCTTTGTGCAACTTCGGCAAGCACCGTTTCACGCATCCTCGTAGTGCCTGTTTCTAGCACTTCTCCGGGTGCTACCGGCTTTAGAGAGGGCTCCTTATCTTGCTCGACGTTCCTTCTCTCTGCTGGTCCAATTTGCGACCTCCTGGTCCCTCCTGGGCCTCAGCAGCGTCCAAAAACGCTAACCGCACGATTTGCAGCTAGCAAGGCTTGTTGGCGTTCTTTCGGCGGGAAAATACTTCTGCACGACTCTCCACGGCGAGAGGGATCCGTCCACCAAAGGGGAAGTCTCTAGCCCTTTTCGTTCCTGCAGAAACCTCAGCTTCTTCTGTCCAGTAGAAGTTTCTTTGCACCCGCAGCTGGCATTTCCTGGGCATTTGCCCATCTCCGACTTGCTTGTGACTTTTGGACTTGGTCCCCTTGTTCCACAGGTACCCTAGATTGGAAATCCACAGTTGTTGCATTGCTGGTTTGTGTCTTTCCTGCATTATTCCTCTAACACGACTGCTTTGTCCTTAGGGGAACTTTAGTGCACTTTGCACTCACTTTTCAGGGTCTTGGGGAGGGTTATTTTTCTAACTCTCACTATTTTCTAATAGTCCCAGCGACCCTCTACAAGGTCACATAGGTTTGGGGTCCATTCGTGGTTCGCATTCCACTTTTGGAGTATATGGTTTGTGTTGCCCCTATCCCTATGTTTCCCCATTGCATCCTATTGTAACTATACATTGTTTGCACTGTTTTCTAAGACTATACTGCATATTTTTGCTATTGTGTATATATATCTTGTGTATATTTCCTATCCTCTCACTGAGGGTACACTCTAAGATACTTTGGCATATTGTCATAAAAATAAAGTACCTTTATTTTTAGTATAACTGTGTATTGTGTTTTCTTATGATATTGTGCATATGACACTAAGTGGTACTGTAGTAGCTTCACACGTCTCCTAGTTCAGCCTAAGCTGCTCTGCTAAGCTACCATTATCTATCAGCCTAAGCTGCTAGACACCCTATACACTAATAAGGGATAACTGGGCCTGGTGCAAGGTGCAAGTACCCCTTGGTACTCACTACAAGCCAGTCCAGCCTCCTACATTGGTTGTGCAGCGGTGGGATAAGTGCTTTGAGACTACTTACCACTCTTGTCATTGTACTTTTCATAAGAGAAAAATATACAAAACAAGGTCAGTGTATATACACATAGCCAAAAAGTTTTGCATTTTCTCTTTTCACTCTTTTCTAAGTGCTGAAAAGTACTTCTAACTTTCTAAAAAGTTCTAAAAAGTTTAAAAAGTTTTTTTTCTCTGTCTTTCTAAAAGCTCTGACAAACTTTTTATCTTTTACTATCACTTTAACTCTCTCTAAAAATGTCTGGCACAGGCCAAAATGTTGATCTGTCCAAACTTGCATATGATCACCTTAGCTGGAAAGGAGCAAGGAATCTCTGCATAGAGAGAGGTTTGAGTGTAGGGAAGAATCCTTCCTTAGAACTGTTAATTAACATGCTTAGAGTACAGGATAAGGCCATAAGTGCCCAATCTGTAGAAAAAGTAGCTAATGGTTCTCAATCTGATCCAGGGACTCCCCCAGGAAAAGATTCAGGAAAGAAACTTCCTAGCCTGCCCATTACTAGACAGTCTAGCATAGTTGGTAATGATGATGAGCCACACCATATAAATAGTGTTGTCTCACATCATAGCAAAAGCATTTATTCTCACCATACTGGTAGTGATGTTTCTGTTAGCCAAGCTGTTAGGGTGGCTTCTGTAAGGGACAGGTCTCCTTCTGTCCATTCTCACCATACTTCTGTTTCAAGGCATGTCCCTCCCACCCCCCCTGATGACAGATTGTTAGAAAGGGAACTGAATAGATTGAGAGTGGAACAAACCAGACTGAAGCTCAAGAAGCAACAGCTGGATTTGGATAGACAGACTTTAGAAGTAGAGAAGGAGAGACAGAAACTGGGTTTAGAAACCCATGGTGGCAGCAGCAGTATTCCCCATAGTTATCCTGCAAAAGAGCATGATTCCAGGAATCTGCACAAGATAGTTCCCCCTTATAAGGAGGGGGATGACATTAACAAGTGGTTTGCTGCACTTGAGAGGGCCTGTGTTGTACAGGATGTCCCTCAAAGGCAGTGGGCTGCTATCCTATGGCTATCATTTAGTGGAAAAGGTAGGGATAGGCTCCTTACTGTGAAAGAAAATGATGCTAATAATTTCCAAGTTCTTAAGAATGCACTCCTGGATGGTTATGGCTTAACCACTGAACAGTACAGGATAAAGTTCAGAGAGACCAAAAAGGAGTCTTCACAAGACTGGGTTGATTTCATTGACCATTCAGTGAAGGCCTTGGAGGGGTGGTTACATGGCAGTAAGGTTACTGACTTTGAAAGCCTGTATAACTTGATCCTGAGAGAGCATATTCTTAATAATTGTGTGTCTGATTTGTTGCACCAGTACTTGGTGGACTCTGATCTGACCTCTCCCCAAGAATTGGGAAAGAAGGCAGACAAATGGGTCAGAACAAGAGTGAACAGAAAAGTTCATACAGGGGGTGACAAAGATGGCAACAAAAAGAAGGATGGTAAGTCTTCTGACAAGGGTGGGGACAAATCTAAAAATTAGTCTTCATCAGGCCCACAAAAACTCTCTGGTGGGGGTGGTGGGTCCAAATCCTCTTTTAATCAGAACAAGGAAAAGAAACCATGGTGCTATTTATGTAAAATAAAAGGCCATTGGACAACAGATCCCAGTTGTCCAAAGAAAGGCACCAAGCCTCCTACCACTACAACCCCTACTGCTACACCTAGTGTCCCTACTAATAGCAGTGGTGGTGGGAGCAAACCTACTAATAGCCAATCCAAGGGAGTAGCTGGGCTCACTATTGGTAACTTAGTTGGGGTTGGCCTTGTTAGGGAGGCCACAGAGGCTGTGTTAGTCTCTGAGGGGGCTATTGATTTAGCCACCTTAGTTGCTTGTCCCCTTAATATGGATAAGTACAAGCAACTACCCCTAATAAATGGTGTTGAGGTTCAGGCCTACAGGGACACTGGTGCCAGTGTGACTATGGTCATAGAAAAACTGGTCCACCCTGAACAACACCTACTTGGTCACCAGTACCAAGTAACCGATGCTCACAACAACACACTTAGCCACCCCATGGCTGTTGTTAATCTCAACTGGGGGGGGGTTACTGGTCCAAAGAAAGTTGTGGTAGCTTCAGATTTACCTGTAGACTGTCTATTAGGGAATGATTTGGAGACATCAGCTTGGTCAGATGTGGAGTTGGAGGCCCATGCAGCAATGCTGGGCATCCCAGGGCATATTTTTGCTTTGACAAGGGCTCAGGCCAAAAAGCAAAAAGGACAGGGAAGCTTGGATCCTGGAACAATGGACCAAGTGCTCCCTAAATCTAGGGCTAGTAGAAGCAAACCACTTCCTACTATCCCTCCCTCTACAGTGGATTCAACTTCTGAGGAAGAAGAATTCCCTCCCTGTGCAGAACCTACACCAGAGGAGCTGGAAGCAGACACTGCTGAGCTTTTGGGTGAAGGGGGGCTTGCCAGAGAGGAGCTGAGTGTGGCACAGCAAACCTGTCCCACATTAGAGGGTCTCAGACAGCAAGCTGTCAAACAGGCTAATGGGGATGTCAGTGACTCTCACAGAGTTTACTGGGAGGACAACCTCTTGTACACTGAGCATAGGGATCCTAAACCTGGAGCTGCCAGGAGATTAGTGATTCCTCAGGAGTACAGAAAGTTCCTCCTAACCCTGGCACATGACATTCCCCTAGCTGGACACCTGGGTCAAATGAAAACTTGGGACAGATTGGTTCCATTGTTTCATTGGCCTAGGATGTCTGAGGACACAAAGGAATTTTGTAAGTCCTGTGAAACCTGTCAAGCCAGTGGCAAGACAGGTGGCACCCCAAAGGCACCCCTTATTCCACTGCCTGTGGTTGGGGTTCCCTTTGAAAGGGTAGGGGTTGACATAGTTGGCCCCCTTGACCCTCCTACTGCTTCAGGCAATAGATTTATCTTGGTTGTAGTGGACCATGCCACAAGATATCCTGAAGCTATTCCTTTAAGGACCACTACAGCACCTGCAGTGGCAAAGGCCCTCCTGGGAATATTTTCCAGGGTGGGCTTCCCAAAGGAAGTAGTATCAGACAGGGGAAGCAATTTAATCTCTGCATACTTAAAGGCCATGTGGAAGGAGTGTGGTGTAACGTACAAGTTCACAACACCCTATCATCCACAAACAAATGGACTGGTGGAGAGATTTAATAAAACTCTCAAAGGCATGATTATGGGTCTCCCTGAAAAACTCCGCAGGAGATGGGATATCCTTCTACCATGCCTCCTTTTTGCCTACAGGGAGGTACCCCAGAAAGGAGTGGGCTTCAGCCCCTTTGAACTTCTTTTTGGACACCCTGTTAGGGGTCCACTCACACTTGTAAAGGAGGGTTGGGAACAACCTTTAAAAGCTCCTAAGCAGGATATTGTGGATTATGTACTTGGCCTCAGATCAAGGATGGCTGAGTACATGAAAAAGGCCAGTAAAAACCTTCAGGCCAGCCAAGAGCTCCAGAAGCAATGGCATGATCAGAAGGCTGTTTTGGTTCAGTACCAACCAGGGCAGAAAGTGTGGGTCTTGGAGCCTGTGGCCCCAAGAGCACTCCAAGATAAATGGAGTGGTCCCCACACAATTGTTGAAAAGAAGGGAGAAGTCACCTATTTAGTTGACTTAGGCACTGCCAGGAGTCCCCTTAGGGTGCTCCATGTCAACCGACTGAAACCCTACTATGACAGGGCTGATCTCACCCTGCTCATGGCAACTGATGAGGGACAGGAAGAAGACAGTGATCCTCTACCTGATCTCTTCTCTTCCACAGATCAAGATGCTCTTGTGGAAGGTGTAGTTTTGGCTGATTGTCTTACTGCTGAGCAGAAAGACAATTGCATAAATCTCCTAGATCAATTCTCTGAACTCTTCTCTACTGTGCCAGGTACCACTTCTTGGTGTGAGCACACTATAGATACTGGAGACAGTTTACCTGTCAAAAGTAAGATCTATAGGCAGCCTGACCATGTCAGGGACTGCATAAAGCAAGAGGTCCAGAAAATGTTAGAACTAGGAGTGGTTGAGCACTCTGACAGTCCATGGGCTTCTCCTGTGGTACTGGTACCAAAACCCCATTCCAAAGATGGAAAGAAGGAAATGCGGTTTTGTGTAGACTATAGAGGTCTCAACTTGGTAACCAAAACTGATGCTCACCCTATACCCAGGGCAGATGAGCTCATAGATACACTGGCATCTGCCAAGTATCTAAGCACTTTTGATTTGACTGCAGGGTATTGGCAGATCAAATTATCAGAAGATGCTAAACCTAAGACTGCATTTTCTACCATTGGAGGACATTACCAGTTTACTGTAATGCCTTTTGGTTTGAAAAATGCACCTGCCACTTTTCAGAGGTTGGTGAACACAGTCCTGCAAGGGCTGGAAGCTTTCAGTGCAGCATATTTGGACGATATAGCTGTCTTTAGCTCCAGCTGGGATGATCACCTGGTCCACCTGTGGAAAGTTTTGGAGGCCCTGCAAAAGGCAGGCCTCACTATCAAGGCTTCAAAGTGCCAGATAGGGCAGGGTAAGGTGGTTTATCTGGGACACCTTGTTGGTGGGGAACAGATTGCACCACTTCAGGGGAAAATCCAAACAATTATTGATTGGGTTCCCCCTACCACTCAGACTCAGGTGAGAGCCTTCCTAGGCCTCACTGGGTATTACAGGAGGTTCATTAAGAACTATGGCTCCATTGCAGCCCCTCTTAATGACCTCACATCCAAGAAAATGCCTAAAAAGGTATTATGGACAGCAAACTGTCAGAAAGCTTTTGAGGAGCTGAAGCAGGCCATGTGCTCTGCACCTGCCCTGAAAAGCCCTTGTTACTCTAAAAAATTCTATGTCCAAACTGATGCATCTGAATTAGGAGTAGGGGCAGTCCTGTCACAACTTAATTCTGAGGGCCAGGATCAACCTGTTGCTTTTATTAGTAGGAGGTTGACCCCTAGAGAAAAGCGTTGGTCTGCCATTGAGAGGGAGGCCTTTGCTGTGGTCTGGGCACTGAAGAAGTTGAGGCCATACCTGTTTGGCACTCACTTCATTGTTCAGACAGACCACAAACCTCTACTTTGGCTAAAACAAATGAAAGGTGAAAATCCTAAATTGTTGAGGTGGTCCATATCCCTACAGGGAATGGACTATACAGTGGAACATAGACCTGGGAGTAGCCACTCCAATGCAGATGGACTCTCCAGATATTTCCACTTAGACAATGAAGACTCATCAGGTCATGGCTAGTCTTATTGTCCTTCGTTTGGGGGGGGGTTGTGTAGGAAAGTACCATCTTGCCTGGCATGTTACCCCCATTTTTCACTGTATATATGTTGTTTTAGTTGTATGTGTCACTGGGACCCTGGTAACCCAGGGCCCCAGTGCTCATAAGTGTGCCTGAATGTGTTACCTGTGTAGTGACTAACTGTTTCACTGAGGCTCTGCTAATCAGAACCTCAGTGGTTATGCTCTCTCATTTCTTTCCAAATTGTCACTAACAGGCTAGTGACCATTTTTACCAATTTACATTGGCTTAATGGAACACCCTTATAATTCCCTAGTATATGGTACTAAGGTACCCAGGGTATTGGGGTTCCAGGAGATCCCTATGGGCTGCAGCATTTCTTTTGCCACCCATAGGGAGCTCTGACAATTCTTACACAGGCCTGCCACTGCAGCCTGAGTGAAATAACGTCCACGTTATTTCACAGCCATTTTACACTGCACTTAAGTAACTTATAAGTCACCTATATGTCTAACCTTTACCTGGTAAAGGTTAGGTGCAAAGTTACTTAGTGTGAGGGCACCCTGGCACTAGCCAAGGTGCCCCCACATTGTTCAGAGCCAATTCCCTGAACTTTGTGAGTGCGGGGACACCATTACACGCGTGCACTACATATAGGTCACTACCTATATGTAGCTTCACAATGGTAACTCCGAATATGGCCATGTAACATGTCTAAGATCATGGAATTGCCCCCTCTATGCCATCCTGGCATTGTTGGTACAATTCCATGATCCCAGTGGTCTGTAGCACAGACCCTGGTACTGCCAAACTGCCCTTCCTGGGGTTTCACTGCAGCTGCTGCTGCTGCCAACCCCTCAGACAGGCATCTGCCCTCCTGGGGTCCAGCCAGGCCTGGCCCTGGATGGCAGAACAAAGAACTTCCTCTGAGAGAGGGTGTGACACCCTCTCCCTTTGGAAAATGGTGTGAAGGCAGGGGAGGAGTAGCCTCCCCCAGCCTCTGGAAATGCTTTGTTGGGCACAGATGTGCCCAATTCTGCATAAGCCAGTCTACACCGGTTCAGGGACCCCTTAGCCCCTGCTCTGGCGCGAAACTGGACAAAGGAAAGGGGAGTGACCACTCCCCTGACCTGCACCTCCCCTGGGAGGTGTCCAGAGCTCCTCCAGTGTGCTCCAGACCTCTGCCATCTTGGAAACAGAGGTGCTGCTGGCACACTGGACTGCTCTGAGTGGCCAGTGCCACCAGGTGACGTCAGAGACTCCTTCTGATAGGCTCCTTCAGGTGTTAGTAGCCTATCCTCTCTCCTAGGTAGCCAAACCCTCTTTTCTGGCTATTTAGGGTCTCTGTCTCTGGGGAAACTTGAGATAACGAATGCATGAGCTCAGCCGAGTTCCTCTGCATCTCTCTCTTCACCTTCTGATAAGGAATCGACTGCTGACCGCGCTGGAAGCCTGCAAACCTGCAACATAGTAGCAAAGACGACTACTGCAACTCTGTAACGCTGATCCTGCCGCCTTCTCGACTGTTTTCCTGCTTGTGCATGCTGTGGGGGTAGTCTGCCTCCTCTCTGCACCAGAAGCTCCGAAGAAATCTCCCGTGGGTCAACGGAATCTTCCCCCTGCAACCGCAGGCACCAAAAAGCTGCATTACCGGTCCCTTGGGTCTCCTCTCAGCACAACGAGCGAGGTCCCTCGAATCCAGCAACTCTGTCCAAGTGACCCCCACAGTCCAGTGACTCTTCAGTCCAAGTTTGGTGGAGGTAAGTCCTTGCCTCACCTCGCTGGGCTGCATTGCTGGGAACCGCGACTTTGCAGCTACTCCGGCCCCTGTGCACTTCCGGCGGAAATCCTTTGTGCACAGCCAAGCCTGGGTCCACGGCACTCTAACCTGCATTGCATGACTTTCTAAGTTGGTCTCCGGCGACGTGGGACTCCTTTGTGCAACTTCGGCGAGCACCATTTCACGCATCCTCGTAGTGCCTGTTTCTGGCACTTATCCGGGTGATACCGGCTTCAGAGAGGGCTCCTTGTCTTGCTCGACGTCCCCTCTCTCTGCTGGTCCAATTAGCGACCTCCTGGTCCCTCCTGGCCCTCAGCAGCGTCCAAAAACGCTAACCGCACGATTTGCAGCTAGCAAGGCTTGTTGGCGTTCTTTCGGCGGGAAAACACTTCTGCACAACTCTCCACGGCGAGAGGGATCTTTCCACTAAAGGGGAAGTCTCTAGCCCTTTTCGTTCCTGCAGAAACCTCAGCTTCTTCTGTCCAGTAGAAGCTTCTTTGCACCCGCAGCTGGCATTTCCTGGGCATTTGCCCATCTCCGACTTGCTTGTGACTTTTGGACTTGGTCCCCTTGTTCCACAGGTACCCTAGATTGGAAATCCACAGTTGTTGCATTGCTGGTTTGTGTCTTTCCTGCATTATTCCTCTAACACGACTACTTTGTCCTTAGGGGAACTTTAGTGCACTTTGCACTCACTTTTCAGGGTCTTGGGGAGGGTTATTTTTCTAACTCTCACTATTTTCTAATAGTCCCAGCGACCCTCTACAATGTCACATAGGTTTGGGGTCCATTCGTGGTTCGCATTCCACTTTTGGAGTATATGGTTTGTGTTGCCCCTATCCCTATGTTTCCCCATTGCATCCTATTGTAACTATACATTGTTTGCACTGTTTTCTAAGACTATACTGCATATTTTTGCTATTGTGTATATATATCTTGTGTATATTTCCTATCCTCTCACTGAGGGTACACTCTAAGATACTTTGGCATATTGTCATAAAAATAAAGTACCTTTATTTTTAGTATAACTGTGTATTGTGTTTTCTTATGATATTGTGCATATGACACTAAGTGGTACTGTAGTAGCTTCACACGTCTCCTAGTTCAGCCTAAGCTGCTCTGCTAAGCTACCATTATCTATCAGCCTAAGCTGCTAGACACCCTATACACTAATAAGGGATAACTGGGCCTGGTGCAAGGTGCAAGTACCCCTTGGTACTCACTACAAGCCAGTCCAGCCTCCTACACCGCCCGCCAAACTTCCCCCGTCAAAAGACCGCTCCGCGGTCAGAAGACCGCAGGGGCCATTTCGACTTTCCCGCTGGGCCGGCGGGCGCCCGCCAAGGGAGCGCCCGCCGGCCCAGCGGGAAAGGCCCTGCAACACAGGAGCCGGCTCCGAATGGAGCCGGCGGTGTTGCAGGGGTGCGACGGGTGCAGTTGCAGCCATCGCAATTTTCACTGTCTGCTAAGCAGACAGTGAAAATCATGCTGGGGCCCTGTTAGGGGGCCCCTGCACTGCCCATGCCAGTGGCATGGGCAGTGCAGGGGCCCCCAGGGGCCCCACAACACCCGTTCCTGCCATCCTGTTCCTGGCGGTAAAAACCGGGAAGGGGGTCAGAATCTCCATGGCGGCGCTGCAAGCAGCGCCGCCATGGAGATTCAGCCCAGCCAGGGGTAATCCGGCGGGAAACCGCCGGATCCCCTTTTCTGACCGCGGCGGTATGGGCAGGGAAGCACCGCCAGCCTGTTGGCGGTGCTTTCCGTCGGTCACGGCCCTGGCGGTTTTTACCGCCAGGGTCGGAATGACCCCCTTAGTGTGAGGGCACCCTGGCACTAGCCAAGGTGCCCCCACATTGTTCAGGGCAATTTCCCCAGACTTTGTGAGCGCGGGGACACCATTACACGCGTGCACTACGTATAGGTCAATACCTATATGTAGCCTCACCATGGTAACTACGAACATGGCCATGTAACATGTCTAGGATCATGGAATTGTCACACCAATACCATTCTGGTATTGGGGTGACAATTCCATGCATCCCCGGGGCTGCCAACCCTCAGACAGGTTTCTGCCCCCCTGGGGGGGGGGCAGAACAAAGGATTTCCTCTGAGAGAGGGTGTTACACCTCTCCCTTTGGAAATAGGTGTGAAGGGCCTGAGAGGAGTAGCCTCTCCTAGCCTCTGGAAATGCTTTGAAGGGCACAGATGGTGCTCTCCTTGCATAAGCCAGTCTACACCGGTTCAGGAATCCGCCAACCCTGGCGCAAAACTGGACAAAGGAAAGGGGAGTGACCACTCCCCTGACCAGCACCTCCCAGGGGAGGTGCCCAGAGCTCCTCCAGTGTGTCCCAGACTGCTGCCATCTTGGATGCAGAGGTGTGAGGGCACAATGGACAGCTCTGAGTGGTCAGTGCCAGCAGGTGACGTCAGAGACCCCTCCTGATAGGTGCTTACCTTTCTCTGTAGCCAATCTTCCTCTGAGGGCTATTTAGGGTCTCTCCTGTGGGTACCTCACCAGATAACGAATGCAAGAGCTCACCAGAGTTCCTCTACACTTCCCTCTTCGACTTCTGCCAAGGATCGACTGCTGACTGCTCCAGGACGCCTGCAAAACTGCAACAAAGTAGCAAGAAGACTACTAGCAACATTGTAGCGCCTCATCCTGCCGGCTTTCTAGACTGTTTCCTGGTGGTGCATGCTCTGAGGGCTGTCGGCCTCCACCCTGCACTGGAAGCCAAGAAGAAATCTCCTGCGGGTCGATAGAATCTTCTCCCTGCCAACGCAGGCACCAAATTTCTGCATAACCGGTCATCCTGACGAGCGTGGTCCCTGGAACACAGGAGCTGGGTCCAAGTGTCCCCGACAGTCCAGTGGCCGTTCTGTCCAAATTTGGTAGAGGTAAGTCCTTGACTCTCCACGTCAGACAGTAATCCTGTGTACTGCGTGAACTGCAGCTGCTAGGGCTTCTGTGCACTTTTGCAAGACTTCCTTTGTGCACAGCCTAGCCAAGGTCCCTAGCACTCCGTCCTGCATTGCCCAACTCTCTGAGTTGGACTCTGACTCCGTGGGACCCTCTATTGTTGTGCTGAGTCGAAAGTCATGCTCAGTTCTTCTGAATGCCTGTTCAGGTGCTTCTGGGGGTACTGACTGCTTCTGTGTGGGCTCACTGTGTTGCTGAGCGTCCCCTCTGTCTCCTCCTCCAAGGGGCAACGTCCTTGTCCTTCCTGGGGCCTGGCAGCACCCAAAACCTGAAAACGTAACTCTTGCAGCTAGCAAGGCTTGTTTGCGGTCTTTCTGCATGGAAATAACTCTGCATCCTCCAGCACTCCGTGGGACATCTTCTGACAAAAGAAGTTCCTGGCACCTTCCGTTGTTGCAGAATCTTCGGCTTCTTCCACCCAGAGGCAGCCCTTTTGCACCTTCATCCGGGGTTTAGTGGGCTCCTGCCCCCCCTGGACACTTGCGTGACTCTTGGACTTGGTCCCCTTCCTTTACAGGTCCTCAGGTCCAGGAATCCATCTTTAGTGCTTTGCAGTCACTTGTTGTCTTTGCAGAATCCCCTATCTCGACTTTACTGTCTTTCTGGGGTAGTAGGGTAACTTTACTCCTACTTTTCAGGGTCTTGGGGTGGGGTATCTTGGACACCATTAGTGTTTTCTAACACTCCCAGCTACCCTCTACACACTACACTAGGCCTAGGGTCCATTCGTGGTTCGCATTCCAATTTTGGAGTATATGGTTTGTGTTGCCCCTATGCCTATTGTCTCATATTGCATTCTATTGTGTCCTACAGTGTTTGCACTATTTTTCTAACTGTTTTCTTACCTGATTTTGGTTTGTGTGTATATTTTGTGTATTTTACTTGCCTCCTAAGGGAGTATATCCTCTGAGATACTTTTGGCATATTGTCACTAAAATAAAGTACCTTTATTTTGAGTAACTCTGAGTATTGTGTTTCTTATGATATAGTGCTAAGTGATATAAGTGGTATAGTAGGAACTTTGCATGTCTCCTAGTTCAGCCTAAGCTGCTCTGCTATAGCTACCTCTATCAGCCTAAGCTGCTAGAACACTTCTAATCTACTAATAAGGGATAACTGGACCTGGCACAAGGTGTAATTACCACTAGGTACCCACTATAAGCCAGGCCAGCCTCCTACATTGGTGGTGCAGCGGTGGGATAAGTACTTGTAACTGCTTTACCACTTTGTCATTGGTGCTTTTCAAAAGAAAAACATATACTAAATACTTCAGAATATACACAGTAACCTAAACAGTTTAACCTTCATTCTTTGAAACTTCTAAAAAGTTTCTGAAAAGTTTCTGAAAACTTTCAAAAGTTTGAAAAAGTTTGAAAAAGTTTTCTCTGTTCTTTTAAAAGTTCTAAAAACTTTTTTCTCTCTCTGTCCTAAACCTTTTCTGTCATGTCTGCAGTAGAGCTTACTCCCACAGTTGTCCAGGCAACATATGGGAATCTAAACTTTAAAGGTTTGAGGGGTCTCTACATTGAAAGAGGTTAAGCAATTGGAATGAATCCTACAAAAGATCTTCTCCTCAGCCTTCTCCTAGAAAGTGACCAGAACCAGTCTGGCCCATCCCAGGATCAGGAGGTAGAGGAGGGGGGTACCCAGTCAGACTCAGAGGAGTCCCCTGAGGTTGCTGGGGAGGGTTCTTCCAAGGACCTGTCAGCTAGCAGGCCACCTGGTGACACTGGTAGTGGGAGGGGGTCACACATTAGTAGGGCACCTTTCACTCCTAAAGGCCAGGTTACTAGGGTCCAGTCAGTTAGGGACAGGTCCATCTCTGTCAATTCCCACATAACTTCTGTGTCTCACAATTCCCAAGCCTCCCATCCTGAGGATAACTTAATGGAAAGGGAACTCAGAAAGCTGAGGTTGGAAGAGGCCAGGCTGAAGCTTAAACAGCAGCAGCTGGCCTTAGACAGGGAATCTCTGGATGTGGAAAGGGAAAGGCAAAGGTTGGGGTTAGTTCCCCATGGTGGCAGCAGTAGTGTTTTTTATAGTAATCCTGTTAGAGAGCAAGATTCCAGAAACCTGCATAAGATAGTTCCCCCTTACAAGGAGGGGGATGACATTAACAAGTGGTTTGCTGCACTTGAGAGGGCCTGTATGGTACAGTTGGTCCCTCAAAGGCAGTGGGCTGCTATCTTGTGGCTATCTTTCACTGGTAAGGGTAGGGATAGGCTCCTCACTGTCAGAGAAAGCAATGCTAATAACTACAAATTTTTGAAGGATGCACTCTTGGATGGATTTGGCTTATCCACTGAACAATACAGTATTAAGTTCAGAGACACCAGAAAAGAGTCCTCTCAAGACTGGACAGACTTTGTAGACTGTTCAGTGAAGGCCTTGGAGGGTTGGTTACATGGCAGTAAGGTGACTGACTATGAAAGCCTGTATAATCTAATTCTGAGAGAGCATAGTTTGATCAATCGTGTGTCTGATTTGTTGCACCAGTACTTGGTAGACTCAGATCTGACCTCTCCCCAAGAATTGGGAAAGAAGGCAGACAAATGGGTCAGAACAAGAGTGAACAGAAAAGTTCATACAGGGGGTGACATGGATGGCAAGAATAAGGATGGTAAGTCTTCTGACAAGGGTGGGGACAAAGATAAAAAAACATTCTGAGTCTTCATCAGGCCCACAAAAATCCTTTGGGGGTGGTGGGTCCAAATCCTCTTCTCATAATCAGAAAAAACCTTGGTGTTATTTATGTAAAGTAAAAGGCCATTGGGCAAGTGATGCCACTTTCCAAAGAAAAACACCAAACCTCCCACCACCACAACCCCAACTGCAAATTCAAGTGCCCCTAGTAATAGCAGTGGTGGTGGGAAGTCTACTACTAATAGCCAATCCAAGGGTGTAGCTGGGCTCACTATTGGCAGTGTAGTTGGGGTTGGTCTTGTTAGGGAGACCACACAGGCTGTTTTAGTCTCTGATGGTGGCATTGACTTTGCCACCTTGGTTGCTTGTCCCCTTAATATGGGTAAGTACAAGCAACTACCCCTAATTAACGGTGTTGAGGTTGAGGCCTACAGGGACACAGGAGCCAGTGTAACTATGGTTATAGAGAAACTGGTCCACCCTGAACAACACCTACTTGGTCAGCAGTACCAAGTGACTGATGCTCATAATAACACACTTAGGCACCCCGTGGCTGTTGTGAATCTCAACTGGGGGGGGGGTTACTGGTCCAAAGAAAGTTGTAGTAGCCACTGAAGTACCTGTAGATTGCTTACTAGGCAATGATTTGGAGACATCAGCTTGGGCTGAAGTGGAGTTGGAGGCTCATGCAGCAATGCTGGGCATTCCTGGGCATATTTTTGCTTTAACAAGGGCTCAGGCCAAGAAGCAAAAAGGACAGGGAAACTTAAAATCCTGGAACAATGGACCAAGGGCTCCCAAAAGCTAGGGGTAGGAAGGGTAAATCCTTGCCCACTATCCCTCCCTCACCATAAGATTCCCCTTTTGAGGAAGAGGAATCCTCTCCCTGTGCAGAACCTACACCAGATGAGCTGGCAGCAGACACTGCTGAGCTTTTGGGTGCAGGGGTGCCTGCTAGGGAAGAGCTGAGTGTGGCACAGCAGACCTGTCCCACACTAGAGGGTTTGAGACAGCAAGTTGTGAAACAGCAGAATGGGGATGTCAATGATAGCCATAGAGTCGATTGGGAAGACAACCTCCTGTATACTGAGTTAAGGGACCCTAAACCTGGAGCTGCCAGGAGATTGGTCATCCCTTTGCAATACAGAGAGTTTCTTATTACCTTGGCACTTGACATTCCTTTGGCTGCGCAGTTGGCCCAAAGTAAAACTTGGGACAGGCTTGTTCCCCTGTTTCACTGGCCTAATATGTCAGAGGACACTAAAGAGTTTTGTCGCTCTTGTGTGACCTGCCAAGCCAGTGGCAAGACTAGTGGCACTCCAAAGGCCCCCTTAATTCCACTACCTGTGGTTGGGGTGCCGTTTGAAAGGGTAGGGGTTGACATAGTAGGCCCCCTTGACCCGCCAACAGCTTCAGGCAATAGGGTTTATCCTGGTGGTAGTGGACCATGCCACTAGGTACCGTGGAGCCATCCCCTTAAGGACCACTACAGCTCCTGCAGTGGCAAAGGCCCTCCTGGGAATCTTTTCCAGGGTGGGTTTCCCTAAGGAAGTGGTGTCAGACAGAGGTAGTAACTTCATGTCTGCATACCTCAAAGCAATGTTCCACCTGGGATGAGCACCTGGTCCACCTGTGGAAAGTTTTAGAGGCCCTGCAAAAGGCAGGCCTCACTATCAAGACCTCAACGTGCCAGATAGGGCAGGGGAAAGTGGTTTATCTGGGCCACCTGGTAGGTGGGGAACAGATTGCACCACTGCAGGGGAAGATCCAGACCAATATGAAATAGGCTCCCCCTAAAACCCAAACCCAGGTGAGAGCCTTTTTAGGCCTCACAGGGTACTATAAGAGGTTTATTAAGAATTATGGCTCCATTGCAGCTCCTCTTAATGACCTCACTAGTAAAAAGATGCCTAAAAAGGTATTATGGACAGCTAGCTGTGAAAAAGCTTTTGATGAGCTCAAACAGGCCATGTGCTCTGCACCTGTCCTAAAAAGCCCTTGCTACTCCAAAAAGTTCATAGTCCAGACTGATGCTTCTGAATTGGGGGTTGGGGCAGTGCTATCACAGCTTCATACTGAGGGCCAGGATCAACCTGTTGCTTTTATCAGCAGGAGGGTGACCCCTAGAGAAAAGTGTTGGTCTGCCATAGAGAGGGAGGCCTTTGCTGTGGTCTGGGCACTGAAAAAGTTGAGACCATACCTGTTTAGTACTCACTTTATTGTTCAGACAGACCACAAACCTCTACTTTGGCTAAAACAAATGAAAGGTGAAAACCCTAAATTGTTGAGGTGGTCCATATCCCTACAGGGAATGGACTATACATTTGAACATAGACCTGGGAGTACCTACTCCAATGCAGATGGACTCTCCAGATATTTCCACTTAGACAATGAAGACTCATCTGGGCAAGGTTAGCCTTATTGTCCCTCTTTTGGGAGGGGAGGGGTGTAGGAAAGTACCATCTTGCCTGACATGTTACCCCCATTTTTACTGTATGTATGTTTGTTTTTGCCTATATCACTGGGATCCTGCTAGCCAGGACCCCAGTGTTCATAAAGTGTGCCCTGTATGTGTTCCCTGTGTGGTGCCTAACTGTATCACTGAGGCTCTGCTTATCAGAACCTCAGTGTTTATGCTCTCTCTGCTTTTAAAATTGTCACTGCAGGCTAGTGACTAATTTTACCAATTCTGATTGGCACACTGGAACACCCTTATAATTCCCTAGTATATGGTACCTAGGTACCCAGGGTATTGCGGTTCCAGGAGATCCCTGTGGGCTGCAGCATTTCTTTTGCCACCCATAGGGAGCTCTGACAATTCTTACACAGGACTGCCACTGCAGCCTGAGTGAAATAAGGTCCACGATATTTCACGGCCATTTTACAATGCACTTAAGTAACTTATAAGTCGCCTATATGTCTAACCCTCACTTAGTGAAGGCCAGGTGCAAAGTTACTTAGTGTGAGGGCACACTGGCACTAGCCAAGGTGCCCCCACATTGTTCAGGGCAATTTCCCCAGACTTTGTGAGTGCGGGGACACCATTACACGAGTGCACTACATATAGGTCAATACCTATATGTAGCTTCACCATGGTGACTCCGAACAAGGCCATGTAACACGTCTAGGATCATGGAATTGTCACACCAGGGGGGACAATTCCATGCATCCCCAGGGCTCCAGCATAGAGGCCGGTTACTGCCAAACTGACTTTCCGGGGTTTTCTCTGCAGCTACCGCTGCTGCCAACCCTCAGACAGGTTTCTGTCCCCCTGCGGCCTGGGCAGCCCAGTCCCAGGAAGGCAGAACAAAGGATTTCCTCTGAGAGAGGGTGTTACACCCTCTCCCTTTGGAAATAGGTGTGAAGGGCCTGAGAGGAGTAGCGTCTCCTGGCCTCTGGAAATGCTTTGAAGGGCACAGATGGTGCCCTCCTTGCATAAGCCAGTCTACACTGGTTCAGGGATCTCCCCAGCCCTGCTCTGGCATGAAACTGGACAAAGGAAAGGGGAGTGACCACTCACCTGACCAGCACCTCCCAGGGGAGGTGCCCAGAGCTCCTCCAGTGTGTCCCAGACCTCTGCCATCTTGGATGCAAAGGTGTGAGGGCACAATGGACAGCGCTGAGTGGCCAGTGCCAGCAGGTGACATCAGAGACCCCTCCTGATAGGTGCCTACCTTTCTCTGTAGCCAATCCTCCTCTGAGGGCTATTTAGGGTCTCTCCTGTGGTTATCTCACCAGATAATGAATGCAAGAGCTCACCAGAGTTCCTCTGCACTTCCCTCTTTGACTTCTGCCAAGGATAGACCGCTGACTGCTCCATGATGCCTGCAAAACCGCAACAAAGTAGCAAGAAGACTACCAGCAACATTGTAGCGCCTCATCCTGCCGGCTTTCTCGACTGTTTCCTGGTGGTGCATGTTCTGAGCGCTGTCTGCCATCACCCTGCACTGGAAGCCAAGAAGAAATCTCCCGTGGGTCGACGGAATCTTCCCCCTGCTAACGCAGGCACCAAACTTCTGCATCACCATTCCTCTAGGTCCCCTCTCATCCTGACGAGCGTGGGCCCTGGAACACAGGAGCTGGGTCCAAGTTTCCCCACAGTCCAGTGGCCCTTCTGTCCAAATTTGGTGGAGCTAAGTCCTTGACTCCCCACGCCAGACAGTAATCCTGTGTACTGCGTGAACTGGAGCTGCTAGGTGTTCTGTGTACTTTTGCAAAACTTTCTTTGTGCACAGCCTAGCCAAGGTCCCCAGCACTCCGTCCTGCATTGCCCAACTCGCTGAGTTGGACTCCAACTCCGTGGGACCCTCTTTTGTTGTGCTGAGTCGACCGTCGTGCTCAGATCTTCTGAACGGCTGTTCAGGTGCTTCTGTGGGTGCTGCCTGCTTCTGTGTGGGCTCTCTGTGTTGCTGAGCACCCCCTCTGTCTCCTCCTCCAAGGGGCGACCACCTGGTCCTTTCTGGGCCCTGGCAGCACCCAAAACCTTCAAACGCAACTCTTGCAGCTAGCAAGGCTTGTTTGTGGTCTTTCTGTGTGGAAACAACACTGCATCCTCCAGCACGCCGTGGGACATCTTCTGACAAAAGAAGTTCCTGGCACCTTCCGTTGTTGCAGAAACTTTGGCTTCTTCCACCCAGAGGCACCCCTTTTGCACCTTCATCCGGGCATTAGTGGGCTCCTGCCCCCCTGGACACTTGCGTGACTCTTGGACTTGGTCCCCTTCCTTTACAGGTCCTCAGGTCCAGGAATGCGTCTTCAGTGCTTTGCAGTCACTTGTTGTCTTTGCAGAATCCCCTATCTCGACTTTACTGTCTTTCTGGGGTAGTAGGGTAACTTTACTCCTACTTTTCAGGGTCTTGGGGTGGGGTATCTTGGACACCCTTTGTGTTTTCTTACTCTCCCAGTGACCCTCTACACACTACACTAGGCCTGGGGTCCATTCGTGGTTCGCATTCCACTTTTGGAGGGAGTATATGGTTTGTGTTGCCCCTAGGCCTATTGTCTCCTATTGCATTCTATTGTGTCCTACAGTGTTTGCACTACTTTTCTAACTATTTACTTACCTGATTTTGGTTTGTGTGTATATTTTGTGTATTTTACTTACCTCCTAAGGGAGTATATCCTCTGAGATACTTTTGGCATATTGGGGGTCATTCTGACCTTGGCGGTCTTTTCGCAAGACCGCCGAGTTACCGCCGCGGTGAAGACCGCCGACCGCGGCGGTATGCCGCTGTGCGCATTCTGACCGCTGGGAGCGTTCCGCCGGAAAACCGCCAGCAGCCACACTGGCGGTCGGCGGGAAAGTGGAGACTGGTCAACCTCCACCGCCACGCCAGCAGAACACCGCCCACAGAATTACGACCCACATTTCTGTGTGGCGGTCTTCTGTTGGCGGTCTTCTGTTGGCGGTCACCTCCCCATGGCTCCTGTCACCTCCCGGAGGACCAACGCACAAGGTAAGTTGATCGTCTGTGAGGGGAGGGGGTGGGGGGGTGTTGTGTGATGTGTGCGTGCATGGGGGTGTGCGTGTGAGTGTGTAGAGGGGGTGTGTGAGTGCGTGCATGCGGGCGGGGAGTGCTGCTGTGCCTATGGGCAATGTGTGTAGTTCGGTGGGTGCGCATGTCGGCATGTATGTGTGCGGGTATGTGTCCCCGTTGTGTATGTGTGTGTGTAGGGGGTGTGTATATGTGCATGTTGGGGGTGTGTGCATGTCGGGGTGCGTGTATGTGCATGTCGGGGTGGGGGTGGCGAGGGGGTTCGTACCACCTCTGGGGGGTGGCAGGGGGGTGGAGGGTGTGGGGGGAGGACTCGGGGGGGCAGTGGGGGGTGGGGGAGACCCCTATCAGTGCCAGGGAAGGAATTCCCTGGCCCCGATAGTGCCTACCGCCATGGTTCGCATGGCGGTTCCCGAACGCCAGAAACCGCGGCGGTAAGCAGGGTCATGATACCGTTGGCGGTCTTGGGTCGACCGCCGGACCGGAGTGCGCAGACTCCAGCCCGTCGGTCATGACCGCCGTGGCTGTCGGAGTGGGGAAGTGGCGGTCGGTCGCGGCGGTGACCGCCGCGGTCAGAATGCCATTTTTAATACCGCCGGTCTGTTCGCGGTCCGACCGCCGCCTCTCCGCCGACCGCCAAGGTCAGAATGAGGGCCATTGTCACTAAAATAAAGTACCTTTATTTTTAGTATCGCTGAGTGTTTATTATGATATAGTGCTAAGTGATATAAGTGGTATAGTAAGAGCTTTGCATGTCTCCTAGTTCAGCCTAAGCTGCTCTGCTATAGCTACCTTTATCAGCCTAAGCTGCTAGAACACTTCTAATCTACTAATAAGGGATAACTGGACCTGGCACAAGGTGTAAGTACCAGTAGGTACCCACTATAAGCCAGGCCAGCCTCCTACACTCAGTCCTTAGGGTCGTCAATAACGTCCTAAGCCCTCTTTCCTCATGACTTAGTAACAGGTATCTCTCCTGCAAACTGTTGTCTGCCAAGCTAGGCATTCTTTTGTGCCTGATCTCTTGCAGAAGAGTGTCAGAGCCTTAGGCACCACAGGAAGGGCTTTTACCCCTGATGGGGGTCACAATTCAGGTAGCTCCACAGACAAAATGTAATTCCTGATTTCTTTCTTTCCCAGCTTTTCCTGATTCACCCAAGTTGGTCATTGTTCGATGTATTAAGGCCTATGACACCATGACAGAGGAACTCCGCCCTCAGTGGGAAACACATTTGTTAATTGCTCTTAGGAGACCCTTTCGAGAAGGTTCCGCACCAACTATCACATGATGGGTGCGGTGGATAATGCACGAAGAGAGCATTGATACTAAACTTTTCAGTGCACACCCTACCTAAGGAACGATGGCCTCAAAAGCGTTTGCTCTTGGAGCTTGCTGGAGGATATTATGAACCCTGCTGACTAGTCCTCAGACTCCACCTTCAAGAGGTTCTATTTCAAACTAGTCTCTTCCATAGCTGCTCTGGTGATGGAGAAGCTTTATCCTGGCATAATCTTCGCTTCTTGGCCCTGACATGGAATGAAAAATGTCCTAGCTATTGCAATAGAAAGTTTTAATTCTACTAAGGACTTGGAGGCGAGGAATAGCCCTCTGATGAATCATAACCCACTGGGATTATGGAATCTGATTATGGATGTAAGTAATGTATTTTCCTTTTCAAAGGTCGATAAGGTTATGAACGGTTGATCATACTGTTAAGAATTCATGTTTGCTTGTTTTGAGTTATGTGGTAGGTTTTTCTCCTATGAGGTAGCCACGGGTAACATATGCTCTCTAATTTGCAGGAATGGAGACTTCCAAGCAGGAGTGAAATTTTCCACAGTCAGCTTTGTTGCAGTGAGAAAGAGAGAGGTAGAAGAGGGATGGCTTCCTTTACGGACATTCACAGAGCCTGATTGGTTGTGAACTTGTTTTGTTGTGTCTTCATGTTTTCACCTATGGTTATGGGTGATGGAGTCTTTGCTGACATGTTTATGTGGCAGCTGATTAAATAAACAAAGAAAGTTAGGCATCATCCTTGCCTCCGAGCCCTTAATAGAATTGAAACTTTCTGTTACGATAGCTAGGACATTTTTCATATATTTCTCTATAGCTCTGTATTGTTGTATCTCATCTCTTACTTACTCACAAATCAGTAAACCCCCACCTTTCTCTCTACCTCTCTCCCACCTCAACTTTCTCAATCACACCAATCACGGAGACTTGAATTAGCTGAAAAGGAACAATAAAAGTAATGGTGTTTCAAACAGTCAGCCCCAAAATATGTCTTGCATAGTGCCTCAAAAATTTCAGTGATGTTACTGCACATGGAATCTTTAACAAGAACAAAGGAAATGTGTCCGGGATACGGTGTATGTGCCTGGGACACGAGGTTATATGTCAATTAGATGCGGAGTGCATGTCAGGAATAGCATGGCTTGTGTGACAGAACCATAGTCTATTTATTAGAACCTGAGGCGCAGGCCAGGGACCCAAGCTCCTGTTAGAGACATTCTGGTTGATAAAGCTGTTTTCCAACTGATATATTTTTGGCATTTTATTTTTTAGCAACGGTCTCAGATCACAAGTCTGGATTACAATATCAGTTGTTATTTACATTTATTTAGTCTTTATTTTCTTTGCTAAAAATCTAGTGTTATAATAATTCACTCGAACGTTTTACCCTGAATTTCATCATATGTTTTGCAGTTTGAGGTGTTTATGAAGTGCACTTTTTATCATCATTCTAACAAGGGCTCGGTTTTTAAGCTCTTTCTGATTATTTAATGCAGCAACTGGAATAAATCAACATCCAAACAAACATACTCATTTTCAGATAAGCCCTACTATCATCGATTGATTAAGTCCATGGTTTGTTGGCCAGTGGGACGTTGTTTAGCTTTGCTATCACTACTGGGAGTCATTATCACATTTTGGAGAATATTTAGCACACCAAGTATTTGCTCATGATTTAACATTTGTAAAAGTGTGGTCTTATGCTGAGCCAGAAGTGCTGGTGCAGTTAGTCCTCTGATAAATGAGCTTTCTACGTCGCCATATAATTAACAATTGCAAACATACATAGCTCCATTCACGCTTATTCATCCTTTGTTCAACTTATTTGTGCGATTTCTTTTTTTTATTTTTTTTAAAGCGGTTGTTTTTATTTAAGGAATCACGTAGTCCTTGGAAGCAATACTTGAAAATGTTGAACAAGCCTTCGTGATTATTACTGATCACTGTAATCCGGTATATTTCACCATCACAAAGTTTGAGACTCAGAGACTTGAAAGATCGATGCAGTCCAATAGAGAATTCTATAATTTCAGCCGCAAGAGAGTATCGTAAATCACATGGCTTCTGAGGATCACAATTGAAAAATAGCCCTCAATTTTTAGCTTCCAGCTATCGTGCCTTTGGAGAAAATAGTTCAGTGCTTTGAAGAAATGAGTCAATATCATCAGGCTAAGACTTAAATTGTGGTTTAATCAAGCAAAAACACAAAGGTGTCATATGGAGGAAATCTGTTTATGAAAGAGAAAGTATTTAAATCAGCCAAAGAAACAAATCCTACAAGAGGATTCAATTAGGGGCGACAGAACTATGTCAAATAGTTTTTATTTCCATTATAAATCTTGGCTACAAACCAATCGATACATCAGGACTGTGGGATCACATCTGGAAATGAGCCTACCTTCCCTCCGCGGTGTTTCTCTGCCAAAGTTGGTCAAACAATCACATTATTTGTTCAAGAGCGGGCTATTTAATAAAACTTAATGAGCACAGTTTGGGCTGATCAAATAGAGTCATTAACTCTCAAACCCCTTGTGCTGGTATCCAGCACAGTAAAATACACTGTATGTAGGGAGCAAGCAGCTGCAAGTGCACCAAGATGGCCACATATCAATGAGTTTCATTGTTCCTACTTGTTGACGAAGCTCTTCCAATGAGAGAAGGTGGTTTACTGCTTTGGAGTTGAATGGATTTGGAAGTCTTCGATGAAGAAGATGCCTGTAGCAATCTGTGTCTGTTTACTTAGTAGCAGTTCAATGGGGTTTTGGGGAGAGCCGACCACAGCAGGTCTCCACCCAGGGAGAGTCAGGGCTGTTTTTTGTGTTACACAGCGTCAGTATTTCATAGTTGTAAATAATAAATATTTGTGTCCTACTGTCATGTCGGCCGAAGCAGAAGTGGCACAGTCTTTCAGGCTGCTGGAGGAGGCAGGCTGCCTCGATCTTGTAGTGCAGAGTAGGCAGGAGAGGCCAACCCGGGCAGAAGGTCTCTGAAGTGGTCATTGCGGTGGTGTGGGTGTGTTGCTGCCGCTCACAGCACGAGCTGCCAGCACAGCAGAAATTGGGATGGGCTGCTCCCGCATCAGAAAAGCGGCCCCCAGTTTAGGACCCAGGGGTGCAAGTGTGGCACAGGGGCTGCCGATGTAGACCCCTAAGTTGTTTTGTCTGGTGCCTCTGATGCGACGCAAGGAGGCACCAGTAAGTGTAATTAGATGCAGGCCTTTTCAGATGGAAGGAGAGGCCATGTGCATGCTGGGGAATTTAATAAAGTCTGGGCCTTCTCCGATCTTAGGAGAGGCCAAGCACGTGCCAGCAGTTGCAAGGAAGCGCGGGCCTTCTCCAATGGAAGGCGAAGCCTCGCGCATGCTAGCAGTCACAACATAGAGTGTGCCTTCTCCCAGTGAGGGAGAGGGCTGGCGCATGAGAATGAGGGGCAGCGCATCACCCAACGTGCATCCCTCCTCCAATAAGGGAAGAGGGAGGGGTGGGATTTCAAGGCAACACAGAGAAGGGATTGGGTCAAATGATACCACAGAAATAATGTAATGGGTGGGTGGGATATGAAGCGGCAAGGCAAAATGAGTTCAAGGCTGCTCAGCCAACAGAAATGAGGGTCTGTGTTTTGCCAGCCTGTACAAACAACAGGGGAAGCGTTTATGGGGGCTCGGGAGCATGTGGACCAAAGGATTTCACTGTATTTGGCTGGATGACTGGAGAGGGTCCAAGCGGAGCACCAGGGCAATTACGGGAGGTGTTGGACAACAAGGATTTGGTCCAACAATGGCAGCTGGGCACAGTGGATGTAGAGGATGTGCAGGGAAAGGCAGGGGGTAAACAGGAGGGACCTGGGAGCCCAGGGACAGCTGCCATAGATTTGGCACAGTTGGCATTGAGTGATGATGAGGAGGGTACAGAGGAACAGTGGGAAGATGTGCTGATGTTTCCGTCAAAACCCCCAAAAAGAATGTACGGCAAACTGGGGAGTGACAGTGGGCCCTCTGGGGAAGGGATGGGCAAGGTGGAGCTCAGTGAGGTGGGGCCCCAGCAAGTGCAGGGGAGTGAGTTCAGGATGGAGAACAGGACAGGCGGACAGGGACAACTGGCAGATTTTACTAGCACACCGGACAGTTTCTCATATCAACAGGTCAGCTCAATGTGGGGGGTGGCGGACTCAGGGGAGCCTAGTCCGGCCCCAAGGCCTGAGGTGAAGTGTCAGCGAGGCCCGTGCGGCCAGCTGGAGTGCAGCGTGGGACCATACAATGTCGGTGCCATGAGATAGAGGGTGGGGCTCACCTTCAGGGGTGTTGCAGCACACACGGCTAGGTGCCCTGCATCATAAGAGCAGCAGGAGAGGCACTGTGCAGCCTCTTCACTCATCGGTGGCAGCAGAGATCTGGTGCACCCAGAGGTACTGGCACAGAGTATGGCGCATACAGTTTCCTCACAGACAGGCAGTATGGAGTGCTAGATGCTACCAAGTTAGACTATGATGAGGAGAGCTTGGAGGAAGGGGAAATAAGGGAGGAAGATGTAGAACAACAAGAAAGTCAATGGTGAGCAACCAGTGCGGGAAGGGGGTGGGGTTCTCACTGATCTGTGCCTTATGTGTTACAGGCAGCAGATGCAAAGCAAAGCAAACGTTGCCACGGGTAAGCGGCACACCAGAGGAAGCTGGTGAGGCAAGGAGCTCAAGAGTGGGCACCAACCTCGGTGCCAAGTAAGCCTACATGCCAGGTAGGAACACATTTGCAGATAGTGTCAGTGGCTGTGGAAGTCAAATAGTCCCCTGAGGGTGGGGTGGCCCCCCTTTGTAAAGGTATTGATGTGCGTGACATGGGTGTGGGGTTGGATGTAAGAACAAATGACTACAGCGGATCGCACAAAGCTGCTACTGAAGACGTCGGTAAGCTGACAGGGAAGGGCGAATAGAGTGATGGAGACAAGGGAGAAGGGACAAAGGCTCAGGAGACTTGTGAAAGTTGGAGGAAAGTGCAGCAGGACCCATTTGAGAGAAAAGAATTGAAGATAAAGAAGCTACCATACATGGGGGCAGCCAAGCCTTTAGGAGCACACTTAGGGGGTCATTTTGACCTTGGCGGACGGCGGAGGCCGTCCGCCAAGGTACCGCCGCTGAATGATCGCACCGCGGTCAAAAGACCGCTGCGGCCATTCAGACATTTCCTCTGGGCCGGCGGGCGCTCTCCAAAAGAGCGCCCGCCGGCCCAGAGGAAATGCCCCTGCAACGAGGACGCCGGCTCAGAATTGAGCCGGCGTAGTTGCAGGGGTGCGACGGGTGCAGTTGCACCCGTCGCGTATTTCAGTGTCTGCTTAGCAGACACTGAAATACTTTGCGGGGCCCTCTTACGGGGGCCCCGCGGCACCCCCTACCGCCATCCTGTTCCTGGCGGGAGACCCGCCAGGAACAGGATGGCGGTAGGGGGTGTCAGAATCCCCATGGCTGCGGAGCGCGCTCCGCAGCCATGGAGGATTCACAAGGGCAGTGGTAAACCGGCGGGAGACCGCCGGTTTACCCTTTCTGGCCGCGGCTGAACCGCTGCGGTCAGAATGCCCTCGGGAGCACCGCCAGCCTTTTGGCGGTGCTCCCGTGGTCGGTGACCCTGGCGGTCACCGGCCGCCAGGGTCAGAATGACCCCCTTAATGTTATAGACAAAAGACAAAGGGGGTTATTCTAACTTTGGAGGAGGTGTTAATCCGTCCCAAAAGTGACGGAAAAGTGACGGATTTACCACCAGCCGTATTACGAGTCCATTATATCCTATGGAACTCGTAATACGGCTGGTGGTATATCCGTCACTTTACCGTCACTTTTGGGACGGATTAACACTCCTCCAAAGTTAGAATAACCCCCAAAATATGGAAAGGTGAGTACGTTGGAATGTTAAAGTTATTACATAGGGAGCTTTGGGCGAAGGAAGGGTCGAAAGAAGAAGAGTACGAAGTGGCGAAACGGCCTGAGGTGCTGGTGACCATAGAAAAATTGACCACGTCCTTTCAAATTTATGGAAGCACGTGCTGCGAAAAGTACCCTGAGTGGTCAGTTGCTTTATTTAGATACATGGGCATCATATGTAAAGCATATATCAACTACGGTGGGTACACTGGGGGTTCAGTATGACGAGGAATTCCAGGCATGCATGGCAGTAGACCCGGACGCTCAGTGGAGTGAAAGAGATTTTGATCTATGACAAAACAATATGGGCCTGACAAAGTTTGGTATGACATTTTTAGGGCCAGTGGCCTACCCATAGTTTATCGCCCCTTTCAAGGGTGTCTCACCCGGGCAGCGGTGGGATCGTTGTTTAAGAGTCAAAGCAACATGTCTGGGAACACAGACATCCAAACAGATACTTTCTGGGACTTTAATAAAGGGTCCTGCACCAGGGAATATTATAAATTCTGACACAAATGTTCTACGTGTTCCGGTCGGCATGCGGTGGTACACTACTATGGGGTAGGTGGATCATCAGGAGAAGCAGCAGGGCAGTGGTCAGGGCCGCAAGGACAGTTTGGTGGCCAGCAGAATGCGCAGTCAAAAACTTTCAGGTGAGGGCGGGGTACTCAAGGTACTAGGGAGAAGGGCTCCTAGTCCAATTGATGTGGTCAAATTGGATTTCTGGTTAGATGAGTACGAGCGACGGGAAGACGCCAGACTGTTGTTGGACGGTTTCACATGAGGTTTCAGATTGGTCTATCAGGAGCCTATAACATGTAGGTTGGCTGACAACCTTAAGTCTGTTCATGCACACAAACAAGTTGTGCAAGACCAACTTCTGAAAGAGGCACAATAGGGTCATATGATGGGCCCATTTGTGGACTGGCCTTTACAAAATGTGATTGTGTCCCCAATCGGAGTGGTGTCCAAGATGGAGAAGGGACACTTTCAGCTGATACAGCATTTGTCGTGGCCGGAAGGAAGTTTGGTGAATGACTACTGGAGAATTTGATATTAGTGTCATGCTCGTCCGACAGGGGGTTCTTATGGTCAAGAGCGACATCAAGTCAGATTTTCACTTGCTGCCAGTACACCCTGCCAATTTTGAGCTCTTGGGCATACAGTTTGATGGTTAGTGGTATGCGGATAAAGCCCTTCATATGGGCTGCTCCATTTCCTGTACATTGTTTGAGTGCTCCAGCACCTTCCTCCAATGATTGTTCACATACATCACAGGCACAGGGAATTCACATATCACATGGTACCTGGATGACTTTTTCATTGTGGGCATGCTGCGTTCAGTGGAAGGCCAGGAATTGCTGACTAGATTCCAAGACATCATTACAGATTTAGGAGTGCCATTGATACCAGAGAAAACAGTTGGGCCCTCTAAGGAGTTGGCATTCTTGGGTGTTACAATCAACTCAGTATCTATGATGGTGCGTTTGTCACAGGATAAGCAGATGTCAATGAAATTGTTGCTGGATGACATGCTACGCAGATAGAAGGTTACAGTGAAAGAAATTCAAGTGCTTCTCTGTAACTTGAACTTTGCCTGCCGGGTAGTCAGGGCAGGGAGGACATTTTGCAGATGCCTGGGCTTGGCGCTGTCTGTTCAGCATTTGCTGTGTCATTATGTTGCAGTTGTCAGCCGGTGTGAAGGAGGACCTGCAAGTGTGGCGTTTCTTCCTGGAATCATTAAATGGGATTCCGTTGTCCACATGGCAGGAGGTGGAGTTGGATGCACAAGTTTTCACAGATGTGGCAGGGGAAAAGGCTTTGGGATTTACTGGCAAGGCAAGTGGTGCATGGAGGAGTGGCCATAGGAATGGAAGTGTGGGGGATGTAGTATTGAATTCTTAGAACTGTTTCCCTTAGTGGTGGCATTGACATTATGGGGAGCCCAATTGGCACACAAGAAAGTCGTTTTCTGGATAGACAACATAGCAGTGGTGCACATTGTTAATTGGCAGTCTGACAGAGACCCTCAGGTTCTAAAGCTGCTGCAGGGATTTGTGCTGGGTTGTCTGAAGCATAATATAGCTTGTAGAGTTTGCCAAGTCCATGGTCTGGACAACGACATTGTGATCCACTAGAACACTGATGCCCCAGGAATTGTGGTGAGTAGGAGACAGTGGATGCTACAATTGATTTTGAACTCTTTGGCAGTTTCAACACGAGTGGCATATACACAAGCATGGTCAGAGGTTTTGAATAGTGGGGCTTGCCACAGGTCAAAGGCTAAGGGAAGGGTGGAGGATGTAGTTAACTACATTATCAAACCCATTGAGAAAGGGCAGTCGAGAATCACTATTGCAGGGAAATTGGCGGGTACAGCGTTCATGGGTAAGTTATTCTGAGGCTATTCTCCATCAGCAGGTGAGTTGGGGAGGAGAATCCTAGAGGGTTGGACCAGAGAATTGTGCCCAGGGGGTCAGAAGAGGGAACCTATAACCATATTGTTGTTAGGTAAACTTATAAGAACTTCACACAAAGTGTGTAGTGGACCTGGGGAAACTCTACTTTTTCACACCCTCATGTCATGGATGGTTTTTGGGGCATTCACAGTATCTGAACTTTTGTGAACAAGGGGGGTACAGGGTATTACACGGGGGGAAGAACAGACTAGACAACAGGGGATTCGATTATGCTTGCGAAAATCTAAAACAGATCAAAGGGGTAAAGGAAAGGAAGTTTGGCTTCGGACATACCCTAAAACAACCATTTGTCTGGTACTGACGGGTCAACAGCTTCAAGCTGAAAGGTACTTGGGTGGCCCACAGATATGTTTACATGAGGATAGGAGTGCGGTATCAGCGTTTTCATTTTTAGCAGTACTGCTAAAAACTGTGGGAATGGGGTTGGAAGCCTCAAAATTTTACACACATTCCTTTCGGATAGGTATGGCTACAGAGGATGGGAACTATGGTTGAAGCAGTGACAGGATCATGCAGTTAGGCAGATGGGCTTTGGATTGTTTCTAGCGGTATGTTAGGTAGGAGGGGGAGGGCTATTGAGGCAGATTCACCACCAATTGCTGTTTTTTGTGTTTTGCATGTTTGGTGCCTGGCTTGGAGGCAGCAGGCCTGAGCACATGGATCGTGGGGCACTCATCTATTATATGGGTTGAGAGACAGGCACAGCAGACCAATCTTTGTATCTTATACAGTGGCACGGAAATTGGGGAATGAGGTGGCGTGAGCTATTGTCATACCTGAATAATCTGCTATGGCAAGTGCCTGGGTCTTCTCTTGTTGCATGCATGGAAAAATGACATGGTAGGGATGAAAGGGTTGGCTTTGATTAAATAGATGAAAAAAGATTTAAAAGAGATTCAATCACAGTGGTATGGTTGTCTTATAGTTTGGGCAGCATTCATGCAGAGAAGATAATGGAGAGGGGCTGTTCGCCCAGCAGCTATAGAGGGGGCATGCGTAAGTTCAATAAAGAGATGAAGGCTTTTTATAGGGAGAAGGGGTTAAGCAGAATAGAGCATTCAGACATCAAATATGAGGACACTGAATTCTTTAAAGATGAAGGAGTTCATTTATCCTTTATGGGCATGATTACAGATTAAGGAGGTACTGAAGTCAATCTTAAAAATATCCTAAATAGCAGGTTTTGGTGAGGGGCTAAAAAAGGCCTTTAGAGGCTTTTTTCTGGGTGGCAGTTGGAGGGCAAGTTATCTTGCTTTTCACAAGATTATGTTTGTGGATAGTGGCAGTCCACCCTGGAAAGGGAGGGCTAGATAGGAGTACAGCCAGACAAGACAGGAAGTTTAAAAGTTGGTTTCTGGGAGTGGGAGGGCAGATTAGGGGACTGGGGTAGGTGAGTTAGGTTTTATTACATGTTTAGCGAGGTAGTAGTTTTGTAAGGCAAAGGCCAGGTTATGTTATTGTTATGTGCACCTGTGCCAATAAAGATGCCTTTTCCACACAATCAGTTGCAGTGGTCATTGGTGCACCTCTCTTCCCCAGTGGGTCTTGGGGGGAGCTGACCACTGGAGGTCTCCACCCAGGGAGATTGGGGAATTGGTGCAGTCCAAGAACTGCTTGGGCTAGGTTGAGCTTCTATGGGTTACTTGTTTAGGCTGGCTTATATATAAGGACATTTTAGGGTGTCCGTCACTATTTTGTTTGTGGTGACATGGTGGCTGGTCGGGTAGGCAGCCAAGGATTTTTCCCCACTCACCCTCCCCATATATATATATATATAAATATTGTCCCGGTCTGCGGGGGTGGGGGATTATTTGGAGTCAAGAGGTTTTAAGAGGGGTCCATAGGCTGCTTGGGTTGCGACAGGTGCACAAGGGATGTTTTCTCTGTGGTTAGGGTATCACTTGAGGCAGGTGCATGGTGATTGGAAGGCAAGTTATCTCGTTTTTCACAAGTTAATGTTTGTGGGTAGTGGCAGTCTACGCTGGAAAGCGAGGGGTTTAGTTCAGTGACGTGGTAGTTTTTGTCAACATCAGAGCAGTGCGCGCTCTACAGGCGACTGGAATGCAAAAACCCAGCACTTATGAGATAACGTAATTCATGCATTATGTTGATATGCTGTTGTTTAACTTTTTGCATTGCAGAGTTTAACCCTGAAGACTTATAGTCAAGGTGCTTGTAAATACTGTTCATTTGCAATGTATTGCTACAGGCTTTCAGAGTGTGTCAGGGTGAGGTCCCTTTCCAGGGCCTTCTAGAAGCTTTCTCTGCAGCATGACTGGGTGTGGTTTGTGGGCTGGGCCAGACTCTATATAAGGGAGCCAGCCCAGCTCCACGTGCTCACTATTCAGAGGGCCCGGTGTGGAGCAGCAGCAATTTCCTGAGCTCTTGTTCCGGAGGCCTACCTTGACCTTCCAGGCCTTTGCCCTTCATTGTATTGGTGATCCTTGATCAGGGCGGTAAAACGGAGGTCGGGCTGGGCCCCTCGATCCTGTTTTCGAAAGCATTTGAGTTTTTGGGCCTAGTTTTCATGTTGAAAGACTTTTCCTTGTGCATGTGAATGTGCTCGTGATTTCTGCCATTTACATGCTGATATTCGAATCGGCAAGACACGCGATTCATTCCTTGCATTTAACTCTTGATACTCATTGTGCGCTACCATTTCTTGGCATTTACATGGTGGCATTCAAATCGTCAAGATGCACAATTCATTCCTTGCATTTAACTCTTGATACTCCTTGTGCGCTAGCATTTCTTGTCATTTACATGGTGGCATTCAAATCGGCAAGACGCGCGATTCATTCCTTGCATTTAACTCTTGATATTTATTGTGCGCTACCATTTCTTGGGTGGCATTCGAATCGGCAAGACGCGCGATTCATTCCTTGCATTTAAAACTTTGATAATCATTGTGCGTGACCATTTCTTGGCATTTACATAGTGGCATTCGAATCGGCAAGACGAACAATTCATTCCTTGCATTTAAACCTTGACAATCATTGTGTGCGACCATTTCTTGGGATTTGCATGGTGGTATTCAAATCGGCAAGATGCGCGATTCATTCCCACATTTAAATCCTGATGTTTCAGATCGCTTGCAGAGTGCGCGATCATTTCATGGCATTTGCATATACTTGTTGAAATCAGCAGTGTGCGCGATTCATTACCCGCATTTAAATCTAGGTGTTCAGATCGCTTACAGTGTGCGCAATCGTTTCATGGCAATTAAAAAAACTTTTTAATTGTAGTCTTTCCTGAAGTGCATACAACTATCCAGGGCTTTTGAATTTTCTGCAAAGGTGTTAAAATTCAAGATGTTACATTATATGTGCATATTAAGTCCTTTTCCAGGAAATGTTCAGAGTACTTTTTGTCCTCATGTAAAAAGACCATGTTTGTTCTGAAAACATAATTCTAGAAGGTTCTTAAATTCCTAGACAATATGTAACATTTCATGAAAAGCTTCATATGAGAAGTTGTATTAATCATTCCTGATTCCTTTCCAGGTACCCAGACGTCTTGAGGCCTAGTTATTAGTCCTTTCTTAAATTATCCATGGTTACAGTATGATAATGCTTAGAATCCTAGTCTAGTGAAAATCAATGTGATATAATCTTGATATTGTATGGTTTAACCTTTTGCTTCCTACAGGTCTCCTTCCCAGCTGTTCCCATCCTAATCCCCTTTTCCCCCGCTTGGACTCTCTCCGGCTCTGTGATTTTATCTATCAGAGTCTTGGAGCTGTCTAGTGGTGGACATGTTGGGAACGTGCGCAGACCCCGAGGATCTGGTCTCCCTGACAGAATAGTGAGCCCACAAATTAATTATCCTCCTGGTTTGCGTGTGTTCTCAGCATGCCCACATTGGACGAGCTAGTCAAGGTTATCACGCAGCTCCAAGCAGAGGTAGTGTCATCAAAGGATATAGCAGGCAGCCTAGCTGAGAGAGTGAGTCAGTTGCAGGAAAGGGTAGAGAAGAAGGAACAAAATCCCATAGGTGTGTCCTGGCCAGGTCCTTATTTTCAAACTTCTTCAGGTAATCCTCCTACGAACATTTCCCTCAACGTTCCTTCAGCCATTCCCCTAGCTCCTCCAGAACGTTTCTCAGGCGATCCCTCGAAAGCGCAATCTTTCCTGGTTCAAGTGGAATTACATTTTACCTGCCGACCACACACTTTCCCTGATGCCCAATCCAGGGTGGCTTTCTTGTTATCATACCTGACTGGGGACACAGCTACCTGGGCAATTCCTCTTGTGCGTAAAGACAGTCCCCTGCTTTACAATTGGAGAAATTTTGTTTGTGAGTTTGAACGAGTATTTGATCGTAGAACTGTGACATTGTCAGCAGATCGTGAACTACTAGATTTGCGACAAGGTAACCAGGAGCTAGTGTCCTACTTAGCTAACCTTAATCGGCTGGTAGCCGAGACATCCTGGCCTGAAGAAAAGCAAGCAGCCTTGTTCTACAAAGGACTCAGGGATGAGTTAAAAGACATCCTTGCTCAAACAGACCCGGAGCCTACAGACTGTCAAGATCTAATAAACCACATTTTGAGACTGGATCATCGTTTAGCAGAACGAAGGGGAACACGCAAAAAGACTGAGAAATATTCCTGGCGTGTTCACGATAATAGAGAATCAAGAACCCAGAAAGAAAGAACTCCAGAACCTATGGAAATCGGAACAATCAGGAGGCCTTTGACCAAAGACGAAAAGGACCTACGTAGAAAGAATGGACAATGTCTTTATTGCGGGCACAAGTGTCATTTCGGCAAAGAGTGTCCAATCAAACCAAAGAGCAAACGAGGTCCTGTCCAGAAACTTGCAGTCAACGCACAAGTCGAGCCGGAAAACTAAATCACCCAAGATGTAAAGAAGGGTTGCTCTTGGGTGTCTAGACATTTCAAGCTGGGCATAAAAGTTCAAGTAAAGAAAAATAACTATTTCAAGAAGGCCCTCGTAGATTCTGGGGCTACCGGGAACTTTGTTGATGCCCAATTGGTTCGTGCATGGGGGATCCCATGTATCGAGAACAAAACTCCAGAAATGATACAAGCAGTAGATGGAAAACTCTTGACTGGAGGCCCAGTAACTCTTCAGACTGTCCCCTTGTCGGTGATCTGTGAGGGGGATAACCAAAGAACCAAACATAAAGAGAAACTCATCCTTGACGTGATCCATGCTCCTCAGTATGGAATTATCCTTGGCTCACCCTGGTTAACTCATCACAATCCTGAGATTAATTGGGCAGAACAGAAAGTCCTGTTCTCTTCAGCCCTATGTAAAAAAAAATGCTTCCAGATGTCTCAAGTAACCAAAGATTGCAACTCTAACATAGCCACTGCAGCGGAGAAAGAAGTAAAGTTGCCCAGACAATATTCATCCTATGAAGATGTATTTGAGGAAAAAGAAGCAGAAACCTTGCCTCCTCATAGACCTTATGACTGTCAAATTGATCTAATACCAGGCGCGATACTCCCCAGCTGTCGTGTATATGCCTTGTCAGAACATGAAAATCAACATTTACGAAAGTATCTAGATCAATTCTTAGAGAATGGTTTCATCCGCCCTTCCAAGTCTCCTGCAGCCTCTCCTTTGTTTTTTGTCCCTAAGGAAAATGGGAACCTTCAAACCTGTATTGACTACAGGGGTTTGAACAAGGTCACAATCAAGAATAAATACCCCTTGCCCCTGATTCCTGTCTTGCTGGAACAAGTAAAAAAAGCTATAATCTACACTAAGCTCGATCTACGAGGTGCTTACCATTTAGTCAGAATGAGATAGGGTGACAAATGGAAAACTGCTTTCAAGACAAGATATGGTCTCTTTGAATACACCGTCATGCCTTTTGGCCTGTGCAATGCTCCAGCAGCATTTCAATTTTTCCTGAATGACGTTCTTAGAGATGATCTCGACATATTTGCAATAGTCTATATCGATGACATTTTGATCTACTTTGACAATGAAACCGAACATGTGCAACATGTCAAGAAAATTCTTGCAGCCCTTCGAAAGCACCATTTATATTTCCAACTAACCAAGTGTGAGTTTCATGTTACCACAGTTGAGTTTTTAGGGGTTCTCCTTACCCCTCAAGGTATGGTCATGGCAGAAAAGAAAGTACAAGCTGTATCTGATTGGCCCACTCCAAAGACTGTTCGAGATGTACAATGTTTCCTGGGGTTTGCAAACTTTTATCGCAGGTTTATAAACCATTTCTCTCAAACAGTGGCCCCAATAACTAAGTTATTGAGAAAGAAAGAAAAATGTGTATGGTCTCCAGAAGCTGATCAAGCCTTTTCAACTTTGAAAGAAGCTTTTTCCACTGCCCAGTCTTGACTCACCCTGATGTGGATTGTCCATTCATAATGGAAACCGATGCCTCAGATGTGGCAATTGGTGCAGTCTTGTCACAACAAAGCAAAGACACTGGACAACTTCATCCTGTAGCTTACATATCTCGAAAGCTGAACAAAGCTGAACAGAACTATGTCATTGCTGAAAAAGAGCTTCTGGCGATCCGTTACGCCTTTAAAGAATGGAGACATAATTTGTTGGGTGTTAAGTACACTGTCACAGTATATACTGATCATCGCAATCTCCAGTTCATGAGTTCAGCCAGACTTTTGACTCCTCGGCAATTACGCTGGATGTTGTTTTTTGCCGAATTTGATTTTGTGGTAACTTTCCGTCCTGGTAAAGACAATCGCAAAGCAGACGCCTTGTCCCGCCAATAATCTACCACGTTGCCTACAGTCCAACCTTCCAGAGCTATCATTGCTCCAGACAAAGTCCTATGCATCATAAAAACTGAAGATTTCTTTGAAGACATCCGTAATTCCTTCACCATTGAGAAATGGCAGACATGGGCTCAAGCAGATCCCAAAAGATCAATCAAGCAAGGACTTCCTTTCCATGACACTCGTTTGTTCGTGCCCACTACCAAGCTTCGCAAGTTAGTATTTCATTGGTTGCATGTTATACCTACGGCAGGTCATGCAGGTACTCCTAAAACTCTTGAATTAATCCAACGCTACTTTTGGTGGCCTACTCTGACAAAAGACGTCAAAACAATGGTAGATAACTGCAAAGTCTGTGCTCGCATCAAGACAAGCCATTCAAAACCAAAAGGGTTGTTGCATCCGCTCCCAACTCCATGTCGACCTTGGGAACACATCTCTTTAGACTTCATTACAGGACTACCAGTGGTTCAACAACATTCAGTAATCCATGTGGTAGTAGATAGTCTCATGAAATATGGACATTTCATTGCCTGTAAGAAATTGCCCACCTCCAGTGAACTGGCAACCATCTTACTGAATAGAGTGGTCAGTTATCACGGGCTGCCGAAAATGATTCTCATCGATCGAGGGTCGCAATTTGCCTCCAATTCTGGAAAACATGGTGCAAAACACTCCAAGTCACGTCCACACTATCTACTAGCCGTCATCCTCAAACAGATGGTCAAACTGAGAGACTAAGGGCCAGATGTAGCAAACGATTGCGACTCGCAAACGGGCCGAATCGCAATTTGCGACAGTGCAAAATCGGAAATGGGATGCAAAAAGCCCATTTCCGACTCGCAAAAAGCGATGGGACCCGTTTGCGAGTCGCATCCGGTGCGACCCCATTTTGCGACCCGCAAATTGCAAGTCGCAATTTGCGAGTCGCAACCCATATGCAATTGCAACTCGCAAATTGCGACTAGTCGCAAAAAGGCCAGTTTGCATGTCCCATTTACCACTAACTCAGAGCAGGTGGTAACCATTACCAAAGTATAAAAGGGGACCCAGAAAGCATCTGGGTTACTCAAGATGGCGGAGATATACCTGATAGCAGTGAGGAGGAGAGTCTACGCAGCCCAGCAGAGGAGGAGGAGGGGCCACAGACAGGAGAAGATATATAGAACCAGGCAGACTCTTTTTCAGCAAACTGAAGAGGAGATCTATGACAAATACCGCCTTAGCAGCGCAGCCATTCTAGAATTAATAGATTTACTGAAACCACAGCTAGAACACAAGACTCTGCGTGGCTGCGCCATCCCTACGCATGTGCAAGTACTATGCGCACTGCACCTCTTGGCCTCCGGGAGCTATCAGGGGGTCATTGCCGTGGCAGGTGGGGTATCCCAAAGTGCAGTGTCAAGGTTCCTCAGGGCATTCCTAGAAGCCTTAGTCACGCACATGTCTCACTTCATATACTTACCAAGGAATGAGGCAGAAATTAACAGCACCAAGCTGGACTTTTACCGCATTGCCCACTTTCCTCATGTCATAGGGTGTGTAGATGGGACACACATTCAAATATGCCCCCCTACTAATCTGGAACACATTTTCCGCAACAGGAAGTGTACCCACTCACTCAACATACAGGTTGTTTGTGATGCCCATTATGTCATCACGGACATCGTAGCTAAGTTTCCTGGCAGTACCCATGACTCATACATTTTTAGGCATAGTGGGATACATCAACGCCTGGAACGTGGGGAATTTGGAGACGGTTACCTCCTAGGTAGAGCCACAGACACTTGCAGACATACACACAGGTCACTGTGCACGACAATCGGGACTTCCTAACCGTGTACTTTTGTGCCCAACAGGTGACAGTGCATATGCTCTCAAGCCTTGGATCATGACTCCGTTTTTAACACCCAGAACTGAATCAGAGAGGCAATACAACAGTGCGCATAAGAGGACCAGGAACCTGATCGAGCGCACCTTCGGACTGCTGAAGGCAAGATTCAGATGCCTCCACCGCAGTGGAGGCGCCCTCCAATACACCCCCATTACCGCTTTCAAAATTGTGGTCGCATGCGCCACCCTCCACAACATAGCCACCCGACGTGGGCTACCTCTCACCCCTGCAGACCCAGATCCTGATGATGAAGAGCAAGAACAACCACATCGCCATCATGGGGATAGGAGTCTAGCTAATCAAGGCAGACTGAGACGGGACCACATTGCAACGCAATATTTTGGACGGTACGTGTCAACTCCCACCATACTCACCTATTAACCATTTGTTAAGTGGAACAAAAATAACTGTTTTATTAATGTCATGAAGAAACTATATACAAGTTGAAATTGTCCATGGGCAGGAAAATGCCAACCAGTCATGTGGCACATTAACGCCATGTGCCACATTAATCTGTCCTGGCTGTTATCTATGATCTCCTGCCCCTCCTGCCAGCCTGGCTGGTCCCTGCTGCGTCCATGGTGCTGTGCCTACCACTCCTCAGCACCCAACTGTCAGTGGCAGAGACACTGCTCACTGTTGAGCCCTCCTCCCAGGTGTATTTGTTAACTTCCTGGCTGTGATGTCATCATCATGTGCCAGGAAGTGTTTCCAGAGTGTTCTGGTATGCTTTCTGGAGTGTTCTGCTGCATCTGCAAGCAATTTTGAAGGTAATCGCAATTTGCGACACCCACTCGCTAATTGCGAGTTCGTTTTTTGCACACTCGCAAACAGCGACCTCGCAAACTGCGGACTCGCACACAGCGTTGCGAGTCCGGCTGCGAGTCGCAAAATCGGATCGCTTTTTTTTCTGACATTCCAATTTGCGACTCGCATTTTGCGAGTCGCATCAACTCGCAAAATGCGAGTCGCAATTTTTATTTTTGCTACATCTGGCCCTAAATCAGACATTGAAGCAATACCTGCGTGCTTATGCTGAGGTAGAACTTCATTGTTGGACATCAATGCTCTGGTTAGCTGAGTTAGCCTACAATAACTCATTTCACACCTCCACTGGTGTTACACCCATTTTTGGCTTGTTTGGCTATCATCCTGACACCTTGCCCATCACGATCCTTCAAGAAAGTTCTCTTACACCAGCTGTGTCGGAAACCATTCAACACCTTCACCAAACCCAGAAACTGATTCAACAGCATTTAGAAAAAGCCAAACAAAAATACAAAAAGCATTACGACAAGAAACATTGTGAGGGTCCTCAGTATCAACCAGGTGATAAAGTGTGGCTTTCTACAAGACATATAGGGGGTCATTCTGACCCTGGCGGCCACACGGGAGCACCGCCAACAGGCTGGCGGTGCTCCCACGAGCATTCTGACCGCGGCGGTTCAGCCGCGGTCAGAAGCGGCAAGTCGGCGGGCTCCCGCCGACTTACCGCTGCTCGGGGGAATCCTTCATGGCGGCGGAGCGCGCTCCGCCGCCATGAGGATTCTGACAGCCCCTACCGCCATCCTGTTCATGGCGGGAAACCCGCCATGAACAGGATGGCGGTAGGGGGTGCCGCGGGGCCCCTGGGGGCCCCTGCCGTGCCCATGCCAATGGCATGAGCATGGCAGGGGCCCCCGTAAGAGGGCCCCGCAAAGTATTTCAGTGTCTGCCTTGCAGACACTGAAATACGCGACGGGTGCTCAATTCTGAGCCGGCGTCCTCGTTGCAGGGGCATTTCCTCTGGGCCGGCGGGCGCTCTTTTGGAGAGCGTCCGCCGGCCCAGAGGAAATGTGTGAATGCCCGCCGCGGTCTTTTGACCGCGGTGCGGTCATTTGGCGGCGGTACTATGGCGGACGGCCTCCGCAGTCCGCCATAGTCAGAATCACCCCCATAGACTTCAAGAAAAAGCACATGTTTAATCCCAAATTCATAGGTCCCTACAATGTCCTTCAGCAAATCAATCCTGTGACCTATAAACTGCAGTTACCAAGGTCATTACGTATTCATCCAGTGTTCCACACTTCCCTCCTGAAAAAGGTAGTCCGGAAGGTCCGTCCTCATCCAGCTCCAGTTCTAGTACAGGGGGAAGTGGAATACGAAGTCAAGAAGGTGTTGGATTCCAAACTTAGAGGGCGTAACCTATGGTACTTAATCTCATGGAAAGGTTATGGCCCTGAAAGTAACTCCTGGGTTTCCGCGTCCGATATTCATGCTCCACTTCTTGTGAGGCGTTTTCATCGTCTCAATCCAGGCAAGCCAGGCCCTAGAGCACGTCTGGGGGAGGGGAGTACTGTCAACATCAGGGCGGTGCGCGCGCTACGGGCGACTGGAATGCAAAAACCCATCACATATGAGATAACGGAATTCATGCATTTTGTTGATATGCTGTTGTTTAATCTTTTGCATTGCAGAGTTTAATCCTGAAGACTTATATTCAAGGTGCTTGTAAATACTGTTCATTTGCAATGTATTGCTGCAGGCTTTCAGAGCGTGTCAGGGTGTGGTCCCTTTCCAGGGCCTTCTAGAAGCTTTCTCTGCAGCATGACTGGGTGTGTGTTGGACCTGGCTTTTTGACAGGGTCATCCCCAAACTTTTTGCCTCCTTCCTCCTATTTTTTCTGACCTGTTGTTGTTGGCTTTTGACCTCTGGGCACTTTACCACTGCTAACCAGTGCTAAAGTGCATATGCTCTCTGTGTAAATGGTACTATTGATTGGTTTATCCATGATTGGCTATTTAATTTACTTATAAGTCCCTAGTAGAGTGCACTATATGTGCCTAGGGCCTGTAGATTAAATGCTGCTAGTGAGCCTGCAGCACTGGTTGTGCCACCTACTTCAGTAGCCCCTTAACCCTGTCTCAGGCCTGCCATTGCAAGGCCTGTGTGTGCAGTTTCACTGCCACTTCGACTTGGCATTTAAAAGTACTTGCCAAGCCTAGAACTCCCCTTTTTCTACATATAAGTCATCCCTAATGTGTGCCCTAGGTAACCCCTAGCGCAGGGTGCTGTGTAGGTAAAAGGCAGGACATGTACCTGTGTAGTTATATGTCCTGGTAGTGTAAAACTCCTAAATTCGTTTTTACACTACTGTGAGGCCTGCTCCCTTCATAGGCTAACATTGGGGCTGCCCTCATACACTGTTGAAGTGGCAGCTGCTGATCTGAAAGGAGCAGGAAGGTCATATTTAGTATGGCCAGAATGGTAATATAAAGTCCTGCTGACTGGTGAAGTCGTGTTTAATATTACTATTCTAGAAATGCCACTTTTAGAAAGTGAGCATTTCTTTGCACTAAAATCTTGTTGTGCCCTTCAATCCACGTCTGGCTAGGTTTAGTTGACAGCTCCTTGTGCATTCACTCAGACACACCCCAAACACAGGGTACTCAGCCTCACTTGCATACATCTGCATTTTGAATGGGTCTTCCTGGGCTGGGAGGGTGGAGGGCCGGCCCTCACTCAAAGGACTGCCACACCCCCTACTGGGACTCTGGCAGACAGGATTGAACTGAAAGGGGGCTTGGTGCATTTCTTAGACACTCTTTGAAGTCACCCCCACTTCAAAGGCACAACTTAGTATAAAACAGGGCCTCTGCCCTACCTCATCAGACACTTGCAGGAGAAGAAACCTGAACCAGAAACTACATCCTGCCAAGAAGAACTGCCTGGCTGCTCAAAGGACTCACCTGTCTGCTTTTCTACAAAGGACTGCTGCCTTGCTGTTGGCCTGCTGCCTTGCTGAACTGCCTGGCTGCTCAAAGGACTCACCTGTCTGCTTTTCTACAAAGGACTGCTGCCTTGCTGTTGGCCTGCTGCCTTGCTGAACTCTTGTCTGGCTGTAAAAGTGCTCTCCAAGGGCTTGGATAGAGCTTGCCTCCTGTTCCCTGAAGTCTCAGGATTAAAAAGACTTCTCTCTTCCTCTTGGACGCTCCGTGCGCCGAAATTTTCGACGCACAGCTTGTTCCGTGGCAAGAAAAATGCCACACACCGACGCTGATCGACGCGACGCCTGCCGTGAGATCAAAACTTTGACACACGGCCTCGCAAGGACAACGCCGCCCGACTCCCCAGGAGAAATCGACGCGACGCCTGCCGTGAGATCGAAACTTTGACGCGCAGCCCCGCAGAACGACGCGCAGCCGGAAAACAAGCAGGAAAATCCACGCACAGACCCGGGACATCTGGTACTCCCCGCGAACCACAGAAAGAGACTGTCCGCGCGCCAGAAAACGACGCGCGACTCCCCACGTGGAAAATAACGACGCAAGTTCGTGTGTGCTGAGGAGAAATCGACGCACACACCAGTTTTCCACGTACCTCTTCTCCTGTGGCCCTCTGAGGAGATTTTCCACCAGAAACCAGGTACTTTGTGTTTGAAAGAGACTTTGTTTACTTTCTAAAGACTTAAGACACTTTATGTCACTTTTCAGTGATATCTTTACAAATTCATATTGCAACTTTGATCGTTTTGACCTGAAGATACCCAGATAAATATTATATATTTTTCTAAACACTGTGTGGTGTATTTTTGTGGTGTTATGCTATGGTGTTGTATGATTTATTGCACAAATACTTTACACATTGCCTTCTAAGTTAAGCCTGACTGCTCGTGCCAAGCTACCGGAGGGTGAGCACAGGCTGATTTTGGATTGTGTGTGACTTACCCTGACTAGAGTGAGGGTTCTTGCTTGGACAGAGGGCAACCTGACTGCCAACCAAAAACCCCATTTCTAACATTGGTGATCAGCGGTGAGGATAGGACTTGTGTTTGTGCAGTGACATACAGTAGCTAAGTATTTCACTACCTACCCACAGTTGAAGGTCAACTTGATTTTTCATCTTTTTTGGCTTTTGATTCTCTGATGTCCTCCTGGATATACTATTGATATTTTGGACTTTGGATTTTGGTTTTTGCTGGTAAGATCTTATCAAAATGGGATTGCTTACCTACTCATTCTTTGTTCGTACTGACCACCTCACTAAGGCTGACCTAAGGAAGCTTTGCAGAAAATGGGGCCTTCCTGTAGCAAGGAGATCTACTAAAACGGAGATGCTACATAACTACATAGTCTGGGGGGAGGAAAGATGGGCAGAGAGAGAGGCAGCAAGAAACCAAATGACTAAGTACCCCTCAGATGAGGAGGAGGACTACGCACATGAGGAGGAAGACTGCTCACATGAGGAGGAAGACTACTCAGATGAGGAAAGAGACCCAGAGATAGATGAATGGCTCCGAGGTCAAAGGCGACAGGAGCAACAATTAGAGGAGTATCTTGCAAGGGTTGAGGCAAAAAGACTCTTAGCCCTGGAATAAGAAAAGATTGCAGCTCAAGAGCTGAGCTGTAAAGAGCTGAAACTGAAGGCCGGAAGGGCTGAGTCCAGTTCAGATGGTGGCAGCAAAAATCTTGCATCTAGTACTGGTGAAGAAGGGCACAAGCCCAGAGATGTGGTGCCCAACTTGAAGAAGGGAGTTGACACACCCCAGGCGGTTCAAGGGTATGAGGTAGTTCCCGTTATGCACAGGGTCCCTGAGAAGGATTGGGGAACTGGCACAGGGAGTCATATTCCTACTGGGGGGAGGGACACTTTACTGACTCTAGCAGAGAGTGACAGAGAAAAGGGTTCCCCCCTGGTGGACGTCCTGGATATAGAGTGTAGAGACATCCCAGAAGAGTATGGGTTGAGTGTCAGGGACAGACAGATACTGTCTCACCAGTCTCAGGAGGGTGAGGTAGAGTGCTTTTCCAAGGTTGAGTTACTGGGTGGTTGGGTGAAGGGTACTGTGGTTAATACATGTGAAGGGCTGAGTGATGTAATTGCTGGAGAGCATATGTCTGGTCCTTTTTTTCCAGAGCTACGCCAACACCAGGTGGAGTGTGAGTTCTCTGACCCCAGGGAACTTACAATGGAGGCAGACTTCTGGGTGAGTACCAGAGTCTGAAGAGGCATTTGGGGGTGCTCCTGAAGGGAGTGGTCTAGGTGGTTCCCAACCGAGTGAGGTGGGAAAGGATTGTAGTGTCCCAGGTAGGTCCCAGGTCCTAGAGGGTTCCATGAGGGAACACCAAGAGGGAAGCCTAGCCTGTACCGTAGGGCCACCTTTTGAGGGAAGCCCTGCAGTGTCAGAAGAACTTGGGGGGGTGACTGTAGCCAGCATCCCAACAGTTCTGGTGTCTGGCAGTACCCCTCCTAGTGAGGGGGTGCAGAAGTCCAGACATAGGGTTGAGAGGGGGTTGCAGACCCCAGTGGAGGACCTTGAGAGTCAGGGGTCAGCTGTGAGAGCAGAGCCCCCCAGGAATGACCCAGGTGAAACCGTTTCTGGTTTGGGGGAAACCTAGACTCTGCCGGATGGGCAGAGGTCGGGAGACCTGCGCCAACCAGACTCTTGTGTGGCCCTTGGGGACGGTGTGTCCCTTGTGGGGGGTGAGAGTGCCCCCCAGGAAGTCCTGGCGTGCCAGCCAATTGCCCAACCTCAGGGTGGTGACCCTGGGTTGGGGAACCAGGCTCAGAGGTTAAACTCTGACCTGGTGGGAGGTAGGTGTGCCTCCCTGGAAGTCCTGGCCTGCCAGGCAATGGTTCAACCTCAGGGTGGTGACTCTGGGTTGGCTAACCAGGTTCAGAGGATAAACTCTGACCTGTTGGGGGGTAGGTGTGCCCCCCAGAAAGTCCTGGTATGCCAGGCAATGGTTCAACCTCAGGGTGTTGACTCTGGGTTGGATAACCGGGTTCAGAGGTCAAACTCTGACCTGGTGGGGGGTAGGTGTGCCCCCCAGAAAGTCCTGGCGTGCCAGGCAATTGTTCAACCTCAGGGTGGTGACCCTGGGTTGGAGATACAGGTTCAGAGGTTAACCACTGACCCGGTGGGAGGTAGGTGTGCCTCCCAGAAAGTCCTGGTGTGCCAGGCAGTTGCCCAACCTCAGGGTGGTGACCCTAGGTTGGAGAACCAGGTTCAGAGGTTAAACTCTGACCTGGTGGAGGGTCAGTGTGCCCTCCAGGAAGTCCTGGCGTGCCAGGCAATTGTTCAACTTCAGGGTGGTGACTCTGAGTTGGATGGCCAAGTTCAGAGGTTAAACTCTGACCTGGTGGAGGGTCAGTGTGCTCTCCAGGAAGTCCTGGCGTGCCAGGCAATTGTTCAACTTCAGGGTGGTGACTCTGAGTTGAATGGTCAGGGGCAGAGGTTAAACTCTGACCTGGTGGGGGGTAGGTGTGCCTCCCAGAAAGTCCTGGTTTGCCAGGCAGTGATCCAGTCTGAGGGTACAGACCCTGGGCTGGAAGACCAGGTTCAGGGTGTCCCCCCGGACCTGGAGGGAGGGGCTACTGATAACAGTGCCCCTACCATGTTGTCTTCTGAGGAGGCCACTCCTAGTTGGAGGGTGCTGGACCCCAGAAGGGAGGGCAGGGGGAGGGAAGCCTCACCCCGGGCCCTAGTCCAACCTGAAGGTACAGACCCCAGGTTGGAGGGCCTGTTGCAGGTTAACAGCCCTGCACTGGTGGAGGAATGGTACAGGGCGACTTCTATAAGTCCCCTGACCATGTTGGACTATGTGGGTACCGCTCCAGGAGGGAGGGTACAGAGCCCCAGAGGGGAGGACCAGGTTCAGGCTGTCATCCCTGACCTGGTGGAAGGGAGAGTGGTTAAAGGGTGCCCAGCACCTGGGGCTACCGCCCCCCACTCTCCACAGCCACAGTGGTGGGAGAGCTTTGAGAGGCCTGGGGCCTGGCTCTCATCCCTGGCAGCTGTCAGTAACCACTGTGGCTTGCTGTCCGGGTGGACAGAGTTATCCCTGGGGAGGGGAAAAGTATCTCACCCCGGGGGTAGAGTGGGCAACACCACTGTGTTGGTCATGGTGGTACTATCCTGCTCCTGGGATACATCTGTGAGCAAAGTAAGGTTAGGTGCTGCACAGATGGGATCCGCAGGTAAGGAGAAAGGTTCCCCATGGGTTGGCTTATTGGGCCCTGAGAGTATGGACAGAGGGATCCAATTGGAGTCAGGAAGGCGAAGAACTGGAGCATGCCCCTGCTGTTGTGGGCCTGGGTCCTTGTTCTGTCGCCTCAAACAGGGAAGTACATCAGGATAGTGATTGTTCTCCCCTGGCTTTAGGCTGGTAGGGGGTCATTTTGGACCTGGCTTTTTGACAGGGTCATCCCCAAACTTTTTGCCTCCTTCCTCTTATTTTTTCTGACCTGTTGTTGTTGGCTTTTGACCTCTGGGCACTTTACCACTGCTAACCAGTGCTAAAGTGCATATGCTCTCTGTGTAAATGGTACTATTGATTGGTTTATCCATGATTGGCTATTTAATTTACTTATAAGTCCCTAGTAGAGTGCACTATATGTGCCTAGGGCCTGTAGATTAAATGCTGCTAGTGGGCCTGCAGCACTGGTTGTGCCACCCACTTCAGTAGCCCCTTAACCCTGTCTCAGGCCTGCCATTGCAAGGCCTGTGTGTGCAGTTTCACTGCCACTTCGACTTTGCATTTAAAAGTACTTTCCAAGCCTAGAACTCCCCTTTTTCTACATCTTAGTCATCCCTAATGTGTGCCCTAGGTAACCCCTAGAGCAGGGTGCTGTGTAGGTAAAAGGCAGGACATGTACCTGTGTAGATATATGTCCTGGTAGTGTAAAACTCCTAAATTCGTTTTTACACTACTGTGAGGCCTGCTCCCTTCAAAGGCTAACATTGGGGCTGCCCTCATACACTGTTGAAGTGGCAGCTGCTGATCTGAAAGGAGCAGGAAGGTCATATTTAGTATGGCCAGAATGGTAATATAAAGTCCTGCTGACTGGTGAAGTCGGATTTAATATTACTATTCTAGAAATGCCACTTTTAGAAAGTGAGCATTTCTTTGCACTAAAATCTTGTTGTGCCCTTCAATCCACGTCTGGCTAGGTTTAGTTGACAGCTCCTTGTGCATTCACTCAGACACACCCCAAACACAGGGTACTCAGCCTCACTTGCATACATCTGCATTTTGAATGGGTCTTCCTGGGCTGGGAGGGTGGAGGGTCGGCCCTCACACAAAGGACTGCCACACCCCCTACTGGGACTCTGGCAGACAGGATTGAACTGAAAGGGGGCTTGGTGCATTTCTTAGATACTCTTTGAAGTCACCCCCACTTCAAAGGCACAACTTAGTATAAAACAGGGCCTCTGCCCTACCTCATCAGACACTTGCTGGAGAAGAAACCTGAACCAGAAACTACATCCTGCCAAGAAGAACTGCCTGGCTGCTCAAAGGACTCACCTGTCTGCTTTTCTACAAAGGACTGCTGCCTTGCTGTTGGCCTGCTGCCTTGCTGAACTGCCTGGCTGCTCAAAGGACTCACCTGTCTGCTTTTCTACAAAGGACTGCTGCCTTGCTGTTGGCCTGCTGCCTTGCTGAACTCTTGTCTGGCTGTAAAAGTGCTCTCCAAGGGCTTGGATAGAGCTTGCCTCCTGTTCCCTGAAGTCTCAGGACCAAAAAGACTTCTCTCTTCCTCTTGGACGCTCCGTGCGCCGAAATTTTCGACGCACAGCTTGTTCCGTGGCAAGAAAAACGCCGCACACCGACGCTGATCGACGCAACGCCTGCCGTGAGATCAAAACTTTGACGCACGGCCTCGCAAGGACAACGCCGCCCGACTCCCCAGGAGAAGTCGACGCGACGCCTGCCGTGAGATCGAAACTTCGACACGCAGCCCCGCAGAACGACGCGCAGCCGGAAAACAAGCAGGAAAATCCACGCACAGACCCGGGACATCTGGTACTCCCCGCGAACCACAGAAAGAGACTGTCCGCGCGCCGGAAAACGACGCACGACTCCCCGCGTGGAAAATAACGACGCAAGTCCGTGTGTGCTGAGGAGAAATCGACGCACACACCAGTTTTCCACGTACCTCTTCTCCTGTGGCCCTCTGAGGAGATTTTCCACCAGAAACCAGGCACTTTGTGTTTGAAAGAGACTTTGTTTACTTTCTAAAGACTTAAGACACTTTATATCACTTTTCAGTGATATCTTTACAAATTCATATTGCAACTTTGATCGTTTTGACCTGAAGATACCCAGATAAATATTATATATTTTTCTAAACACTGTGTGGTGTATTTTTGTGGTGTTATGCTATGGTGTTGTATGATTTATTGCACAAATACTTTACACATTGCCTTCTAAGTTAAGCCTGACTGCTCGTGCCAAGCTACCGTAGGGTGAGCACAGGCTGATTTTGGATTGTGTGTGACTTACCCTGACTAGAGTGAGGGTTCTTGCTTGGACAGAGGGCAACCTGACTGCCAACCAAAAACCCCATTTCTAACAGTGTGGTTTGTGGGCTGGGCCTGCAGCTCCACGTGCTCACTATTCAGAGGTCCCAGTGCAGAGCGGCAGCAATTTCCTGAGCCCCTGTTCCGGAGGCCTCCCTTGACCTTTCAGGCCTTTGCCCTTCATTGTATTGGTGATCCTTGATCAAGGCGGTAAGACGGAGGTCGGGCTGGGCCCCCCGATCCCGCTTTCGAAGGCATTTGAGTTTTTGGGCCTAGTTTTCATGTTGAAAGATTTTTTCTTGTGCGTGTGAATGTGCTTGTGATTTCTGGCATTACATGTTGATATTCGAATCGGCAAGACGCGCTATTCATTCTTGGCATTTGACCTTTGAGATTTGGGTCGGCAACAGTGTGCGCGACCATTTCTAGACATTTGCATATTGACATTTGAATCAGCAAGACGCGCGATTCATTCCTTGCATTTACCTCTTGATACTCATTGTGCGCTACCATTTCTTGGCATTTACATGGTGGCATTCGAATCGGCAAGATGTGTGATTCATTCCTTGCATTTAAAACTTTGATAATCATTGTGCGCGACCATTTCTTGGCATTTACATGGTGGCTTTTGAATCGCAAAGACGCGCGATCCATTCCTTGCATTTAAACCTTGATAATCATTGTGCGTGACCATTTCTTGGCATTTGCATGGTGGTATTCGAATCGGCAAGACGCGCGATTCATTCCCGCATTTAAATCCTGATGTTTCAGATCGCTTGCAGAGTGCGCAATCATTTCATGGCATTTGCATATACTTGTTGAAATCGCAGTGTGCGCGATTCATTTCCCGCATTTAAATCTAGGTGTTCAGATCGCTTACAGAGTGCGCGATCATTTCATGGCAATTAAAAAAACTTTTGATGTGTAGTGTTTCCTGAAGTGCATACAACTATCCAGGGCTTTTGAATTTTCTGCAAAGGTGTTAAAATTCAAGATGTTACATTATATGTGCATATTAAGTCCTTAGTACTATTCCTATTGTTTTCCAGGAAATGTTCAGAGTACTTTTTGTCCTCATGTAAAAAACTACCTTTGACACCCACCTAGTGTTCACTGTAGCTGCTGCATCAATATTAAAGTCAACTTGCCCTAACAAATATTTTTCTCTCAGAAATTTATGAACATTTAGGTAACATATAATAGATATAGACAACAAGGCCCTTTAAGCACTGCAGTCTTACAATCTGAAGGTCAACAGATAAATGATATCTTTTATGAAACTATTGCATTGCTTCTCCTATACAACATCCATTTGACTCCCTCCCTATAATTAAACTTGGATAACATGTTCGGTTCATTTAGACCTTTTATAGTGGTTGCTGTCTTTATTAGTCAAGACGGCACCTTCTGCTGATAAGTTGCATAAGACGAAACGTCTTCGCTACCACCAATTAGTTCCAAAAAAGTAGATTCTCCGGAGATGTTTTTAACTAAACTTCTAGAAGAAATAGAAGCAGTCCATAATAACATCGGTGCAATCAGTAGCGATATTAAGAATATTCAGAGCGAGTTGGCTGGATTATAAAGGAAGGTGCCAAACAATTCAATCAAAATTAATGATTAAAAGAAACCCTGGATGAAATCACACTTATAATAAATCACGTTTCTCATATACAGAAACAGATAATCTTTGAAATTCTAATCTTTCAGAAAACTTGGAAGTCAGAGATCCAAGTTTTACTTGAAGAACTTTCAACCTAACACCTTAGCATACTTTTTCGGATACATTTGTACTCAAGATGACTAGTCCCATCGTATAGCAAGCCTAGGCAAATTATATTACAAGTTTTACATCAACTAGCTTTAATACTTAAGGTAGTCGGGGCATCCCTTTTCATATGCTGAAGGTAAGATATTTTATATCTCGAAAGCGTGACAGTCCCGAATTTTTTTTATTCACAATGTCCTAGTCTGAAGGAAGCTGGATATGTGATATACTGATTGTGCTGAATTCTCAAAATAGCGAAGACATACATTTACTAGTGTCCCATAAGCCTTCTATGACTTCAGTTCATCACTGTTTATTTGTTTATTGCACATTGTTCTCTTTTCACTTTTAGGTGTTTTTCCCAGGTATTTCCATCCTGTTATTCGTGGTGGGTTTATCCATACTTCACACTTATATTTATGTGGTTCTTTTCTGGAACCTTTTATGTGTCATGTGCTTTCTTCTTTGTGTGGGTCTGATATATTACAAATTAACCACTCTTCAATATTATTTTAATAATAATTCTAGTAGAAATTTAAGCGGAAAAATTCAAATGCTGTTGGGAACCCAACCCGTTGGAGCCATTTGCATTTGTGTATGTGGGCATGGATCTCAGGGAATCATTCAGGGCTTGGAATGTAGGCTTTTCGCATCTTCTCACGAGGTCAAGCGCCAAACTGGGAGACCGTCAACCATAGTTAGGCGTGGCAAACCCATTTAATGCCATGCTCAAACTGCCAACCTCCCATTCAGTTCAGAACGATAGCGAAGCAGGAGCTACGTGCTTGGGCTCCGAACTCTGACAGCGCAACACTGTCAGTTTGTGTGTATTAGCAGCGTTGATTCCAAATACTTACCTGTTTTCCTCTTCCCACATACCGTCTGGCTTCTTCCAGCAGCAGGAACAGACCTGAAAATAAAAAAACAAGCAAGACAAGAACTCAACAGCCTTTTATTTAAAGTAAGGCCCAAGCACCTGGTTTTGATATCTCAACCTACCTAATCAACAGCACAATACTAAAGCAAAGGTTCCTTAAGAAAGAGATAAGAACATTTAAACATGAGTTAAAGCTCAATCATATGACAAGGTTATGAACAATGCTCTGACATTTGGTATCAGTTTGAGTTGAGACTAAAGCACTCTCTGGAAGAAGAAGTCCAGAACTGCACAGTGTTTTTCAAGACATTTAAAGCAGCAAATACTGTGAATACACCTTTGCTCAGAAATAGAGGAGGTAATGTAACCTTCCTCACCGTCACACTGGGGCAATACCTTTTGACTTGTGAATGGAACATTACAATTTTATGTCAAGATGGGAGGCTAGCATTATGCATAAACCTCTATTCACTCCTTCTGAACAGCAAACCATTAAATGTTTGCAAACAAAGCCTTAACAAACATCACAATGAAAATAGAATGTTCAGTCTCATAAATACACCTTGACCTTCATCTTCTTCCTCTTTTGTTTGCTGCTTCTAAGTAGACAAATATATGAGAATTTTATCACATGTTCTGACAAACAAGTTTTTAAGTGAAGAGCCCTACTTTAACGTTGAAAGCGGCATCACATTCAAGTGCAGATCACTATCGTGAGCGTGAGTGCAGAGTGATGCGTATGGGCGTGAGGAGCAGAGCGGAGCAGCGGTTGCTGTTTTCCTCAGCACGCAGTGCTGCGGCCATTGTTTTGGCTCTATGCGACCTGGGGCAAAGTGGAAAGGACATCAGGATTTTGTAACGTCTAATGCATTTCACTTTTGTAGAAGATCAGTGTTGTTATAAATGCACACTTTTATTTTTAAAGGTGGATGGGCGTTCATTAAACATCACAACTTTTTTCATGAGGAATTAGGCCTACGAGGCCACTTCTATAGCAACAAAATGCTGGTAAGTGTGTTTATTGTCAGAAACGGTCAACGATTCATAAGCAAGGTTGTGAGACAGGTGTTTTGAGTTGATTTGTGTGGAATATAATATTTAAACAAAGGAAAAAGAGTGTTTTTAAAAAAAAACTAAGATTTTGGTTGAATATTAAAAGAATAATAACGCAGGCACTAATCAGGAAGAGGTGATTAGGAGGATTGTGAGCAAAGAGATTCAGGTGGCTGTCCAAGTGTCTGTTAGACAGGCTTTGAACAGGAAAAGGAATGTTGATGAGAAAGAATATCTTTCAGTGTCAGATGAGGAGGATCAGAATAAGGGCCCAGGTGGTAAGTGCCTCAGAAAGAGGAAACATATGATAGAGAAACCCAAAGCAGCTCAATGAGAAATGGTGTCTGGAGCTTTGAACAGAAGGTTCAGTTAAACACTGAGAAGGATCGATATCCTGAAGGGGATTTGGGAATGTCAAAAAGTAGATCTGATTAAGATCTTGGTTAATATATCTTGAAAATGGAATACAAAAATGCTAGATGAAGAGAGTGAAGTAAGTGGCAGGAATAAGGTGAAGGATACAGTGGTTGATCCTTTTGGAGAGAAGATATTCAATTGTAGGGTTTTAAGGCACCCCAGGGGAAGGGTTGGTGGCCTTTAGAACATGTTTCTGAATATATAATCTGCAGGTTGAGTAAGTCCTTGAAGAAGGTGACAATGATACCAACTTGGGATCTTGAACTCATTATATTCTTAATTAATATGGGCGAGGCTCTGGGGAAAGGATTGGAGAAATTACTGAAACAGTGCCAAGACAGGGTGCTAGATATCCTTGGTCCACTAGCAAAGATCTTAGATCCAGTGGAGGATGCCTTTTTGAAGGGCATGGAATTAGATTTGACTCGGTTGTGAGGGTGGTGCCAACGTGGCATCTGTTTTTGAGGTAACGCTAATGCGGGCCTTTTGTCGGAAAGGCAGAAAACAGTGTGTATGCACATTAATCCAAAGCTAAGCGATTTAGTTAGGAAAGACTCTAGCAATAATGCATGAGAATTGTCATGCGGAGATGGGATGGTGAAGTCTCTATCTAAATATGTGTGCACCTTTACGAGCCTGGACAAGGCCCAATTCTATATGTGTAGAGTGTTTTCTAATAATAGTTTTTATGGTATGGCTGGTAGGAGAGGGTACCCTTCTGGCCAGGCAGGTTATAGAGCCTAGTACCCAGATCCCAGGGTTTGGTTATTACAGGGAGAATTAAGGAGGTTCCAAATTCTATCCCCAAAGGGGGGGGGGTCGAGGTTGTAGTAGCAGAGAAAGGGGACAGAATCCCAGTCAAAGTCAAAGTCAAAGGAGTCGAAGAATTTCTTCTGATTTTATCCCAACAAGTGTGGGAGGATTGTTGACATTTTTCAAGGAGCATTCGAAAATGGTGACAAAAGATATTTCGGTTTTACAAACAATAGAGGGCTATCAAATAGAATTTGACACAGAAACAGTTGAGCTGAGAGAGCCAGATGAATTGGCGTTTCAAAAAGATCCTCAACTGCAAAAGTAGGTATTATAAATGCAAGAAAATAATGCAATAATAAAAGTAGATGAGAAATAGAAGGAATTTGTATGTACTTTATTTCTAGCGGAGAAAAAAGACATAGGGTGGGGGACGGTGAGAAATTTAAGAGAGTTAAACCAATTTGTGATGTATTAGCATTTCAAGAAGGAGGGTATACATCTATTGAGAGATCTGCTTCAGGGTCCAGATTGCATGTTGAAGATGGATCTCAATGACGTATATTTCACAATGCTGATAGCGAAGGGACAGAGGTATAAGTTTCAGAATCTCCCTTTTGGGTTGTCTGCAGACTGTTGGTGTTTCACAAAGGTGTTGAGACCGGTTGTAGGTTTCCTGAGAGAAGGGAATTAAGGATGATTATTGAATGGGACGATAGCTTGAAAATGAATCAGGATGCAGACGTGTGGATGGAGCATTTGGAAATTGTGAAGAGTTTGTTACAGTATCTACGATTTGTAATAAATTTGGAGGAATCTGTGCTGGTTCTCACGCACAATTTGGAATTCCAAGGCTTTGTGGTGGACACAGTGTTGTGCCAATTATGGTTACTGGTGAAGATGAAAAAAATAAAGCTGGAGGTGCAGATGATGTTAAGGAAGGAGAAGGTCAAATTGAAAGGGCTGGCTTGAGTGATTGGTTTATTGTCATCATCAATCCAAGTATTTTTTTCCAGGACCATTGCATTACAGGGCACTTCAGCATTTAAATACTTTTGGTCTGGCATGAAGTTTGTGGTACAGAGACATGGGCCCTCATTACAACTTTGGCGGTCTTTTGGAAAGACTGTCATCGCCTAGGGCGCCAAAAGACTGTCAGTGTTGGCAGTCCAAAGACCGCCGTATCAGGACTCACCACAGGATTTCCGCCCATTTAAGGGTAAAAATCAAACACCATTGGACTGGCTGACGGCAGGTGAGAGGAGGTTCCACAGAAACATAATACGGCATGGCGGTTCCTGCACGGCAGTGCAGCACTGGCAGGGGAAACATCGACACCCATCCCTCCCCGATGACCACCTCACCCAGACAGTTAGGTGGACCGTCCGAAAGAGGGTTATGGGGGGGTGGTGTGTATACGTGTGTGGTGTGTGCATGTAAGTGTATGTGTAGCAGTCTGGGTGTGCGTGAGTGTGTGTGTGTATAGATGTGTGCCTGGAGGATATGTGTGTCTAAATGGAAGAGGAGGGGAGCAGGGTGTTGGGGATGCGAGTGAGTAGGTGTGTGTGGGGGTGTATGTCAGGGAGTGTGTTGGTGAGTGGGTTGCATGTATGAAGGTGTGTTGAGTGGGGGTGCGTGTCTGTTTGTGTTCGGTTGGGTGGGGGTGCATGTCTGTGTTTGGTGGGTAGGGGTGCATGTATGTGTGTGAGCGAGTGGGGGTGTCTGTATGAATGCGTGCGGTTGGGTGGGGATGTGAATATGTTTGCAGGCGGTTGGGTGGGGATGTCAGTACGAATGCATGCAGTTGGGTGGGGGTGTCTGGATGTATACGTGGGGTTGGGTGGGGGTGTTAGTATGTATGCGTGCAGTTGGGTGGGGTGTGTCAGTATGTATGTGGTCGGGTAAGGGGGTGTCTGCACGTGTGGGTGTGTGTGTCTGCAAGTGTGTGGACTTGTGGGGATGCGTGTGCCACCGTCAGGAATGGGGATTCCTGTCGCCGGGTGCGTTACCGCCAGGGTTTTCGTGGTGAGGCGACCACCGCAAAAAGCCTGGCGGGTTGCTGCCTCCTAATATGGCCGACGGTCTTAGGCATCCCGCCAGCCCTGGAGGAGCTCACCGCCAGCTGCGCCGGTCCGACCGCACCATCAGGACTGGCGACGTTGTGGCAGTTTTGCTTCAGACAAACCACCGAACCTTTAACGCAAGGACCGCAGCGGTAAGGTCACCACTGCAAGTGTGGCAGTCTTAGGACCGCTACACTTGTAATGAGGGCCATGGTGTCTCTGTGGATGCGAGAGAGGAGTTGAGATGGTGGAAGGAGAATTTGGAAGCCTGGAAAGGTCAGGCTATTTTTGGAACAAAGCCAGATTTTGTGTTGGAGATGTTTACAAAGAACCTAGGTTGGGGGGCTCTATGCTTGGGTCAGGAAACTGGTGGAGTTTGGACTCCATGGGAAAGGAGAGTCATATAAATTGTTTGGAGATGCAGGCAGGTTTGTTTGTACTCCAGATTTTCAGGACAAAGCTGAAAGGAAGTTCGGTGTTGTTGAAGATGGACAACTTGGTGTGGTTACATATATAAACAAGTTGGGAGAAAGCAGGGCCATGTGATTGCCTGAATTAGCAAAATAATATTTTCTAGGGATTCAGAATGTAATGACAGATTGGAATTCATGCAATGTAACTGATTATAGCAATTGGAAGTTCAAGAGGGCATTTTTCAGAGTATTCTAAGGATGATGGGACCTTTGGAGGTGAAATTATTTACTTCCAGAAATTATACTTGGAGGCCGTATCTGACAGTAGTAGCAGTGGATGCGTTTATGCAGAATTGAGAAGCAAAGAGGGGATATGCTTTCCTCCCATTCTCAGCAATTCACAGAGTGTTAGTACAGGTCAGACGACAGAGATGTTGGTTGGTACTGGTTACTCCCTTTTGGAAAACTCAGGTGTGGTTTCCAACAGTAATAGAAATGGCAGTGGAGGAGACATGTTTGATAATGTCCTGCAAGGGTATTTTTTTAGGCGCAGATGGCAAATAACATCCTTTGGTGGAGTTGGGTTCTCTCAACCTTCCAATATGGAGGATATCAAGCGTTCTGGAAGATTCGCAGAACGTTCGGGTTCAGCTACCAGCTTACTCAATGAACCTTGGGCACCAGAAACTAAGAAAAGGTATAGAGGGCCATGGAAGGTGTGGTTACATTGCTGCATGGAGAGAGATTTGGATCTCGTGGAAGCTGATGAGGTAGAGTTGGCAAATTTCCTAACAGGTTTATTTGATAAAGGTATGTCATACAGAACAATTAATTGCTATAGGTCAGCAGTGGCAGCTGGACATTTCTTTACAGCAAGGTTTGTCTGTTGGTAGAACTCCTCTGGTATGCCGGGTGAGGGAAATTCAGTTGAGAAGGCTGGCTAGTGCAAGGTATCAAACACTATGGAATGTTGATTTGGTTTTACAGCTATTTGTGAATTAGCCAAGTAACAGATATTTGGAAGTGAGGGGGTTGTCTTGGAAGTTAGCAATGTTGCTTTGTCTTATTTCTTTTCAAAGGGTCTTGGATGTTTGGGCTTTGGAAGTGTCATGTAGGTTCTTTCAGCATGATGGAGTAGTTTTTGAGATTTGTAAACTGACTAAGACTTTGGGCCTGATTACGACGGGTCTCAGAGGGGTTCTGAGCACTGCCAAAGCGGTGGTCCGACCTCCACATTATGACCATGGCGGTCGTGCCGCAGTCAGATCACCAGCACCGGCAGCTTTCCTCCACAGGAGAGACTGATAGTCCTAATCCACCAGGGTAGTGCTGTAAGCAGCACCGACCTGGGGATTACGACCCCCCTCTCCATCAGCGTTTACATGGCGGTAGCACCGCCATGTAAAGGCTGGCAGAGACGTGGCATGGCAGTGCAGGGGCCCCACTGGCCAGCCTTGTTGGGATGTTCACTGTCTAGTTTGCAGACAGTGAACATTGCGACCGGTGCTGGTGCACCCTACGCAGTACAGCATTGCCACTGTCTCTATTATGAGACACCTTCAATGTTGTAGGCCGTTCTCTGCTGGGCCAGTGGGGAACTGTTAATGGGGCCCCCGGGAAGGCGGCCGCAATCGCGGCAACCTGACCGTTGTGACTTTGGCGGACGGTGTAAACAATCTGCCGAAATCACAATTTCCCCCTATGTCTGGGTCTATTTTGTGTCCAAGGATTGATAATTCACCCAATTTGTGTGTGGTGCGGTGTCAAAAAGAATTTGAAGTGAGGATGTTGGATAAGAGATGAACTAGGGTTTATCAGTTTTTAATCTTTTATGCAAAGTCATTTTAAGCAGTTACTAGTGCAACCATTTGAAGATGTGTGAAAGCTGCTATGAAACAGGCAGGTGTGAATGTGTTATGACTCATTCAGTCTGGAGAGCTATGGCAAGTAAGGCTTGTATTATGGATGGTCGTTTGAGGACATCATGAAGGCAGCCAATTGGTTATCTGCAGAGACATTTAGGAGATTTATTTCAAAGCTGTAGAACATGTCTCAAAATGTGTTTTGGAAAACTTTGAACATGCATAATTCTAGCCTCCTGTCGGGGCATAAAATGCTGATTCCTAGAGGTTACTGAATAAAGAATCATAATTTTATTAAATCAATCAATCAGGGAATTTGTAAAGTGCACTACTCACCCCTGAGGGTCTCAAGAAGCTGGGGCCAGCGGGGATGCTGCAACTCGAACAGCCAAGTCTTGAGATGTCTTCTGAAGGTAAGGAGGTCCTTGGTCTGAGGCAGGTAGATGGGAAGAGTGTTCCACATCTTGGCGGCGGTGCGAGAATGATCTGCCGCCGGTGGATGTCCTGTGGATGTGTGGGACGGTGGCGAGGATAAGGTCGGCGGAGCGAAGCTGTCTGGTCGGGGTGTAAAAGGAGAGCCGTCTGTTGAGGTACTTTGGTCCGGAGTTGTGCAGTGCCTTGTGAGCGTGGGTGAGGAGTTTGAAGGTGATTCTCTTGTTGACAGGGAGCCAATGCAGGTCTCTTAGGTGGGCTGTGATTTGGCAGTGGCGGGGGATGTCCAGGGTGAGGCATGTGGAGGCATTCTGGATGCGTTGCATTCTTTTCTGGAGTTTGGCTGTGGTTCCCGCGTAGAGTGCATTGCCATAGTCCAGTTTGCTGCTTACGAGGGCTTGGGTGACTGTTCTTCTGGTTTCAGCGGGGATCCATTTGTAGATCTTCCAAAGTATGCAGAGGGTGTTGAAGCAGGAGGAGGAGATGGCATTGACTTGCTGGGTCATAGATAGTGATGAGTTCAGAATGAATCCCAGGTTGCGTGCGTGGTCGGTGGGTGTCGGTGCCGTTCCCAGTGTGGCAGGCCACCAGGAGCCGTCCCACACGGAAGGGGTGGAGCCGAAGATGAGGACCTCGGTCTTGTCAGAATTCAGGTTAAGGCAGCTGTTCTTCATCCATTCGGGGATGGCCTTCATTCCTTCATGGAGGTTGGTTTTGGTGGTGTCCTTGGTGAGGGAGAGGATCAGCTGGGTGTCATCGGCATATGAGATGATGTTGAGGTTGTGGGTTCGAGCGATGTTAGCGAGCGGAGCCATGTAGACGTTGAAGAGGGGCGGACTGAGGGACGAACCCTGGGGTACGCCGCAGATGATTTTGGTGGCTTCAGAGTGGAATGGAGGGAGGCGGACTCTCTGAGTTCTGTCGGTGAGAAAGGAGGTGATCCAGACCAGGGCGGATTCCTGCGTCGCTGAGGCGTGCGCGTAGGATGTGGTGGCAGACAGGGTTGAACGCGGCTGAGAGGTCTAGGAGGACGAGGGCCGCGGTTTTGTCGATGTCCAGAATGGTTCTAATATCGTCGGTGGTGGCGATGAAGGCAGTTTTGGTTGCTGCAGAATCCAGATTGGGATTGGTCTAGAGTATTGTTCACCTCGAGGAAACAGTTCAGTTGTATGATGACAATTCTCTCTATGACTTTTGCCGGGAAGGGGAGCAGGGAGATGGGTCAGAAGTTCTTGAGGTCCTTTGGGTCCGTCTTAGGTTTCATGAGGAGGGCGTTGATCTTGGCATGTTTCCAGCTCTCTGGGAAGGTGTTAAAGACAAGAAGGCTAGCATTAAACCACCCACCCTTCCCTAGAGGGAGCGTGAAGGGTTAAGGGAGTTATAATGCAGTTAATATGTTTAATTCATGATGATGTTTCAGAATTTGAAGTTGAAGCAGGTTCTTCACAATGGTGATAAGAGACCATGAATTGGTTTTATATCTTGGTTTATTTTGCAGATAATCAAACATGGATAGACTTGATAATGAATACTAATACACTAATACAGTAGTGTTTTGGGAAGAGAAACAAACAAAAGAGGAATAAATTGGAGATCAATTACTTTTTATGGGACTGAACATTCTATTTTCATTATATATTTTTTAAAGTTCTGTTTGGAAGCCTTTAATGGTTTGCTGCTCAGAAGAAATGAATAAATGTTCATGCATAATGCCAGCCTCATTCTCTTAAATCTTTAAATTGCAATTCTTTATTCAGTGAACAAAAAAGAATCATTATTCCCCAAGGAAGGGATCAGGGAATTCTCCCTCAAGTGTGTTTAGGAGATCTCCCGAAATCAAGGGTGACTCTGGCTAATACTTTTGTACCTCTTTCCTTTGAAAGCCCCTTTTATCACTTTAGAGATCTACCACCCAGCCCTCACATGGAAAAGGGGGAACACCTAGGTGGGTATAGTGTGACCACTCAACCGGAACATCCACTGAGGGAATCTTCTTAGGAAAAGAGTTGGAGAGTTTGATTGATTTCGAAGTAGTTGTGCCACCTTTTCTAGTTTTGACCACAATCCAGCAGAACCACACTAGGAGTAAGTTCAAAACAACCTTATACCATTCCAGTATCTCACAACATTGTTCATCTCACTTCTGTTCTCCTTCCTACACACATTCTCCTACTCCTTTGGTGTTAACCTTCATGTCAATTTGTGGGGCAGGCCTAGAGAGGTAGTAGTGAGGTGGGCGTAGCTACTTGGTGGATGTGTGTTGCTATTTTGGGAGGAAAGCACAGTTTAGTGCCCTAATCTGACATGACGGAAACGCCAAGTCAGAAGGCCTGACCGAGTGACAAGGATCTACAGGGAATAACTCTAAGTATTTAGCAGGCATGATGACTGACTTACAAGAGGAGAGTGAAGAGACGTAAAGCATCCTAGCCCAGTCTCAGGGAATCACCCAAGATCTAAGCCAGCAAGGTCAATATTTACACAAAATAGTCTCAGGAGATAGAGAAAAGAAATGTTCGTGGATGTTACCTCCTTCCGTTGACCCTAGGCCTCGACCACTCCTTCGCCCAGCACCCTTTATAGGTCCTCAGCCAAAATGTCACAACTTTCATGCTACTGGGTTTAGAGTCAGGAGGAGGAGGAGCAGGTGACTTTCTTTGCTTGAACTGTAGTACAGTAATCGTGTTCGATCACACCATCAACATTTTCTACTGGCACACTGGGCAAAAGTGGTCACTGAATTATTTATTCCAGGAATATGTTTAAACGTAAAGCAAAATGCTTGAGTGCTTATCTCACAGCTTGTAATCCTTGGTGTCACTTTTCCACACATTTGGTAGAAAATAAATCTACCAATGGTCTGTGATCGCTCATCATCAGAAACTTCAGCGGTGCACTATTTAAAATAATTTACACCCCACCATCAAGCTGACATTTCATTCTTCCCTCTCAATGGTGAAATAACTAATTTCCGCTTTTCCCAAAGGGGCACATTTGCTAACATTTTGTGCCAGGGTGGCATCACAAAAGTCAAGCAAATTGGTGCAAAGTGTTTATTTAGAATTTACTTTCCAGCACAAAAAATGTTGTCTGTAACTATGCAAAGTAGTAATAAACCACAACGAAAAGACTGCACTCAACATTACTCTGGCATAGTATAACTGATATGCAGGAAGTAACAAAGATCTCAGTCCAATGTAGTCATTATTGGTTGACGAATGCCAAAATCTTCTTGCAAAGTTGCTAGATATCAACAATTTCATTCAGGTGAATCAATCCTTGCTTTGTCAAATAACACATGAACAGCCTTTTTGGTGTTTATGTTGGACTTGTTGTAATTTCCCCTTGTCCCTTTCCTGTATTTTTCCAATTCTTCTAAAAAAGAACATGTACCAACCGCTGATGGGGCCGCATTTGAGGGGTCGGTCCCCTCAGTTGAAATACTGGAGGCGTCAGTCACAACACTACTAGAAGCAGACACAATTACATCTTCCTCTTTTGATAGTACAGACGGCGCGGTGACTTTAATGTCATCAAATTTCCGGGCAAATGTAAAAACACGACCACTACGGGAGTCGTTGTCATCCCTTCTGAGTTTTTTGTAGATTTTTATCGTTGATGTTTAGTTGGTGTGCATTAAGTACGTTCCTGTTCTAGGGTAGTGATTTCTACTAGCAGTTTGTCTCTTTTCCTTTTGGAATGTCTAATTATGATGCTGATCCTGCTGACAGAGGATTACATAATCAGATGTTCCTATTCTCCCAAGAGATCTGGGTCTAAATCTTCAAAGGATGGAAAGATAATTACCCGAAGTCCAAGAGGAACTTGTTTTAATTCTAGATATCTCTTTAGTGTAGTGGCATCCCACCATCGGGAAAGTTCTTGTTTTTTAAGACTTTCCAGTCTAATTAATTTTTGCAGTAGACCCTCCTGCGTCAGCCCAATATTACTCTCCTCAGTTGAAAGAGGGTGCATAGAAAATAATTCTTTAGTCAATTTATCCCTATTATCCTCAAAAGATGCCATGTTGTGCATACTATTGTGGACCCTAGTATGAAATAAATCATGTCAAAGTTCAATAAAATGACCAGGAGTGCAAGTAACCATGTCTTACAATGCAAACAAAATAAAAAAGAGGGTAGTAGTGGTATATTAAACTACACATCCTATTAGTGTCCAACAATAAAGCTAGCGGTTTGTACAGTTCAGTACGATTGAAGTTGGTGCTGGATGGTTACCTATGGCCTACTACCCCAGGGGGTAAATATGTACCTAGCAGAGCACATTTGATGCAAGAAACCACTGCGAAACCCCAGTACTCAACATTACTCCAATGTAGTATAACTGGAATGCAGAAAGTCGTGAAGATCTCAGTCCAATGTAGTCTTTATTGATTGAGAAATGGAAAGATCTTCTTGCCAAGTTGCTAGATATCAACAATTTCAATCAACTGAATCAATCCTTGCTTTGTCAAACAACTCATGAACAGCCTTTCTGGTGTTTATGTTGGATTTGTTGTAATTTTGCCTTTCCTGTATTTTTCCAATTCTTCTACAAAAGAAGAACATGTACCACCCGCTGATAGGGTCGTATTTAAGGCCCCCTCCACTGGCGGGTCGGTCCCCTCACTTGAAATACTGGAGACATCAGTCACATTACTAGAAGTGGACATAATTATACCCTCCTCTTTTGATTGTACAGACTGTACGGTTGACATTAACTCCGCTCAGAAATAATGCGCATACACCGCACTTCAAAGACCTTCGAGCGCATGTATCCTGGGGCGCAAACAATAATAAACTTTTAAGGCATTATAGGGTAAATCTAAACAACCCAAAAAAATCCATCAAACCACACCTTACTTTTACTTGACATACAGTACATTCACCAACGGCTCTCCTGTACAGAATAATCTCTCAAACGAGACTTGAACAGAAAACCCCTTTAAACAATTCATTTAAACTTTGGACACAACACAGGGGTACTTAACTGGGTGAGCAGCAGTGATATAAAAAGGAAGAGGACTGCTTCCGGGGGGTGGTTTTTATATGTTCAGGATGTTTGTAAGTTCTACTGTCTAAAACCTTTAAGATGCTGCTGAGTGGTACCAGTAATGGATTTACGGCATAATATTGGCCTCCAGGCTTGACATAAAATTGCTTTTTTAATTCTCCAAATGTTTGTGACTTGCACCTGTGCTGCAGTTTACAGCACACACCCAAAGTGGAAAACGTTTTCCCGGACATAGTATTGTGTACTGGAAGAGGGTATCCTTCCAGTGCAAAATGTATACAAGACGTGACACAGACATCTTTTCACTGTGGTGTAGAGGTATGAGTGTGGCATTAGGTAGCCAGAGCTAAGGCTAGGGAGCTAAGGAAAGAGCAGGACAGAGAGAAGGGCAGAGCCATATGGCTCTATGCTGCTCTCTGCCTCTCACATAATGCAGCGCAAAAACTTTGTTTGCTGCGATACGCTGCATGACAACTTTGTCAATCTCCCCCAAAGTCTCATCTGTACCACCTTTTATATGCACACCCAATTGGATGAATAGGTTGAAAGAGGTAACTAGTTCAGCCAACCCCAACCTTCTAGGAGCCTCAGTGAAGTTGTGACCAGAGCTCTTCTGATGGCCAATGGACATGCACTTTCTGACCTCCCACCTAGATGGCAGACAGAAAGAACTGTTAGATCCTTCATTCTCTTTATTTCCCTTCTTTGCCATTTCCTCCATGGGGATAAGATGCTATGCAAGACTGCAGACTTTCTAAATGTACCCATGGGTGTGAATGAGGGTACATTAAATAAAGTGAGGACCTAAGCTGAATAAGACCTACGTAGAGGAACACCCATCCATGTAATGTACCACCAATATTTTCAAGAGCACATGCAGGTATAAAGAGAATTGGGTAAGTGCACCAACAATGACGGTAAAAAGTAATTTGCAGAAGCAGGCCCCTTTGACATTTAGTAACTGAATAACCTAAAGAAAAAATGAAAGATCCCAAAAATGCACCTAGTCCAGAACAGTGGTTAGCTTTCTGAAAGTAGTATGACAAGGGCAGGAAATGCCAACAGGAATCCCTAATCAAATTAGCTTTTGACAGATAGAGCATGAGCTTGTAGCCCTATTGCATCACCTCCTCCATATTTATCTCCCCAAATTAGTCCATAATTATAGGTTGATCAGGAAACAATCGAAGCAAAAGAGGAGGCATGAGATGCTCACCAGTTGTACCTGGGAACAGTTCAACACTAGCCTATGAACACAAGTATGTGACAGAGGTAGGGACCTCACGACTGGGCACAGTGTGTGCAAAGGGTGCTGCAAAGAATAACATGGAACATAAGACTAAGGGGGTGATTCTAACATTGGCGGACAGCGGAGGCCGCCCGCCAAAGTTCCCCCAACAGAATACCGCTACGCGGTCAGAAGACCGCCGTGGTTATTCTGTGTTTCCCGCTGGGCTGGCGGGCGACCGCCAGAAGGCCGCCCGCCAGCCCAGCGGGAAACCCCTTCCCACGAGGAAGCCGGCTCCGAATGGAGCCGGAGGAGTGGGAAGGGTGCGACGGGTGCAGTAGCACCCGTCGCGATTTTCAGTGTCTGCATGGCAGACACTGAAAATCTTTTAGGGGCCCTCTTATGGGGGCCCCTGCAGTGCCCATGCCATTGGCATGGGCACTGCAGGGGCCCCCAGGGGCCCCACGACACCCCTCACCGCCATCCTGTTCCTGGCGGTCAAAACCGCCAGGAACAGGATGGCGGTGAGGGGGTCGGAATCCCCATGGCGGTGCAGCAAGCTGCGCCGCCATGGAGGATTCCTCAGGGCAGCGGAAAACCGGCGGGAGACCGCCGGTTTTCCGTTTCTGACCGCGGCCATACCACCGCGGTCAGAATGCCCTTGGGAGCATCGCCAGCCTGTTGGCGGTGCTCCCGCGGTCCCCGGCCCTGGCGGTCCATGACCGCCAGGGTCAGAATGACCGCCTAAGTCTGACATTCACTGGATAACTACTAGGGAAATATGAGATGCTGATTCAACTATAACACAGTTACCATCTATTATATGAACTTGTTCCTTAGCCCTCCAATCCAAAATGCTGGTTCAGAGCAATTAGGCATCCAGTCAGACTATTACGTGGGATAGCCTGAGGCCAAATGCACATCAGAGAGCTAGAGACCTGGAGCATGTGCTGCGATCCAAAAGATGGGCCCCTTCATTCACTCAGTAATCAGGATAGTGATTACTTCAGTGGTGTGATGCATTCTTAGACTTGCGATATTACTCTGAGCCAGGAGAGGGGTTATTTCACTACCAATGAACCTGAGTTACCATATGACCTTCTGAACATCACCCACCACTTTGCTAAGATATGGGACAATCCACATACATGTAAAGAAAAATGAATACTGTTTTAGAATGTTGCAGTTCTAACTCGACCAATGTTAATCAATTGCTATGTGTTATGCAAAGAAATCTAAAGGTCCAGCTGGTCATCATAGCCAATTGATAACCACAAACATTTGCAAATAGTTCTGCTCTAGTCGCTGCTAGGGGTGCCTTTTTGAATGCTGTTACAAAGGTGTGACTGTAGGAGGCTGGACTGGCTTGTAGTGAGTACCAAGGGGTACTTACACCTTGCACCAGGCCCAGGTATCCCTTATTAGTGTAGAGGGGTGTCTAGCAGCTTAGGCTGATAGAAAAGGTAGCTTAGCAGAGCAGCTTAGGCTGAACTAGGAGACGAGTGAAGCTCCTACAGTACCACTAGTGTCGTATGCACAATATCATAAGAAAACACAATACACAGATATACTAAAAATAAAGGTACTTTATTTTTATGACAATATGCCACAGTATCTCAGTGAGTACCCTCAGTATGAGGATAGCAAATATACACAAGATATATGTACACAATACCAAAATATGCAGTAATAGCAATAGAAAACAGTGCAAACAATGTATAGTCACAATAGAATGCAATGGGGGCACATAGGGATAGGGGCAACACAAACCATATACTCTAGAAGTGGAATGCGAACCACGAATGGACCCCAAACCTATGTGACCTTGTAGAGGGTCGCTGGGACTGTAAGAAAACAGTGAGGGTTAGAAAAATAGCCCACCCCAAGACCCTGAAAAGTGGGTGTAGAGTGCACCTAAGTTCCCCAAAGAGCACAGAAGTCGTGATAGGGGGATTCTGCAGGAAAGACCAACACCAGCAATGCAACAACGATGGATTTCCAGACGAGAGTACCTGTGGAACAAGGGGACCAAGTCCAAAAGTCACGATCAAGTCAGGAGTGGGCAGATGCCCAGGAAATGCCAGCTGTGGATGCAAAGAAGCTGCCACCGGATGGTAGAAGCTGAGGATTCTGCATGAACCACAAGGGCTAAAAACTTCTCCTTTGGAGGATGGATGTCCCACGTCATGAAGAGTCGTACAGAAGTGTTTTCCCGCAGAAAGACCGCAAACAAGCCTTGCTAGCTGCAAGGGTTGCGGTTGGGGTTTTTGGATGCTGCTGTGGCCCAGGAGGGACCAGGATGTCGCCAATTGCTTGAGGAGACACAGGGGGTGCCCAGCAAGAGAAGGAGCCCACTCAGAAGCAAGCAGCACCCACAGAAGTGCCGGAACAGGCACTACAAAGTGGAGTGAATCGGTGCTCACCCGAAGTTGCACAAGAGAGTCCCACGCCGCCAGAGGACAACTCAGGAGGTCGTGCAATGCAGGTTAGAGTGCCGGGGACCCAGGCTTGGCTGTGCACAAAGCAAATCCTCGGTGAGTGCACAGGAGCCGGAGTAGCTGCAAAACACGCGGTTCCCAGCAATGCAGTCTGGCGTGGGGAGGCAAGGACTTACCTCCACCAAACTTTGACTGAAGAGTCACTGGACTGTGGGAGTCACTTGGACAGAGTTGCTGAGTTCAAGGGACCTCGCTCGTCGTGCTGAGAGGAGACCCAGAGGACCGGTGATGCAGTTCTTTGGTGCCTGCGGTTGCAGGGGGAAGATTCCATCGACCCACGGGAGATTTCTTCGGAGCTTCTAGTGCAGAGAGGAGGCAGACTACCCCCACAGCATGCACCACCAGGAAAACAGTCGAGAAGGCGGCAGGATCAATGTTACAAGGTCACAGTAGTCGTCTTTGCTACTTTGTTGCAGTTTTGCAGGCTTCCAGCGCGGTCAGCAGTCGATTCCTTGGCAGAAGGTGAAGAGAGAGATGCAGAGGAACTCTGATGAGCTCTTGCATTCATTATCTAAGGAATTCCCCAAAGCAGAGACCCTAAATAGCCAGAAAAGGAGGTTTGGCTACCTAGGAGAGAGGATAGGCTAGCAACACCTGAAGGAGCCTATCAGAAGGAGTCTCTGACGTCACCTGCTGGCACTGGCCACTCAGAGCAGTCCAGTGTGCCAGCAGCACCTCTGTTTCCAAGATGGCAGAGGTCTGGAGCACACTGGAGGAGCTCTGGGCACCTCCCAGGGGAGGTGCAGGTCAGGGGAGTGGTCACTCCCCTTTCCTTTGTCCAGTTTCGCACCAGAGCAGGGCTGAGGGATCCCTGAACCGATGTAGACTGGCTTATGCAGAGATGGGCACCATCTGTGCCCATCAAAGCATTTCCAGAGGCTGGGGAAGGCTACTCCTCCCCAGCCCTGACACCTTATTCCAAAGGGAGAGGGTGTAACACCCTCTCTCTGAGGAAGTCCTTTGTTCTGCCTTCCTGGGGCAAGCCTGGCTGGACCCCAGGAGGGCAGAAACCTGTCTGAGGGGTTGGCAGCAGCAGCAGCTGCAGTGAAACCCCGGAAAAGGCAGTTTGACAGTACCCGGGTCTGTGCTAGAGACCCGGGGAATCATGGGATTGTCTCCCCAATATCAGGATGGCATTGGGGGGGCAATTCCATGATCTTAGACATGTTACATGGCCATATTCGGAGTTACCATTGTGAAGCTATACATAGGTAGTGACCTATGTATAGTGCACGCATGTAATGGTGTCCCTGCACTCACAAAGTCCGGGGAATTGGCCCTGAACAATGAGGGCGCACCTTGGCTAGTGCCAGGGTGCCCACACACTAAGTAACTTAGCACCCAACCTTTACCAGGTAAAGGTTAGACATATAGGTGACTTATAAGTTACTTAAGTGCAGTGTAAAATGGCTGTGAAATAACGTGGACGTTATTTCACTCAGGCTGCAGTGGCAGGCCTGTGTAAGAATTGTCAGAGCTCCCTATGGGTGGCAAAAGAAATGCTGCAGCCCATAGGGATCTCCTGGAACCCCAATACCCTGGGTACCTCAGTACCATATACTAGGGAATTATAAGGGTGTTCCAGTATGCCAATGTAAATTGGTAAAATTGGTCACTGGCCTGTTAGTGACAATTTGGAAAGAAATGAGAGAGCATAACCACTGAGGTTCTGATTAGCAGAGCCTCAGTGAGACAGTTAGTCATAACACAGGTAACACATACAGGGCACACTTGTGAGCACTGGGGCCCTGGCTGGCAGGGTCCCAGTGACACATACAACTAAAACAACATATATACAGTGAAATATGGGGGTAACATGCCAGGCAAGATGGTACTTTCCTACACAACCCCCCCCCCCCAAACGAAGGACAATAAGACTAGCCATGACCTGATGAGTTTTCATTGTCTAAGTGGAAATATCTGGAGAGTCCATCTGCATTGGAGTGGGTACTCCCAGGACTATGTTCCACTGTATAATCCATTCCCTGTAGGGATATGGACCACCTCAATAATTTAGGGTTTTCACCTTTCATTTGTTTTAGCCAAAGTAGAGGTTTGTGGTCTGTCTGAACAATCAAGTGAGTGCCAAACAGGTATGGCCTCAACTTCTTCAGTGCCCAGACCACAGCAAAGGCCTTCCTCTCTATGGCAGACCAACACTTTTCTCTAGGGGTCAACCTCCTGCTGATAAAAGCAACAGGTTGATCCTGGCCCTCAGAATTAAGTTGTGATAAGACTGCCACTACCCCTAATTCAGATGCATCAGTTTGGACAATGAATTTTTTGGAGTAACAGGGGCTTTTCAGGACAGGTGCAGAGCACATGGCCTGCTTCAGCTCCTCAAAAGCTTTCTGACAGCTAGCTGTCCACAATACCTTTTTAGGCATTTTCTTAGATGTGAGCTCATTAAGAGGGGCTGCAATGGAGCCATAGTTCTTTATGAACCTCCTGTAATACCCAGTGAGGCCTAAGAAGGCTCTCACCTGGGTCTGAGTTGTAGGGGGAACCCAATCTATAATAGTTTGGATTTTCCCCTGAAGTGGTGCAATCTGTTCTCCACCTACCAGGTGTCCCAGATAAACCACTTTCCCCTGCCCTATCTGGCACTTTGAAGCCTTGATAGTGAGGCCTGCCTTCTGCAGGGCCTCCAAAACTTTCCATAGGTGGACCAGGTGATCATCCCAGCTGGAGCTAAAGACAGCTATATCATCTAGATATGCTGCACTAAAAGCTTCCAGCCCTTGCAGGACTGTATTCACCAACCTTTGAAAAGTGGCAGGTGCATTTTTCAATCCAAAAGGCATTACTGTGAATTGGTAATGGCCTCCAATGGTTGAAAATGCAGTTTTTGCTTTTGCATCTTCTGATAACTTGATCTGCCAATACCCTGCAGTCAAATCAAAAGTGCTTAGATACTTGGCAGATGCCAGTGTATCTATTAGCTCATTTGCCCTGGGTATAGGGTGAGCATCAGTTTTGGTTACCTGGTTGAGACCTATAGTCTACACAAAACCGCATTTCCTTCTTTCCATCCTTGGAATGAGGTTTTGGTACAAGCACCACAGGAGAGGCCCATGGACTTTCAGAGTGCTCAACCACTCCCAGTTCAAGCATTGTCTGTACTTCTTGCTTTATGCAGTCTCTGACATGGTCAGGCTGCCTATAGATCTTACTTTTGACAGGCAAGCTGTCTCCAGTATCTATAGTGTGCTCACACCAGGAAGTGGTGCCTGGCACAGTAGAGAAGAGTTCAGAAAACTGACCCAGGAGATTTATGCAGTGGTCTTTCTGCTCAGCAGTAAGACAATCTGCCAAACCTACACCTTCCACTAGAGCATCTTGTTCTGTGGAAGAGAAGAAATCAGGGAGAGGGTCACTCTCTTCTTCCTGTCCCTCATCTGTTGCCATGAGCAGGGTGAGATCAGCCCTGTCATAGTAGGGTTTCAGGCGATTGACATGGAGCACCCTAAGGGGACTCCTGGCAGTGCCTAAGTCAACTAAGTAGGTGACTTCTCCCTTCTTTTCAACAATTATGTGGGGTCCACTCCATTTATCTTGGAGTGCTCTTGGGGCCACAGGCTCCAAGACCCACACTTTCTGCCCTGGTTGGTACTGAACCAAAACAGCCTCCTGGTCATGCCATTGCTTTTGGAGCTCTTGGCTGGCCTGAAGGTTTTTACTGGCCTTTTTCATGTACTCAGCCATTCTAGATCTGAGGCCAAGTACATAGTCCACTATGTCTTGCTTTGGAGCTTTTAAAGGTTGTTCCCAACCCTCCTTAACAAGTGTTAGAGGACCTCTCACGGGGTGTCCAAATAGGAGTTCAAAGGGGCTGAAGCCCACTCCTTTTTGGGGTACCTCCCTGTAAGCAAAAAGGAGGCAAGGTAACAGGAAATCCCATCTCCTGCAGAGTTTTTCAGGGAGTCCCATAATCATGCCTTTGAGAGTTTTGTTAAATTTCTCCACCAGTCCATTTGTTTGTGGATGATAGGGTGTGGTGAACTTGTATGTAACACCACACTCCTTCCACATGGCCTTTAAGTAAGCAGACATGAAATTGCTTCCCCTGTCTGATACCACCTCTTTTGGGAAGCCCACCCTGGAAAAGATTCCCAGGAGGGCCTTTGCCACTGCAGGAGCTGTAGTGGTCCTTAGAGGAATTGCTTCAGGATATCTGGTGGCATGGTCCACTACCACCAAGATAAACCTATTGCCTGAAGCAGTTGGAGGGTCAAGGAGGCCAACTATGTCAACCCCTACCCTTTCAAAGGGAACCCCAACCACAGGCAGTGGGATAAGGGGTGCCTTTGGAGTGCCACCTGTCTTGCCACTGGCTTGACAGATTTCAAAGGACTCACAAAATTCCTTTGTGTCCTCTGACATTCTAGGCCAATGAAACAAGGGGACAAGCCTGTCCCAAGTTTTCATTTTCCCCAAATGTCCAGCTAAGGGAATGTCGTGGGCTAGAGTTAGGAGGAACTTTCTGTACTCCTGAGGAATCACCAATCTCCTGGCAGCTCCAGGTTTTGGATCCCTTGCTTCAGTGTACAAGAGGTTGTCCTCCCAGTAAACTCTGTGAGAGTCACTGACATCCCCATTTGCTTGTTTGACAGCTTGCTGCCTTAGACCCTCTAATGTGGGACAGGTATGCTGTGCCACACTCAGCTCCTCCCTGGCAGGCCCCCCTTCACCCAAAAGCTCAGCAGTGTCTGCTTCCAGCTCCTCTGGTGTAGGTTCTGCACAGGGTGGAAATTCTTCTTCCTCAGAAGTTGAATCCACTGTAGAGGGAGGGGTAGTAGGTAGTGTTTTACCTTTACTAACCCTAGCTTTAGGGAGCACTTGGTCCATTCTTCCAGGATCCAAGTCACCCTGTCCTTTTTGCTTTTTGGCCTGAGCCCTGGTTAAAGCAAAAATATGCCCTGGAATGCCCAGCATTGCTGCATGAGCCTCCAACTCCACATCTGACCAAGCTGATGTCTCTAAATCATTTCCTAGTAGACAGTCTACAGGTAAATCTGAGGCAACCACAACTTTCTTTGGACCAGTAACCCCCCCCCCAGTTGAGATTCACAACAGCCATGGGGTGGCTAAGAGTGTTGTTATGAGCATCGGTTACTTGGTACTGGTGACCAAGTAGGTGTTGTTCAGGGTGGACCAGTTTCTCTATTACCATGGTAACACTGGCACCTGTGTCCCTGTAGGCCTGAACCTCAACACCATTTATTAGGGGTAGTTGCTTGTACTTATCCATGTTAAGGGGACAAGCAACCAAGGTGGCTAAATCAATAGCCCCCTCAGAGACTAACACAGCCTCTGTGGTCTCCCTAATCAGACCAACCCCAACTAAATTACCAAAAGTGAGCCCAGCTACTCCCTTGGATTGGCTATTGGTAGGTTTGCTCCCGCCACCACTGCTATTACTAGGGGCACTAGGTGTAGCAGCAGGGGTTGTAGTGGTAGGAGGCTTGGTGCTTTTCTTTGGACAACTGGGATCTGTTGTCCAATGGCCTTTTATTTTACATAAATAGCACAGTGGTTTCTTTTCTTTGTTTTGATTTGAAGAGGATTTGGGCCCACCACCCCCACCAGAGTGTTTTTGTGGGCCTGATGAAGACTCATTTTTAGATTTGTCCCCACCCTTGTCAGAAGACTTACCATCCTTCTTCTTGCCATCTTTGTGACCCCCTGTCTGAACTTTTCTGTTCACCCTTGTTCTGACCCATTTGTCTGCCTTCTTTTCCAATTCTTGGGGAGAGGTCAGATCAGAGTCTACCAGGTACTGGTGTAACAAATCAGACACACAATTATTAAGTATATGCTCTCTCAGGATTAAGTTATACAGGCTTTCATAGTCAGAAACTTTACTGCCATGTAACCACCCCTCCAAGGCCTTCACTGAATGGTCAACAAAGTCTACCCAGTCTTGTGAAGACTCCTTTTTGGTTTTTCTGAACTTCATCCTGTACTGTTCAGTGGTTAAGCCATAACCATCTAGGAGTGCATTCTTAAGAACTGTGAAATTATTGGCATCACTTTCTTTTACAGTAAGGAGCCTATCCCTACCCTTTCCACTGAAAGATAGCCATAGGATAGCAGCCCACTGCCTTTGAGGGACCTCCTGTACAACACAGGCCCTCTCAAGTGCAGCAAACCACTTGTTAATGTCATCCCCCTCCTTGTAAGGGGGAACTATCTTGTGCAGATTCCTAGAATCATGCTCTTTTGCAGGATGACTATTTGGAATACTGCTGCTGCCACCATGGGTTTCTAAACCCAATTTCTGTCTTTCTCTTTCTATTTCTAAGGACTGCCTATCTAAATCCAGCTGTTGCTTCTTGAGCTTCAGCCTGGATTGTTTCACTCTCAGTCTATTGAGCTCCCTTTCTAACAATCTGTCATCAGGGTGGGTGGGTAGGGCATGTCTTGAAACAGAGGAATGGTGAGAATGAACAGAAGGAGACCTGGCCCTAACAGATGTCACACTAACATTCTGGCCTACAGAAGTGACACTTCTACTGTGATGAGAAACAACACTATTACTGTGATGTGAAGCAACACTCTTACTGTGATGTGAATTCACATCAGTACCAGCTATGCTAGGTGGCCTGCTAAGGGGCAGGTTGGAAAGATTCCCTCCCAAATCTTTTGCTAGGGGTGCCCCAGAATCAGAGTGGGAACCATCAGCTAATTTCTCACCAGAAGTGCCAACAAACGTCTTGTCTTGTTCAACTAGCATGTTAACTAACAGTTCTCTAGAGGGATTCTTCCCTACCCCTAAACCTCTTTCTACACAGAGACTCCTTGCTGCCTTCCAGCTAAGGTGGTCATAAGCAGTCTTGGACAGATCAACAGTTTGGCCTGTGCCAGACATTTTAGAAAGTGTTTAAGGGAGAGAAAAAGAAAGAAAAAGTTTTCAGAACTTTTTAAAGGACAGAAAAAAACTTTTAAAACTTTTAAAGAACTTTTTGAAAGTTTAGAGGTACTTTTCAGCACTTAGTAAAGAAGTGAGAGAAGAAAAGCAAAACTTTTTTGGTTAGGTGTACATACACTGAACTTGTTTTGTATATTTTTCTCTTATGAAAAGTACAATGACAAAAGTGGTAAGTAGTTGCAAAGTACTTATCCCACCGCTGCACAACCAATGTAGGAGGCTGGACTGGCTTGTAGTGAGTACCAAGGGGTACTTACACCTTGCACCGGGCCCAGGTATCCCTTATTAGTGTAGAGGGGTGTCTAGCAGCTTAGGCTGATAGAAAAGGTAGCTTAGCAGAGCAGCTTAGGCTGTACTAGGAGACGAGTGAAGCTCCTACAGTACCACTAGTGTCGTATGCACAATATCATAAGAAAACACAATACACAGATATACTAAAAATAAAGGTACTTTATTTTTATGACAATATGCCACAGTATCTCAGTGAGTACCCTCAGTATGAGGATAGCAAATATACACAAGATATCTGTACACAATACCAAAATATGCAGTAATAGCAATAGAAAACAGTGCAAACAATGTATAGTCACAATAGAATGCAATGGGGACACATAGGATAGGGGCAACACAAACTATATACTCTAGAAGTGGAATGCGAACCACGAATGGACCCCAAACCTATGTGACCTTGTAGAGGGTCGCTGGGACTGTAAGAAAACAGTGAGGGTTAGAAAAATAGCCCACCCCAAGACCCTGAAAAGTGGGTGCAAAGTGCACCTAAGTTCCCCAAAGAGCACAGAAGTCGTGATAGGGGAATTCTGCAGGAAAGACCAACACCAGCAATGCAACAACGATGGATTTCCAGACGAGAGTACCTGTGGAACAAGGGGACCAAGTCCAAAAGTCACGATCAAGTCGGGAGTGGGCAGATGCCCAGGAAGTGCCAGCTGTGGATGCAAAGAAGCTGCCACCGGATGGTAGAAGCTGAGGATTCTGCATGAACCACAAGGGCTAGAAACTTCCTCTTTAGAGGATGGATGTCCCACGTCGTGAAGAGTCGTACAAAAGTATTTTCTCGCAGAAAGACCACAAACAAGCCTTGCTAGCTGCAAGGGTTGGGGTTGGTGTTTTTGGATGCTGCTGTGGCCCAGGAGGGACCAGGATGTCACCAATTGCGTGAAGAGACAGAGGGGGTGCCCAGCAAGAGAAAGAGCCCACTCAGAAGCAAGCAGCACCCGCAGAAGTGCCGGAACAGGCACTACGAAGTGGAGTGAATCGGTGCTCACCCGAAGTTGCACAAGAGAGTCCCACGCCGCCGGAGGACAACTCAGGAGGTCGTGCAATGCAGGTTAGAGTGCCGGGGACCCAGGCTTGGCTGTGCACAAAGCAAATCCTCGGTGAGTGCACAGTAGCTGCAAAACACGCGGTTCCCAGCAATGCAGTCTGGCGTGGGGAGGCAAGAACTTACCTCCACCAAACTTGGACTGAAGAGTCACTGGACTGTGGGAGTCACTTGGACAGAGATGCTGAGTTCAAGGGACCTCGCTCGTCGTGCTGAGAGGAGACCCAGAGGACCGGTGATGCAGTTCTTTGGTGCCTGCGGTTGCAGGGGGAAGATTCCGTCGACCCACGGGAGATTTCTTCGGAGCTTCTAATGCAGAGAGGAGGCAGACTACCCCCACAGCATGCACCACCAGGAAAACAGTCGAGAAGGCGGCAGGATCAGCGTTACAAGGTCGCATTAGTCGTCTTTGCTACTTTGTTGCAGTTTTGCAGGCTTCCAGCGCGGTCAGCAGTCGATTCCTTGGCAGAAGGTGAAGAGAGAGATGCAGAGGAACTCTGATGAGCTCTTGCATTCGTTATCTAAGGAATTCCCCAAAGCAGAGACCCTAAATAGCCAGAAAAGGAGGTTTGGCTACCTAGGACAGAGGATAGGCTAGCAACACCTGAAGGAGCCTATCAGAAGGAGTCTCTGACGTCACCTGCTGGCCTTGGCCACTCAGAGCAGTCCAGTGTGCCAGCAGCACCTCTGTTTCCAAGATGGCAGAGGTCTGGAGCACACTGGAGGAGCTCTGGGCACCTCCCAGGGGAGGTGCAGGTCAGGGGAGTGGTCACTCCCCTTTCCTTTGTCCAGTTTCGCGCCAGAGCAGGGCTGAGGGATCCCTGAACCGGTGTAGACTGGCTTATGCAGAGATGGGCACCATCTGTGCCCATCAAAGCATTTCCAGAGGCTGGGGGAGGCTACTCCTCCCCAGCCCTGACACCTTATTCCAAAGGGAGAGGGTATAACACCCTCTCTCTGAGGAAGTCCTTTGTTCTGCCTTCCTGGGCCAAGCCTGGCTGGACCCCAGGAGGGCAGAAACCTGTCTGAGGGGTTGGCAGCAGCAGCAGCTGCAGTGAAACCCCGGGAAAGGCAGTTTGGCAGTACCCGGGTCTGTGCTAGAGACCCGGGGAATCATGGTATTGTCTCCCCAATACCAGGATGGCTTGGGGGGGGCAATTCCATGATCTTAGACATGTTACATGGCCATATTCGGAGTTACCATTGTGAAGCTATACATAGGTAGTGACCTATGTATAGTGCACGCGTGTAATGGTGTCCCCGCACTCACAAAGTCTGGGGAATTGGCCCTGAAAAATGTGGGGGCACCTTGGCTAGTGCCAGGGTGCCCACACACTAAGTAACTTAGCACCCAACCTTTACCAGGTAAAGGTTAGACATATAGGTGACTTATAAGTTACTTAAGTGCAGTGTAAAATGGCTGTGAAATAATGTGGATGTTATTTCACTCAGGCTGCAGTGGCAGGCCTGTGTAAGAATTGTCAGAGCTCCCTATGGGTGGCAAAAGAAATGCTGCAGCCTATAGGGATCTCCTGGAACCCCAATACCCTGGGTACCTCAGTACCATATACTAGGGAATTATAAGGGTGTTCCAGTATGCCAATGTAAATTGGTAAAATTGGTCACTAGCCTGTTAGTGACAATTTGGAAAGAAATGAGAGAGCATAACCACTGAGGTTCTGATTAGCAGAGCCCCAGTGAGACAGTTAGTCATAACACAGGTAACACATACAGGGCACACTTATGAGCACTGGGGCCCTGGCTGGCAGGGTCCCAGTGACACATACAACTAAAGCAACATATATACAGTGAAATATGGGGGTAACATGCCAGGCAAGATGGTACTTTCCCACAGTGACCTGCTAAAACAGTTTGGACCAAGATTAACACATGTAAACAAATGACATTTGATCACTATTCTGATATTCTGAAGCAGGAGGAGTCACTTTTATTCAGGGGTTGTTACTTAAGGTGCAGGAGCAATTGTAAACTATATGTATTTACAGGCAAAGCAAAAAAACATAAATATGTCTGAATTGATTGATTCACTGTGTTGCAGTTCAGAAGCATAAGAAAACATCAACTGAATGTAAGCTGGTGTCATTACAGATGCAATGCTTCTAACAAAGTAAGAGGTGGCTGAAGAACAGGGAAACATGGCCAGTGTGGAGGACAGAGTGGACACCGAGGGAAGAGAGTGGGAAGAAATCAAGGGCGGGAAAGGGGAAAGTTTGCTCCATCTGGTAATACCCCCCTTAATGCCTTATTGGTACTAGTGATAGTCCATCAGTCCTGAAAAACCTATAATTTCCTACCCATCTCCTCTGGGGCAAAACAATTGATGCAGTTGGCATTTTAAACACCTAGGCTGTTCACATCATTACCAATCTTGTAACTGTTTCTTCGAGGCCCTGTCACAGAGCAGCACACCTTCCTTCTGAGTGCATTTTGCATGTCTGCTGGGCATTCACCTCTTGTGTAACATATGAGATATGAATTTTTAACTTTTTAAATAAAAAATAGTGCCAAAAAGCGTTAGGGCCAACCACTGTTGTCTGGTTGCATTTGACTGGTATGTAGGTGCGATTTAAAGGTGACCACGATGGAGCATGGGCCAGGTACAGAATCCAGGTTCATCCTGGTTAGAAGTTTTACCTTCTGACTTACTCTGACTGTTGACTGTACCAGTGATGGTGTCTATTCGAATGTGCCAATTGACAACGAAATTCATGTTTTAGCTGTGCTATGATGGAGTGTTTTTCCTCTAACACGCTTGGTACTGTGAACATGCACTTTCCTCTTTATGGTCTCAACATGCTAGCACTGTAGGTTGTATTTTAACCTCTGATTCGATCAAAATCAAGTTGAGCCCAATGGAAAAACTCCCCATTATGAAATTGTGTCCTGTGGTAGGAAGAGGAATCTGCCTGGTTATTGCTGCTTTGTTAAAGTAAAAGCTTTTCGGTACCCACTGCCACCAGTGGCAACTCTCAAGTCCTTCCCATCACAAATCCTGTTGGGAACTCATGCCAATGTCTTGGTTCATTATGCTGATGATTTATTTGCAATTCTGATTACCGTGTTTGGCATTTGGGTCATCTTAACTGGGGTAAGGCTTATGTGCATCAGCTGGCACATAAGCAACCCCAATGTGTTACTATCTCCCAGCTATGCACTCTTAAGAGAATTACGAGCTACTGTAGGGAATGGATTTTAGGATACGCTAGTATTGTTAATGCTTTGCGGGACTTCATTAAAAGAGATAGCCGGAATCAGTGCCCTGGTTCAAGGTAACAAAAGAAGCCTTTGAGTTTTCAAAAGAGGCTTTCTCTTCTGCACCTCCTTACCCAATCGTGTTACACCTTTTAAACTGTACTGTTATGGGGACTTTACCCTAGGGTTGTTGGTGTAAGACTATAGTGACAAAAAGTAACTGACTGCTTTTTACCAGGGACATTTGAATTGTGCAGTTCTGTGGCTGCTGTTTTTCCCACATAATAGTGGGTTTGCCACACCGGCCACATAATCCATCAAATTCTGCATATTTTGACCGAATTTGATTGCAGCTCCAAAAAAAATCATAAGTTACTAAAACGCTACCACGTGTTGATGTTCGGGCTTCTTGCTTCATAGTGGCAGCCCACCTTTAAATTGTTGATTGCTGTATTTAGGTGATAATATTACGCTAATAAGATCAAACGTTTGCCCAGACGGTGTTAACGTGTAAAAATGACCAAACAGTGAACTACAAAGTGTGCTGCATTCATTTGTCTTTTCTTGCTGCATAATGTAGTCAACCTTGGCACATTATTTGATCATCCCACATTATTGGGTCCTCCCTTTTCACATAATCCAAGTTTACTACCCCTCTGCCCTTGATACTGTGGTTGCTTCCATATCTGTGCATTGCGGCAGCAGCAGGCCATCTTGTTGAAGTTTCTGAAAATACTGCATCTGGTCACCCCTCACTGTTACTATGCCTCATTGTGTGGTATCACTACTGTTAACTACCAAACCCCAGCGCATCTCTTGCCAAGGTATAAGCTAATATTTCTCTCTGCTTCTCATAGTGCTGTAGTTGAGTATCCTACGCTAAACCCTGTGTCACTGTTCCCTACTTCAGTTGAGGGAGATGCACATGATTTTATTCTCACCACTGCCCATCTGATCACAAACCATGCCAGTCTCACTGATGCACCTTTACTAAACTGTGATCTTGTATATTATGTTGATGCTTCTTGCCTCATAAATGATAGAGGAAATATATGTTTCTGAGTGTGTTCTTTCACTATACATGAAATTGTTGACATTATTTGCTTAATCAAAGTGCACTCTGCTCAAGTAACTAAACTGATTTATTTTATGCTCATATGTGCGTTTATACCTTAGTCATTCAGAAAACGGTTACAATTTTTACTGACTCAAAGTATCCTTTCAAAACAGCCTGTTATTTTGGACTACTCTTGATGCAGCAAGGATTTCTCATTTCAGTAGCTACTGTTGTCTTAAATGGATCCTATGTTAAAGGTTCGCTTGATGCCCTTCTATAGCCCCTGAAAACAGCTATTGTTAAGTTTGCTACTCTACAATCCAGTCAACATGAGGGGTCCAAAGGTAATTTTTCCAGCTGTGCTGCTCAAACGCTTCTTTATCTCCTCATTCTCATACACCTTTAAATATGTCCTAGACAGTTGCCCACCTTCCAAGATCTTGCAGTTTTACATGATCCCACCCCAAAATGCAAAATAATGGGTATGCTATTTAAAAATGTTAAAAACATTCTGATGGCTTATGCAAGACAAACATGGTAGGGTGGCTGACCCCAATGTATGGTGTTACTCCCAGATCTAGCCCACTTTCATCATGGTATTGCACATGCTAGTTGAGATGGAATCAGTGGGCCTTTTTGTTCACCTACAAATCAGTTTAATCCAAATGATCCAAGGTTGTTCTTTGTTTATGTGCTGGTACTAGTGTGCATATTTTTAGGTTGGATTGGGGGTTATCAATGTGCTTGAACTGGCGTTATTATTGCAGCTAAGAAACTATTGCAGGACTTTATTCCTAGGCTTGAGATACTCCTGACTGGGATTGACAAAGAAACTCACTTTGTGTAATCCCAGGCTCAAGAACTATAGAAGGCGGCTCTAGGGATATGATAGCATTTACATTGTGCATATCACTCGGATCTGTCTTGAAAAGTAATTGTGCTAGAAGGTGGCAAGGTGTAGGTAGGCATTCCCTTTTCTAAGTAACCCAGTGACAATGTTCTTCTACTCCACAAATTGGCATGCAAGAAGGAAAGAGTGGCCACCACATTACTCATCAAATGGAGATGTCCCAAATCGTTACGCTTTCACCCTTGAGCATTCTTTTACCCCAAAATAATCAATGTAGTCATCAGGTGTGCCCCATACTTGCAGTCTTATTAATTCTGCTGTTTTGCAAACCATTCTAGTATCATCCTCATCAGGGATGTTACATCTTAGAACTATGGTCATCCCAAATTGCAATCTGTTTAGCTAAAAGTATTGAAATCATGTATAAGGAATAGTTAAGAGGCATTATGAGAAAACATTGTTATTTTAATCTTGAGAAATTGGTTTATTAGTTGGGTTGAAAGGTAACTCCACAACAATTAGCAAGGTCACTATACTGGTTAGGTCAAGTAAAGATTTCAGTAATTTAAACTTGAGCTCAACCCCTGATAGCCATAGCACAGAGCAGACAGGCTTACCATAAGAAAATATGTAAAGATTTTAGAAGTACCCGAACAGTTAAAAAGTTGAAAACATAATATAATAAAACTCCAACTGCATTTTATAAAAACAGAGAATAACTGATTGAAAAAAATGACACTAAAACAGCAAAATTCAATAAAGAGGAGGAGGTTTGTGCCAAAAAGCTGTAGGGCCAACCACTGTTATCTGATTGCATCTGACAGGTATCAATGCGAGATTTAAAGCTGACCGCCATGGAGCACAGTTCAGGTACAGAAACCAGGTTAATCCCGTCAGAAGATTTGCCTTCTGACTTAGGGCCTGATTTAGAATCTTGGCTGAGGGGAATACTCTGTCACAAACGTGACGGATATCCCCTCTGCTGTACTGCAATCTCATTATATCCTATTGGGATTGTAATATGGCAGACGGGATATCTGTCACGTTTGTGATGGAGAATTCCCTCCGCCAAGATCTCAATCAGACCCTTTGGCTCTAAAATGTAAGTCAAAATTCCATTGAGGATGACTCCACCAGGCCGGATAGCCATTGGACGAGGGTCTGGTGAAGCCACTGACTTTTGACGGGAAAGCTGCTAGTGGGCGAATTTGAAAAATTGCCTCAAGGAAGGTCCCTTTCCATCCAGATACTTTTGATGCCTTCGTCTGGTGAAGAGTCTGCATTTGGGTTTAGTCACTTTTTTAAAGCTCATATTCCTCCGGTGAGGCATTTATACAAGCTGTAAACAAACAGGGCTCCACAAAGCCAGATACCCTCTCCATGATATCTTGCTGAAACAGAATTGCCACGGCAGAAAAGCTCCAAGTGGGAGAAACCTGAATCTTTGGCCCAACGGCAATCCACCTTCATTGGATTGACACTGCGGGTTTGTCCCTGTCCTCCGGAGGTCTTTGGAGCTTACAATTTTCCAAGTCCCAGGTTTTTCAGGATGGTAGGAGGAGTATACTTTGACACAGCCAAGGATACCAGGACCTCAGGATCAGCACTTGACTCAAGACTCACTCCAGCAGAAGCCACCAGCAGTGTCCAGGGCTGAATGTTGGAACTGGTCAGCTGGATTCTTCAGAAAAAGGGCTTGTAGCAGCTGTGTTGTCCCTGTAGCTTAATGGGCTGTCTGCCAAATGACCCTTGGAGTCCTCTACTTTGTCCTGTGTACAAGCAGAGCATGACCAGTCTCTCAAGTCTCCTCAAAAGTCTCAGCAGCAGGTGCAGTCCTTCTCAGGTCTAGTAGTTTTTCTGAAGAGGGTGCCACATTTATGTCTGGCATTATACTCTGAGGGGGTGACTCCTTGCTGCTCCCTAACGAATAAGGAAAGTGTCCCAGGGGTAACTCTAACAACTTTTGCAACAGGTCCTGTCTGCCCTTCTATAAACAATCCCATGGTGCCCCTCTCTACCTGAAAAACAAGATGGCAGATGTTTTTCTTCCTTTATGCAGGGCTCTGCACCCACCCTAGAGGTGTAGCCCGGCAAAGTAAACCTCCACTGTGGTCACTGAAAATTAGTTCTGGGGCAGTTCCTCTCCCACTGGGAAGGCAGTCTGGCTGACTAGAAGCCCATGTGTGAGCTGCATCTACCTGTGAAAGGGTAAGCCTTTTTTTAGTTAATTATGTTCCTGGGCACAGCTAAGATGATCATCCTGCTAAAGGAATAGAACACCTCCCCACACCTGAAGCTTTTGTCTCAGCTCTAGGAGGAAGATCACACCTCATCAACGGGACCATTCAGCTTCTGGTTGACAGCTGGAAGCTCATGCAAACCTCTGTGATCTGCAAGCGCCTGGATACCCTTTCGGTGATTAGTCGTGCTTTTTAAATCCTGGTTGAGTCTTTAATTTAATCTGTTTTCCTGTTGTTATGATCTCCGGTAGGCACCTGCTTGCATTCTTTACTATAAACCTGTGGTTTAGAGTTTACATTTGAGTGTTGACATTCCTCTATGAGCATGTATCCATTGATGATTTCACGGGGTCCCTGGCTGAATGTCTCTGTAATTCACATTACTTTTTGTTTTGTAAATAAACACTTTCAAACTCTGAACTTGTCATGTAAGATGATTTCTTCAGCACTTTTGCCCATTTTTTCTTCTCCCCTTTGTTTCATTTTTTTCTTTCTCTCCTCTATCTTTCTTCTTTCCTTTCTTTACTGCTGCACTATTTGCAATTTAGACTGTCTTTTGTCTTTGCTTATTTCCTTCTTCCTTTGTGCCTGTTTTTTGTTTTTTCTATATCTTTCTTTCTATTTCTTTCATTTTTCCTTTATCGTTTTGTTTTTCTTTAATCTCACTTTCTTTGCCCTATTTTTTTTCAGAAATCTGCATTTCTGCCTCCTTCTTTTCAACTCTCTTTTATTTTTTCTTTCATTCTTTCATTTTCTCAATCCTTCATTTTCTTTCTTTGCATCTTTCTCTCCCTTTGTTTCTTCTCAATTTTTTTACTGCCCTTTCTTTCCTCTCGCCTATACTTCTGAACTCTTTCTTCGCTCTATTATTTGTTCTTATGCTTGTTCTTTATTATATCCATTCTTTCTTTCCTTTTTTTGTCTGTAGTTTGTTTCCTGCAAATCACTTTTTTCTTATCCCTTTTCTTTTTCTCCCTTCGTCCATGTTTCTTCTGATGTAATTGATGATTGATTGTTGTCCTACATGTCACAGAAGTCCTCCATATGTGACAATATGTGCATTGTGTTAATCAAAGTACTAATAGTTTGAACATAGAAAGGTGCCCTGAGAAACCATTTTAACTGTACATTCATTTAAACTATTATTAGAGGGGGCGTGGTCTGTCCACGATCCAGGATGGCCGCCTGAGAGCCAAGCTCTGCGTGGCAGCGGGCCGCGGGACGAGGGTGGCGGCGCCTGGGGCGCATCGGGGCCCTCCCGTGCAGCGCCAGAGCACGTCTGAGGGATCGGAGTCGGTGGGGGGGCTGATGTCCGGCGCAAAGCAGAAACGCTTTCCTCTGATGTACCGTGGGGAGAGCGGAGCACGGACCTGAGGCCTGCAGCAGGAGCACGAGCTGAGGCCTCAAGTGGCGGACCGGCCACGACGGAGGGACGCGCCTCTCGAAGACTTGCGGTAAGAGGCGCACCCCCCCTCTGCCCTCGCTGCAGGCACCGAGCGGCCGACGCCTCGCCCCCGTGTGCGACGACCGCTCTCCCCTAGGCTTGGGGAGAGCAGAGAACGGGGCACAGATCCGCGCGACCCGGAACAAAGAAGAGACCCGGCGCCGGAGACACACCTTCCCCCTTCTCGGACCCTGGGGGCGGCGGGTGTTGTTGGACTCTTCCGACGGCGCCCCCCCCCTTTCACCTGGCCGGAGATCAGAGGCCACGCACCCACGGCCTCGTGGTGCGTTATACTGCTGCGGAGACCTACGCAGGGGGGGAACACCGAAAGCCGAAAACAGAGAATGAGAAACAGGACACAGCAAGACAAAACACAACGGAGGGAAAACAGATTAAAACAGGAAGCAAACAAGAGATAGGAATGTAGAAAAAGAAACTAAAACGAGGAGAGAACTAACGAACATTGAAACAAGGGGAAGAGCAACAAGGAGCAGCATAAGATAAACACAATAAAAAGACAAAAGTACAACAATAAATAAAGGAAAAGGAAAAAAATAAAAATAAAATAAGACCCAACCAACCACGAACAGCGCACAAAACAGCCCAAGGAATACAACAGAGCCAGACAACAGTGCGCAGGAGGAGGGGGAAACAATATACGGCAAGAATGACAAAACAAGAGACTACACAAGTACAGCAAAGGAGGGGGAGGGACGGACGGTGGGAGAGGGGGACGGAGGGGAAGGAGAAAAGTCAGGACTATCCGAAGTGAAAGTACCTCCAGGCAGCCAGGAGGCCCAACCCAAGAGGTCCACCTCATCCTCACTACTACTCCTTCTCCTTCACCGTGACCCCCCCCAAACCAACGCAGGGCATGGAAGACGGCAAGAGGCCTCTCTCCCCCCCCCCCTCTGAACTGACGAGGCACAGTCTACATTCGAACCCTTGCCCAGACTTACATTTTGTCCAAGCATCTGGATGTCGACTTTCTGAGGTCATCTAGAAGGATCAACTATTGCTCATTCGAACTTGCTGCCTAACTAGGGCTTCCCCTCTCTCTTCAACACCCCCCCTCACATCACATCACTTTCTACGCTCCCAGCTAGCGCTAAGACCAGGACAAGCATCCTTCAGATCCCCACTAGCACTGGGAAATCTGCATTGCCTAGGGGCAAGACGACGGGCAAAGCACCGGGTAAACCAGCTCGTCAACTGCTTTTCTCTGAAGCCCTACGCCAGCAGAAACAACCCCTGTAGTGGACCTCCTCATCCCCCCGCACACCAACATGACAGAGGATACACAAAGTGCGTCAATGGATCGAATATTACAGGAAATATCAGCGGTGGGCCGCAAACTGGAAGGTATGGACAATGCCATGGTGGCGCTGATGGCAGAGACAAGATCTATGCGCCTAGAAATAGCAGGCTTCCAGTCGCAAATCTGGGCTGGATCAACGAGTGACGACAGTGGAAGCCCAAGCTGCTTCCTGGACCAACAAAGACCAGGAACTCCTGCACCTCCGCAGCAGGCTAACCGATCTAGAGAACAGAAGCCGCAGAAACGACATCCGCCTTCTCAGAATCCCGGAAGGGACGGAGGGCCGGACATCCCCTCCTACCTGCGAGACATGCTCCCCAAACTAACCGAAATAACATTTGACCCTCCTCTGGAATTCCAACGGGCGCATAGACTTGGTCCCAAGAGAAAGGATGGGAAGGGCCGCCCTCGCCCAATTATAGCCTGCATGCTGCGCCATGGACAGGCTCGCCAACTGCTACAGACAGCCTGAACACAAGGCCCACTCCAGCTGGGTACCCTGGAAATACGGCTCTCTGCCGACTTCTCCAGAGAGACCGCAGAACGAAGGAGAGCTTTTCTCTCCCTCCGCCCTCGCCTCCGTCACCTAGACGTGAAATTCGGCTTATTCAAACCAGCCAGGATGTGGATCACCAAGAACGGAGAGTCCCGGACCTTCTATGACCCAGAGGACCTAAGAATTTTTTTAGAGGGACTGCAAGACACGTCACAAACCATGGAAACAATGGCACAGTCCTCCTCCCCCTCCCAAGACGTACAGGGCCAAGCCCTGGGAGCTGACCAGCTAGAAGCTGTACTAGACCCTGACAGAAGAGCAGCTACAGATTCTCAAACCAGGGGGAGAGACCTGGAGAGACTAACAAAAAACTATGACGACAGGGGTCAAGTACTACAGGCGGTGCTGATGTATACGCAGCTGTCCGATAGAGATAAATCCGGTCCCCCTTTGAAACCCAAAGGGCCCTCCGCCTGAGGCAAAATGGGCACAATCCTCCCCTATGGGCCTCTGCCGTCGTGAATCATGGGCTATTGTAGAAGCGCCATAGAGACCCTACAGCGGAGATGGCCAGATGGAGACATGAGTACCGGTTCTATGTACATCTCTAAGACACTTTAACGCTGAGTACCAGTGCCTTTAACAGACTTCGAATGTTTTTGACTGTTTGGATTGTTCTTGATTGTTACCTATGCCTTTGCTTATTCCCACTTGCCCCCCGGATACCCCTCCCCGCCCTCTCCCCACTCGGAGGCCCAGAACCTCTTCCCCCCCTCTCCCACCTCCTCCCCCTCCTGCTCTCACTAAGAAACGATAATCCTACCCCACCTCATTTATCCTCTTTAGAGTACCGGTCTTGTGCACTTCCTAGGACTTGCAGGAATCATTTTATCATTTTATCAGCATATTACTCCCACTTACGGCTAGTTTATCCTGGCTAAAGATGGGGCGCTAGGTTTGAGGGGGGACTCAGTACCCTGGTCTTCAAATGAGTGCCTTGGGGGACCTAATGTGGGTGATGGGGGGGAGCAGAACAGACCACGGACATACCAATTTGGTGCAAGGGAACACCATCACACTTCGAGAGGGAGAGGGGGAGCTGGGGAGGATAAGGGAAAGAGAGAAACCCACAACACACTTCAAACATCACAACCTTACCCTACCCCTAGATCTGGGCTGCTGAAGGAGTAGTGTGCGCCCTCTACACAGTCCCCCCTCTCCCTCCCTCTCCCCTCCTCTCCTCTTCTTCTCCTCTCCTCTCTCTCGCTCCCTCTCCCTTACCCCCTCCCTTTCCCTTTCCTCTCCTTCCTTTTTCTTTCTTTCTTTCTTTCCCTCTCTTGCGCCACCTGCCCTTGCCGGGCACGATCCAGATCCGTATACGTGCGATGATACCCGCGCAGGGGGGGCCTGGGCACCCCACATGCGCCGCCTCTCTCTCTCGGCGCGGGCCCGCTGGCCGAGCGTTGATGCTCACTTGGCCTAGGTTTTAGACCTGCCAGTTAAAGCCCGCGGATATCGGGACCCCAGTCCTGATCTCTTTCTTTATCTTCTTAGATCTCCATCAAGTTCCCCTTCTCCACTAATACATCTCTTTCTTTCTTTTTCTTTCTACTACCCTACACACCTATTGCTTTCCCCCCCTTCTTTTTCCCTCTACCCTCTCTCTCCGTCTAAAGACTCCTACCCCTGTCCCCACTTATCTCCATCCCCCCGACCCCTACCCTTACTCTGCCACCCTACCCCACGCGCTCATACCCCCGGGTGGGTCGACAAAAGAGAGGGGCATGCCTAACGCAAACAATGCATCGCCAGTACCCCTACGGATAGTTTCATGGAATGTAAACGGCCTCACCCATTACATTAAACGGAAAAAAGTCTTATCCTATCTTAACTCCAAAAAGGCTGACATTGCCCTATTGCAAGAAACACACCTGGACAGACTTGAATCGGACAAACTACAACGGGACTGGGTGGGTACCATTTTGTTTAGCTGTAACCCACCTCTATCCAATATAGAGAGCACCCCAAGAAAATGTGGGGTGGCGATCTTTCTGCGCAAAACCCTCCCTTTCACAATCATCAAATCATGGACCGACCCCGCTATGTATTCGCCAAACTGAAGATTGGAGATTCTACACTATGTGTGGGCTCCGTCTACGCACCAACGGGTCCCAAACGCCTTTTCTTTCTACAGCTCAATCGGCTCCTGACCAAGATAGGGGCATCTCGCTATGTAATAGGAGGTGATTGGAACATAGCTAGAGACGCGGTACTGGACAGAACGGGACCCCTGGACACATGTAACAACACAGACAGGGCCCTACAGACTGATATACGCTCGGACAATGGCTTGGTGGACCACTGGAGACTGACTCACCCGGCAGAGAGACAATGTACTTTTCTCTCACCAGTACACGGTACCCAATCCCGGCTTAACTACTTTCTTCTATCTGACAATCTAGTAGCCCATACTGTTGACAATAGCATACTAGAGGGAGACCTTTCGGACCATGCTTCCATTCTTGTAGCTATCCAGTTGGGTCTAATATCCCCGGGTCGCAAACCCTGGAGGCTACCAATTCATCGCTATCGATCCCCCCAGGGTAAGCTACAATTGCAGGACCATGCAACCACTTTCGCCCAGGACAACCTAGGCACTGTAAATTCAAGCCGAATCATGTGGGCCGCAGCTAAGGCCTCAATACGAGGTCAGCTCATGCGAGATGCCGCACTGGCGAATAAAGAAAGGAAAGAGCAAAAGGCGGCACTGGAACTCGATATTCATCGACTTACTAGACAATATACAGCGCACCCCTCCCTTTCAGGGCGTTGAAAACTAGAGCGTGCCCAAATGGCTCTCAACGAGCTATATACCACCCAGGCTGAGTATGCACTGCAGAGGCTACAAGGGAGACATTACGAACAAGGCGAGAAGGCCGGACGACTGCTGGCAGCCCAACTTCATCAAAGAACAGCCGCTTTGGCTATCCCGGCCATCCGATCCGCCTCTGGGGAAATACTGACACACCTGCAAGCTATTGCAAATGAATTTGCGCTGTTTTACAGACGCCTCTATACACCGGAAACAACAGCTAGCCCGACAAAGACAGCCACCTTCTTAGAAGGCCTTGCTCTCCCCTCCTTATCAGAGGAGGGATGCAGTCTCCTGGAAGCGGAAATAAGCAGGCAGGAATTAGATAGAGTCATCTCCGACCTCCCCTACCATAAATCACCCGGGGAGGACGGATACCCGGCGGAATTCTACAAGTGGGTAGGGAAAGAAGCAAGTTATATCCTACACGAGGCCCTGAATGAAGCCTGTGAAACCCAGGCACTGGGAGCCATATCCAATAACGCCACAATAGCCATTATACCAAAACCCGGGAGGGACCCTCTACTATGTGGCAGCTACCGACTGTAGGAGGCTGGCCTGGCTTGTAGTGGGTACCAGAGGTACTTACACCTTGTGCCAGGTCCAGTTATCCCTTATTAGTGTAGAAGAGGGGTTTCTAGCAGCTTAGGCTGATAGAAGGTAGCTGTGGCAAAGCAGCTTAGGCTGAACTAGGAGACATGTAAAGCTCCTACTATACCACTGGTGTCATATGCACAATATCATAAGAAAACACAATACACAGAAGTACTAAAAATAAAGGTACTTTATTTTTATGACAATATGCCAAAAGTATCTCAGTGAGTACCCTCAGTATGAGGATAAGATATATAAACAAAATATATGTACACAAACCAAAATTATGCAGATAATAGCAAAAGGAAGTAATGCAAGCAATGTAAAGTTACAGTAGATTGCAATAGGTGCACATAGGTATAGGGGCAACAAAAACCATATACTCCAACAGTGGAATGCGAACCACGAATGGACCCCAAACCTATGTGAGCTTGTAGAGGGTCACTGGGACTGTAAGAAAACAGTGAGGGTTAGAAAAATAGCCCACCCAAGACCCTGAAAGGTAGGTGTAAAGTGCACCTACTCCCCCCAGAGAGCACAGAAGTTGTGATGGGGGATTCTGCAGGAAGAACAAACACCAGCAATGCAACAACAGTGGATTTCCGGACCTGAGTACCTGTAAGACAAGGGGACTAAGTCCAATAGTCGCAACAGTGTTGAGAGTGGGAGGAGCCCAGGAAATGCCAGCTGAGGGTGCAAGGAAGCTGCCACCTGTTGGAAGAAGCTTGGAGTTCTGCAAGAAAAAAGAGGACTAGGAACTTCTCCTTTGGAGGATGGATGTCCCACGTCGCAATGAAGCTTGCAGAGGTATTCCCACGCAGAAAGACCACAAACAAGCCTTGCTAGCTGCAAGGGTCGCGGTTAGGGCTTTTGGGTGCTGCTGTGGCCCAGGAGGGACCAGGATGTTGCCATTTGGAGGAGGAGACAGAAGGGGTGCCCAGCAACGCAGGGAGCTCTCACATAAGCAGGCAGCACCCACAGAAGTACCTGAAAAGGCACTTAGAAGAAAAGTGAACCGGAGTCCACCCGAAGTAAAAAAAGGGAGTCCCACGACACCGGAGGAAACCTCAGAAGGTTGTGCACTGCAGGTTAGAGTGTCGGAGACCCAGGCTTGGCTGTGCTCGAAGGAAATCCTGGAAGAGTGCACAGGAGCCAGAGCAGCTGCAAATCACGCGGTACTCAGCAATGCAGTCTAGCGTGGGGAGGCAAGGACTTACCTCCACCAAACTTGGACTGTAGAGTCACTGGACTGTGGGAGTCACTTGGACAGAGTTGCTGAGTTCCAGGGACCACGCTCGTCGTGCTGAGAGGGGACGCAGAGGACCGGTGATGCAGTCTTTTGTTGCCTGCGGTTGCAGGGGGAAGATTCCGTTGACCCACGGAAGATTTCTTCAGAGCTCCTGGTGCAGAGAGGAGGCAGGCAACCCCCAGAGCATGCACCACCTGGAAACAGTCGAGAAAGCCGGCAGGATGAAGCGATACAAGGTTGCTAGTAGTCATCTTGCTACTTTGTTGCGGTTTTGCAGGCGTCCTGAGCAGTCAGTGGTCGATCCTTTGGCAGAAGGTGAAGAGGGAGATGCAGAGGAACTCTGGTGAGCTCTTGCATTCGTTATCTGAAGAATTCCCCAAAGCAGAGGCCCTAAATAGCCAGAAAAGGAGGTTTGGCTACCAAGGAAGGAGGATTGGCTACCAAGAGAGGTAAGGGTCTATCAGAAGGAGCCTCTGACGTCACCTGCTGGCACTGGCCACTCAGAGCAGTCCAGTGTGCCACAGACACCTCTGTTTCCAAGATGGCAGAGGTCTGGGACACACTGGAGGAGCTCTGGGCACCTCCCCTGGTAGGTGCAGGTCAGGGGAGTGGTCACTCCCCTTTCCTTTGTCCAGTTTCGCGCCAGAGCAGGGCTGGGGGATCCCTAAACCGGTGTAGACTGGCGTATGCAGAGATGGGCACCATCTGTGCCCATCAAAGCATTTCCAGAGGCGGGGGGAGGATACTCCTCCCCAGCCTTCACACCTATTTCCAAAGGGAGAGGGTGTTACTCCCTCTCTCAGAGGAAATTCTCTGTTCTGCCTTCCTGGGCCAGGGCTGCCTGGACCCCAGGAGGGCAGAAACCTGTCTGAGGGGTTGGCAGCAGCAGCAGCTGCAGTGGAGACCCCGAAAAGGCAGTTTGGCAGCACCCGGGTTCTGTGCTAGAGACCCGGGGGATCATGGAATTGTCCCCCCAATGCCTGAATGGCATTGGGGTGACAATTCCATGATCTTAGACATGTTACATGGCCATGTTCGGAATTACCATTGTGAAGCTGTACATAGGTAGTGACCTATGTACAGTGCACGTGTCTAATGGTGTCCCCGCACTCACAAAGTCCAGGGAATTTGCCCTGAACGATGTGGGGGCACCTTGGCTAGTGCCAGGGTGCCCACACACTAAGTAACTTTGCACCCAACCTTCACCAGGTGAAGGTTAGACATATAGGTGACTTATAAGTTACTTAAGTGCAGTGGTAAATAGCTGTGAAATAACGTGGACGTTATTTCACTCAGGCTGCACTGGCAGGCCTGTGTAAGAATTGTCAGAGCTCCCTATGGGTGGCAAAAGAAATGCTGCAGCCCATAGGGGTCTCCTGGAACCCCAATACCCTGGGTACCTCAGTACCATATACTAGGGAATTATATGGGTGTACCAGTATGCCAATGTGAATTGGTAAATTTAGTCACTAGCCTGTTAGTGACAAATTTGGAAAGCAGAGAGAGCATAGCCACTGAGGTTCTGGTTAGCAGACCCTCAGTGAGGCAGTTAGGCATCACACAGGGAACACATACAGGGCACATACTTATGAGCACTGGGGCCCTGCCTGGCAGGGTCCCAGTGGCACATAGACTAAAACAACATATATACAGTGAAATATGGGGGTAACATGCCAGGCAAGATGGTACTTTCCTACACAACCCCCCCCTCAAACGAAGGACAATAAGACTAGCCATGACCTGATGAGTCTTTATTGTCTAAGTGGAAATATCTGGAGAGTCCATCTGCATTGGAGTGGGTACTCCCAGGTCTATGTTCCACTGTATAGTCCACTCCCTGTAGAGATATGGACCACCTCAACAATTTAGGGTTTTCACCTTTCATTTGTTTTAGCCAAAGTAGAGGTTTGTGGTCTGTCTGAACAATAAAGTGAGTGCCAAACAGGTATGGCCTCAACTTCTTCAGTGCCCAGACCACAGCAAAGTCCTCCCTCTCTATGGCAGACCAACGCTTTTCTCTAGGGGTCAACCTTCTGCTGATAAAAGCAACTGGTTGATCCTGGCCCTCAGATTTCAGTTGTGATAAGACTTCCCCTACCCCTAATTCAGATGCATTAGTTTGAACAATGAATTTCTTGGAGTAACATGGGCTTTTTAGGACAGGTGCAGTGCACATGGCCTGTTTGAGCTCCTCAAAAGCTTTCTGACAGCTAGCTGTCCACAATACCTTTTTAGGCATCTTTTTACTGGTAAGATCATTAAGTGGGGCTGATACGGAGTCATAGTTTTTAATTAATCTCCTGTAATACCCAGTGAGGCCTAGGAAGGCTCTCACCTGGGTCTGTGTTGTAGGGGGGACCCAATCCATGATTGTCTGGATTTTCCCCTGAAGTGGTGCAATCTGTTCTCCACCTACCAGGTGTCCCAGATAAACCACCTTTCCCTGCCCTATCTGGCACTTTGAAGCCTTGATAGTGAGGCCTGCCTTCAGCAGGGCCTCCAAAACTTTCCAAAGGTGGACCAGGTGCTCATCCCAGGTGGAGCTAAAGACAGCTATATCATCTAGATATGCTGCACTAAAAGCCTCCAACCCTTGCAGGACTGTGTTCACCAACCTCTGAAAAGTGGCAGGTGCATTCTTCAAACCAAAGGGCATCACTGTAAATTGGTAGTGCCCTCCTATAGTTGAAAATGCAGTTTTAGGTTTAGCATCCTCAGCTAATTTGATCTGCCAATACCCTGCAGTCAAATCAAAGGTGCTTAGATACTTGGCAGATGCCAGTGTATCTATGAGCTCATCTGCCCTGGGTATAGGGCGAGCATCAGTTTTTGTTACCTGATTGAGACCTCTGTAGTCTACACAAAACCTCATCTCCCTTTTTCCATCTTTTGAGTGAGGCTTTGGTACAAGCACCACAGGACTCGCCCATGGACTTTCAGAATGTTCAACCACTCCTAGAACAAGCATTTTCTGAACCTCTTGTTGTATGCAGTCCCTGACATGGTCAGGCTGCCTATAGATTTTACTTTTGACAATCGTGTGTTCACACCAAGATGTGGTGCCTGGCACAGTTGAAAAGAGTTCAGAAAATTGTCCAAGGAGATTTATGCAGTTGTCTTTCTGTTCTGCAGTCAGACAATCTGCTAAAACTACTCCCTCCACTAAAGCATCCTCTTCAGTGGAGGAGAAGAGATCAGGGAGAGGGACACTCTCTTCATCCTGTCCTTCATCTGTTGCCATGAGCAGGGTGAGATCAGCCCTGTCATAGTAGGGTTTTAGGCGGTTGACATGAATCACCCTAAGGGGACTCCTGGCAGTGCCTAGGTCAACCAAGTAGGTGACCTCGCCCTTTTTTTCAACACTTAGATGGGGCCCACTCCATTTGTCCTGGAGTGCTCTTGGGGCCACAGGCTCCAATACCCACACCTTCTGTCCTGGTTGGTACTGGGTCAGAACAGCCTTCTGGTCATGCCATTGCTTCTGGAGCTCTTGGCTGGCCTGAAGGTTTTTACTGGCCTTTTTCATGTACTCAGCCATTCTGGATGTTAGGCCAAGTACATAGTCCACTATGTCCTATTTGGGAGCTTTTAAAGGTTGTTCCCAACCCTCCTTCACAAGTGTTAGTGGACCTCTTACAGGGTGTCCAAATAGGAGTTCAAAGGGGCTGAAGCCCACTCCTTTCTGGGGTACCTCCCTGTAAGCAAAAAGGAGGCAAGGTAACAGGACATCCCATCTCCTCCTGAGTGTTTTAGGGAGTCCCATTATCATACCTTTGAGAGTTTTATTTAACCTCTCTACCAGTTCATTAGTCTTTGGATGATAAGGTGTGGTGAATTTGTATGTTACACCACATTCCTTCCACATAGCTTTCAAGTATGCAGACATAAACTTGCTACCCCTGTCTGATACAACCTCTGTTAGAAAACCCACCCTGGAAAAGATTCCCAGGAGGGCTTTTGCCACTGCAGGTGCTCTAGTGGTTCTTAGAGGAATAGCTTCAGGATATCTGGTGGCATGGTCCACTACCACCAAGATAAACCTATTGCCTGAAGCAGTAGGAGGGTCAAGGGGGCCAACTATGTCAACCCCTACCCTTTCAAAGGGGACCCCAACCACAGGTAGTGGAATAAGGGGAGCCTTTGGTGTGCCACCAGTCTTGCCACTGGCTTGGCAGGTCACACAAGACTTGCAAAAATCTTTAGTGTCCTCTGACATCCTAGGCCAGAGAAACAGGGGGGCAAGTCTTTCCCATGTTTTGATCGGTGCCAAATGCCCAGCCAAAGGAATGTCATGTGCAAGAGTTAGGTGGAACTATCTGTACTGCAGGGGAATCACCAATCTCCTGGCTGCTCCAGGTTTTGGGTCCCTTGCCTCTGTGTACAAGAGGTTGTCCTCCCAGTAAACTCTATGTGAGTCACTGACATCCCCATTTTGCTGCTTGACAGCTTGCTGTCTGAGACCCTCTAATGTGGGACAGGATTGCTGTGCCACACTCAACTCTTCCCTGGCAGGCCCCTCTCCACCCAAAAGCTCAGCAGTGTCTGCTGCCAGCTCATCTGGCGAAGGTTCTGCACAGGGAGGAAATTCTTCTTCCTCAGAAGGAGAATCATCTGTGGAGGGAGGGATAGTGGGTAGGGATTTACCCTAGCTTTAGGGAGCACTTGGTCCATTGTTCCAGGATCCAAGTTACCCTGTCCTTTTTGCTTTTTGGCCTGAGCCCTTGTTAAAGCAAAAATATGCCCAGGAATGCCCAGCATTGCTGCATGAGCCTCCAACTCCACTTCTGCCCAAGCTGATGTCTCTAAATCGTTCCCCAGTAGACAGTCTACAGGTAAATCTGAGGCAACCACAACTTTCTTTGGACCAGTAACCCCCCCCCAGTTGAGATTCACAACAGCCATGGGGTGACTAAGAGTGTTGTTATGAGCGTCTGTCACTTGGTACTGGTGACCAAGTAGGTGTTGTTCAGGGTGTACCAGTTTCTCAATCACCATGGTAACACTGGAACCTGTGTCCCTGTAGGCCTGAACCTCAACACCATTTATTAGGGGAAGTTGCTTGTACTCATCCATATTAAGGGGACAAGCAACCAAGGTGGCCAAATCAATGGCACCTTCAGAGACTAACACAGCCTCTGTGGTCTCTCTAACAAGACCAACCCCAACTAAATTACCAAAAGTGAGCCCAGCTACTCCCTTGGATTGGCTATTAGTAGTTTTGCTCCCACCACCACTGCTATTACTAGGGGCACTAGAATTTGCAGTAGGGGTTGTGGTAGTGGGAGGTTTGGTGTTTTTCTTTGGACAACTGGCATCAGTTGACAATGACCTTTGACTTTACACAAATGACACCAAGGCTTTTTAACTTGATTTGAAGAGGATTTGGACCCACCACCCCCACCAGAGGATTTTTGTGGGCCTGATGAAGACTCAGTTTTACTTTTGTCCCCACCCTTGTCAGAAGACTTACCATCCTTCTTCTTGCCATCCTTGTCACCCCCTGGATGAACTTTTCTGTTCACTCTTGTTCTGACCCATTTGTCTGCCTTATTTCCCAATTCTTGGGGAGAGGTCAGATCTGAGTCCACTAGATATTGGTGTAACAAGTCAGACACACAGTTATTCAGAATATGCTCTCTCAGGATAAGATTATACAGGCTTTCATAGTCAGAAACTTTACTGCCATGTAACCACCCCTCCAAGGCCTTCACTGAACAGTCAACAAAGTCTATCCAGTCTTGTGAGGACTCTTTTCTGGTGTCTCTGGACTTAATCCTGTATTGTTCAGTGGTTAAGCCAAATCCATCCAAGAGTGCATCCTTCAAAACTGTAAAATTGTTAGCATCACTTTCTCTAACAGTAAGGAGCCTATCCCTACCCTTTCCATTGAAAGATAGCCAAAATATAGCAGCCCACTGTCTTTGAGGGACCCCCTGTGCCATACAGGCCCTCTCAAGTGCAGCAAACCACTTGTTGATGTCATCCCCCTCCTTGTAAGGGGGAACTATCTTGTGCAGATTCCTGGAATCATGCTCTCTAACAGGATTACTATCAGGAATACTGCTATTGCTGCCACCATGCAGTCCTAACCCAAATCTCTGTCTCTCCTTCTCCAGGTCTAGGGATTCCCTATCTAGAGCCAGCTGTTGCTATTTAAGCTTCAGTCTGGTCTCTTCCACTCCCAACTTTTTGAGTTCCCTTTCTAACATGTTGTCTTCAGGGTGGGTGGGTTGGGAATGCTTGGACACAGAAGATAAATTGGAAACAACAGAGGGAGATCTGTCCCTAACTGACTGGACTCTAACAACCTGGCCTCCAGGAATAAAAACACCCCTACTATGATGGGAGCTTCTATTACTACCAGCATTACTAGGTGGTCTGCTAGGGGGCAGATTTGGAACAGAACCCTCCCCACCTCCATCAAGGAGATCCCCTGAGTCAGAATGGGAGCCATCTATTAACTTCTCATTTGAAGTGCCTGTTTGGGACTCATCATTCACAATAAGCATGTTATATAGAAACTCTTTTGTAGGGTTCTTTCCTATCACTAAACCTTTATCTAAGCAGAGGCTCCTTAGGCTCTTGTAATTTAAATTGTCATAGGTAGTATTGACCATTTTAAGAGCAGACTCTACATCAGACATGATAGAAGAAGGTTTAGAGACAGTGAGAAGAAAGAAAACGTTTCAGAAACTTTTTAAAGAACAGAGAAAAACATTTTCTAACTTTTTGAAAACTTTTTAGAAGTTTTAGAGTACTTTTCAGCACTTAGTAGAAAGTGTAAGAGGAGAAAAGCAAAACTTTTTGGTTATGTGTACATACACTGAACTTGTTTTGTATATTATTCTCTTATGAAAAGTACACCATGACAAAGTGGTAAGTAGTTACAAGTACTTATCCCACCGCTGCACAACCAATGTAGGAGGCTGGCCTGGCTTGTAGTGGGTACCAGATGTACTTACACCTTGTGCCAGGTCCAGTTATCCCTTATTAGTGTAGAAGAGGGGTTTCTAGCAGCTTTGGCTGATAGAAGGTAGCTATGGCAAAGCAGCTTAGGCTGAACTAGTAGACATGTAAAGCTCCTACTATACCACTGGTGTCATATGCACAATATCAAAAGAAAACACAATACACATACTCCAAAAGTGTAATGTGAACCACAAATGGACCCCAAACCTATGTGAGCTTGTAGAGGGTCGCTGGGACTGTAAGAAAACAGTGAGGGTTAGAAAAATAGCCCACCCCAAGACCCTGAAAGGTAGGTGTAAAGTGCACCTACTACCCCCAGAGAGCACAGAAGTTGTGATAGGGGGATTCTGCAGGAAGAACAAACACCAGCAATGCAACAACAGTGGATTTCCAGACCTGAGTACCTGTAAGACAAGGGGACCAAGTCCAATAGTCGCGACAGTGTTGAGAGTGGGCAGGAGCCCAGGAAATGCCAGCTGAGGGTGCAAGGAAGCTGCCACCTGTTGGAAGAAGCTTAGAGTTCTGCAAGAAAGAAGAGGACTAGGAACTTCTTCTTTGGAGAATGAATGTCCCACGTCGCAATGAAGCTTGCAGAGGTGTTTCCATGCAGAAAGACCACAAACAAGCCTTGCTAGCTGCAAGGGTCATGGTTATGGTTTTTGGGTGCTGCTGTGGCCCAGGAGGGACCAGGATGTTGCCACTTGGAGGAAGAGACAGAGGGGGCGCCCAGCAATGTAGGGAGCCCTCACAGAAGCAGGCAGCACCTACAGAAGTACCTAAACAGGCACTTAGAAAAAAAGTGAACTGGAGTCCACCCGAAGTCACAAAAGGGAGTCCCACGACGCCGGAGGACAACTCAAGAAGGTTGTGCACTGCAGGTTAGAGTGTCGGGGACCCAGGCTTGGCTGTGCACGAAGGAAATCCTGGAAGAGTGCACTGGAGCCGGAGCAGCTGCAAATCATGTGGTACCCAGCAATGCAGTCTAGCGTGGGGAGGCAAGGACTTACCTCCACCAAACTTGGACTGAAGAGTCACTGGACTGTGGGAGCCACTTGGACAGAGTTGCTGAGTTCCAGGGACCACGCTCGTTGTGCTGAGAGGGGACCCAGAGGACCGGTGATGCAGTCTTTTGTTGCCTGCGGTTGCAGGGGGAAGATTCTGTCGACCCACTGGAGATTTCTTCAGAGCTCCTGGTGCAGAGAGGAGGCAGGCTACCCCCAGAGCATGCACCACATGGCTGCCTGGACCCCAGGAGGGCAGAAACCTGTCTGAGGGGTTGGCAGCAGCAGCAGCTGCAGTGGAGACCCCGGAAAGGCAGTTTGGCAGTACCCAGGTTCTGTGCTAGAGACCCGGGGGATCAGGGAATTGTCACCCCAATGCCATTTCCCCCCAATGCCAGAATGGCATTGGGGTGACAATTCCATGATCTTAGACATGTTACATGGCCATGTTCAGAGTTACCATTGCAACGCTGTGCATAGGTAGTGACCTATGTACAGTGAACGCGTGTAATGGTGTCCCCACACTCACAAAGTCTGGGGAATTTGCCCTGAACGATGTGGGGGCACCTTGGCTAGTGCCAGGGTGCCCTCACACTAAGTAACTTTGCACCCAACCTTCACCAGGTGAAGGTTAGACATATAGGTGACTTAAAAGTCACTTATGTGCAGTGGTAAATGGCTGTGAAATAATGTGGATGTTATTTCACTCAGGCTGCACTGGCAGGCCTGTGTAAGAACTGTCAGAGCTCCCTATGGGTGGCAAAAGAAATGCTACAGCCCATAGGGATCTCCTGGAACCCCAATACCCTGGGTACCTCAGTACCATATACTAGGGAATTATATGGGTGTACCAGTATGCCAATGTGAATTGGTAAATTTAGTCACTAGCCTGTTAGTGACAAATTTGGAAAGCAGAGAGAACATAACCACTGAGGTTCTAGTTAGCAGAGCCTCAGTGAGACAGTTAGGCATCATACAGGGAACACATACAGGGCACATACCTATGAGCACTGGGGCCCTGCCTGGCAGGGTCCCAGTGACACATAGACTAAAACAACATATATACAGTGAAATATGGGGGTAACATGGCAGGCAAGATGGTACTTTCCTACACCGACCCATCTCTCTCCTAAACGGAGACATCAAAATTTTTGCAAGCGTTTTGGCAAACAGACTGCGCAAAGTAATACCGTCCTAAATTCACCATACGCAGGTGGTATTTGTACCAGGCCGCACCTCTAGGAACCACCTGCACACCCTATGTCATACCCTATGGACTGCAAGGGACTCACCGGAGACGGCGCTAGCCCTGTCTCTAGACGCTGAAAAGACGTTTGACCGCATAGTTCGCGGCTATGGAGAGATTCGGCCTGGGAGACAAATTTATCTCTATGGTACGGCTGCTTTATGATCGGCCAGCGGCCAGAGTCAACTGTGGAGGCTTCCTCTCGGACCCTTTCCCTATCCATAGAGGCATGCGACAAGGCTGTCCCCTCTCGCCCCTTTTGTTCCTACTAGCGATGGAGCCCTTGGCCGTAGCTATTCGATCCTCTCCCCTTATATCCGGCCTACCGTTAGCCGGAGGAGGTATTTCCAAAATCTACCTGTACGCCGATGCCGTCCTACTAACCCTCGTGGACCTAGAATGATCCATACCAGCCTTGCTAGAGGTCATCGAGGAATTCGCAACCCTCTCTGGCTACCGCATTAATTGGGATAAGAACGAGGCACTCCCCCTTTCGCGAGTAACCACAAAGGCAGCACTTCTAGGTTACCCATTCCGCTGGATGCCGAAACGCCTCAAATATTTGGTTGTATTAGTCAACCCAGGCATGGCACACATGGTGGCGGACAATATCGAACCCCTCATTGCGCGGACGAAACTGGACTTTGCAAAATGGACCCAATTGGGCCTCTCAATGTGGGGCCGAGTGCAGGCGGTCAGGATGGTTACAGTATCCCACTTCACCTACATCCTGGGACTCCTCCCTTTACAGGTACCCCTCTCCACACTACGAGGCATAGATGCGCTCATTAGATCATTCGTATGGGGCCAAATGCAACTGCGACTATCACCTGCCAAGCTCCTAGCCCGCCGTTCACACAGGGGCATGGGGCTCCCTTCGGTGGAGCATTACTCTCTAGCTTTACAACTGTCCCAACTGTCCCAAACATTGTCAAAAGCACCTGATCCGCCTCTATGGACCACAGTGGAAAGACAGCTGTTGTTTGCGAATGAGGGCCTCGGGGGACCTTACCGTGATGATCTTCCATCTGTCACCTCTGTGAATCCTATTCTGAAAGCGTCCAGGGCAGCCTGGCGAAGGGTCCACAGATTACTTGGGGTTCATCCCCTTATCCATGCCCAAGCGCCCTTGTGGCGCAACAGCGGCCTCCGGATAGGAGGTGAGGTACTCAACTGGCTACAATGGAGGAGGAATGGCATCCTTACCCTCTCGCAGGTCCTAGAAAACGACACGCTCAAACCCTTCCCCAGGCTGCGCGAAGAGTTCGGTCTCCAGCCAAGCCAGGAATGGAGATATCTGCAACTTAAACACTGTATCTCCTTGGGAGGTGACGTTGTCCGACGGGGGTCCCAGACCTCCCCCGTAGTGGTTTATTTGCAACAATGGGGGCAACATAAATGAGTAATGGCAGGCCTCTACGACCTAATCACCGACAACTTTATTCCCAGCCCCTAGCAGATAAGCTACGTTTGCAATGGCAAACCCGATTGCAGGTAGTCCTAGACCCAGCCGACTGGGAAGACACTCTGGAAGCCTTGGACAGAGGTACGCGGGAGGCACGCTTAAAGTTCTCGGTCTTACACGACTAGCACTGGTCCCCAGCGAAACTACACAGGACAGGGCTCATCCCACATGCGAAGTGCTGGAGATGCCCAGAGACATCCTGTGATCTAAAGCACATTTTGACCAACTGTCCCACAGTTCAACCACTCTGGGACGTTGTGAGCTCCACTCTAGCCGGATCTATGCTGCTCCCGTCGCCACTCCCCCCTTCTCTCATACTCTTGCATGATACGACCTCCCTACCAGACCTCTCTAGACCACACAAAAGATTGCTACACACTGCGCTAGCTAATGCAAAAATATGCATACTCCGACATTGGCGGTCAGAGGCCCCACCAGCCCCGGAGGAGTGGATCGTAGCCATGACCCGTACGGCCACACATGAAAGAATTATCTATAACCTACAGGACCGAGCTCAAGTATTTACTCAGGTATGGGCCCCCTTCCTCACAGTGGGAAGATAGCAAAGCATCTGGAAACTACACCCTCCCCACTCTTCCCCATCCTCCTGCCCTCTCCCCTCCCTACCTTTTCCTACCCCCCTCTTCCTCCTCCATCTAGTATTCTTTTTCTCTCTCCTCCTTATTATTCTTATTCCTCTCTTTTCTTTTCTTTTCTCCTCTATTCCGATTCCCTCTTCTTTCCTTTCTCTTTCTTAACCTCACTAGAGGCTACATATTGATTGATTCTTCCCATCATCCTCAGGTGACCTTTTTCGTAGATCCCTCAACACGTGCCACGAGTAGAATACATGGCACCAGCCTGAACTAGCCAAGCGGCAACAGGAGACCCGTATCCTATTATTTTCACCATGCTGTTCCCCTGACAATCTACAACCCTAGAGTATATTAATATATACGAGTCGCGACCCTTAAGGTTAAGATGTCAGGTTGAGCGCCCCGCGGCACCGGCGCTCCCTGACCTGTTCCGATTTCAATTATCGGCACAGCGATAAACCTATTTTGTGCCCCTGGGAAACCAGGCGCTTTTGCCCTCAAATCCCTGCTACACGACTAGCTCGTCCATTTGTCTCCTTCCATTATCCTTTTTTGTTCACGCCCTGAGTGACCGTCAATATGAAACTTTGTTTGTCCGCCTATTTGTTTACTTCCTCTTTCTCACCCCTATCTATATTTCTTTTATCCCCCTTCTCCCACTGCACGTCCGACTTGAACAGTATATCAGTGTATCATGTTCTCGTACTAAAAAGGCCATTATCCTATTATTTCGTCCGTTCTTTCCTATTCTTTGATGTACAACTGTTTATAAACGTCGGGACTTTGATCCCCCCTTGGTTTTGTAGTGTACTGCAGTGTTTATAATGCAATAAAAAATTATTAAAAAATAAATAAAAATTAAAAAAATAAACTATTATTAGAAACTCTTGTTGTATCGTTCATATATCAAATGTTTGAAAGATTTAATTGATATTATGTTATGATGTAGACCTTAGACTAACAGATTATATTGAAGCAATATTGAATTTCTAAAGATTAAAGGTTTTAATACATGTGCAAAAATAGAGAACTGCAGTTCTGCGTTATACCAATTGAAATGTATTGAGTCTTTTGATTTAAAATGAATGTAACGTGCATATTAATAAAGCATTAGTAATGTTGAATTCATGTTTGCATCTAAAAATGTGTTTATTAAAACATATTAATTAATTCTATTGCTATATTTCACTTGCATTAGCCAAAGTGAGGGGTGTTAGGTTGTATTTTGGGACTGTGCAGAAAAGGCTGATTCATTTTAATAACGTGAGCTTTCTTTAGGACTTCATTCCCATGAGTAAACTAGCTTTGGTGATAAACCCTGATTGTTTTATACATAGAGAGACGAGAAACAGTGCCCTTAAATGTAGAACATCTGGAATCATGCACTGACAAATTATACAAATCTTTCAATCCTGTTTGAGGCTCTAATAACAGTCCTGGGAATGTGTGCCAATGATACAACCTGTAGTCGTGAAATCGATTGTTATTGGATGATGCCCCTTCCACATAATGTGTACTGTCTCTCAGAGTAAATCAGATTATTTTATGAACTTTAATATGTCACTGACCAGTTGGATTTGCATCATAGATTTGTCAGATTCTCCCTTGGTCAGACCTTCAGATTTCCAGATGCCCCTCCACCAGAACCTTTGCTGGTGAAGAATCCCTGAATGCTGAGCCCTTTGGAGAGGTATCTTCCTCTCTGCTTTGCCCCTTTGAGATGCCCCGCTGAGACTTTGAGATTTTCTCCCTGACCCCTGCAGAAGGCTCTTGATTGAGCTTCTGACATGCTGACACTTTCCCTTTTTACTTATCTTTTGTGCACCTTAGTTATTAACTTGTTGCCCGAGATTACCTTTTTCCAAATTATTGTTGCTTTTTTGTCCGTTTTGTCTTTTGCCCACATGTGATGTTAATCCTTTAATTCGGCATTGGTAGGGTTAATCCCTTGCTCAGCTAAAATTATAACGCTGATGATATGAAACTGACTGATGCTTGCAAGCCTGAGCAACGTTTGATTTCTGTACCACAGATAACTGTATTAATGTTTTGTACTCTTCTTGTTGAATACTTAGTTTTCTTAATGTTGGACCACCTGAACCTATTCCGGGCCTTGGGCAACCCTTGGTGATGCTGTATCTCTATAATTATGTCTTGAGAGTTGTCTACATGACTTTGAGTTTGAGCTTGCAATAAATTCCTTAACTTTATTACTGGCTGGAGTTTTCCTTGTATGGCCAATTGGGTCATACTGTTTAAAATAATTGGTTTGTATTGAAATTGAGTTGTATGGTTCCTCCACACCCTATTGCAGGGTCCAAATATCCGTCGGCCTCGATGAGCATTGATTGCTGCGAAGGATTAAAATGTTCCAGCAGATCCCTTCCCTCTTTATTCCGCTCACTCCTCTCAATATTTCCTCCCTTCTTGCTTCCTTTCTCTCTTTTCCTTGTTTGTCCAGTCCATTTCTGTTTCTTCCTTACATATTTTGCCTCCTTTTCTTTCACATCTTCCCTGTGCTTTCTTTCTATCTTTCATCCTCCCACAAACTCCTATTGTTTGTCCTAGTCACCCCCCTTTTGCCCTTTACATTTCTTTTATCCATTATTCATTTTTTACCTGTCTTTCTCCATCTTCATCTAGCTCTTACTTTATCTTTATCATTTTTTCTTTCTCCCCCTTATCTTCTTCCTTTTACTTTCTTCCTCTTACTGTACAATTTTTTTCAGATAATGGCTGTTGGCAATCCAAGATTCTTATGTCTCCCTGAAGCACATCTCTCTTCAATAGTCCGTGAAAAGTCATTGCATCCACTGAGATGTACGAGAGTATCCCTTAGCCCATGTTGAGCTCCTACAGCCACCTAGCTCCTCCTGAATTCAGAAACAGACAGGAGTGGTGCCAGTCCTCCTATAAGAAATGATCATTGACACTGACACACCAAACTGTCATGCTCTTCTGAATATCCATTTAAATTCAGATAATTCTCACAAATATCAGCCCTTCCATCTGAACTGTTAAAATAAAATCAACCCCGGAACATTTCCCCCCTCAGCTCCGAGATAATCAGTGTGATTCAAAGGCTTAAAGAGATCATCTCCTCAGAGCCAGTTGTATAGGTTCCTGATGTTGCTGAACCGTTTGTGTTACAAACGGATGCCTCAGACCTGGGCATAACTGCACTTCTGTTCCAGATACAGAAGGACTAGAGAACCCCCTACTCATTATTAGTCGAAAGCTTGTTTCCCAAGAAAAGGCTTATCAAACTATTACAAAGGAATGTCTTTCCATTAAATGGGCAATGTAGAAGATTAACTACAATTTAGAAGGTAGAGAATTGACCTTATGTACGGACCATGTACTCCTCACTAGACTGGCATAGAATAAAGGGGATAATCTTAGAGTTCCTAGGTGGCTCCTTTCACTTCAGCCATACCAATTTCTAGTGCTCTATAGGAAGGGACAACCAGAGGGAAGACTAGGCTTCTTCTTGAGATTTCGTAGACCTCTTCCCGATTGGAAGAATCTTATGGAGTAAATTTGTGAAGGAAACTTATCTGGAACAGATCAGGTCCATGCTCCATGCTTCTCCATCTTCTGCTGCCCTGCACCTAGAAAGAAAAACACAAAAGAAAGGTTTGCATTAGACGTGCAATTCTATGAGACCTGAAACCCCACCCTTCACTTACACGTTTTTTCAAACAGAGTCTCACTGCCAATAGTTTGGTGGAACACTCAACGAATGGAGAACAAGAGAGAGATCATCTCACATCAAAGAAATAAGATAACAAAAGGAGAAGGACCTGATGTCACCAGAGGAGCGGGACCAGCTCCGGCCTGAAGACAAAAACACATGAGGAACCTCTGGCAGAGAGAGAGGAGAAGCCACTCATCTCTGCGCTGCAGAAACGTGCTACCGTAGCAGAAAGGAAGGTTGAGAGCACCCACCTCTCATTATACCTAAACGATCACTGCTCCAGGAGGGGTTGTGACTCACCATATGGGTAGCTCCCTGGTGGCACCTTTAATCATGAGCCTTCTCTCCTTACTTTCATCTGTTTTCTCTCCCTGACATTTCCTTTGCACTCTACTTTAAGAAAATATTTCAAAGGAGGTTCAGAAAGCCGATGTGAAACGTGTAAAGGAACTGGACATATTTGAAGGACAAATGGTTAAAGGTGAGACCCCAAAGTACATGAAAGTATATGCACACTCTATAGTAACCCAACAAGGCAACTCATCTTACAACTTAACCAAGCTTGATTGAAGGAGACGATAAAAGAATCACTTCGACAGTAGCTAAAGGTAACAGACACCATACAGATTGCTTATTGACATATTTTTTCTTTCTTCCCTCCTTATTATACATAAACTAACCTCACCAAAATCCCAAGAGGGAAGAAGGAGATTGACAGGGTGGGCAAGATAGTCAAAAGAAGAACCAGTAAACACCCTCTGTGGCAAGAGTCTTGATAAAATGCACAGACCGGTCAGAAGACCGCAGATGCCATTCTGGCTTTCCCGCTGGTCCGGCGGGTGACCGCCAAAAGAGCGCCCGCCGGCCCAGCGGGAAAGGCCCTGCATCAAGGAAGCCGGCTCCGAATGGAGCCGGCGGAGTTGCAGGGGTGCGACGGGTGCAGTTGCACCCGTCGCGATTTTCACTGTCTGCTAAGCAGACAGTGAAAATCTGTATGGGGCCCTGTTAGGGGGCACCACGACACCCGTTCCCGCCATCCTGTTTCTGGCGGTGAAAACCGGCAGAAACAGGCTGGCGGGAAGGGGGTCGGAATCCCCATGGCGACGCTGCAAGCAGCGCCGCCATGGAGGATTCCCCCAGCTGGGGGAAATCCGGTGGAAAAACCGCCGGACCCGGCTGGGCGACCGCGGCTTCAAAGCCGCGGTCGGAATACTAAATGAAGCACCGCCAGCCTGTTGGCGGTGCTTCAGCCGGCCTCCACCCTGGCGGTCATAGACCGCCAGGGTCAGAATGAGGCCCTATATGTTAGTTAAAATTTACAGCGGCTCTAAATACCTACTGTAGTTTGGATCTCTGTGATGCATGAGAATGGTTGTTAGGCATTTATGGATATGACTAAGTACTATAATGCAGATTCGTTCCTTCAGAGCATGTAGGTAGGACTCAAGAAGAACAATTGGCACATAAAGGGCAGCAATTTATATCAAGTGACAGAAGACATTCTTGCCTCATGGAGGAGGATGTAAGTTATTTATTTTTACACTTGAAAGTCAGACCCCCATATTTAATTTCAAGAAATGCAGCACGATAAATTATGCTCATGTGACTGTGGAGTGCCTACATATCTGTGTTCATAAAAGATTGTAGGGATACAAGGCCTTTTTGTGATTTTCTTTGGATAAAGAAGCAGGAAATGTATTAGTAGGGAATTGTTTGTTTTACCTGTTGTCAATGGCTGCTGGGCAGTAGTCGATTACATGATTTACAAAGCTAGATCATGCATCAATATTAGTTAAGGGCACTTGGTGGATAGACATCGAAAGAGGCGCAGGGCTTATGTTTCGGTGCCAATCCTGACTAAAACTGGCCACTACTTTTAACAACAGATCATAAGACTGAGAGCGCGTGTGATTTACAACATCCCATGTGCAGCTCTGAAGCATTGAAGGAGGTTCAGTAGAACTAGCATTGTTCTGTAACCCCGAAGGAAACTGTGAATAGTATGACAATAACTCGGATTCCTGGCACCTAATGAGTGTTGGTGTAGCATTGCGGCAGTGAGCGCACTATCCATTTGAATAGATTTTAATTCAAAAACTAGCACCCTGCCTTAGCAAGTAAGAAAAGTGTACTAATATCGTACATAGACATAAGAGAGTATGAAGTTATTCACGGTTCTAATGTTGTGCACAGGATTATAGAATGGACAGTTGACTTTGAAGCTGTTGGCTGCTGAGGTTCAGTGAAGTAGACATTACAGCAAACTTTGGGCAGTGGTTTCTCAACATAACACTGGTGAGGCACACATTGGCACAGTGTAAGACAACTAGGATATTCCAAAAGCTGATGAGAGAAAGTGTGTAATCGTTTACTTATTAATGAGGTACCGGATGGTAGAGTTCAAACACATATTACATGGTATGTACTGTTTTATAATACTGTGCAAGTAGACTTTTCTGTAGGAGTGGAATCCAGTAATAATGGGGCGGTGTGGCTTGCGGGTCATTAAGCGACCAAGGAAACGTCGTTGGAACAAACAAATAAGCTTCAAAAAGTGTGAGAAACTAGGACTTTTTGCAGTGTCCCTCCCACTTTTTGCCACCATTTTGACCAATAGATGCTGGTTTTCTGAATCTGATTGTGCCCTGGGCACTGCTACCAGACCCAGGGTGTGTGCTCAGAAAAATGTACATGGTAATTAGGTGTAATTACAATTGGCATGCCAGCCTACCTGTAAGTCCCTAGTACATGGTAGGGCATGTAGGTTTAGAGGCCCACTAGATTTAGTGCACTTAAGTGTGCACTGCTATGGTGCCTGCTGTCATTTTACAGGCAGCCCTGTTTTGCAGGCTGCTTTTAAAAGTAAATTATATACAAATTCGACTTTGGAATTAAAGGTACTTCCAAAGTCTTAAACTACCTTATTTGTACATATAATTCACCCCTAAGGTCTCCCCTCGGTGCCCTAGGGGTAGGGTGCCTCGTAACTATAAGCAGGGACATTATTAAATGTGTTTTATATGACGTGGTGAAGGAAAAACAATTTTGTTTTCCCCCATTGTAGTACATTTGCCCCAAATGCTAACATGGGAATAATTTATTAAAGTATATCTAGTGTTAGGAATGGGCTACAAACATCATACAAAGACTTAAAATAATAGTTTGAATAAATCCAACAAACTGCCACTGTTATATTTAAAATAACTATCAGAGAAAAGAAGTTATAGAACTTGCTTTTCTGAAGAGCCAAAATCCAGCCTTCCAGCAGACCTTCTCTGATGGACCAGCTTCTGCCAGACTGAGCCAACCTGTCTTAATGAGGTGTGTAGTGGCCTGCATTGCGACAAAAGGACATCTGGTGGGTGGAGATCTGCAAGCTGCAGAGCAAAAGTCAGGAAGAAGGCTGATAGCCAAACCGGTCTTCTAAAAGAGAATAATTTATTGAGACTTTGACTCGACCTTTTATAGTGATTGTGGCCTTATCACTAGTGGTGGGTACCTACCTACACCTACTAATAAAACACATTCCAACAAGAAGTTTAAGCATCAATTGAACAGCATTCATGCAATGACTGGTACTTCCTGTATATCTCTGCACAAAGTTTAGTGGCGGCACAAGGACACATTGATGACAAAACCAAGCATCAACAACCTTGTGTTCCAAGCAAAGATCGGTGTTTTGGACACGTCTGTGCATGACCCAATGTTGCATCACTGAATGCAGGGATCACTTGCATGCATCAAGCAGACTTAATGAGCACCTTGTCATTGTACAATGCATGAATGCATCACTATAGCAGCGGTTTTGTGAGATCACTAAAGCTTTTTAAAACAAAAGGACAGAAATATTGTTGACATGAAGAAACAAAACTAAGAAGCAAACTGGAATTGGATAATATTCTGATCCTGTGGTGGGTTTTGTTTGGAACAAAATTTAAAACTGTTAATGGCTTGTTTATATAACTACAGATGGCCTATTGCTCTACAGTGTGTTACTGCACTGTGATTTGGTGGACAGAAAATTTCATTAATGTGTTTACATTTGTCTTGCATATTTTAATAGTCACATAAAATGTATTATTATTCTGTGTCTCTTCATACATGGGAGTCGTTAAGTTGTGACTGGTGTTCACGGCTATAATAGACTGGAGACAGGCATGCAAAATGTATCAACACAACCTTTCTTTCTCATCCAGGTGAACCAATATTCAATTTGAGTAAATGGAACAACGTTTTTTCCAATTATGCTCATATGTGTGGGCACGTCTAGGAGTAGAAAGAAAACTGGCTTTATCTACACCCTGTTTCGTCACAGAAGGGCAAGAAGTTTTGGAAAAACAACCAGATCTTGACCAAGAAGTTGAACACGGATTTAATCAGTTTAAAGTTGTTCTTAAAGAACTGGATTTACATTAGATCTCAAAAGTCAGTACAAGCCAAGAAAAAATTGATTTTGACAGAAGAGTACAGAAAGAAGAGGAAATTGTGGGAGAATGCATATTACAGCACTCTGGAAACTGTCAGCAACCTCAAAATTTAGTGCTCTTGCCGAGGGGTGAATAAGAGATCAATTTGTATCATAGTGCAAGTCAGGCAAAATTAGGAAGGAGATATCGCTTAAAGATGAGCCTTCTGTATGTGAAGTGATTGCTACTGAAAAACGTGTGGAGCACCTGCTCAAGCATGTGGCGGTACTAGGATGTGATGTGGACTTGAAAACAGATGAGTGTGAATGGGGTGGGATCGAGGCAAGTAGAAAATGTGTTTAAATTTTCCTCTGTTTTCAGTGGTATATGTTTTGTTGTGGGGTGCATGAACACACAGCCAATGTTAAAGACTATCCATCTATGAAAGTAATTGGTCATTTCGCAAATTATTGCAGGTGTGGGAAGGAATCAAAAGAGTTAGTAAGGAAGTGTATAGCTATGGTTCTTCAGGTTGGGTGCAGCTGCAAAGGCAGTATCTGTGGTAAAGTGAATATCTATGATTATGAAATAACAGTTTTGTTTCATTTATGTTCTAGACTGACCATTGTTTCAATGCAAGTATACAAACTGCACTTTGATGGTTTTTATGCCTCTGAACAAGATGAATATTCATCTAGGGGGGTATGAAGTTCACTTGAAAAAAATATTCATTTTTTTCATGCTCTCAAAGAGTTTAGAGGGTGGTTGTGTAAGGTAAGGTCTACCTAGCTGAAGGTGTGACAACATCCTTGGGTGGCCTCTCCCAAAAATGATTTTGGGGTATTTCTTGATCCTAATGCTGAACATAAAGGGGGTCATTATGAAAACAGAAGGAATCCCCTCTGTGTTCATGCTGGCGGTCTTATCACAGACCACCAGCCCCTTCAGACACCGCCAGCCGAATAATAAACATTCTGCTGGGCAGGGACATTGCCGACGGCTCCACATTGAGCCGTCGTCAATGCCGATGTATGGCAGGTGCAGTAGCACCCGTCGCGCTGCACGGCGGGGCACTGCACAGGGGCCCCTGCACTGCCCATGCCAAGTGCATGGGCAGTGCAGGGCCCCCCAGGGGGGCCCCAGAGCACCCCTTCTGCCAGCCTTTCCCTGGTGGGGAACCCACCAGGGAATAGCTGGCGGAACAAGGGTTCTTTTTCCGCAGGGCAGCGCTTCTTGCAGCGCTGACCTGTCGGATGAAGAATTCCACCATTGTCAGGCTGCCTGTCAGCGGTATCCTGGCAGTGGTGGAAGGCCGCCTGTGGCGGTCCCCACTGGCTTCATTATGTGGTGGTCGAGACCGCCATGACGGTGGCAGTAAATTCCGCCACCACCGGCATGGGGGTCTCGACCGCCAAGTTCATAATGAGGGCCAAAGTGTGTGTGTGTTAAGTAGTGAGTGATTATTTGCATATTCCAAAATTATTTCCCAGGTGTTCATCTCAAAGCTGGGACATCTCCAAGAATTATTCCCGCCACATCAAATTGCAGAAAGGAGCAGCTCAAGTAGTAGTAGTAAGAAGAATGTTATTGAATCTGTGGGAGGCAATTAAAAATGAATTGTGCAGATTATGTGAGGGGGTTATCATAGTATCTGTAGAGGCTACTGAATGGTTAGTACCTGTGGAGGTAGCCTTTAAGCCCATTGGAAACATCAGGTTATGCTCTGACCTTAGAGCTTTGACTGACAACGTGGGAGTAGATTTCCAGTTTGATGGAAATGTTGTCAACCATTTTGGACACAAAGTTCTTCACCAACTTGGATTTGGCATCCACTTTTCACCAAATCAGATTACATGAACATTCTCTAAAGCTTACAGTGTTCATCAAAACCATGGGTTCTTACCAGTTCCTTAGAATACTCTTTAGGTTACTATTGGCTATTTCAGTTTTCTTAAAGGGTAATTCACAACCTGGAAGGAGACCTGGTTGGAGTAAGGTACTTCCAAGATAATGTGTTCATCTATACAGCCTAAGGAGAGAGCTTAATCCCAAGGTACAAGTTGTGTAGAAGCATTTGGAGGAGGCAGGTATGACTCTGAAAGTCGACAAATGCAGGTTTGGTAAAAAGGAGATTACTTCCCTGTGTTATTCTGTGTAAAAACAAAGGAATTAAACTAAAGAAAGAGCAAATTGAGTCCAGTTGTGATTTAGCCAAACTAGGGACTAAAGAAGGAGTGTTCTCCTTTTTTTGAAATTGTGGAATTTTACAGCCAGTACACACCCCATATTTTATGCAAATCAGAATGGCAACATTGTGCAAAACAAATGTGGCTTTTGTATGGAGTGAAGAATGTCAAAGAGAATTTGATTTTTTTAAAGAGGAACTAGCTCATGCTTCCAGAGGGCTGAGAGGAGCTGAACTTAACTACTCTGTAATTAAAAGTGACACAGTATACTAGATAACGATGGACCAAGATGCATCCCTGAGTAATTACCAGTGGTGGAGATTAATTCAGGCCTTCCATCCATCACTTTTGTGTATACTTTAGTGTGTCTTTTAAGTTGAATGGGAATGCCCAAATATGGGTTCTGTGCTCACTGTGTCACTGGAACAAAGCTATACCTGGCTGATGATTACTAACTAGGGTGAAGACAGTCATGTGTTGCTTGCATTCTGGTTCAGGGAGGACCTGGCCTGGCAGCTCGGTCTGGACTGTTCCCATTGCAGCAGGGTCAAGACAGATTTGCCAAGAACTGACTAGTGGCTAAGAATAAGTCAAGCATTTCATCCATCCCTTTTTGTATACTTCAGTGACAAGGTATATAGCATACCATGTTCCACCACAGTATGTAGAGATTTGCCCAGTGGTGCATGGCAAGAGGCAACTGTAGTTGTTGTAGCTCCATTAAGTGTTAGAGGACCACGTCATGCCTTATTGTGTCTATGGCTCTCTTCTCAAGGTTGTCTTAACATATCTTGTGCGAGTAGCATCACATGTAGCTGTGTTATATATTTTTTACAAAGTTTGTTCCGTCAAGAAGGTTTTACCTGTATTTTATTAACAGAAAAGGGGCTGAACTTTGTTCCAGGGAACTAGAGTGATTTCTTCAGAGCTGTGGCATTATACTCAAAGCACCTCAAAACTAATGGGATAGTTAATGCTTTAACGGTACAATCGAGGAGGGCATCAAGTTAGCTAAAGTGGACAGGCTGGACTTCAAGAGAGTGCTTCAGGAATGTTTGATAGCATTCATGCTCTCCCTTTCCCATGCCACTGGTGAAACTCAGTTAGAGGTTTTCTATGGTAGAAGGCCCCATTCTTTATTATTAACAGGGTGGGTGCCATGGAGAAAATAATAGGTTAATGTTTCTGTTTCAGGTAGCTGGAGAGAAGTAGAATTGAAGAAGATGGATGCCAGGAAGTAAAGGTATGAATTGAGCAAATGTGTGATACATATGAATGTTGAAGTAGGTGATTTGGTTAGAACTAGAGCACCAGAAGGAACAATTGTCTGGACCAAGTTCCCTGAACTGAGAGAGGTTGTGAACATGTTCACCAATGCTGTGGAGACAAATGATGGCCACATTCAGAACATGAGCAGAGTCTTGCATCTTGTGCAAGCAGTCTGATCACTAGAAAAATGGGAGTATCTCTAGTGGAAGGCCTCAAAGGCCTCCTAACCACAACCACTGTATTGGAGGAGGTCCTACAGTAGGTGAAGCTGAACAAGATGGTGTGAACGTTGAGATTCCTTCAAAGAACAAAATGCAAAGGACTAAAGGGTGTTCATTTCACTCTCACTAGAGCTGGAAGAATTCAGAAGATAACCTACTAATTAAAAGACTAACTTTTTTCTTTACTCATGGTAAACTGTGGTTAGTATTGACTTACATTATTATTTCGGTTGGTGGGGAAAATGTTTCTCATGGATTTCTGTTTTTGAGTGACAAAGAGAATATGTGTGATGCTTTGACCCTATATTTGTCCTTACTTATAGCTGCCCCCTTTAGAATCCTGTAACAGATTTAGGCCTGCGAGGGTTCTACAGGGGATGCTGACTGTGAAGCTGTTGGTGCCTGATTTTCAGTAAAGGAGACGTTTAACCTTCGTGCAGCATTTTCTTTCTAACTTCACAATAGTTTGTTCCAGTGGTTGTTGTTAAAAGGAAATGACCCAGATGCTTGCGCAGTAACCCTCGGATCAAAGTCCCTCTGGGAGGAATGTGAGATGCCTCACTGTACCTTGGACAAGACGAGTTTTACATATACTAGGCTGGACTGCCAAAAACTGATAGAATAAGGCCAAGTAAGACATTATTAATAAGAATGACTATGAGGCATATGGTGTCTTTTTTAGCTTACGAGTGTATTGTTTTTCTGTGGTCAGTTCTCAGTGTTACGGCATATGTGCACTTTTAAGGTATAATATTAGAAAGTGTTACATGCACAATCTTGGCAAAATGCATCTTGATCCGCCTGAAACACGTCAGGGGATCTCAGAGAACACTGTCTTAAATCCTGCATTTAACTGTGTTTATTATTTACCTCTTTCTTTCCACTCTTTCCTTATTGTTGTCTGCCCTTTTTTCCCCACTAATGTCTGCCTCGCTCTCCTTCAAGGTTTATAATATTCTCGTGAAGTGAATTGGGATTTTATATGTTGAAGGGATATTTTTTTTTTTCTGTTCATGTTGTAACCTGGATATGTTCGTGCTTCGTTCATCTCGCTTCATCAGCCCCGTGAAGAGCACCTCAATGGACACATCAGGGCTGTAAGTCAGAAATACATAACAAACCACTCAGGGCTGGGAGTAGTGATGTAGCCTAGAGTATACTGGCCAGAGTGTTATGATGCACATCACAGTCGACCCCAGCAACTGTGGAATTTCCTCCAGTAACAGGGTGAGGTTTGGAGTAATATGTCATTTTATAATCTGAAACTATATTGTACGTATTCTCAAATAAGTGCTTCACCAATGATCTCAACTGTATGGTTCGTCCTTTTCTCTTCATGTTGTGTTCCTTCACCAAATACGAGAAGAAGAGAAGTAGGTAGAGATGGAGGGTGAGAGATTTTGCTGGAGAGAGAGAAAGAGAGAGAGAGAGAGAGACAGATGAAATGCAGTTAATAAAAATCCTTCCTGTGCACCTTCTTCTACCTCAGGCAAGCAGGTCTAACGCACTTTGGCCTTTTACAAGGCCCTCTCCAGGAGGCTGGGCTCATCTGAGGCATTGTAGAGTGCACAGCAAAGCAAAACGCGCGGGAAAACAGACGAAGAGGTTCACCTGGATTTGGCGCCGGTAGAGCACACTCGCAAAAGCTCAGCACGACCTCGGAGAGGAAGCCGCGAGACTTATTTGAAAGCAATTGAAAATTAAATAAATACTATTCCCTAATCATGCTGACTCCCTCACACAACATAGTAAGGACATGCTGGGCACGGAACGCAACATGTGTCAATAAGGCCTAGAACCCAAATCCTGTACTTCAGCATAGTTGTTGATCCTGTGGTTTTGGCACCTCACCCAGATCCTGAGAGGGCATACCAGCGGTCTGCTGCTCCTGGTCTTGACTGGTCCATGTAAGATTCCTGGTTTGGAGGATTAGTTTGTATGTCCTCTGAGCCTTTATGCTTCTGATAGTACCCTTGTTCTAGACCCCTGGGGCCAGATGTACAAAGCTTTTTGCACGTCGCAAACACCGAATTTCACTGTTTGCGGCGTGCAAAAAGCACTTTGCAATGCACAAACCCCGTTTTGCGATTCGGTAACCTGGTTACCGAATCGCGAAACGGGTTTGCGAGTCACAATTAGGAAGGGGTGTTCCCTTCCTAACTGCAAGTCACAGTGCAATGCAGGATTGCTTTGTGACCGCGAACGCGGTTGCAAGCCAATCGCAGTTTGCACCCTTTTGTAATGGGTGGTAACCCATTCGCAAAAGGGAAGGGGTCCCCATGGGACCCCTTCCCCGTTGTGAATGGCACTGCAAACATATTTTCAGAGCAGGCAGTGGTCCAATGGACCACTGCCTGCTCTGAAAAAATGAAACGAAAACGTTTCATTTTTGTAATGCATCTCGTTTTTCTTTAAGGACAACGGGCTGCATTACAAAAAAAAAAAATGCTTTATTAAAAAGCAGTCACAGACATGGTGGCCTGCTGTCACCATCCCTGTGAGGGTCGCCACTCGCAAGGGGGGTCGCAAATTGCGACCCACCTCATGATTATTCATGAGGTGGGCCTTTGCGACCCCCCCAACATTCCGCATTGAGACTCGCAAATTGCGAGTCGCTCTGACTTGCAATTTGCAGGTCACAATTCGGAATGCACCTACATCTGGCCCCAGGTGATTCCAGAACTCTGTGTGATCGCTGTCGCTATACCCTTGGTTACCCCAAGTAACTAAAATCTGCTAGTTCACCATATCAGTCATCACGGGGATACCCAGCAAACCCTTTGACCAACATAGACCTTGTGAGACGCCACAGCCACTTTTCAGCTGTCTTCCTGCTGCAGCCAGTGGACAGCTTCTTCACATACATACCCAAGCCATGACAGAGGAATCCCTCGGGAACGCAGGCAGAGTACCAGCTTTAGGCAGTAGTGTCTACTTATGCCATAATTTGGTACAACTCACAATCTACCAACAAATACCAGCCCCCTGCTGAGCTTGCTAGACCCTCTCACTGCCATAGTTGTTTAGTGTTAAAGGAAATGCATCACCTCTTGCATTTACACAAACTATCATTTACAACGGCACACAGTAAAATTTAATGTGGTCATTATGGCATATTTAATAAGCACGATTTTAAAAACAAATCATATGTTACCGTGCTTTAAAGAAACGTCACTTCAAAATAGTGGTATTTTTGTGAAATACTTTTATGCCTGCCTTTGCATTTCCGGTTCAGAGATCATGGAAGTTCTTCTCACATTACCTCTGCAGTTAAAAGCAATAGGGATTTACTTTGAAAACATTTTGAAACTGCGAGTTACAAATCCAACTATACTCATACTTTTTAAAGGCTTTGACTGGAAATAACTCTTGTTATAAGTAACAAGGTACTATTAATACTGGCAAAGAGTGTGCATAATGTATCATTGTTTTAAATTGATGACATCGCCACCACAATGAGAAGCAATTGGTTGGCATTTGGAGGGGTAAAACAATAATACAATATGCAAAGATAGCCATCCAGTAAACTTCACAATAGGCGGTCATTGTGGAATCACTGCATCAACCCAAGATGGCTGACGTGTTGCTTCCAAATATGGTAATCATCTTGAAACTGTAAAACAATTATAAACTAAGTACAATACCCCTACAAGATGGGTGCCTGGTTAAAAAGCAGTGCCCGCATATGGGGCGGCACTCTGCACATAAAAAGAACAACAATCAAGATGTTTGGTAGTAGTGTCTGGAGAGCTAACAGGAGCATACAAAAAAACAAAACAAGAAAATGAGAATAAAAGGATTGAATGGGGATATGAAAAGGGAAAACCTGGAAAACTCAAGGACTATACTACCAGCCAGGATTCTGAATTGCACTCATTTTCAGGGAGATGTGAACATGTGACCAGGCAAAATACGGTCATTTTCAGGGCAAAAGACCAGTGGTTGAAGAGATCTGACTCACTGCCTCATGTTACATGCTGTTATGAGCAGAAATCAAATGTAACTGGTTCAGGAGGGCTTCACAAAGCTCTTCTGTATGTATATGTACACAAATATGTTTTATGTTTATTTTTATTACAATAGCCTGTGGGACAGACCAGCTCTATAAACTACTTGAATGCATACACAGCTTAATGCTAAGCAAAACACGACAAATATATACAGAATTAAAATCAGAAAAACAACGTACATCCCCTCTTAAGAGGTCAAGCGTAGATTATCACATGCAAATCTTCTAACCACCTTGTCAGTTAAACACCAAACCCCTTGCCTACTATGGTACTATGAATGACTTGATGAAACAAAATACCTGTTTACAGACCTTAACACAGTAGTATAACAATTAATCGCTAAAGGTCTATAGGCTTTAACATATATTTTTCAGTACAAATAAGTCATCCATACTGGCCTTGTCATGACTTTTCATACTAAAACCTGTGGCATCTGACATGACTTTTCCAAACAAACAAATAAGGCTTATCGGCTTTATCATTGGTTTGTCACCATAACCAACTCTGATTATAGCAATGAACATATTATGGTTCACTAGACATCCATCAGACATACAATCATAAAATTACAAATGTACACAACTACAGTTGCAACACAATATACAACTCCGCCTAAGAGGCCCTAAAAAGGATTCTCATAGTGCAAAACCTCTACCCCAGGATTTGTCAAAGAGAATACTCAACACCAAAAATGTTGTCTACTACAGTAATCTGTGAGCTTCCATTAATACCGTAATCTGTGAGCTTCCATGAAACTAAAGACCTATATATGGTTCTAATTATGTATTGTATGTGCATATGTGTGTGTATTCATGTGTGTTTGTATGTGTGTGTGTATGTGTGTATGTATAAATATATATGTATGTATGTATGTATGTGTTTATGTTGTTTCTGTGCTTGGCATGTTCGTGGGTCATTGCATGGCTCCTGGATGGGTTGTTATACTAGATATCTATGAATTCCTGCTCTCATCTTATCACACTTATCTACCCATCATCATATGTCATGTCTCTATCAAACTATCCTCCATTCCCACTCTGGCTCATCCCAAATCCTTTCTACTACTTTCATCTCCTAAATAACTCTGCCTAAGCTCTTCCCTCCGCTTCCACATCTAACTCACCAAACCTCACTCTACTACCATGACCTCCCACACAACCCTACTAAATTCTCCCTCATTTATCTCACCCTGCTACTATGCTCTCCCTAACCCTTCCACAGACTCCACAGACTCTTCCCTCCTCATCCCCCTTTACTCATCCCAAGCCTTTGGGTTGAGTAAATGAAGGATATACTCCCAATTAACACTTCTGGGTTTCTTTCCTCCTCCACCCCTCCATTACTCCAGTCAATCTAACAAATTAATTCTAAAATCTGCGGCTCAAATTAACTCATAATAATACTAAAACTGTACTCATTATTTCCTGATACTAATCCATCACTAATTCTTGTTGGGTTCCAGAGTAGCGTGCTACTCACCGAAAAGTGCTTCGACGCCTCGTCAGGGGTAGTAAGCGCTATATAAATACTATTACAATACAATACAATCCAATATACAGGCTTTACCAAAGTGTATTGCAATCCACCGTTGAAGGTCGGTTGGCTTTAGCATCTGGTTCTCACAATAAGTAAGCCAGGCCTTCCGCATTTGTTAAAAACTTTCATTATAAACAGGTCAGACTTATGGTCTTATAGTGGTGTTAGTTAAGATTCTATTAGTGCTTAGCAACTTGTGGAATGTTGAGTAGAATGTGAGGTGGACTCAGTTAGCTGCTGGGATCTGCCAGGGTTGGATGTATACACCTGGAATGGAATAAAGAAGATATACTTAAGAAACGCCGTGTCTTAGGTTCCTTTAGTGGCGACGAGGATGGGATGTCGTATATAGGAATCAACCCTGGCAGAGCATCTGATTTGGATGGATGTGGTATTTTTTTTCCCATTTATTTGCTGAACTGAACATTTTTATTGGAAAATAGCGAATTGAAACTGTTGGATTTCACAGTGTCCCGTGAATTGGAGGCAGTGGACACGTTTTCAGGTCCCGCGAATTGGAGGCAGTGGACGGACGTTGTGAAGAGCGGAAGGAGCTGTTTGTTTTGCCCAGTGAACAGCTGGGACACTGTGCCATTGTTCGTGTTTGATTGTCTACGCATTGATTGAAAACGCGGCAGCGTGTAAGAAGACATATTATTCATTTTAATTTTGTTTAAGCTCGCGCGATTGCCGTTGCGAGGCCCTCGCGCGTCAGCCGGTTACAAGTCGCGTGTCAGTCGGTTACGAGTCGCGCGTCTCTTATCTCGTGTGTTGACTCACCGGGTCCGCAAGGAGAATGCAGATTGATGTGGGTACGTCACAACGCTGCGTGTGTGAATAAAAGGGAAACCGCCCATAGAAACAAACCCATTGGTTTGTTTTCCTACAAAGACATGGATCAGTGGTTTTAAATGGGAGAGCATCGTTTTTGATCACGCGTGGAACTTCAGGACTTTTCTAGTGGATTCATCGAAAGACAACGGTGACTACGTTTTTTATGTTAGTTTATTGTTTTATTTGATTGAGTCATTAATTCAGTGTTGATATTTTACATTATATTTAACTTTAAAATATAATATATTGTATAAAGTAGTAAAATGCAATCTATTTCACCTCCACCTATATTTTTGGGCACACCTGGTGAACCAAGCATGTCATGGGAGGATTGGAGAGAGACATTTGAAACTTATTTGGAAGCTTTAGGTGGGGCGATTTTCACTGATAAAAGGAAGCTTGCTTTATTAAAACACAACTTGGGGGTGGAAGGTAGGAAAATTTTGAAAACATTACTGGCTGCAAGTTTATCAACTAGCGAAGGTAGGGGTTCAGATGAGGAAGAGAATGGTGATGTAGACGATGTGTATACAAGAGCATTGGAAGCTTTGGAAGAACATTTTGGTCGGAAACTGAACATCGTTGTTGAGCGACATTGTTTTTTTTCCAGAACTCAAGCTGCGCATGAATCTGTGGATCAGTTTGTTAGTGCATTACGCACATTAGCAAATACATGTAAATTTAGAGATTTACATGAGGAAATCATGAGAGATCAATTAATTAATCGTACAAAGTGTTTGAAGATTCAGGAAAAGTTATTAAATTTGAAGAATCCATCTTTGGATGAGACATTAAGGGTTGCAAAACGGGTAGAAAGTACATCGAAGTATGTAAGAGAATTGAATATGAAAGATGATGAGAATGCATTAATACAAGCAGTGAATTCTGTTAAGATCTCTAGAAATTTAAACAAGTTGGATGGAAAAAGAAAATTTTATAAATAAGGAAGTACAAAACATTTGGCATCTTCGACAAGTTGTCCTGCGAAAGATGTCAAATGTTTCTCATGCGACAAGAAGGGGCATTTTTCAAAAATGTGCAATCAAAAGAAAGGGTTATACAAAAAGAGTAGTGTGAATTATTTATATGAGGGTACACAAGCAAGAGGTGAACGTGAAAGTTCCAGCAGTGGTGAGGAGTTAAAAGATGACCATATTGAAATATTGATGCTTGATGTTATGTCTGTGTGTGAGGAAAAGAATATTTCTACATTAGAACTTACTAGGTATTCACCCCCCAAGTGTGAAATCAGTGTAAATGGTGTAATGGTATGCATGTGGGCTGACTCCTGTTCACCATATACTCTTATAGATAAAACAACATCGGAGAAGGTGGGTGGTCAAGAGTTGGTTAATGCCGATGTGGATTTGGTGGGTTATGGTGGTAACAAAATTCCTGTGTTGGGGTATTTCCAAGGAAATTTGATGTTAAATCGTAGACAAGTAGTTTGTGATGTATATGTTGTGGAGTGTGGGCGATGTCTATTGGGTTGGGGTGAACAGAGGAGTTTAAAGGTAGTGTTGGACCCTAACAGTAAGGAACAGGTTATATCGGTTATACAAGAGGATGCTGACAAGTGGAGGAAGAGATTTCCAAATCTTTTTAGTAGTAAGTTAGGATGCTTAAAAAAATTTCAACACTCCATCGTGTTAAAGGAAGGGGCG